>NC_140583.1:150250308-151450308 GCF_964204655.1 Triturus cristatus
TTTGCACTGCAATCCCCTTGCTAACACCTTCCTCAACAATGATGCACAACTCCACATTGCAAACTATTTAGCTTCTTCGGAACCAGACGATACGTGACACATCTTCCACTCAGGACTTTGCATAGCAATCCCCTCATCACCGGCGTCCTCACCAATGGTGCGTGACCTCACATTGCAGCCTTGTAGCTCCTAAGAACCGCTGCTGCTTGACTCATGTTCTGCATTGCTCTGCAATCAGGATTTAAGGTACTTTTTTCAGTACATATAATTTGGTTCTTGTAGCTGTCCCTCGTTCCATCTGGTTTGGCCTGAACTTGTGACTTTGTCCCGGTCCCTCATGACCAGATACCCACAATTGCTACTTTGTGCTTTTACTTACATCTTTAAAATTGCATATCTCTGGTTCTACTGATTGGATTTTTGCTGTTTATTTTTTAATTATTTGATACATTTTACCCCTTTTCCTTAATTCATGTGGGATTTTTCTTGTGTCGTGTTTCACTTCATTATTGTTTGAAGTGCTGCATACATACTTTACAAATTGCCTCTGAGTTAAGCCTGAATGCTCTGTGCCAAGCTACCAGAGAGTTAAGCACAGGTTAATTTGGGGCTTGCTTGTGATGTCACCCTGACAAGGATTGTGGTTGCTGCATGAGTAGGGTTTACTCCCCTCAATCAGTAAACCAATTTCTTAAATGCAGCAATCAATAAAGGCATGGATCTGACTGCAGCATTCATGATTATGTTCCTTCAAAATGTCAGGAGTCTATTTGTGCTGTAGTTTAGTAGGTTGTCATGGTCCAAGTTCAGTTTCCAGAAGGGTTCCAATGTCTGTCTGGCCTTGAGAACATTTAGGAAGATGGTTTATTGAAGTAGCAAATTATGATGTTCAGTAGCATTGTCAATGATTTTGCCATGATATTTAGAAACAGTATGATCGGTTCTCCTAATATCTCCTCTACAATTGATGATGGGGTTGTTGATGGGGTATAGTGTCCTCATCTGATGTGGAACTCATGCACTTTGGCAGACAGGGCAGGCCTTTCACAGAAAGTGTCCTTTATTATATGGTCTATACTAAAGAGAATAATCCACATTACCATATGGGTCAGTGCTGCACTAGGTTCACCATAAAACTGTGTATGGATGTGCCTTCCCTGCAAAGGAAACCAAATGCACACGTCCTTGTGCAGGAAAGTCTTTGATAGGGTTTGCCTTATAGCTGACAGGGAAGCACTCGGGCATTTCCGAGTGTGTGTTGATCCCGTAAAGCCCAAGAAGTTATACTTTTTTGTCACATGGAGATTGCTCAGGGCAATGCAATGTCCTAACTAGTACATTTTTTTTTAGGTAGTTTCTGATGGCATGGAATGTTGGCCGCCTGACGCAGTTGCCCTTCTGTCAGACACATCCACCACACTTAAGTGAGTATTAAAATGATAGTTAATGTGAGAAATTGGAATACTGTTAGAGGGGGTGAAAGCCTTCTCAAACAACCACATTTCTGCTCAAGGTGAAGTCACAAGCAAGCCTCAAATTAACCTGTGCTCAAATCTTGGGTAGTTTGCCACCGGGGAGTCAGGTTTAACTTGAGGGCAATGTGTAAAGTATTTGTGCCATACTTCAAATGCTAACACAGTGAAAACACACCACAAAAGCAGACCACAACAGAATTAGAAAAATAGAGTCATTTTTAATAAAGAAAACAAGATCAAAGTGACACAAATCCAATCAGTAGAACCGGAGACATTCACTTTAAAATATTTTTGGAAAAATAGCACTAAAAGGCGTAAAGCACCAACTGTGAATATCTAGTCTTGCCAGACCGGGACCAAGTCACAAGTTCAGGCTGTCCGCGATGAAGCATGGGCTGGGTACAGGGGCCCAGTTAGGCCAGTTGAACAAAGTACCTTCAATCCTGGTTTGTGTAGCATTGCGAGGACCTGTGTCGAAGTTGCGACTTGCAGCTTAAGCAATGCATTCATTCCGAGAAGCAGCAAGGCTGCAGTGTGAGGTACTGTTGCATGGTCGTTTAAGATCCTGTCAACAAGAGTTTGAGATGCAAAGTTCAAAGACAGGAATTCGCAGCGCAATCAGGTGGATGCGTCGCTTCCAAGTAGCTGTGAGGCTGTGATGAGGAGTCCAGCATCGTCCTAGATGGCTGCCATCGATGAGGGATACAATGACCTTCTTCAAGATTGTGTTGCGCAACAGCAGTTCAGAAGGTGATTCAAGCTCCTGCAGAGATGCAAGTCTTTGGGACTGGTCCAATCCATGCAGCATCAGAAATGTATCTGTTCCACTGGATCCAAAGAGTACAGCAAATTGGGCCGCCTTCAAAGGACAGGGGAGGCACAACTTGACAGGGTACACTCACAAATAACAGAGTCCAGGTGCAGATGCAAGGTTGTTGAATCCATCTGTCCGTGAGGCTCGAGTCAGGAGGCCAGCTAACTAGCCTTGGAGTCACTTTGTGGTTTTTGGTTCAGGAGATGTAGGTCCAGTAATTCTTACTCAGGCAGGCAGGCAGGAGGGCAGCAGGCATAAGGTCAGCATAGCAAGGTAGCAGCACATCAAGGCAGTGGTCCAGCAGAGTGCAGTTCATCAGACTGACAGTCCCTCAGCAGCACAGCAGTCCTTCTTCCTGGTACAGTATCGCTTGGTAGGTATACAAGTAGAGCCGCAAAGGGAACAAAGCATCGGGCCACAGTGTATGCATAGACTGCGTGACAGTAGAAACACACAGAATATACATAAATTGTCACAAAAATTTTTTCGCTTCAGCGGACCAGGAGGACCAAACTGGGCCATGGGACTTAGGACAAGGAGCCGCAAGGGGCTGCTCCTCCTCAAAAATGGGACGACCAAAGGGGTACATTGCTAAAAAGTACTTGAAGAATAGAAGCCGCTGTACAGCCTGCCAGAGGGGAGTCTTCTCCCTGTGTCCATCTGAACCTCACAGGCAGGCTCTTATTGTTCATCAAGTGTTCACTTCTCCCACAGTGGAGCTGCAAAACTTGCAACTCAGAAAAACAATCACGACCCAGTTTTATGGGAACAGTTTCTTCTTTCAGGATAGGGAAATCACCTTCCAGGGCGAACACCCTCAACGATCCTGTTCAGTGTCTCAGGCAGTGCACCAGTATTCTTCATTTTAAGCTAACAGACACCAAAGGCACAGCACCTGTACCCTGAACTCAAGTCCTTCCCTAACTCCTGTGTTGCTCCGCTGGCGTACTGCTCTTTCTTCGGGGCCACAGATTGTACCTAGTATGCCCAGGCACCTCTTGATCAACAAACAGAGGTGCAGACTTGCATTCACTTAGGGACCAGGACTCAGAGGCCTAATGCTGGAATATCTGAAGCAAAACCTTGTTTCAGAGGAGGTCACCTCAAGCAAAGCCTCCTTGCTGTCCTTGTCGGTCTGTGACTCTCTCAGCTGGGCATCAAAAACTGGATCAAAGCAAATAATTCTCCGTCCTGATTTGTGACCCCGTCTTTCCTCCAAGACAGTGTTAGGGGTACACACTTCACGCCGTTTTGATGGGCCCAGTGCTTCCGGCCTTCTACCTTCACCGCGGTCCTAGTTACCAGCAACGCCTGTGCTTGTTCCCTTTACCTCAGCTCCAAGCTGGATCAGCGCTGATTCCCCAGGCTGGATCTGATGTTTGGGCCCCTCTGGCAATGGTTTTAGGGCAGCAGATATCTATTGGTGGACAGAACAAAAGATCTTTAGACAAGGCATACCAATAATCTATCAACAGAGAAGATACTTTATTTCAGAAAACTTCTTTAGTCTCGGGGCGCCCCATACATTAGCAGGGCACCCAAGAACCACTTCATCTATCTGAAAGTAAAAAAAAACACCCTGGTAAATATTTCATTACCGGTACTATTTTTTTTATGCGGTAAAATCTAGTAAGAATAACTCAGTAAAATAAGAGGCAGAATCCGTGGTATTAGAGGTTCTGAAAGGGCTTTATTCCTTTACAGTTCGAACTGTAGGCGTCATATTCCATCACCACGGGGGTTCAGGAAGTGAAGGCATACATAATTGACAGATAATAAGTTTTATAGGAAAATGCATTTACAGTGAGACAGATGCAAGAGGCGTAACAGCTGATAATACAGATAAACTGTGCATACGTAACTAATAGAGGCGGACATATGGGCGTAATTTAATAAACGTCATTATACATGATGTCACAAGTGGGTGGATCCATAAGAGAATCCTGCAATGTCAGCAGAAATAATTGGCAGAGATGCGCGCGCAGCCGCATGACGTGTGATTGACGTACAACTAGAGGGTGAAGGGGACTTGACATTTAGCTCTACATGTGGAGACAGAAGTCTGGGGGTTATGTCAACCTAATCCCAAATCATATCTAATATCCTATGTTTAAAGAACTGTGTTATCCACAAGGAAAGGTCTCTAGGATAGAATCTATTCTATACTGACTGTTAGTGCGTGTACAAGCGTCTAAATGTCGACATGAGATGCGAGGGGGTAGGAATATTCCATGGTAACAGGGCTATGAATTACTTGCATGTGGACAGCGAGGCCTGGCCCTTTGCACGGTAGCTGGAGGAATGTTTACCTAAACTACTAGACAGGAATGCATCGGATGAGGAGCGAAACAGATAATCTTGAAGGTGAAATACAGTTTTTGGCAGGCAACAGGCTGGATCAGGCACCGTTAGCCGCGCAGGGAGTAGGACAAAGTTCATGGATACAGATGTAGGCTCAGACTGGAGCTTTCAGAGGCAGAAGGCAGGAAAAGACTTGACGACAGAATTCTGGGCCTACTCGCCTGAATCTGTAAAATGTGGAAAGGGAACCACATAAAGTCGGTGGCCTTTCATACTTAGGAATGGAATATCTGACCCATTCATGGCGGATCTGAAAGAGGACATGTTGACGGTGGACGCACATGTATTTGCGTCTTAAAAACTGGAACTGGAGGGAACATACATGTACTTATAGCATGCACATGGAGCCGTTGGGGTCTACGATAGGGGACATAACTGATCACAAAATTCATATTTCCTCATTCCCTCCTTGTCCCCTACGGACCCTCAGGTGATATCGATCTTCATTAATCCATCGATCTGTTCATATAGCATCATTTGTTCTTCTTTCTTCTTCCGGGACTGTGAACGAAAACTTGAAGGTGGGATACACGACGTGGCACACAGGCCGCAAATCGCTGGCCCACATTGTAGACATAAACAGCAACTGAATAGTATGAGGAAACCAATACCTAGGAAGGATAGGATCCTCCATCCCCAGGCTGACAACACGCCCCAGAACCAACCGGACCAAGTCCAGGTGCCTGGACTCTGGTGTATCTGGCTTATAATCTTATGAAGGCGGGTTATGGCTTTATATACCGACGGCGAATTTTCTGGTATGAAAATGCAGCAACTTGATCCGATGACCCTACAAGCTCCGCCCCTATCGGCCAGGATGACGTCAAGGACAAGACGATTTTGAAGCACAACAATCCGCATAGCAGACTGCTCTTCTGTTAAATTGCCTAAGGCGGAAATAGTCTCGTTCACTACTGCTTCAAGGGTTCTGGTTAATCTACGTATCAGCTTACTATTAGTGACTGTACCTATATAGGGAAAGAACCCTTTATTGAAATCTGTGTATTTTTCCAATGCTGTTTCAGTGTAATCGACAATTGGGAGATCTCTCTGTTGTCTATTGTGTACTAAATGGGTATTTCTGTGATAATCAGGAGGAGCTAGGAAAACAGGTGGTAGAAGGAATGCTATGTAACAGGTACCATCCAAATCTAAAGGTAGACATATATATGCGGTCTGGCCACATATGAAGTAGGAATGATGGGAAGCTCTAAATGTAGACTTGCCTTGATCACTGAATTGTATTACAGTGGTGCATTTACTATGGCCCATGTGTATGGAACCATTCTTTCTTACACATAATTCCCCTTTTACTGGGAATACTGACATGGCGGGCAAGATTGGTGTAGCTTCGGACTCAACGTTCAGGATCATGAGGTTAAGTGTAAAATTACCTAATCCATATACTTCATTTTCTAGATCAGTTCCTGTTCTCTTGGGAAGTCCCTCCTTGTTAGGGTAGCAGACTTTAAGCAAAACTAGGTTCAGGTTTCCCCATACCCAGTTGTCTTGATAAACTGCGGAATTTGAATCTAGGGAATTAATCAAACTAAACCATGCTCCACAGGAGCCATTGTGTGTGAACGGATAGGGAAAGAGGGGCAAAACTCCCTTATAGTTCTGATAGGGAGGGAGTCGACCACATATCCAACAATTTGTGGCATTGCTGGTCTGATGGGAATGATGTAACATACTAATGAATGTGTTGTTGCGCAGCGCAAATCTATAGGACAACTCATGCGGAGGTAATTCACTAAAAGAATGTTCTGCAGTTACATTGTAAGCACGCTTAAGAATAGGGTAATACATGTGCAATAGTACGCTAGAAAAGATGATCAGAAGACTTAGAAAAAACAAAAGTAATAATGTTACTGTGCAGTGACTACGAAGTGATTTACAATACGCATGCTTTTTAAGCTGCATCTGTTGATTTCTTTCTCTATTCCGGTCTAGAGGATACATGTCAGAGACAAATTCAACCGATTCACCTTGGAGAGGACTTAAACAATCAAATTGTCTTACTTGCTAGACCTTAATTTTAGTTTGTAAAGTTCTGGTTTTGACTGCTCAACCAAGGGGAGCTTTGAGTCTGTCTGTGAGGGAATACAAGGTTGAGTATTCACACTGGATGGTAGTCCATAAAAAATTTTGATATGACTCGAGTGCAACCACCCTTTTCGTCCCTCGATCTTTACGGCTGTCCTTGTAGTTAGTAGAACTAGCTTCGGCGACTTCCACCTAGGCTCCAGTTGGGTCTTCCGGTCGAAATTCCGGACCAGAACCAGGTCACCAGGAACCACGTCATGGGGCTTCCCCTCAGTATTATCGGGAAAAGCTGCGGCTACCTGTGAACGACAAGATTGTAGTGCAGACATCAAGGAAGCCAGGTAATCTGTCAGCATATTACAGTCAACATCAGTGATTTTACGAGGTATAGGCATCCCCCACATATTTGGTGGTCTACCGAAGATCACCTCGTACGGGGATAGCCCTGTTCGAGAATGTGCTACCATTCTCATATAAAAGAGCGCAACTGGTAAGGCTACTATCCAATCGACACCTTTTTCTCTACATATTTTGGACAATCTAATTTTCAGAGTTTGATTATGGCGTTCCACGAGACCTGCTGCCTCGGGATGTCGGACACAGTGAAATTTCTATTGGTAGCCTAACAAAAGGGAAACGTGTTTCATTAGTTCGGATGAGAACGGCTGGCCGTTATCTGAGTAGACAACACGTGGTAAACCGTACCGTGGGAAGAATTCTCGAACTAACTGTTTGGCAGTAGTCGGGGCAGTGTAATCTGAAACCGGGTAGGCTTCCGTCCAACGGGAAAGAGCACAGACAACTACGAGAACATATTTGAATCCTCGACATCGTTCCATCTGGATATAATCCATCTGGAGGACTTCAAAAGCATGATCGGGAGGTTGAAATCCACCCTGCTCTACGGGGATGCTTTTACCTGGATTAAACTGACAACATATCATACAGGTACGAACTTTTTGTTTAGCTGCGGCTCGTAGATGTTTGTTGAACCAAATGTGTTGAATGCTGTCTAGCATAGCTTTTTCTCCTAGGTGCGCTGGACTATGTATTGTGTTAATGATGACTTGAACCATGGAGTCGGGAAGAAACCATATAGATTTTTCCTTCGTCATCCATCCTTGATCCGTTTGGATCCCTCCTAATTCAGTCCATTTCTTTATTTCTTCTGGTGTAGCATGTGTCTGTATGTCAATTACATCAAGGGCGGGATCCTTAACTGTCATGCAATGTGTTGGTGTCGGAACTATTGTCTTTGTCGTGTCAGTTGTGTGAGTCTGATTCTGAGCAGTCTGTTTAGCTGTTCTGTCAGCTAGGTCATCATTACCCTGAGAAATGATATCGGTAACTTTTGTGTGAGCTTTGCATTTCATAATCGATATTGCAGTAGGTAAATGAATCGCGTCCAATAGGGCTTGAATGAGGGGTCCGTGTTGGATGTGGGCACTGTGAGAAGTTAAATAACCTCTCTCTCGCCACAGTACGCCGAAGTCATGGACGACTCCGAATGCATAACGTGAATCTGTGTATATGTTGACTTTCTTATCTTTGGCTTGAATACAGGCTTGTGTCAAAGCGATGAGCTCTGCTGCTTGAGCTGACAAAGTGTTAATACAATTTGTTTCAATGATTTCAGTGTCCGTTGTGACTGCGTAAGCGGCCACTAACTCTCCTGTACTTGTTCTCATACATGACCCATCTACATACAATGTCAAGTCTGGATCCGACAAAGGGATATCTGTCAAGTCTTGTCTGGGTTTCGTCGTGATAGTAATGACTTCGACACAATCATGTGCCAATGGATCTGTTCCGCCCACTGGTAACAGTGTGGCAGGATTTAACGTATTACAGCGTCTGATTTCTATGTGTGGCTGAAATAATGTCAATTCGTAACCGGTAAGTCTCGCTATAGTCAAGTGTTGTGTTTGTGTGCGGTTCAAGAGAACCTCTACTGCGTGTGGTACTTGTACTGTCAATTGGTGTCCTAACACTATGGCATCGCTTTGTCTGATTGCTAAAGCTGTTGCTGCCACCGATTTCAGGCACGCAGGAAGAGCCTGAGCTACTGGATCTAATGTACTAGAGAAATAAGCACATGGTTTGTGTGATCCTGCTTGTTCCTGAGTGAGTACTGACAAGGCAGTACCTTCGCGTTCTGTAACAAAGAGTGTAAACTGTTTACTGTAACATGGTGTTGCTAAAACAGGTGCTCGGCATAAAGCTTTCTTTAAGCTTTCAAAGGCGTGTGTATGTTCTTGAGTCCAAGGGAGGACAGTCGATGTGGCTGCCTCCTGTGTTGTCAACTGGATGAGTGGTTTTGCTAGAAATGCATATTGAGGGATCCACTGCCTACAGTATGAAGTGAGGCCTATAAAAGCCCGCACCTCCTTTTGTGTCTTGGGTGCTGGCATGTTAGCAATTAACTGGATGCGGTCGGGTGTAAGCTGCCTTCCCTCCTTGGACAGCGAGTGCCCAAGGTAGACAACTCGCTGGACACAGAATTGCAGCTTAGAAGGGGACACCTTGTGCCCCTTGTCGGCCAGAAATTTCAAAACCGTCAGTGACGCTTTTTCACATTCATGTTCACTTCGGGCGGTGATCAGCAGATCATCGACATATTGAAGCAAGGCAGTGTTAACTGGCATGTGGATACTGTCAAGTTCTCGTTTCATTGCTTGGCTATAGATGCTGGGGCTTTCTGTAAATCCTTGAGGTGCGCGTGTGAATTTAAAACTTCGTCCATTTAAACTGAATCCGAACAGATATTGACTTTCCGGATCTATTGGGACGCTAAAAAAGGCATTCTTGAGATCAATTACAGTGAAGAACGTTGCTTCCGAGTCAATAGCTGTTAGTAATGAAGAGATATCTGGGACCACAGGGTATTGTGGTACAATACATTTATTTAATTCGCGCAGATCAATAACTAATCAATATACTGGTGGTGCTTTTGGATCCGTTCTTTTAAGAATCGGAATTATTGGGGAATTGCATATGTTGGAGTCGGTTTCGACAACCACTCCTTGTGCAATGAGCTCTTCAATGATTTGCAGCAAAGCCACAACAGCATCTGGTGGTAACTTGTATTGTCGCATTC
Organism: Triturus cristatus; assembly: GCF_964204655.1. Taxonomy (NCBI): domain Eukaryota; kingdom Metazoa; phylum Chordata; class Amphibia; order Caudata; family Salamandridae; genus Triturus; species Triturus cristatus. The sequence continues at coordinate 150,260,102 of NC_140583.1, forward strand.
GTGGTAGTACTACTCCTGTTTTTAGTGTAACTCGATATGGTGTAATGTTCATGCAACCAACATCAGTGGGGCCTTGTGCCCATAAATGTGTAGGTAAATTCTGTAATCGGTGATCCATATCTCTTGACACGTAGTGACCTTTGAAGTCACGTAGAAATAGTCGTACTCCTTCCGGAGAACAACATATTATAGCTCCTAGAGCTTTCAATGTTTTTATACCTAACAAGTTTTCTGGACATGATTTAGTAAGCAATAAATCTGTAGTACGTGTCAATGGACCAATCGTGAGTGGAAGAGGTTGTGTTACGTCATTAATTATGGGTTTTCCTGAGAATCCAAGGGAAATATTCTGTGAGCCTGAGAGGGGTGCCCCTGGAACTTCACTGCGGCGTATAGTTGTTCTGCTTGCCCCTGTATCAAGTAAAAACTTTCTGTCTTCCCCTAATAGTTCACTATGTACATAAGGTCCCTCCTGGTCGACAGGAACCTCAATAAGGGGTAAGCCAACTTCCCTCTCTAGGCTATTTCATGTGTATCGCTGATAATCGGGATAATCTGCTTGTGCATACTGATACATCTGTTGCGTTGTTGCTTGAGTGGCAGCAATAGGCTGCGCTTGTGGTGGTGCTACGGTCTGTTGTGGAGCTCCCTGTTGCGGAGCTAGTTGTTGCGGAGCTAACCTAGGTTGTGCATGCTGAGGGATTTGTTGTTGATTCTGATCCTGTCTAGGTGGACGTGGTCTCTCCTGGGTTCTACCTGTAGCAATATTATGTTTCAGGACTGGACAATCATGTATATAATGACCTTGTTGTTTACAATAGTTGCATGTCCCTTTCGTAGGACCTGCGGAATCACCCTTTTGATGACCATCAACTGGGACTGACTGAGCAACAAGCATTTTCATTTTTGTATCTTTCATACGTCTTTGTTCGTGTTCTTGTTCTTCTCTAATTCTATTGTGGTGATATTGTAACATCTGTAACATCTGTGACGGGGTATTACCTTGCCAGGTACTTTCGAATTTCAATACTCTATTCTTGACTTGTAGCAGAGAATTTTCAACTAATTTTGTCACAAACAGATGTGGATATGACTCACTACTGGCTTTTATGCCACTATTTATACCAAAACATTTTTCAAATCGGGAATAGAAATCACTAGTGTCTTCATCTGGCTTTTGTTTACAGGCTGATATTGCACCCCAGTCTTCCTTTTTCGTAGTTAATAAACGTGGCAGTACCTGTACTAGTAGACCTGCTAGTGCTGTAGTCTTTTCCCCAAGTCCTGCTCCTGCAGCTCGGGCCCTTTCTTCGTTTTCTAATGCTGTCCAATCTATCTTTTAGTCTCCCACCTCCCATTCCTTTTCTTTGAGTTTCTCGTAAACACCGGCGGGTAATAGGACTTTTAATATTTTCATAATGTCGGGGTAGGTATACTCTCCCATGAGTAACATGTCTTTTATCTCGCGATGGAAACCTGCTGGGTCCTTGTCATGACTGGGTACTACTTTCTTCATTTCTAATAATTCCAGTTTAGTTATAGGCGTGTACACAAACACGCGTGTAAAGTTATTACCGTCACCTCTGATTGGGTGTACTTCGCGTAACGGGTTCTGTCTATCTATGTGATACATTTTTCTTCCCATAATGGGAACCGGAACGTGTTCTGGGCATACGAAAGCTATATACTGGTTTCGAAATTCTAGAATTTCATTAATTAAATCAGTACCTGACCCTCTCCATTTATTCGTGAGTAGTTCTGTCAATATGTCAGGTAAGGGTCCTGGATCGGAACGTTGGCTTTTATATAATATAAGGAGGTGTTGAATCATGTATATACTAGCTAAACGCTGTTCGTAAGGGTCAAGATTCAGAAACGTCTGTGCTAGTGCATCATCATTGTATTCGCTGGGACTATCAGCCCATTGTACTGCTGACCTGGCTAATTCTTGTTCGTCCATGGAATCGAGCATATGATACCCCCTTCGATCTCGAAGTAATTTATCAACGGCTTGGAATAGGTGTTCAGGGGATCTTGTATTTAACATAGGATTTGGAAAATGCCTATTATATTCTGGACGTATTGGACGTATCGGGTCATTAAAGCCTCTAGTATTATTATGGGGTCTTCCTCTACCTACATAAGCTATCGTTTCTAATTGTTCTGATTCTTGCTCCTCCTCTTCTTCTGATTCTACTCTGTCTGTTTCTCGTCTTTCTTTATGTATTCGTTCTACTTCCTTGCGGATCTTTCGACACATGGCGATTATACACGCCTGTCTATCATGTTTCTCTTCTGATATGTTCTGACCCCATTTGGCAAGTTTTTGCATGGTATCATGATCTGCCCCGGGCCTGTCTTGATTCCTAATTACACAATTTATGAAAAAACGTAGTAGTTGTCTTTGCACATCCACTTTTTGGTATTCCATAGCTTCGTCAATACTTTCTGAACCTCGCCCTGTTTGGACAAAGCGATATATATTGTCTAGGTGGTCAACCATTCCTGGTATCGTCATTAAATACAATGTAGCTCGTCGTATACGTAGTGATGATATGAGCAGTTTGTCCTGTCTACCTGGCACTGGATCGTATCTACAATCCACAAGCTGTTCTTTAAACATGTCGGATGTCGCTAATTGGGGTGTACGTTGGAGTGCTAAATCTCTAAGGGTCTGTTTATTTCGCGGCGGGGTGGCAAACATATCTGTCGTACCTCCTGTAGCACCATCTGAGGTGCTAGGCACGAAAGGATTCGTTGGACGTAGGATAGAGATTGTAGATGTGGGAAAAACTGTAGACACAGACGGACCTGTGGGAACTTGTGTAGGAGGTTGTAGTTGCGGGGATACAGACGGATGCTCTTGGTGTTGAACACCATCGGCAAGCGGTGTGGGTGGCATAGCATTCGCATACTCGGGAGCTACGTCATCTAAATAGGAGGAAAGGAAAACGTCCTTTGCTGTTTTGGGATGTGTTTTGGGATGTGCTTTTATCGGGAGCAATGGAGGAGTTAAGTCTTTTGGTATTTCCGGGGTAGCCTTAGGTAACCCTTCGGCCAGAAGAGGATACATACCATTCATAAGAGTGTTTCTTTGTCTATCTACTTGTTCTGATTTTACTCGGGTACCTTCCTCAATTAATAGATTTTCTCGGGTTTTATTTGAATTCTCTCTACCTTTCTCTTCCTGTCTGAGCGCTTTTTCTGTACGTCTATATGATTCTTTACGCCATAATTCAATGGCATCTTTCTGTGACTGTCTGGCTTTCTTTTTCCATAATTCTTCTTCTACTCTCATGATGCAATCTGCATCCCAGGTCCCCGTTGCGGGCCACCTCTGACTTTCTGGCAAATCCTTGGTGTAGTCCACCCATAAATCAAGAAATAATACGGCATCTAGGCCATGCTTATGATACATGAAGTACCCTGGAGTGTCCCTAGGTGGAATGGGAACAGCTTCTTCGAGTACCCCTTTTCTGGTTTTGATCTGTCTTAATTTCGAAAAGAGCGGCATTTTTAGACGGTTACTAGAACACACTTTATACAATAAACACAATAATGAACAGTCATTCACACTACAATATGTACAAAACGTATTAAAACATTTAACACTTAACAGTTTTACGAATGATGATAACTAATAGAAAACTAGTTACTGACATAATACTGACACTAGATAATACCTGTTTATATGCAAGACATACTATATATACTGCTAAACAGTACAGATACACTGCTGAAACAGTGCAGACCGGATTTGTGTACCCAAACCCGTCTTGACCGGCACAGACTATGTGCACGTTAAATGCCTCCCCGGCAATGGTACTCACCGGGTAGCTCGGAACGGAAGGCCTCGGAACGGAACTGAAACTGGACCGGACTGGACTCGACTCGACTGGACTCGGAACTTCGGAACCTGGTGGGCCTCTGTATACCTCGGATCTTGCTCTCTCAGCTAGGCTCTGGTCGGGATACTTCGCACTTCTCACCGCCTCGTCTTGGTGTTGATCGCAGCCTCAGTCGCCCCCGCTTGGCCGGAGGGAGATACAGGAAATCCTGCGGGTACGCGTTTTTGTCCGTTCAGCTGTAGCAGGAGACCGGGCCTGCAACGCACCGCCGGCGCGTGAGATGAGAAAGTGTCCCTGTTCGGGCGCCAAATTATGTGGTAAATATTTCATTACCGGTACTATTTTTTTTATGCGGTAAAATCTAGTAAGAATAACTCAGTAAAATAAGAGGCAGAATCCGTGGTATTAGAGGTTCTGAAAGGGCTTTATTCCTTTACAGTTCGAACTGTAGGCGTCATATTCCATCACCACGGGGGTTCAGGAAGTGAAGGCATACATAATTGACAGATAATAAGTTTTATAGGAAAATGCATTTACAGTGAGACAGATGCAAGAGGCGTAACAGCTGATAATACAGATAAACTGTGCATACGTAACTAATAGAGGCGGACATATGGGCGTAATTTAATAAACGTCATTATACATGATGTCACAAGTGGGTGGATCCATAAGAGAATCCTGCAATGTCAGCAGAAATAATTGGCAGAGATGCGCGCGCAGCCGCATGACGTGTGATTGACGTACAACTAGAGGGTGAAGGGGACTTGACATTTAGCTCTACATGTGGAGACAGAAGTCTGGGGGTTATGTCAACCTAATCCCAAATCATATCTATTATCCTATGTTTAAAGAACTGTGTTATCCACAAGGAAAGGTCTCTAGGATAGAATCTATTCTATACTGACTGTTAGTGCGTGTACAAGCGTCTAAATGTCTACATGAGATGCGAGGGGGTAGGAATATTCCATGGTAACAGGGCTATGAATTACTTGCATGTGGACAGCGAGGCCTGGCCCTTTGCACGGTAGCTGGAGGAATGTTTACCTAAACTACTAGACAGGAATGCATCGGATGAGGAGCGAAACAGATAATCTTGAAGGTGAAATACAGTTTTTGGCAGGCAACAGGCTGGATCAGGCACCGTTAGCCGCGCAGGGAGTAGGACAAAGTTCATGGATACAGATGTAGGCTCAGACTGGAGCTTTCAGAGGCAGAAGGCAGGAAAAGACTTGACGACAGAATTCTGGGCCTACTCGCCTGAATCTGTAAAATGTGGAAAGGGAACCACATAAAGTCGGTGGCCTTTCATACTTAGGAATGGAATATCTGACCCATTCATGGCGGATCTGAAAGAGGACATGTTGACGGTGGATGCACATGTATTTGCGTCTTAAAAACTGGAACTGGAGGGAACATACATGTACTTATAGCATGCACATGGAGCCGTTGGGGTCTACGATAGGGGACATAACTGATCACAAAATTCATATTTCCTCAACCTGTTAGCAAATATAAAAGGAACTTTTGGTGAACTGACAAGAGTAAAACATTACACGATTTGATTTGTTTCTCCCAATCCCAAGCAGCCAAGTAAGCCTATGTTTATTTACTAAATTCTGAGGGAAAAAGAAAAACAATACAGACATACTCTGAATCCTTACATTTGTGTATTCCTATATTATTCATCTGAAGATTCTAAAAAAAGGAATTTTTAGAACAAGCATTCTTTTGGGCTTCTTGTCTTAACAAGCTTGTGTTTCACAAGTCATATAGTTCACTACACCTCTACTTATGAACCTTCCACTACTTGTACAGGACTGCAGACACTTCTAAAATAATTTTTCTTATGTAAATCACCTACATTTTATGCTTAAGACCATGCTCTCATGTTATAGGCGTGGCGGAAAAATCTTAAAACTGCAAATTTAACAGGGATCCTTACTACATAAATAACTACCTCAACATAGGGGGTACATGAATTTCTCCAGCAGAACCTGTTGTGGCAAACAAACTCCTATAAAGCAATATTTTCCTTCAAAATGTTTGCTCAGGATCACACGGGCGTCTTTCCTAACATTGTGAACCCTGTGCATTCTACTTTTCACGATCTGGACTATGTAACATCATTTTCAGAGAAAAAAAAACCTTATCACCAGCTCTAATGAGGGCTGTGAGCTCAATTACGCAGACTAACTAATAAGAGACTAGTGATGCCTTTGCAAAACTGTATATAGCATGAAAATAAAATAAACAATAATGGTGTTATCACCTGAGTATTTTAGAACAAAAACTACCCACATATAGTTCCCCTTAAAGGTCAAATAAGGGAACATCAATCTATTCTACCCATCATTTTATCCTTATCTAATTCCAATTTTATCAGTTTAAAGACAGGATGGGCAGTAACATGGCGTATTTATTTATTCATTTTATTAATTCTAACAATTTTAAAACAGTATTACTGAATAGCCAATTAGACGTGCACTGGTGAGGAGCTTTGTCTCTATTGATTCAAGAACATATTCACAGCATCCTGTGGAATGAATGAGTAAAGCGAGCCCAACCAATTGTCTCATGGCCGTTCCTAGACAGCTTACAGGTTCGAGAGAGAGTGAGAAAAAGAGAGAGAGCTAACACATAAATTAAGAAAAAGGACAATGTGTTACAATGTGTTACTTAATTTTGCTTACCCTTAATTTGCCCAGGAGCTAGTCTCCTTTCCCCTCTTCGACAGTAGGTAACCTAATCAGGTGACCTCCTGTCGACAATACACACCCCTTTTTGGTAAACAGCACATTGAGCTAACTAGAAAACATTAATAACCAACTACCAATTCCGTTAGCAATTGTGCTAGTTTAACATGAGGGCGCATGAATGCAAACTAAATTTCATTGCCTCCTTATTTTAGCCCTTGCACAGTAATCTTTAAACTAAAACCATTATTTCTATATGCATGGCAGAGCTGTTCTTGACACAGGGCCCACATACGCTACTGCCTCTCCTTCGCTCTTATGACTTCATAGAACCTGGGGAAAAGTAGGTCGCACACCGCTCGTCACACCAGCAAGTTGCCCCAAAGGACTGTGGGAAATGTAGTGGCGACGGCGGGTATGCCTCTGCCACAAAATGTAAATAGAACAGTATGTGTATGCGTTAGCCATCCCTGGACACGTGTTTCGAGGTAGTTGCTTCTCGTCAGCAGGGAGCAGGTCAATGTAAAGGGGTGCCGCGTGGACTGCCAAATGTAATTAAAAGCAGGTCAAGTACCTCTCCTGGCGCGCAGGTGCAGACTCAAGGCTCGTCAGCCCGTTAGCTTAAGGAAGCCGTTTAAATTGAGGAAAAGTAGGTCGCACACCGCTCGTCACACCAGCAAGTTGCCCCAAAGGACTGTGGGAAATGTAGTGGCGACGGCGGGTATGCCTCTGCCACAAAATGTAAATAGAACAGTATGTGTATGCGTTAGCCATCCCTGGACACGTGTTTCGAGGTAGTTGCCTCTCGTCAGCAGGGAGCAGGTCAATGTAAAGGGGTGCCGCGTGGACTGCCAAATGTAATTAAAAGCAGGTCAAGTACCTCTCCTGGCGCGCAGGTGCAGACTCAAGGCTCGTCAGCCCGTTAGCTTAAGGAAGCCGTTTAAATTGAGGAAAAGTAGGTCGCACACCGCTCGTCACACCAGCAAGTTGCCCCAAAGGACTGTGGGAAATGTAGTGGCGACGGCGGGTATGCCTCTGCCACAAAATGTAAATAGAACAGTATGTGTATGCGTTAGCCATCCCTGGACACGTGTTTCGAGGTAGTTGCCTCTCGTCAGCAGGGAGCAGGTCAATGTAAAGGGGTGCCGCGTGGACTGCCAAATGTAATTAAAAGCAGGTCAAGTACCTCTCCTGGCGCGCAGGTGCAGACTCAAGGCTCGTCAGCCCGTTAGCTTAAGGAAGCCGTTTAAATTGAGGAAAAGTAGGTCGCACACCGCTCGTCCAGGGATGGCTAACGCATACACATACTGTTCTATTTACATTTTGTGGCAGAGGCATACCCGCCGTCGCCACTACATTTCCCACAGTCCTTTGGGGCAACTTGCTGGTGTGACGAGCGGTGTGCGACCTACTTTTCCTCAATTTAAACGGCTTCCTTAAGCTAACGGGCTGACGAGCCTTGAGTCTGCACCTGCGCGCCAGGAGAGGTACTTGACCTGCTTTTAATTACATTTGGCAGTCCACGCGGCACCCCTTTACATTGACCTGCTCCCTGCTGACGAGAGGCAACTACCTCGAAACACGTGTCCAGGGATGGCTAATGCATACACATACTGTTCTATTTACATTTTGTGGCAGAGGCATACCCGCCGTCGCCACTACATTTCCCACAGTCCTTTGGGGCAACTTGCTGGTGTGACGAGCGGTGTGCGACCTACTTTTCCTCAATTTAAACGGCTTCCTTAAGCTAACGGGCTGACGAGCCTTGAGTCTGCACCTGCGCGCCAGGAGAGGTACTTGACCTGCTTTTAATTACATTTGGCAGTCCACGCGGCACCCCTTTACATTGACCTGCTCCCTGCTGACGAGAGGCAACTACCTCGAAACACGTGTCCAGGGATGGCTAACGCATACACATACTGTTCTATTTACATTTTGTGGCAGAGGCATACCCGCCGTCGCCACTACATTTCCCACAGTCCTTTGGGGCAACTTGCTGGCGTGACGAGCGGTGTGCGACCTACTTTTCCTCAATTTAAACGGCTTCCTTAAGCTAACGGGCTGACGAGCCTTGAGTCTGCACCTGCGCGCCAGGAGAGGTACTTGACCTGCTTTTAATTACATTTGGCAGTCCACGCGGCACCCCTTTACATTGACCTGCTCCCTGCTGACGAGAGTCAACTACCTCGAAACACGTGTCCAGGGATGGCTAACGCATACACATACTGTTCTATTTACATTTTGTGGCAGAGGCATACCCGCCGTCGCCACTACATTTCCCACAGTCCTTTGGGGCAACTTGCTGGTGTGACGAGTGGTGTGCGACCTACTTTTCCTCAATTTAAACGGCTTCCTTAAGCTAACGGGCTGACGAGCCTTGAGTCTGCACCTGCGCGCCAGGAGAGGTACTTGACCTGCTTTTAATTACATTTGGCAGTCCACGCGGCACCCCTTTACATTGACCTGCTCCCTGCTGACGAGAGGCAACTACCTCGAAACACGTGTCCAGGGATGGCTAACGCATACACATACTGTTCTATTTACATTTTGTGGCAGAGGCATACCCGCCGTCGCCACTACATTTCCCACAGTCCTTTGGGGCAACTTGCTGGTGTGACGAGCGGTGTGCGACCTACTTTTCCTCAATTTAAACGGCTTCCTTAAGCTAACGGGCTGACGAGCCTTGAGTCTGCACCTGCGCGCCAGGAGAGGTACTTGACCTGCTTTTAATTACATTTGGCAGTCCACGCGGCACCCCTTTACATTGACCTGCTCCCTGCTGACGAGAGGCAACTACCTCGAAACACGTGTCCAGGAATGGCTAACGCATACACATACTGTTCTATTTACATTTTGTGGCAGAGGCATACCCGCCGTCGCCACTACATTTCCCACAGTCCTTTGGGGCAACTTGCTGGTGTGACGAGCGGTGTGCGACCTACTTTTCCTCAATTTAAACGGCTTCCTTAAGCTAACGGGCTGACGAGCCTTGAGTCTGCACCTGCGCGCCAGGAGAGGTACTTGACCTGCTTTTAATTACATTTGGCAGTCCACGCGGCACCCCTTTACATTGACCTGCTCCCTGCTGACGAGAGGCAACTACCTCGAAACACGTGTCCAGGGATGGCTAACGCATACACATACTGTTCTATTTACATTTTGTGGCAGAGGCATACCCGCCGTCGCCACTACATTTCCCACAGTCCTTTGGGGCAACTTGCTGGTGTGACGAGCGGTGTGCGACCTACTTTTCCTCAATTTAAACGGCTTCCTTAAGCTAACGGGCTGACGAGCCTTGAGTCTGCACCTGCGCGCCAGGAGAGGTACTTGACCTGCTTTTAATTACATTTGGCAGTCCACGCGGCACCCCTTTACATTGACCTGCTCCCTGCTGACGAGAGGCAACTACCTCGAAACACGTGTCCAGGGATGGCTAACGCATACACATACTGTTCTATTTACATTTTGTGGCAGAGGCATACCCGCCGTCGCCACTACATTTCCCACAGTCCTTTGGGGCAACTTGCTGGTGTGACGAGCGGTGTGCGACCTACTTTTCCTCAATTTAAACGGCTTCCTTAAGCTAACGGGCTGACGAGCCTTGAGTCTGCACCTGCGCGCCAGGAGAGGTACTTGACCTGCTTTTAATTACATTTGGCAGTCCACGCGGCACCCCTTTACATTGACCTGCTCCCTGCTGACGAGAGGCAACTACCTCGAAACACGTGTCCAGGGATGGCTAACGCATACACATACTGTTCTATTTACATTTTGTGGCAGAGGCATACCCGCCGTCGCCACTACATTTCCCACAGTCCTTTGGGGCAACTTGCTGGTGTGACGAGCGGTGTGCGACCTACTTTTCCTCAATTTAAACGGCTTCCTTAAGCTAACGGGCTGACGAGCCTTGAGTCTGCACCTGCGCGCCAGGAGAGGTACTTGACCTGCTTTTAATTACATTTGGCAGTCCACGCGGCACCCCTTTACATTGACCTGCTCCCTGCTGACGAGAGGCAACTACCTCGAAACACGTGTCCAGGGATGGCTAACGCATACACATACTGTTCTATTTACATTTTGTGGCAGAGGCATACCCGCCGTCGCCACTACATTTCCCACAGTCCTTTGGGGCAACTTGCTGGTGTGACGAGCGGTGTGCGACCTACTTTTCCTCAATTTAAACGGCTTCCTTAAGCTAACGGGCTGACGAGCCTTGAGTCTGCACCTGCGCGCCAGGAGAGGTACTTGACCTGCTTTTAATTACATTTGGCAGTCCACGCGGCACCCCTTTACATTGACCTGCTCCCTGCTGACGAGAGGCAACTACCTCGAAACACGTGTCCAGGGATGGCTAACGCATACACATACTGTTCTATTTACATTTTGTGGCAGAGGCATACCCGCCGTCGCCACTACATTTCCCACAGTCCTTTGGGGCAACTTGCTGGTGTGACGAGCGGTGTGCGACCTACTTTTCCTCAATTTAAACGGCTTCCTTAAGCTAACGGGCTGACGAGCCTTGAGTCTGCACCTGCGCGCCAGGAGAGGTACTTGACCTGCTTTTAATTACATTTGGCAGTCCACGCGGCACCCCTTTACATTGACCTGCTCCCTGCTGACGAGAGGCAACTACCTCGAAACACGTGTCCAGGGATGGCTAACGCATACACATACTGTTCTATTTACATTTTGTGGCAGGGGCATACCCGCCGTCGCCACTACATTTCCCACAGTCCTTTGGGGCAACTTGCTGGTGTGACGAGCGGTGTGCGACCTACTTTTCCTCAATTTAAACGGCTTCCTTAAGCTAACGGGCTGACGAGCCTTGAGTCTGCACCTGCGCGCCAGGAGAGGTACTTGACCTGCTTTTAATTACATTTGGCAGTCCACGCGGCACCCCTTTACATTGACCTGCTCCCTGCTGACGAGAGGCAACTACCTCGAAACACGTGTCCAGGGATGGCTAACGCATACACATACTGTTCTATTTACATTTTGTGGCAGAGGCATACCCGCCGTCGCCACTACATTTCCCACAGTCCTTTGGGGCAACTTGCTGGTGTGACGAGCGGTGTGCGACCTACTTTTCCTCAATTTAAACGGCTTCCTTAAGCTAACGGGCTGACGAGCCTTGAGTCTGCACCTGCGTGCCAGGAGAGGTACTTGACCTGCTTTTAATTACATTTGGCAGTCCACGTGGCACCCCTTTACATTGACCTGCTCCCTGCTGACGAGAGGCAACTACCTCGAAACACGTGTCCTGGGATGGCTAACGCATACACATACTGTTCTATTTACATTTTGTGGCAGAGGCATACCCGCCGTCGCCACTACATTTCCCACAGTCCTTTGGGGCAACTTGCTGGTGTGATGAGCGGTGTGCGACCTACTTTTCCTCAATTTAAACGGCTTCCTTAAGCTAACGGGCTGACGAGCCTTGAGTCTGCACCTGCGCGCCAGGAGAGGTACTTGACCTGCTTTTAATTACATTTGGCAGTCCACGCGGCACCCCTTTACATTGACCTGCTCCCTGCTGACGAGAGGCAACTACCTCGAAACACGTGTCCAGGGATGGCTAACGCATACACATACTGTTCTATTTACATTTTGTGGCAGAGGCATACCCGCCGTCGCCACTACATTTCCCACAGTCCTTTGGGGCAACTTGCTGGTGTGACGAGCGGTGTGCGACCTACTTTTCCTCAATTTAAACGGCTTCCTTAAGCTAACGGGCTGACGAGCCTTGAGTCTGCACCTGCGCGCCAGGAGAGGTACTTGACCTGCTTTTAATTACATTTGGCAGTCCACGCGGCACCCCTTTACATTGACCTGCTCCCTGCTGACGAGAGGCAACTACCTCGAAACACGTGTCCAGGGATGGCTAACGCATACACATACTGTTCTATTTACATTTTGTGGCAGAGGCATACCCGCCGTCGCCACTACATTTCCCACAGTCCTTTGGGGCAACTTGCTGGTGTGACGAGCGGTGTGCGACCTACTTTTCCTCAATTTAAACGGCTTCCTTAAGCTAACGGGCTGACGAGCCTTGAGTCTGCACCTGCGCGCCAGGAGAGGTACTTGACCTGCTTTTAATTACATTTGGCAGTCCACGCGGCACCCCTTTACATTGACCTGCTCCCTGCTGACGAGAGGCAACTACCTCGAAACACGTGTCCAGGGATGGCTAACGCATACACATACTGTTCTATTTACATTTTGTGGCAGAGGCATACCCGCCGTCGCCACTACATTTCCCACAGTCCTTTGGGGCAACTTGCTGGTGTGACGAGCGGTGTGCGACCTACTTTTCCTCAATTTAAACGGCTTCCTTAAGCTAACGGGCTGACGAGCCTTGAGTCTGCACCTGCGCGCCAGGAGAGGTACTTGACCTGCTTTTAATTACATTTGGCAGTCCACGCGGCACCCTTTTACATTGACCTGCTCCCTGCTGACGAGAGGCAACTACCTCGAAACACGTGTCCAGGGATGGCTAACGCATACACATACTGTTCTATTTACATTTTGTGGCAGAGGCATACCCGCCGTCGCCACTACATTTCCCACAGTCCTTTGGGGCAACTTGCTGGTGTGACGGGCGGTGTGCGACCTACTTTTCCTCAATTTAAACGGCTTCCTTAAGCTAACGGGCTGACGAGCCTTGAGTCTGCACCTGCGCGCCAGGAGAGGTACTTGACCTGCTTTTAATTACATTTGGCAGTCCACGCGGCACCCCTTTACATTGACCTGCTCCCTGCTGACGAGAGGCAACTACCTCGAAACACGTGTCCAGGGATGGCTAACGCATACACATACTGTTCTATTTACATTTTGTGGCAGAGGCATACCCGCCGTCGCCACTACATTTCCCACAGTCCTTTGGGGCAACTTGCTGGTGTGACGAGCGGTGTGCGACCTACTTTTCCTCAATTTAAACGGCTTCCTTAAGCTAACGGGCTGACGAGCCTTGAGTCTGCACCTGCGCGCCAGGAGAGGTACTTGACCTGCTTTTAATTACATTTGGCAGTCCACGCGGCACCCCTTTACATTGACCTGCTCCCTGCTGACGAGAGGCAACTACCTCGAAACACGTGTCCAGGGATGGCTAACGCATACACATACTGTTCTATTTACATTTTGTGGCAGAGGCATACCCGCCGTCGCCACTACATTTCCCACAGTCCTTTGGGGCAACTTGCTGGTGTGACGAGCGGTGTGCGACCTACTTTTCCTCAATTTAAACGGCTTCCTTAAGCTAACGGGCTGACGAGCCTTGAGTCTGCACCTGCGCGCCAGGAGAGGTACTTGACCTGCTTTTAATTACATTTGGCAGTCCACGCGGCACCCCTTTACATTGACCTGCTCCCTGCTGACGAGAGGCAACTACCTCGAAACACGTGTCCAGGGATGGCTAACGCATACACATACTGTTCTATTTACATTTTGTGGCAGAGGCATACCCGCCGTCGCCACTACATTTCCCACAGTCCTTTGGGGCAACTTGCTGGTGTGACGAGCGGTGTGCGACCTACTTTTCCTCACTTCATAGAACCTGCCTGATCTTTTGACAAAAATAATAAGCAAAGCTTCCCTCTCTCTCTGCGCTGTCATCCCCTCCTTCAAAATATTTTCCAATGTCGAAGTGCCAGAGCAAGCCTTACCCTTAGCCCTGCTAGTTTGCTAAATACAGAACTCGACCTCTGACCCTTAAACCTGCTGTCCCTTGTCTATTCAAGGCTATCCTCACGTTGCTCTTAAGAAGCACGGCTGAAGGGCATTCCTGCTCTGTGCCTGTGAGCTGATAATTTAATGGTACGATGCAACTTGTATTTCTTTAGTATTTATTTATTTCTTGTGCACTGTGCGTTCTAGCACCTAAAGAACTAGAGTTGTCATAATGCCATAAGCGGCCAGAATTCTTGTGCAAAAAAGATTGCATAAAGACTTGCAATGTAATTCACATGTCTGTACAGCTACTCTTAGCGTAACTTGTAAGTGCATTTCAGACTGCAGCCAGTAGGCCATACTAGGAATCATATTTTATGTTTGCCCCTAAGATTCAGTAATATTGTCATTTCTAGAGAAACTAATATTCACCTTTTTAATTTGGTACATCAACATATTTTAACCAGTTGGATATAGAAATCTTAATGTGCACATTGAAATCTGAATACATACTTTGCACAGGGTAATTTTCCTACAGTGCTAAATACTATTACATTTTCACAAAAATGTTATTAAACATTATAGAGCTCATGATAAAATAAAAACAAATTTAGTGCAATGCCTTTTAACAATTTTTTCATGTAGTCATTTGTTTTTAATAACGATCATTAACCCTTTTGTTGTTTCCACATATGAAAAGCAAGCCTTATTCCTTTCCTTTTACCTTTAAATGCATTTATTTATAACACTATGCACAGAAGCTTTACTGAAACATAAAAAGTTTGTATCACTTTTTAGAGGACAGTAATTATTTACCATCAGATCCACAGATGTGCTTTATTAGGAAAGCAACAAGAAAGGTCCTTACTTTTAATCCTTTCCCTTTTATCCAAAATAATGAAGCTGTATTTCTAACTTTCAAAATCAGTAGTCTTTAATGCATGTGCCTTCATACCATGTTGTGCTAACTTAAAACCTAGTTGCCACAGCGTTTATCTATAGTTTATGAGCCATGTGTTATTTACTCAGCTGTGTTTCACAACCAGCAGGCGTTAGCTTCTGAACTTTTTCAGGAGAAAAAACAACCCCTTGCTGTATTCTAATGTCCTCACCAAAACCCCAAAAAGTTGATAAACCTTCCATTACCTCCGTCTGTTCTGACAGGCAGCTTCTTTCGGGCAGACAGCTTTGAGCAGCTGTTAAAAGCTCTCTTTGTAGTGCCGGAAATGAGCGCGGTTCATTCTATTTAAAACCCAGGCATTCCAAGCCAGTCAAAATCTATCATTTTGCAATGTGGTACAAAAAGGACACTTTTATTTTAGCAGCAACCAATTACTCAGATAATGTGAATGCCTTTTAATATTTAATATAATGTATCTAAGGATAATGCTGTAACATTTTGTATTGAGTCGTAGTTGTGTAAAGCACACAAATTAGTTTTTTATTCTCTTTCTGTGAGGCCTATTTTTTTTTCCTATTGAGTGTTAATTCTAATTTTGTGTTTTACCACTGGGGCGATATAATAATTGAAGGTTCAGACATCTATACTTTGTTACTGCTTTACTTTTAATAGTAGCATGCAGCAATTTAGCATATGTTATATAATGTATCCTTTGAATTTTAAAGTGTAATTCTTCCAATGGCATCTGCAGAACACAATGACGGCAACAAACCAAATTGAGCTAATTCGACAGCCATTCTTACACAAAAATCACAGTCGCTACTCACTCAAACAAGCACTTCACAAGCATCACCACCGGTGTCAGTCCACAAACCACATAGACACTCAAACAAACAATCAACCCACAAATCAACATTTAGGACAAAAACAAGAGGCAGCCTACAGACTGTACTCAAACCAAACCAACTGTAAATACCAATTGTAAATCATATTTACAAACAAAAGAACTCGCAGAATGGTACAGAGACTGCACCAAGACAAGTAACAGCCCAAAGACGGTGTCATATTCAAAAAGACAGGCTCTAGCCCCAGACCTTTTCCAAAATACACCGAATTTCCAATGGAGCTGGCGGTACACTCAAAAAGCGCTCCGTATCACCATTTATGAATTTTACTAAGTGCGTAGATCAGGATCCTTTTTGGTGTATTTGTTCCACAGTGTACTATACATTATGGAAGAAATACCATATTTAATGTACATAAATCTATAAGGTATTCCCTCTAGGAGAGCCAGATGAGTACTTTCTAAATCCATATTGGTACCACCAAGATAGCAACACATTCTACGAAGTGCGCTAGGAGCAGGCATGCTAAAAATATTACAATGCGATATAATATTATAAAAATCTCCTCATTACCTGCCTTTATTTGCTGCAGCAAACAAACAAACAAACTAGAATCTTGGCCAAGCTAATCCAAAACAAGAGTGTCGCATCACGACCTTACCAAACAAAAGTCTCCAGCTTCCAATTGCCAAGCTCTGAATCGACCTAATGGTCACTGTGAGACGAATCCCAAAGGGATCTCAGTCAGGGACCGGTCACCAGCTGGAGGGTCAAATCGGGAAAATCGGAAAAGCACTTTGGTCTGCAAAGAAAAGGGTCTCATCATGCAGTGTACATCCTCAGTGAGATTCCAAACCTCCGTCGAGACCACTCTTGCGGGCAACCACGTCTCCGATGAGCCCCACGTGACGGGTGCCAATTTGTGGGAGTGAGCCTTTTCAGGGGCTCACTGGTGCAGGGGTTCACCCTTCTTTGTCCTTAGGTCCTTAGACTAACAAAATAGAGATTGTCACGGAAGCTGTAATATCAAAGAAAATAGATTTATTAACCTCTCATGAGGGACACTACGTCAATACAGTACCCTCAGGCCACTGTAGGAGGTAGTCCAAGGAGTACAGAAACGATGGGCCTTTTATGGCAAGTTTATAGCTGAGTAAGCATGAAGACTCAAAAAGAGGCAGTACAAGTATAAACAAGAATAGCTATTCACATATATGGACTAGTAGAAACTACTTAGCCAACAGAGTGAGAGGAGTAACGAAACTGCTTGCATCAGTTGAAATAGTCTGACAGTTACATTTAAGACAGGTGCATTCTAGCAGCTACAGGCCTTTCTGATCATATATTGCTCTGGCTCAGGGCTGAAGGGGCTAACTATAGTTGATGACTAAAGCGAAATACAAGGGCAGGCAACAGTGAAGACGGAAGAAGCACATGGCGAGCACATGGCTAACAAAAAATGACTGCCAAGCCAAAATGGCTTCAGCTCATGCTAACAGCAATTTCTGCTAGTTTCCACAAGTGGAGTGATGTCTGTTGTATCATGTAGGAGCAATACCTGATGGGGTAACAGGGAGGGGAGGGGCAAAGTTCTACGTAGTGTGTCTTTCACTGCTGTAGAAAGAACTTGGAGGTCTGGGCAATCATTTAAGAAATGCATTGTTTCGCAGCCCAAGAGGTTCCATCGCCAGCAGAGCGTGTGGTGCCATAGGCCGGAAAAGTCTAATTTCAAGGGGGCTCAGCACCGACCCAGAGCTGTCTTAAAAAGACAGAAATTCATCCTGTACACCCGCATACAGCAATTCAGGTTTTCAAACACCTCAGGCCAGTTCCCTTCATCATAATCCATGTACAGTTTCACTGGTCACCCAGTTTACAGTCGCTGCGATTGGTGAAGTAAATACTTATGTCCTATCGGAAGATTGTACAGCCCCGACATCTCTCTGAGGTAATGGCCCTATAAGTGGTGATAGGTAACAATTGTGAAGGGTTCTATAACTAATGGCTGTACACCTAAGATGCTTCAAGAGGCAATGACTGATCTGGGTGTATCTCTATTGCTAGTGCAGGGGTATTGAGGGATCTGAGATCAAGAATCTGGGAGAGGGTTTTGATGCCTGCTTGCCACCGTATAAGCCAGTTAGATAAGGTGTCCCTGATATGGACACCAGCATTTCACCACAGAGGGGCTCCCTTGTGTAAACAAGGATCAATTGAAAGGCTGGGCCATAGCCCGGATTGTAGAATTGGCTGAGCACGCTGCGAATGTGCCATATTTGTAAAGTAGATGGAGACCAGACGCGTTTGAGAAATGCTCCTCTCTATCAGGATGCGGCGGAAACTCTACTCATTAACTGCCTTTATTTGCTGCAGCACACAAACAAACAAACCAGAATCTTGGCCAAGCTAATCCAAAACAAGAGTGTTGCATCACGACCTTACCAAACAAAAGTCTCCAGTT
Organism: Triturus cristatus; assembly: GCF_964204655.1. Classification (NCBI taxonomy): domain Eukaryota; kingdom Metazoa; phylum Chordata; class Amphibia; order Caudata; family Salamandridae; genus Triturus; species Triturus cristatus. Next base: position 150,278,515 of record NC_140583.1, read on the forward strand.
TCCAACTGCCAAGCTCTGAATCGACCTAATGGTCACTGTGAGACGAACGCCAAAGGGATCTCAGTCAGGGACCGGTCACCAGCTGGAGGGTCAAATTGGGAAAATTGGAAAAGCACTTTGGTCTACAAAGACAAGGGTCTCACCATGCAGTGTACATCCTCAGCGAGATTCCAAACCTCCATCGAGACCACTCTTTCAGGCAACCGCGTCTCCGATGAGCCCCACGTGACGGGTGCCAATTTGTGGGAGTGAGCCTTTTCAGGGGCTCACTGGTGCAGGGGTTCACCCTTCTTTGTCCTTATGTCCTTAGACTAACAAAATAGAGATTGACACGGAAGGGGGAGGGGCAAAGCTCTACGTAGTGTGTCTTTCACACACAGTTTGTACGCTACTTGTACGATTCGTACGGTAAAAATCCCGGATACGATTCATATGGGGTAATTTTTTCCAGGATCCGAATCGGCACCTAAACGTTGATACTTTTCAATGGTTTTTTTTGGAGAAGGTTGAGACTATTCTTTCTGAGATTGAACATAGTACCCTGAATGGTTCGCTTCCAGTACAGGAAGTTCAAACCCCTGTGGAAGTTTCCATATCAGGGTTCCCTGAGATAGACCCCATGGAGCTTGAGCAGCTCATGAGTAGTACCAAATCAGGTTCCTTAGCGGACCCGTGTCCCCCCAGGGTCTTTCGCCTGGCATGTCCTATCTTAGAAGATCATATTATCTCCCTTCTCAATAGCTCAATGGAGACTGGTTATTTACCATCGAGTCTTAAGGAGGCCCGAGTTAAACCTCTGTTAAAAAAATCAGGAGCCGATTTGACCATTTTGAAAAATTATAGGCCGATATCCCAATTACCTTTCTTGTCCAAGGTCCTGGAGCAACATGTGCTGAAGTCCCTTTCTTCATTCCTGGAGTCACACCATCTACTCCAGGAGCGGCAGGCAGGATTTCGTGCACATCACAGCACCGAGTTGGTGATGCTCTCGGTGCTGGATGAGCTTAGAGGTATGGCTGATAGTAAGAAACCAAGCGCCCTGATACTTTTAGATCTATCGGCAGCGTTTGATACTGTCAGCCATTCCCTGTTATTGGACAGATTGACCTCTTTTGGGGTAAGGGGTTCGGCCCATAAATGGCTCCAGTCCTTCTTGACGAGTAGGTCGCAGAGGATCCAGCTGGGGGATTGTATTTCCGATATAGGCATTTAGGAGTGCGGAGTCCCTCAAGGCTCTGCATTGTCTCCACTACTGTTCAATCTTTACCTACAACCGTTGATTGCATCTCTGGCGACTATGGGCTGTGGTGTGTTTAACTACGCTGACGATACCCAGTTGCTGCTGAGTATTGATAATACGGCCCGGGCACAAACTAATGCCCAGAACATCCTCAGACATACGGTTGGCTGGATGACTGCAAACCAGTTGAAGATAAACCCGGACAAAACGGAGGTTCTGGTGGTTTCGACCTTAGCTTCACCTTGGAGTGACCTTTATTGGCCCCAGTAACTAGGCCCTACACCGACACCGTGTGACAAAGTAAAAAGTCTTGGTATCAAGATTGACAATGAGTTGTCAATGGCCAGTCAGATTGCCTCCGTAGTAGGGATGTGTACTGGGTTGATTAGACTGCTGCGTAAACTAGTTCCCCTTCTTTCTTTCTCCATGCTTCGAATGGTTGTTTCTGCTACGATTATATCGAGGCTGGATTACGGAAATGCTCTCTATTTAGGTCTGCCTAAAACCTTGACTAATAGACTGCAGGTGGTCCTGAATGATGCGGCGCGATTAATCTTCAGGCTACCTAGACGAACTCATGCCTCTCCTTTGCTGCTCAAGTTACATTGGCTTCCTATTGAGCAGAGAGCGGAGTATAAGAGCTTATGTACGGTCCATAAAGCAATCTACGGACAGGCCCCGGCCTATATTAAAGAGCGCTTGAAGGTTTATAAGCATAAAAGAATTCTTAAGTCCTCTGATTCTCAGCTGTTGGTTTGCCCCCGATATAAGCTAGCAACCAAAGGTGGGAGATCCTTCTCGGTTCTGGCTCCACAGATATGGAATAAACTTCCAGAACCACTTAGGAAAGAAGTAAATCTCCTGCGCTTTAGGAAGCTGTTAAAAACGCTTCTATTTAGGGAGGCTTTTGGCTCACCTAATTAGCCGCCCTGAATGCCTCTTTTTTGCCTTTCATACGTTCTACATTACTCTTGTTTGTCGTCGGTCTTGAGCGCCTAGAGACCTGTAGGTGAGTTGGCGCTATATAAACCGAAGTTAACAATAACAATAACAAATGCAAATGCAGGGGAAGAAGAACAGAAAGGTGCAATAAACATTTCAGAAAATGTCAGAAATACACTTACTTATTTTGGAGTCCCAGCATTAGGCAGGACTGTTACCTTCGTGATTGAGGCACACGAGGCATACAGGACAGAGGTGTTTTATTCATGTGTTAGGTTCCCACCTGTAGATGCACGTACACACTCATTTCATTCTTATATTGCGGATGAAATACCAAATGAATGCTATCCATACGAGGACATAGGGGTCCCGTTAACTAACCAGGAACATATAAACTGGTTTAAAGTTCCCCTCCCGCACACCAGAGAAAAAGTGAGACTCGGTCTGGTCAGCAGAGACGGAGCGACTTGGCTGGTTCTAGCTGCTTACACATTGCATCCAGAAATTGACACATTGCCAGTAGCAGACGTACATCCAATTCCCAAAGAACTAATAAAACTTTACAGAATTCTGATACAGTTTGTTATGAGAACATTTACACTTCATCCTACAAGGGTTACTCAAGTAGAGCAACTACAATGGACTGCAACTAAAATCACCCCACAAACACTGAAAGCGAATATGGGAAGATTGGCCACTAAACATGCGCAAATGCTATTCTGGATAGCAAAGAAAATAGCACAGCTAGAAGAAATGTTTCCACACACAGACCCACAAGAAAAGCACAAAATACTAACAACCTGGGGTACAGTCTTCACTGCCATCTATACTAGGACTCATGGCACCCATTCAATAGCAGTGATGCCAGAAGTATTAGGACAAATACAGAACGAGTATGAGCAGAACCTGCCCTGGACTTAGGGATGAAATTAATAAGCAATTTTTCCAAGGTATCTACAAATATGTTAGGAAACATAAAAGGGGAAGCAGCAGTGGTAGCTATACGCCAACACCTGAAGGAATGCACTCCTAAACAACAGGAACGAGAATTACCTAAATTTATCGAAGATACCTATGTTTCACTGGGTAGAGATAATTTGGGAGCTAGACCTGTGAAACGACAATTAATAGGTAATCCTGAAAACGATAACTCCAAGCAAGCACCCGATTCTTATAAGAAGAAATGGGATAATAAACAACAAAAAATAGGCAGGATGTATCACAATCACGGGCTGGGTCTCCTCAACAGGAGCCCTCCGAGATGAAGTATAACCTTAGGAACCGTGATCACATTAAAAAAACCTGACCGGTATCAGGGTACACGTTCCTATCGTTCCTTTCAGGGTTCATCAAAAAACTCAGAGAGGGAAGGACAGTCAAAACACAGATCAGAAGAGCGCGTCAAGCAAAGGGACACACATCTCACTTCAGAATACATTATCAAACAAGAAGTTAAACTAAAGAATAAACCTCAATTTTAAAAGAAGACAGCAGCTGGCCTTAAAAAAGCCAAGTCTACTGAGGACTCACCTTCTGAACGGGGAATGGGCTCTGAAGATGTTAGACAGCGCAGCAGAAGTAAAAATAGCTCGCTAGAATCTGATGGAATTGATGGTGACAGAAGTGTTGAATGATCATATCACGGCAGAAACACCTGTTACTAGGATAAGTGTCCCACATCAGTTATATGAAATAACACTCCATATGGAGGGGGACATGACAAGGAAAGTCAAGGGTCTTTTTTGGAAGAACCTGACATATGGTTACGATATCCTTTTGGCTGAAAAAGATTGGTCACCTGAGTTTGAAATGGACTGCCCAAATGTAGAAACAGTCATTTTACCAGCTTTTTCCGACCTCTTTCCAGAATAACTAAAACATTCTTACGCGCAGGAGTGGGTGGTAGCGCTAGCTTCTGCATTATACCGCAGTCATGTAGGGTAGGATTCTGAGTCACCTCACCATGTAATCCTAGTAAAAACTACTTCAAAGCCAAAGAGGAGACAGTACCCGATAAAATATGATGTGAAACAACAAGTTAGGGAGATCAACTTGAATATAAAGGTGTTATTGAAAATTGCACCTCTTCCATGAATAATCCTTTGTTTCCCGTAATGAAACCTGACAATTCATATTGTCTAGTTTTAGATTACAGGTATTTGAACACATGCATTGAAACATTTGCAGTACAAAATGCACGCAGTGCCGCATTAATGAATAACATTGTGTGGTAAAAATACAAAACAACACTAGATTTCTCAAATGGATCCTTTTGCCAAAATATAGTGCCTGAGAGCATATATTTGACAGCCTTTTCGGCCCTAGGCTCTCGGCGACAATTCTATATACTGCTCCAAGGGTACAAGGAATAGCCCCGGGTTGTTTTCAGCAAGAGTATCAGAGTTACTTCAACATTTTGATGAGGAGACATTGTCCTATGTAGATTATAGGATCTACATAGATGATGATGAACTATTGGATCATTTGAACAGAGTGAACAACATAATTTTGGTGTTCGCCTCTGAGGGCTATAAATTTTACTTTAAAATATCAAAAATTGACCGTCTCAATGCAGCTATTTTTTTTTAGAAAAGTGTGCGCTGCTCTAACTTCCAAAAACTCCAAAAAATCTACAATCTATTATAGAATTACTAAATTTTGACAGAGCATACACTTTGGATTGTGTCGAAAAAGTAAAGCCTTTCTACAAATTAATCAGACCTGATTTCTCAGTTAGACATTGGAAACAGAAACATACAGAAATTATCAGTTCCTAACAAGATGACATGATAGCTTCCAAACCCTTACAAATGCGTGTAAACACCACAAATTTGGTGATCTGTGTAGTCAGGGGGCAAGCCGGTTATACGTACCTCACCTTCAATGTAGTTAAAACTGTGCGTATTGCATACAAGTGTATTTGAACACAAATGCTGAAATGCATTTTGCATCAACTGAAAAACTACTGACAGCAGTGCAGACTGCTGTAGTGAGAGAAAGGGCACTAGCTCAGGGGAACGCATAGGTTGTAACTCTCGTATCAACCTTAGACGCTGTTACAAAACGCAAAAGCACTGCATCCATGATAGATACAATGGGCTAATTCTCTCACTGCAACAGATGTAGACTTCAAATTTGATTCTACATTAAAAACACAAGCATTCCTGCAGTACGAACTAACATGAATATCCTCTCCCGAACTAAATAATGCCTCTAGATCAGTATGAATATATGACTTACGCTGATGAATCTGCCCAGCCGGCCATAGGAAGTAAACAGCAATACAGCGCCGCATGTGCAATTGTAAAGGGATGTATGCTGGACGGTAAGTTCTGTCCTAACAATACGCAGATACAGTCTCTAGGAGATTGCACAGCTGGCAGAACTATAAGCCCTGATAGTGGCACTAAAAAATACAGATTGAGAATTCCCAACACTAATTGTGTGCAATTCATTTTACTATGCCCAGCCATATAACAAATATCTATATTATTGGGGCCAGAATGGGTTTAGAGATTCCAAAGGTTGCACAATAAAGCACAAGTTTAATTTGGACACAAGTGGCGAGCTGAAGAAAGGCATGGGACAGGCTCATGTGATTCATTCGCTGAGTCATCAGCGTGTTGGCATGCACATTGAAGGGAATTCATTGGCTGATGAAGCCGCCAAGGCGACAGTGAGAACTGCTGCCATTGCTGCAATCACTTGTTCTAGCACGAGGATAGATGGACAAATAATGGTAGCTGTCAACGTTACCATAATAACAACTCAGCCTTCCAAAAGATTTTCCACTCTAGAACTCCTATAAGTTAGATGCGCAAAACATACCGTATGCTCCAGGAGTGGGGTTAGAGTAATGGATCGCAGATTAGGTTGAATACTAGCTACACATGAGGGTCTGGGCCCAGCACACAGGTATTACTGCAACAGTTTAATTGCTGAAACAATTTATTGGTGGCCCGGTCTTACCAAGCAGACCAAGGGTTTTGTCAATATGTGTGACATCTGTCAGCAGATAAGGGGTTCCACTGTAGCATGTCTACGGCACACACCACTATGGACATCAGACAGACCAATCGCATGTGTCTATTTGGACCACTGCAGCCCCTTACAATCTGATCGGGCTTACGAGTTGGTTTAGCCTCAGCTCTCGGCTGACGCCCGAATTGTTATAATTGGATTTGCGAGTCGTCATAGGGAAATACGTAATTGACACATTACATTCTGACCATGGCCCTGCATTTAGCTCGCGGGCTTACAAAGTAGCCATGGGAAGCTTGGGTATTGCATTATGGTACGCCTCTTCGTCTCATCCGAAGGGAAATTCTATTGTGGAGAGGAAAAACAGAGACTTGAAGCAATCCTTAACAGCAAGGATATTAGGCTCGGTGGCAGTTGGGTCAACCACCTATATGGGGTCCAGAGGGCAATTAATAGCATGCCAAGAAGTTCCCTAGGTAGTACTCCTTACAAAATCCTGTTTGGGATGAGAATGTGGCTACCCATACTCATTGTGGCGGCACAGTGGCGGATGAAAAAGCATTTGACATCAATGATCGTTTAGCTGTTTTACAGGAACTCAATAAATTCCGGAGAATACAAAGCAATGTCCAAGTAAAAAGCACTACGCACACAGGGAAAGTGAAAGCAGTTTCGACAGTTTTGGCAAGACCTGCCTTGGTTCCAAAGATCAGGGACATGGTCAGGGAAAAGATTGTGGACAAAAAAGAATTTGGGCCATCTTCCAGAGCACCTGTACCTGTCCTGACTGTCGAAGGAACAACAACAATACTTCTTCCACCTCTTGCCAGAAAGAAAGAAAAGAGATTAGTCTCCATTGATCTAATTAAACCCCACTATGTGGTCGATAATGAATAGAATGCCACATGGGCTCCTGTGTAGCTGCCGATCTCCTCTCGCTACCATACAGGAAGTTCAGACAGAAAGAGTAATACCGTTTGAAGATTCTACTATATGAAGTAACAGAGAAGCCAACAATGGAATGAAACTCATACCTGTCAAAATTGGACAACAACAAAATACAAATGAAACACAGATCTCAATTCGGCCAAATACCGACACCTATGTGAATATAACTTGAAATTAGCCATCTGCCTGTTCTACAAAACCTGCTGTGCTACCAAAGAGTCCACACCAGCCTCTGTTTCCCATAAAGAAAAGATACATCTCCACCTCTGGCTGAAAAATACTTAATTTGTTTATTCCTCCGTAAATCTCTGGATTGCAATTGGTCTACTTATTCTAGACCTTTGGATAGGTATAGTAACTGTCTTTTTCCTGCTCCAGAATGGGCATTATATCCCAGAATGCTCCGCAGCACAACACGTGAACTTGGTCCTGAAACCACATGCATCATCTCATTGTGAATGAAGATACCTGTACCTTGTGATCATTACAGCAGTTCTGATTCCGAAAGGAATGGTTTTGGATAGGGTATCATATGATGTATTTGGTCCCACAGGACTTTTAAAAATACCACACAATTTTCTTTGAATATCATTGCCTCCAGTACATTCTCTGATGATTGGGGCTTTAAAACTGTGAATAGTATGCTTTCTGATTTAGAACAATCTGTTGCATTCTCTAATAATGATTTGTATGATGAATGATACATCTGATTTTGACATCATGTATTGTTACCATCATTATTTTTTGCATAAAACATGTATCCCACATAATGTTTTCATTTACCATCATTAGGAACATTGCCCGACCCCACCAAAAGGTAGTTTACAAACATTTGTACTGAAGTTTGCTTATTTTTCGGGGTTTAATACTTGAGACCCAACCTCATAATATTATATGGTTGCAACTACATCTGCAAAGAAAAATATGCTCACTAATTCGAAACAGATATTCTCTGATTCCTTTATTTCCCAGCTGTCTTTACAAGGTTTCAACATTTGAAGGGACACCACAGACACAAAATCTGTCTGTGGGGCTAGAGGTTGGCAAGTTCAGGGAACTGAGGTATTATTTAGAGCGTGCCTCATACCACAGCAAATTATCTTCCTGAACTACACAGTCCAACAGACTTCTTGTCGTGGACTAGCCAAGCTCAAGGACTTGAACACACCCCAGATTCCCTCGCTTAAACACAATGAGGGATGGCAAAGTTATACACAACATAGTGAGGATACACTGAATGACATCCTGCATGATGGTTCATACAATTCATCAGACCCCAATTAGAAGGGATGGTTTGTTTGGCCTATCGACACAAATATGTGTCAATCAAGATTTGAGGGTACCACCGAAGGGTTTAACATCCATAGACCTGACCAACACCATGTACAATGAGAACATACGGGGGTGGTGACATCCTACAGTGTTGGGAAGTTATGCCTAGAGTGGCTGAGAACCTCAACACTGTCCCAGGTGAAACAACACTTGCCCTTACTTTTAGATGACTTGAATCTAAGGGATTTTTTGTTAGGTCTCCGGAAACCACGCAGTAAGCGCTTCTTATACTCGATATACAACGAAGTATAGAAAATCTCTCAACATGAGGCTGTGGAGAGATTGCGTGAAATTTACAGGGTTAACCTAGAAAAGGCTTTGGCAGTGGTTGACAATGGCATGACCACACTAACATCCAGGATTTATTCACTGAGCAACATTGTGTCTTCTGCAATAGATATAGAGGATCCGTCTATTCTTCAACATGGGCAATCACAGTTGTGATCCATTCTATTATTAAGCTGGACGCTACAATCATTGCGTTCTGGTCATTTGCCCTGGTGATATATCAACAGTACATCTCTGTTTTCTGCATACTATCTAACAGAAAGACAGACAACAATGGCACAAAGAGATGCAAAGTATACAGTGCTGCAAATTGAAATATTGGACAAATTACCGTTTACCATGGCTGAGTCACCTTCCACAGAATGGTTAACACATGACCATATTACATTGCCAGTCACGACATTCCAATTTCAATATTGTCTAGAGTACTATTAGGTTGGCAGGTATGAAGCATTGGGTAAGGAATACATACATGAATCTTGGGAATTACCTTACAGATTTAGATGCAGAAATGGGGACACTGAAGTCTTTCTTGGCGGTTCAGACTGTGAGAATTCTTTAAGTGGGTCTCTACTCTGTCAGGATATTATGCTTCATGGAGCTTATAATGTTTTGGTTGCAAACCTATCGTGCCACTTAAATGGATACCCAGCTGCAGTGATTCTTCCGACGTTCAAACTTATTTGATGTTGAATGATCAAGGTTGCTCTGGGATGCTGCTAGGCATCGCCTATCTGGTCACAGTAGGTTCCAGGGTTACATGTAGTATACAAATATTATTTCTACTAACTCACAGAGTCAGGGAGGCATCGCTATGGCCTTCGTTGAATGTTTGCCTTATATGGTTTGATTCTATGAGCAGAATGAAAGCCATACTTTTACAGGAGGAGGTGACCTTAACCTCAGCCCCAGAGACTTTTGATCTCCAGGTTGCAAGGTCCCCAACTGAGATACAGGCACTTAATCCAAACCAACTTCCCGCTCCATTTCGGGGATAGTACCTATTTCAGGGCATAGGTTTAGGGCTATTAGGCACCTTTCAGACTACCTTCGGAATTATTCCATCATTGATACACTCCGTATTGGGAAGCGTTTTTGGAGGGCTTCCTCTGGTCCTACTACTTGTAGTTGGTATCCTGGTTTTAATTTTCCTGCTACGCAATGGACATCCCAAATTCCAAAGAGATGGAAAAAGCGCTCCTGGATCGACGTTGCCATTAACACATGATACTCCTTCTGGGCACACCTTGGCTTCTAGGGCTAAGCGAGCATTGGTTTCTATCGTCCAGATCAGTCTGGATTGACCGCTCTTTACCTGTATTTCGCTGCCCATTCTGCAGATATGAAAGCGTGATTGGACATCTTTTAAACACTTCCTGCATTGTGCCTCCGGATGTGGATGTATGGCTGGACCCATTAAAGGCCCACGTAGTACAGTGTCCTCTGCGTATTCCAATGTCAATTGCTTACTCAGCAGCGGCTATGGGAACCAGAGAAGATCACCTTTTCTCCATTGAGCTGGTCCAAGAGGTGTTACAGGGACCGTCGTCTGCGAAAGTAAGCAGCAGTAATGTTGTGTCTCCCACACAGGACACATAAACATTTGGCTCTTCGAGTGATGGGAAGAGTTCAGCCTTTTTACAAAACAACCCAAATTGGAATTCGACAATACCATTTTTTTTTCTCTGCTCTCACTGAGCACTATGGCTTTTGGCGTGCTCTGTTGGTCTAACAGTATATTGACTTTTTAGAGGACTTATAGAGCATTTGAACTTTTGCGTCACTTTTTAACACATGCTATGTTTTTGGATATTTTTAGATTTTGTTTTACATATATTCACATTTTAGCAAGGTTTTTTTTTTTTAAATCTGTTTTTATTGTTTTAAACAAGAACATTCTTTGGCAAATGATACAGTAGGTAAGCATAAAGTTGATAGTATGGGTGGGGGAGCACCCCGCAACAGAATCAATAACTACTACGTCATGGCTTGCAATCAGGCTTATGTGTGAGCACTGCCCCCAGCGGAGCCAACTACAGTCTCTTTGACAGTCCCGAAGCAGTCACAACATAAGTAACAGTACTAACCGTACCTCAGCTAGGTTCCGTGGCTATGCGCGGGTGCTTCCCGCCCCATTCAGGTAGTGAAGGACAGGTTAGCAAGGTTTTTATGATTTTTTTTAACAGACATATTTTAACATCTGTTAGTTTGTTGTCCAGTCGGATGAGGAGTGGGTGTTATGGACCCCAATTTTGGCCTAGGTAGTTGCACCAAGTTTTACCCAAATTTGACCTACATTGCTCTACATAATGGTTCTTTTGCTGAACTTTTACCTAGTTAGGTGCCGAATAAATGTTGTGTGCTTTTCTCCGAAAACTAGTCTCATTTATTATGCATGAGGATTCTTAGTATCACAGCAGGATTACCTTTCTTCTGTATAATAACTGTGTACAAGGGTCATCACTATCGTCATCCTTGGCCGACATGCTCACAGTACAATAAGACTTCTAGGTAGAACCTCTGAGGGTACCTTTCAGGTATTTAATTATCACCTCTTCGCTGGGCAAACAAGAAGAGAAGCTTCCATGCTGACACACTGCCACGAGATGTTGAAGTCCAGCACACAGTGGTCTGGCATCCCTTGCGGGCTGTCTAACTCAAGACCAAGATGGGGTCCTTCATTCTCTCTCCTCATGTAATAGGTTTGGTTTTGTCCTAGGGAGATTTATAGCTATACACCTACATACATGGTAGGTAGACTTAGGTACATCTAGTTAGGGTTTGCATCATCGGAGTACTCATGATTACTACCATGTATTTATATGCCTGCATGTATTCACTGTTTTAGCACCATGGTAGAACTCTACCTTTTATTTACTATGTTGTTGCTTGTAATCGTATATATCTGTTTCTGCCTAATGGTTGTTGCAGCACATGTATTTTTTACTAGAATGACGTTGGTTCAGTACATTTTTATTGAAAATGTCCCCACCTTTTATTCTGTATATCTCTCTGAGAGCGAGTAAGCACGAGTGACTGAGTGAAAAGTACTGTACCATTTCCATGATCCCTGAGGGGTTAGGGTTGTCATGTTCTATAGTTGCCAGATTCTATTCGCTCCTTGGTAAGGTTGTGGGACTTGTAGCGGCACTTTGAGCTAGCTGCTCTACCGACTAACATATCCTCGGAGGGTGTTTGGAATCAGTCTGGACACCAATCCCTTTGTTTATGTTCTCCTATATAGATTTGTGGAAAATACACGACAATGGGTTGGTTACTGCCGCAGAACAACAGGTTCTTACCTATCTTGGGGCACATTTTTAAGAAGGCCTTATTGGAAATCTGTCCTAATCTGCCTGTCCAGGGTTGGGGGTAGTTTGCAGAGTTTTGCTATGCGGAACTCCGCGAAGTTACAAAAAAATTCAGCGAAGTTCCACGAGTGGCGGAGTACAGTGCGAACTGCAGTTTGTGCTGGTATTCCTGCCTCTCGGGTAGAAATTCTACCCGAGCGGCAGCTCGTGGTCACCAACTTACCGTTCTCGATCGTGAACTTACCGTTCTCGATCGCGAGCGGGGAAAAACTCTACTGCACATCGCCGAGCCGAGTTTTCTGTTCTCCGCGAGCTCCACGGAGTACAGAGTGCAGAAAACTACGCAAACGCCGCGAACGGGGCGAAGTTCTCCGCCCAGGCATTCTGTCCATTCCCCTTTCTTGTGAGCCAACTCAATTGAATCTGCCATGCTGGATAATGTCCATTTGTAGAATTCCATGGGAAAACGATCTTTCCCGGGAGCCCTGCTGTAGGATACAGTGAAGAAGGCCTGTGCAAATCCTGTCTGTTGATGGGTCACAAGAGCATCGCCAGTCCATCATCATTCAAATGTGGGAGATGGACTGTACTACGAAAGCCATTGATACAAGCCTCGTCAGTGGTAGAATCTAGGTTCTGTGCCCTCACATGGAGGAAGAGTGGGAGGCAGTGGTGCATGAGGGACAGTGGAGGAGTCCAAGAAGAGGTAGGAGGGAAAAAGATTCAATGGTGGTCAAGGACACCTGATGCAGATGGAGCAGCAATGAATGCCAGGGTGTTACATTGCCTTGTTTTCCCTTTTCCCTTTTCCCTTTTATGGTTCTTCCTCTTTACTTTCTGTATACTTTTAATCCTGGCACTTGCTATACTGTTTGTTATGTGTTAGTCATGATTCCAATTAGAATAAGAATCTCTAGTTATTGTGCTGTTGGACCTTGACTGAGCAGCACTGTGCCTTGATCATTTAACCTATTTCCATCTACATTTGGATTTATGGATCTTTATTTTTGGAAACTGAACACAGGGATCTTCATTGGGGGGAGCCCTAGGCCACTCCCAAGGGATGCTGAGGGTGGAGAGGATGTTCATCCCGGCTGGCTGGGAGAGGGCAGAGGATTAGTGGGACCCTGAGGAAAAGAACTCTCTAGTTCAACTTGATACAAAAATGATAAACAATGGATAACATCAAGAAATTCAATAGAAACTGTCACATAATGGTAGTCAATGTTGTGTAACACATGAGATTAGAATACATGAATATGAAAAGATAGAGTTAGAAACAACGAGAAAAGACTGGGGATACTAATCACTTTAGCACAGCAGGGTATTTTAGGGGACCCGGTGGTCGCCATCAGCAGCATCAGAGTCCCAGGATGTTTTCAGTGGCGAGTTCCTGATTATTGTGTAAGTTCTGATGGCTGTGTCATTCCCGCTTTGGGCATGGAATAGAAGACACCCTCCTGTAGTCATCCCAGATGCAGAGATCAGTCATTGACCTTGGGTGCAGGAGTGTCCCCATTGTGAGCAGGGTTGGGAGTTGTGTTCATAGTGGAGTCCTGTAAGATGTCCAAACGGAATGCAAGTCCTCTGGCTCTAGGAAGTCTTTGGACTTGCCATTCATAACAATTGACATATGAACCGGTACAAACATTTGCTCAGTGTGGATAGAGGATCTAGAAAAGCCCTTTGATTTTTATTTGTCTCTCTGGTGATATTGACCGATCTACAGATTTCATAACATACATAGTCACAGGGTCCATGATTGTGTGCCGTGGACAGGTTTTGCCTGGCCTGGGAGTGTCTCCGAAAGCATGGAATGAGCAGGCAGAGTTTGTCACCATTGCCAGGATTGTGGACATGCATCTCCAGAGGCAGGGTAAATGTCAATCCCAGGAGATGTGGAAGTGAGTCACATAAGAATCACCATCCGTCGTCCTGCTCAGTCATCTCCCGGAAGCCAAAAAATTGCACATTGTCTTTCGGACTCCTGTCTTTTAGGTCAGTGATCTTGTGACGTAATTGATCGTTCTGAGTCCCGGGAATCAGATTGTGTAGCTTATGGTTCCAGCACACCTAGACGGTTGTCAATGCTATCTAGATATCACTGGAATGGCTCTATTTCCATATGTGGTGAGGTCTGTGATCTTGGCATCCATCACTTCAAGTTTTGGCTTACCTCATGATTTCCTATAGAATATGATCCTACCACAGTTGTGTGGCGGGTGGTAGAGGTCTGCTAGTCACTGTGGTACTCACTTAGAAAAATCCAGAGGGCTTAGGATAGATGTCAACAGGCTGAAGTAGGTAGTGCTCAGTGGTGTGTAGGTGCAGCATTGGCGCTAGTAAGGTCAGTCTGGGTGCTGGGGCAGATGTTACGAAGAGGTGGGGGTGTGGCGATGGGCCCCCCTGTGTGGGTTCTCAGCATGTCAGACCCCGCCAGTGACGAGGTGATCACTGCTCACATGGGAAGGTCAATGGGTGTGGGCCATACTCCTTACCTGCAGCCATGCTAAGGGAAGACTTTGGGCCCCAGGCCGGGCTGGGAGCTCCTAAACTGTCAACAGTGACATTGGGGCTGATCACCAAAACAGTCACTCTCCGGAGGGCCATGGAGGCAGATTAATCTATAGGGAAAAATGAGTTTAAAAACCTTGATGGCCATGACACATATGAATGTCAGACCAATCAGCAATTGAACACGATTCCCATGTATTTAATAATTATGGCAATTAGAAGTATACATTGGTTTATTTCTAAGTTAGTAACAACTGTATTTGAAAGCCCTGCTGGTCATAATTGTCAACGTAACTGCTAATGCCTCAATATTCATGTTTTAAAGAGATGTTTCCTTACCCTTTGCTAGAAAAAGACCTAATAGTTTTTGGAGGAGCCCTGTGCCAAAAGTATATGAAAGTATCTGACTGTAGCTCTTTTCTTTTTTTCAATTGGTATTTAAAGAGCATAGTGCTATCAGGCCACACCGCATCTGTTGTAAATAGACAGACTTCAGCTTCGACTCACAAATGGCCTCCGCACTGATTGCAGGGGCCCGCAGTCATGGAGGGAGCTGCACTTGTGACGTGACGGAACCTGCACATTGCAGTTTCTCATTGTGGAGGTCGTGCCTGAAGTGCGGGGCCTCCACTACAAGTGTGGAGGTCCTTTGTGAATCGGGCCCACTGTCTTTACGACGTTCTCAAATGTACTGCATCAACATCACAATTCCCATTTTGTGGACCACATGGAGCTCCAAAATCAATGTAACACATTTCTAAATGATGGTGGCATAGAAACTAAACCCAAACAACCATCTTGTGAACACAGTGGGTTGACTATTTGCTTCTGTGAAACCTCTATGAAATATGTACACATTTTTCAGAGGTTGGTGTGTCTTATAGGGAGTAACACAGAGCCCTACATCCACAGATGTGCAGGGAACACTCAGGCTCCTTGACTCAGGCCAGTGGCCGCCTGTCATCAATGGGGACCAGGAGTGAGCGGGCCTCCACCACAAATGTGGAGGCCCTTTGGGAATCGGGACCACAGTCTTTACAACGTTCTCAAATGTACTGCATCAACATCACAATTTTGTGGACCACATGGAGCTTCAAAATCAATGTAACACATTTCTAAATGAAAGTAAATTTCACACTAAACCCAAACAAACATCTTATGAGCACAGTAGGTTGACTATTAGCTTCTGTGAATCCTCTATGAAATATATACACATTTCTCAGAACGCTGGTGTGTCTTACAAGGAGTAACGCAGGACCCACGTCAACAGCAGTGCAGGAAGAACTCAGGCTCCTTGAATCAAGCCCGTGAACGGATGTCATCAAAGGTTTGTACCAGCTTTATTTAGATAAAATGCTGTCGGATGCATGCTTCTATTTTTTATGAAAGCCCACATGGAAGTAGGGATGGGGCCTGCAACATATTCAGCGGGCCCCCCTCGAATTTCGTTATACCTCTGATGACTGATCTCCTTGAAAAATGAGTTGGTGTGGGAATGCTCACTTTTCTCCTACCCTTGAATGTCAATGTAACTGCAAATGGCTCAATACATGGCTAAATGACATATTTTCCTACCCATTGCTAAAATAATGACCTATTGATTTACAAAAGTGCCCTGTGTCAGAAATATCTGCATATAGCTGTTAAAATGATTGAATTTCCAATGGTGTTTAAGGAGCATAGTGCTAACAGCCCACAACGCATCTGTTGCTAATTAAATAACTAGGCAGACACAGTTTTTACGATGTTCTGAAATGTGTTGCAGTCTTTAGAGTTTTGTTAGCAATAAAAAGTATCACACTATTAAGCAACTAATTTAATCAAATTATTACACAAGGGTTTCCTGGCTTTCCTAACCTGTGATCTAAATTGAGTATTAGCACTTTTAGTATCGAGAGCATCTGTCAGTGTATCACTCCCTACCATTGCAGCAAAGGCTTGTTGCCAGATCTTTCTTGATGGCTTACTCAGGTCCTCATTCAAATATTTTTATGGTCAGGAAATTGATTTATGGTCACATTTTCTAAAACATAGGAGCATATTTACTAGTCTCCTGCATCACCAGATCATCAACATTGTTTTACGCTCTGGTGGTTGTTTAGCCGTATTTACAAGTCCATCCAAGCCACCCCGCATGGCTTCCCATGGCCTTGTAAATATGTCCCCCTTTCATGCATTACTGTGCGTGAAAGTGGAGTTCCATGAGTGTCTCTGTGGATGATCCCACACATGACCCATTCCCAGATTTACAGGTTTCGTTAACCTGGGAAGGTGTCATATTCTAACGCCTCATAAGGAGAGGTGTTAAAGTGGTGCAGCAAGGAGAAATACCTTCATTTATTCTTGTTTTTTTTGCTCTTTCTATAGGTTCTGCATTCTGCAGCACACCTAGAAGGCGGAAAAGGCCATTAATGATTCGTTTTGTGCAGGAAGGTCTTCTATCCTGCACAAAAATATTAATTCCTGCAACACAGGCACCCTTGTACCATGGTGCAAGGGTGTCTACGTTGGCGCTAGGCAGCCAATTGTGCACCAGCCTAGAGAAAAGCAGGGGATGCATCATATAGCTGTAAATACGACGCATCGCTTTACTTTTCTCATGACCCAGTTCGGCACAGCATGATGGCTTGCAGTGCTGCGCTGAACATTTTCTAGTAAATATGACCCATTGTTTTTAGGAGTACAAGAATGTACAGCCACTAGAGGCAGATTTTTTAAATGTACGCAATGCAGTGGAGAAACCAAGTTGCTGCATTAAAGTAGGGAAAACATGCAGACTCATATATATGAAGATATGGCACTGCTGCGGCCATTCTCTGCACTGTGACCTCTAGCTTGCTCCCTGCAAATCCTGGCACTTCCCTTGCGACCCCTGGACTAAGAGGGGGAACATCTCTGCTTCCTCTGAGCACAGGGGCTCAAAAGAAGTAACTGTGTAGAAGGGAGCAAGCTAGAGGTCAAGGTTGCGACCCCTAACTACCTCCAAATGACGTCCTTGCAAACAAGCCGACTAGCAACCCTCTCAAACCTTTTTACCGTAGTGCACAGATGTGTGAGTGGGCTGCCTAGGAGAGACTTTGTATAGGATGACTTTAGAATACTAATCTCATGCTAACTCTAAAAGATTTGTCACACTGCATGTGTGCTGAATACTGCAACAAACCTGCAATGTGGCAAAGGTTTCCAGAAAAGGAAATATTTCCCCATCCTAATGTCAGCTACGAGGGATTCCAGCACTGTTAGTAGACAGGGCTTTGATGCAAAACCACGAGTGCTATCAAGGGACCGTCCATGTTCCACACACAGGATGTCCCCTTGGTACAAAGTAAACAAAATGAATGCAAAATGATAGTTGTGTTACTTTAAGGCTAATTTCAAGTGCAACATTCTGTTTTTTAAGGCTAACTTCAAGTGCAACATTCTTTTTCCAGTCACCTTTGTGACCTTGCTATAGCGCAGTGCTGATAATTATGCCTTTAAGTTCTACCTTTGGCAACAGACAATCTGGCCGTATAGAGGATGCAGTCTTTCGTTTAGTGCTAACATGGATGTTCCAAAGGAAAGGGATAGGTTTGCATCTCAAAGATAGTAAACATCAGCCAAAGTCGTTCACAAACGCACCAGACAAATTCATTCACAAACTCTCCGAATGACTTTTACAACCATATTGTACAAATAGGGTCAATAAGGAGAATAAGTAACCAAATTGAATACAAAATTACCACCATAATTCCAGACTTTCAAGGGTGGGGGGAAATCTTTAAAGTGCAGAGGAAACATTTAAAAACTTAAATTTGCACTGCACATGTGTGCTATATGTACACTTGATTCACAATGTTTTAAACAATTCTCAGGAGAAGGTACACAGCATAAGAAGTATGCATAAATAGACATGACTTGTGTACATGTCTGATTTGCATAAAGGTGCATAAAAACACAAAATACATAGACCTCAATACTTTTTGCCAGATTCTTTGTGATTCGCGCCTTCAAGACAGAAACTTCAGTTCTGTATCTCATACTGCAAGAAGAATAAAGGCACAGTTCATAGTGGTTCTCTTGAAAAAAGCAGGAATCATGAATGATTAGAGGATGCACCGGTGCATTTGAAACTTACAAGTGAAAACCATAGATGTCCGACGCTATACCAGCAGTGGTGGGCTGTATGTAGTAACTAGTACAGCTCTAGAATATTGGCTAATGCACACAGAGGACTGTACTGATGCTCCCCAGTATAAGAACTAGGCCTGGGCGAAAATTCCGTCCCTCTCGCGGAAATTGCGATAATTTTTCATTTTCGTGTTCAGCGGAGAGCGCGAAAATGTCAAAATTTCCGCAATCCGCATCTTACCTGAAATCTTTTTCTTGCTCGCGCTGTAAAAAAATACATTCTCGCATGCGTGCGATTGCCTTACCTGAATCCCTGCGTTCGCCGACAAGTTTTCCCGATCCGGTCGCGTTCTCCACGAGATGTTAGATTGTTGGTAGCCATTTGCACTGTCTCCTGACAGTTCGCTCCCGCATTAACGTCATTCGTCGCGCGATCACTTCATTCGTCGCGCAATCACGTCTTTCTTTTTGCGATCATGCACCGCGAGACAAGTGAAGACAAGATGGCCGCGCCCGTGAGCAACCGCATGGGTAAGTTGGCGAGCCGCGATCACGCAAAAAATACTTCTGCGTCTTCGCGATATTTCTGCGTGTTTGCGGAGATTTTTAATATTTTCGCGATAGTTTGCGAAAGTGAATTTCGCAAATTCCGCCCACCCCTAGTAAGAACGCTGTTGCTCGAATATGAATTTGCTTTGGAAAAACAAAACACAAGATGTATTTCTCAAAACAATAACAGTTGGTTTAATTAAACACTTTGTCCAGTAGCACAGTTATGGTAGCGGGTCTAAGGACTGGCTCAAAGTTCAATCAATCTGATCGAGCTTTACACAGTTGTTGGGTATCATAAAATTACTTCCGACAATACTTGTTTGGTCAAAGAATGTAGGCCTTATCTTTGGAGTCAGAAATAAGGCCCCTGAAAACAAATGCAGGTGGGCCTCGACCTTGCATGGACACAACGGGGCAGATTTACAAGAACTGACGCATCTCTACATTTTAGCAGGGATGGGCCAGTTAAGATGTGACACGCAAAAATACCCTTGTGCCACCACGGATGCATCGCATTAACAATGCGCTGCACCATGGCGCAAGGATAAATAGATGCATTTCACATCTTTTGTCGTAAGAGCAGCGTATTGCTGGAGTAGTGTTGCAAGCGCGATGCAACTCCAGCAATGTTCTGGGGCGGTCTATACTTATTGTGCTATTTCACTCTCCTTACGCCTGCTTCAATCAAGCGCAAGGTTTTGAAGCAGTGGCATCATGAAAGTGACTCAGTGAAATCTTGTAGATTTCACTGCATCACTTTTACGAAGCTTTCTTGTGTCGGAACGCCCACCCTGCATACATTATACCTTACACAAAATAATGCAGTGCAGGGCTTTACAATGTGATGCATCTCCCTAAATGCGTCAAGTTGTAAATATGTTGCAATGTGGTGCATTGTTTACGACGCCCCTGTGTCACAAAAGTGACGCAATGGCGGCGTGAAAGTGTCGCAAGGGGCTTGTAAATCTGCCCCAATGTGAGCCAGTGGGTAACGTGTCAAGATGTCTGGCATGGGGAGCATGTGATCACTGCGTTTACTGTATGCGCTGTATCCTGATTGGCTATGTGTTCCTAACTTCATGAGGCATTTGACTTCATGATATTTTGGAAATGCGCGCCCCCCTTCGGCCGTGTGTGCTTTATTGGGGCCAATTTCACCAGAACATTGTGGAGTTCCTGCACTTATCTGGGGGATGGACCTGAGGAACCTGTGGGCACATTTATCTGCTGGCTAAGTGGCACTCTTCGTGTGATGTGTCAATCAGTAACCCCAGGTCTATGTCTCAGAGCCTGCCTGATGTCATATTTCTGAGTCAGGGCTGGCTGAGAGTTCATGATGGCCGAGTTTGTTAATAGTGATGCGGTTTTGATCATATATGTGAATGTATCATTATAAACATTGGCATCAATGTTATCAATATTAACATTCCCCCCTCTAGTTAAATTTTTAACTACATTTTCTAACCCATACTTCATGACAGTCATGTTATTAGGGACATTGTGCTTCAGTTTTGCCTATTACTACTCTCCTAGTTACTTTAATTCTACCTAGTTTGAGCACTGTATTTTTACAGCATGAGACCCCCAATTACAGGAAACCACACCATAACAATAAAAATATGACAACGGGCAACAATGATGATCAGCAACCGGGAGAGCCATGGAAATGAGTCAATGCACCATTCCTGCTCAGGGGCACCTTCCACATCGAGCATATCTCTTTGTAAATGCTGCAGTGCTTGGATGGAAAAGAGTTAAAGTCCTGTTGTCTAGATCATGGCCTGTGATAAACATGCAGCAAGATGCTCCAATCGTGGCACACACCTCTCCCTCCATTGCTCTCATTAAGTCCAACACTTATCATCACCGTGAGATGGATGGCTCTTAGTTACATTAAGACTCAGCTCAGTGCTGTTCATCAACTTGAACAAGTCTTACCTGGATATTTGTAACCAGTGGACGTTCACTTTTGTCTGCACTGTGAAGAAGGCTATGGACCCGCCAGTGTTTTTTTTTTTTAAATAGTCTGAATTTTTCTGGTATTTCTTTGTACTGAGCAAAGCCAAAACACTCAGCAGTTCTTTTTTTTCTTGAGCCTGAAGCAACAGAGTCAGCTTCTTCTTTAGCAAATGTTGGTGCAATTCTGACAGATCTTCTCTGGGTATGAACAGGGTCGGGGTGTGCATGGAGACGAGGGAGCAGAGGCCTTGCCATCTGGGTATGAGATAAGAGTGGGAAAACTCGCCACACTACCAGTAGGTATCCATTAGAGTGGAGGTGCCAATTGAATGTCCAGAATGTACAGTACTGTGCCACAGTTTTCATCTGTTTCATCTGTTTCCAGTGAATTGGTTCCTTTACCTCTGAAACACAAGGCATACAGTGTAATTGTCCACACTCTCAGGGGCTGCCCCGTCCCTTCTAACCACATGTACCTATTCACCTCATTATCCCAAATTGCCGGGCATTGGGATATCTATGCTGTGGTTCAACCCTCCCCTATGAGACTTGTTTCCCTTTGTATCATCGAGGTGTATGGCCGTACACTGGAACTCCATGTCTGGGGTCATTGGTTATTGAAGAAGACAGCCCCAGAAATGCTAAGGGCTGGCCTGGGACCACAGGTGCATTGATATGGTAGTTTTGCTACCTCTTTTTTTGAAAGTCTAAGAGCCAAACAGTATCCTCCCCTGTGGTGCCCCTCCTGCGTATCCTATCTAGCGTGGTCTGAATGTCGCTAGGCTCAGGGAATAGGTACAATTCTGTGGGCTGCTCTTATATTGTGTCTGATTCACTACTACTCTATGGGGTTCTACTCTGTTGGGTTGTATCTTGGCCACAATTCTACATAGGTATGGGTGGAGAACGCATTTTGCTTTTTTGGGGGCTACCTCTTGGGACAAGTAAAGCCAGTCTGCACCTACTGCATGCTGCATTCATGAATAATTATAACATGACCTGGCTGTCTTGAAACCCATGGTGGTCATGTACTGATACCACATGTTGTGGGAGAGGGTACTGTGCATTTCATGTGGAATGCTAGTTTTGAGTTTGGTGCAATTATATATGATAGGGGAGAGTCCTCCACGCAGCATGTGATAGCTTCAGGGTGGACTCCATCACACCAGGCAGTGCTTTGGTGATGAATGGATGCAGAAACACCCACAGTAAAATGGTTACATAGAAGTGCAAAAATACATAACTTATTGTACATTGTCAGTCTTGGAATTGGATCCAGGGGAAACGTCTGTAATCCTCTTGTAATTGCGAGAGTCTTTAGCCAACAAAGTTTGAGGCAAAATGTTTACTGTACTGTTTGTAGTTCTAAGTTTGCACCCTGTAGATCTTGTCAGAGTACTAATTTGGCTGCTGAAAAGGAGGTGCACTACGATGTTCGATTGCCAACCTGTTGAATACAAGCTATGTTAGGTTGGATAGTTAAAAAAAAAGTCCTTCATTGCATGTGCCATCATTTTCCTTCAGGGTTCCTGTGCTTTCCTTTTAAGGGTGTGCTCTTCACACTCTATTAATACAATTTTTGTTAAGCACCAGAAGGTGGCCCCAGTCAGGGTATCTATTTTGGTACGTGCGCTATCGTTAATGGAATGCATTCATTCTTATTGGTTGTTGGGCCTCCCCCCTTCGTACCTAACTGGGAGTTTAAACTGGTACAACAATTTTATAGGGTAATCTTGTGAACATGGGATGGTATTATTTTAGTTAGGGTTCCATGGGCATCCCCAGCCCCTTTCTCCAATGTATACATGGGGATGCTATCAGTGCAGATGGTGTCTTTTGGCCAACATGTGCGTGGGTGGTGAATAAAGAGGGCATTTGTCTCATTTGAATGTCGGTGGTGATTGCAGCATGATCTGATGTCTCGTGTTTATACCCCTCTCATCCCTACATACGGTATGCAATGTGACCCTCCCTAGTGGCAACAGGCGCTTTGACTATATACTTTTCTAGAACCATCCTTTTTGGGCTAGTTTTGTGCTTATTTTAATCAGTCTTTTGGCTGCTTTCCCTAGATCTCACGTGATCTGCTATTATATTTTAGATGGGAAATAGTGGATGTGGTCAGAAGGCTGTCCCGCAATCTTTGTGTGCTTCTGATATTGTGGCGTCTGAAATTGGGGTTACTGATTCCTTCAGATGGTGTGTGTAAGGCCTGAAGTATTTGGCTGATTGCTAAGCATGATACGAGTATGAGCACATTCTTGTGTAGAGATCTCTCAAGGGTATGTGACAGACTTACAGTCTCCCTTTCTCCCAGCACCACCTTCTCCCCCCGACCTTGTCTTTTCCTGGGTGTTTGGGCCTGCGGTGCCTAGCTGTGACTAGCCGGCAACACGCTTCTGTTGTTCCTCTTCAGGGGCATGACACGGCAAACAGGCTTTGGACAGGCTTTGGACACTTGGAAAACTTAGAGGGAGAAGGGTGGAAATAATTTTCTGCATAGAGAAACTGGGGCTTAAGCTCGAGCACTCGTTGAAATTCTTCAGGTGAAGGTGATGCACTGGGAAAGGTGGCTATTTAGGTGAACCTCCCCTCCTGACTGACTCGGGCTGTGCTGTGCTTCGCGACCTGTCAGATCTTGTGCGGTGAAGGTTATGAGGTCTTCATTATCTCATATGTATGGGAAACCTGGCTTCCAGCACTGGGGGACAGCTTCATTTTGGAACTTAAAGGAGGCCTCCATAGTCTGGAGGCTACTTGCTTTTTAGGGGCACGGTTGGAACCTCACACCATGAAGGAATTTTGGTCCCGGGCTGGGGGCCCGAGAATGGGGTCCTTTCAATTTGGTAATTAGAACCCATCCCAATTGACTTGTGGGTGCAGGGACCTGGATGCCTGCTTTTATGGACTGGATGGGAAGCTTGTCAGACTGCCTACCCCCCAGGGTGTGGTCAGCCAGCCCCACCTTGGGCAATCAGCTGCAGAGTGTGGGCTAAGCTCCTGCAGGCACACTGAATGGCAGACTCTAGTGAGGATACCCCATCAATAAAACACATCCAGCAGCCCTGAATTCCCGAGTGCAAGTAAAGGCTTGAATCTCTACTGTTGTCTTATTGGTCCTTTCTTTGAGGTTTGGCACAATGAATTGTGAGGTGTGCATAAAATGCATGCTTAACATTGGGTGTTCTGACTAGTCCTGGATGGAGTTCACAGAGTTCTGCTATGTGACCAAAAGATTCCGCCATGCTACACAGAGTTCCGCAGGCAGTGAAGTATGTTAGTTGCACCGTTCTCGCTGATTTTTAATGTCAGGTGTTTGTCCCACACTGCATAATCAGCGCGAACAGCACTGCACTTGGCACACGCAGTACAAGGGGGCACTGCTTCTTTCTACTGCTCGAGTAGAGTAGAGTAGAGTAGTTCTACTTGAGCGGCAGCTTCCTCAACATGAGCGGTAGAGAAAATCCACACCTGTCGGCATTGAGAAATTTCACTGGAAGGTGGTCTGGAGTAAGATTTTCCTTCCTTGCGCTCACCAATTTGATGCTGGCGCGTGCAAGCAGGACAAAAACTCCACTCCACAGACTTTTTCTGAACTTTGTGCACTACGCAGAGCATGGAGGGGGAATAACTCTTCAAACTCCACGAGCGGAGCTGAATTTCATGACCAGGCATAGTTTTGACTTACTGCACATTTGTGTTCTATCTTTGCCTGAAGGCATTGTCTCCCCAGACATTTACCTTTCCCTGCCACAATTGTGGCATATAGCTGGGTCTGAACTGAGGTGGCAAAGTGAGCTAAAGAATGATGATGGATTCAACCCAGATCTGTGACTGGGGGTGAGTGCCTGAAAAGTGTCAGTGTTCCGTCCATCATCTCCTGCTGTTTGCTTTGTTTGCCCTAGGTTGGCAGGTTATGCCCAGACATGGGTCCCTTGCTCACTTTGCCACTGGATTCAAGCTAGCCTGGCTGATGAAGGGTGTTATCCAGAAACCGGTCGCAGGATGCTTGTTCCCGGTTCAGGGAAGACCTGGCTTGGCATTTCGGGCTGGACTGTTCTCATAGGGCACAGGGTCAAGACTGATTTGCATATAGCTGGGTCTAAACTGGGGTGGCGAAGTGAGCTAAAGAATGATGATGGATTCAACCCAGATCTGTGACTGGGGGTGAGTGTCTGAAAAGTTTCAGTGTTCCGTTCACCATCTCCTTTTGTTTGCCTGGTATCTGTTGGGCTGGGTTTCCTGTCAGTTGTTGCTTTTGCCACGTGTTTGTCCAACTACCTCATCCCGGTTGCTGTGGTGCAGCAGCTGACTGATTTCCCTGAGGCTGTGTGTGTGGTGTAGTTGTGTTTCCTCGTGTCTTGGTTTTGTGGATGGGGGTTTTGTGGGGACTGGCCCAGGTTTTTTAACCTCTATTCATGATATTCTTTTAGACTGCATCGGTCAACCACGTGGCCCATTCTGTGGCATTAGTAACATACTCTAAGGTCTGGCTACTGCCAGCCTCCCTGATTTCTGCTGTTATAGTTAGGATGAAACCCTCTGATGTTTGGTGGTGGAACTTCCTTCAGGACTGGTGCCAGTTGCACGTTCCCAGCCAACGCGGCCCACTTGAGGGTAGTTTGTTTCAACTTGTTTTGGACCAACTTAGCCGTGTCTCTGTGGGTTTGCACCTGGTACTCCTGTACTTTTCTTGTATACTTTTGCAATAGTGTAATATATGAGATTGTATTTCCCACCAGGGTTTGGTGTCTGAACCAAAACCTGACACAAGGACGAAATTCATGCTAACATATAGCACAAAAGGACACATTTGTATTTAATGGAATTTTGCTGGAATTTCAAGTAAATACACAAAAGATAATTGTGTGAATTTTGCACGCTCCCGGTCACAACACACTCTGTCACCTTCCCCTTTCATGACTGCCAAGAGGCGGGGCTGAAGCAGGTGCAAGCTCTTGATATCAAGAAATTTTTGTATGCAACGTCTTGACTGCATGACCTACGGAGATGAGAATCTATTGAAGAGTGTGAGAAAATGACTATGTCTTGATAACTAGAGCTGGGCTTCTTGGCTGCAATGAATTTCTAGAACATCAGCATTATATGTAACTTATAACATTTTTCAGAAAGTCATGCCACTAAAGATTATAATAGTGCATAGTTCCACCTATAACCTTTAACTAGAAACCTAAATGTACTATGTTTAAAATGCTTTTTTCTGAACCTTACTTTTTTTTATCTCTTGTCTATCAATTATAATATAATGTCATACCTTACTGAGCTTTTTTCCAATTCTTGAAATATCAATACCCAGAAACAGAAGTCTACCAGAGGCTGAAGATATTTGGGCAGTGTTGGAAATGGCCCTTTTTGCAGGGTTATCCCTAAACCTTTTGCTTCTTCCTCCTTTATTTTTTCTGACCCGTGGTTGTTGGCAATAGGACTCTGGGCACTTTACCACTGCTGATCAGTGCTAAAGTGCATATGCTCTCTGTATAAATTGTTATAATGATTGGTTAGCCATGATTGGTACATTTGTTTCACCTGTTAGCCCCTAGTAAAGTGCACTGAGTGTGCCAGGGCTGGTGATTGAAATGCTACTAGTGGGCCTGCAGCACTGATTGTGCCACCCACAGGAGTAGCACTAAAATGGTGTCACAGTCCTGCCACCGCAGTGCCTACGTGCAGTTGCTAACTGCCACACTGGCCAGGCCTAACCCTTCCCTTTCTGTACACATTTGACACCCCTATGGAAGGCCCTAGGCACCCCCCTGGGTAGGCTGCAGTGTATGTGAAAGGTAGAGCATGTACTGGTGTAGGTGACGTGCTCTGGTAGTGAATTACAGCCCTTTTCGTTTTTTACTATTGAAAGGCTATCTTGCCCATAGGCTAAAATGGGGAATACTGAGTATAATGTTTACCTGCATATCTTCCCATAGAAGCAAGATGGAAAATTAAAGTTTAGTATGCCTGAACTCAGAATGATAAAATATATCTTTTAGTGAAGTTGGTTTTACCATTCTGTGTTTGAAAATACCACTTTTAGAAAGTAGGTATTTTCTTGTCTAACCATTCAAACCTGCCTCTTTCTTGTCTGGAGTTTGAGTGACAGGGGCTGGGGAATTCCAGGGGGCTGAGGAATTCCCGGAGACAGGGTGAGTCAGCACAGGGCTGAATAGAGAGATCTCCATGTAGATGGGTGGGAGGAGTTGCACCTGGGACCTGAATAGGACAGTGACTGCCCCCCACAGTGCTGGCTCCACCTCCTGTGGTGCGTCTGATGTCTCTGCCCTGCACTGTGAAAGGAGAGAAGGAATCATGTCAACAAAGTGCTCCAGGGCTGTGCTTACCCTCCACAATGCTGGCTCCACCTCCTGTGGGGCATCTGATGTTTCTGCCCTGCACTGTGAAAGGAAAGAAGGAGTCATGTAAACAGAGTGCTCCAGAACTGGTTCGGACTGGGCAAAGGCCCCTCTGCCGCTGCGAAGATCGTCGCAGCGCCTGTCGCCTCTGCAACGTCAACGCCGCGTTCATCTCCGGAGCGCATTGCCCTCGGAGCGGGAAGATTCCTGCCGCTGCGGATATCGTCGCAGAGCCTGCCGCCACTGAGTGAGATCGTCACACCGCTCGTTAGCGGGCCGAATTTTGTCGCTGCGAACATCGTCACAGAGCCAGCCAAGATCATTGCACCGCTCGTTAGCGGGCCGAATTTTGTCGCTGCGAACATCGTCGCAGAGCCAGCGAAGATCATCGCATTGTGCCTTTGCCAGTACATTTCTACCGGAAAAGCTATGCCTTTGAATCCATACAAGTATCTCCTCACTCCCCATACAGACCGTATTCGACGCACATGCCCGCTGCATGCAGCGGGGTTATCGCATCGCCTCCCCAGGGTCTCAGGACTGACGCTGTTGCTTGTTTTTCGATGCCTGAGCGCCGCTAAGAACTTTTAACGCATCACCAGGTACTGTTGGCTAAAATCGACGTTAATGTGGATTATTTTGTCGCTAAGCTAAGAACTCTTTTTGAAACCATATTCTTGTACTGTGTAAGTTCGATTTTTGTCGTTTTGGTCTTGTGTAGTTTATATAAAAGTACTTTATTTATCTACACTGGTGTGGAGTCCATTTGTGGTGTTTTCACTGTGTTACTGTGAGTGTTGGTACAAATACTTTACACATTGCCTTTGATAAGCCTTTCTGCTCGTGCCAAGCTACCAAGGGGGTGAGCAGGGGTTATCTAAAGAGTGTATCCCCCTTACCCTGACTAGAAGCAAGGGTCCCTATTTGGACAGTGGTACCTACCTCTGCCAACTAGAGACCCCCAGATCTAACAGGCAGCACAGAGAGGAGCATTTAAAGCATATCTGAGGAGCGTGGCCACGCAACATGGCCGACAGGACATGAGCTCCTTAGGCTCTTGGCCGGCCTGTCACACAATCCTGAATATATTCTAAAAGTAGGCACCCCTGGGTGCAATCTGCCATTTTGAAGGGGCTCCACCCCAGGGGTATCTGATGGAAGGACGCCTCGTGGATGGCAGCAGCCTGGATCAGGGTCTGCCTGGCTGAGCTGGCATGGGCAGGCACAAGCATCCCTGCTGAAAACAGCAATCGACCCCTTACTGAGGGGGTCTAGACGAGGAGGGGCCCTCACCTGGGCAGCGGTTGTCACCCTGGGCCACCTGACAAGAGAGGCCTGGTCGGAGATCCTGAGAATTCATCTGGCGACAGTCAAGATGTGCTGACCTGGAGGTCGAGGAGGCGGAGGATTCTGGTGCTCATCCTGTTCAGTGGCTGGCCTGCTCAGCTGTGCATGGCGGTTGTCGGCTGAGTGATGGGGCTGGGCTCTGCTGCTCCTGGGCCTGCCCCAGGCTCCCTCGCAGACTGATGCTTGGACTGGGACCTGACAGGGCCTGCTGTCATGCGGAGGGCCAGGAGTGGTGGACCTGCAGACCGGATTAAGCGTGGAGCCCTAACTGCCGCCTGGGAGTCCTGGGTCGTGTCTGCTGGTGGCCCTTGGATGCAGGCGGACCATGGAGGAGGAGCCCTGAAATAAGTGGGCCAGACTCCCTGCTGCTCCTGGGCTCAGAGGGGGCTCGCCGCCTATCCTGCTTCAGCGGGGCCCAGTGAATAGGGTGAAGAGGCCCACATTGAGGTTGCACAACAACAGGCGGCACGCAGTGACACAGATGAGAGGAAAGGGGAAGGAACCCTGATTGATGCAGCGACAAGACCGGTACCGGTAGAGGCCAGCGGCTCAATGTGGAATCGTGAGATTGGCTGCGGAGGGTCTGAGGAATCTTGGAGCGGGACTGCTGGCGGTCATGTATGCACAGCTGAGGTGAGGTGAGCGGCCGGACCCCGGACGAGAATTGAGTGGGGCGCACCTAATTCACTACTGTATTTGATGGCAGCATGGCAGGCTCGGGCTAAGGGGCCGCATCGGTGCCTGGGAGCCCTGGGATGAGGTTGCTGGTGGACCTTGCCAGCGGGCGTAAGGCAAAGGAGAAGTCCTGAGGTGAGCTGCTGGGACCCTGGGCTGAAATTGCACAGGAGCTACATGGGAAGCAGAATCAGGGGAAGTGCCCACCCTCCGGTGTGACTTACTTCTGACTGGGCTAGAGACATTCATGGGCCTCATGAC
Source organism: Triturus cristatus (assembly GCF_964204655.1). Lineage (NCBI taxonomy): Eukaryota > Metazoa > Chordata > Amphibia > Caudata > Salamandridae > Triturus > Triturus cristatus. Next base: position 150,308,340 of record NC_140583.1, read on the forward strand.
CAGTCACGGCGTAGCCCAGTCATGGCATAGCCCAGTGGCCCGGGCAATCGAAGCCCCTGCCAGGGGGACAGAACTCTGGAGGCACTGCACAGGAAGAGCAAGCTGCAGGATGGAGTGGGGTGATTGTTGCAGGTGGAGCTCAGGCAACCGTAGACCTGGGCAGGCCACTTCTCTGGGCCCCGGACAACCCTTATTCTGGGGAGAGGCAGGCCACTATGCTAAGCATAGAGGGGACTGTGGAGCGTTTGGGACCAGTATCAACCTGCCTGGCGTCAGGTTTGCAGGAACCGCGGCAAGATGGGAAAGGATAAACATGTTTGCTCTTCTAACCCTAACACGATTACCCAGTACACCACCCAGCGCCTCCCTACGCAGCGCATCACTAGGCAGAAGGCACCCAACGAGGACAGCGACGCTGCCGGCGAGCCTTCCCGAGCGGAGATTCTGGCTGCCATTCAGAGGTCCAGAACTACCCTGGAGAAGCAGATCAAGACTGTTTTAATTGATGTGAATTTGCTCGGGGCAGACTTACGCAAAGTTTAGGGCTAGGTCTCCACGGCAGAGGGCAACATCATACAGGTCCAAGGGGAAATGGTTGCCCTAAAAAAGCAGGTGACACAGCTGACCAACTCCACAGGGACATTGGAGCACCAGGCTGAGGAGGCGGAGGGTCGGGCACGTCGCAACAACATTAGAGTCCTGGGGATACTGGAACGAACCAAGGAGGGCAAAACTGAAAGCCTACCGGAACCCTGGATATTTACCAAACTGTGCCCCAGGGGGCTCTCGGAAGTGGTTGTGGTGGAGAGATCTCATCGGGCATTGGTGCCCCACTGCCACTTTGGGATCCCCCAGGGCAATAATTGACCAAATTCTGAATTACCGGGGCAGAGACTGCATCCTCCGAGCAGCACGGAGATCCCAGATTTAAGGTATAAGAATGCGAAAATATCAGTCTACCCCAACTATACTAGACAGGTTCAGGAGCAGAGAAAATCGTTCCTCAGAGTGAAGCAGAAGGTCCGGGAGCTGAAGCCACAGTATACGCTGCTTAACCCCGCCAAGTTGAGGGGAAGACCCACTTCTTCGAGCCTCCTGAGGTGGTGTGATCGTGGTTGGAGGTCTGAGGGGATGCTCTCCCCCCACAGAAACGTAAAGGGCTCCAGAGAGACTGGGGATCCAGACATCTGAGGACCTGTAGGGGCCGGCGCAGGAACCGCTCAACAGATAGCGACCCGGCAAAACAACAGAGAATCACAGTGGGGGACATTGGAATGATGAAGGTGGAGACCCCGGGCCGTGGAGACTCTCCGCCCGAGATGTCGGGGGGTAGTTCTGCCATGTAACTGGTTCCTGCCTCTCTACTTCAGATGAATGAAGTGAACCTGGAGACCATCATTGACTCAGCCTTGTCTCCGCCGGAACTTGAGTAATCGGACTGCCGCTGTAAACTGGGACTCAATGTAGGTAGGCGGGTATAAACAGTATCCCAAAGGGACTCCCAATCGCATAGGCAGCGGGTGAGTGGGTGAGCTCTGGTTGGGTGGTTGGGGGAGCCCTATGGGGTTGGAGGTGTAAGGGGGACAGGGATTTGTTGTTGAGCAAGCAGCCTGCCAGCACAAATAGTCACACTAGGAGATTTGGCCTAGGAGCAGGTGGGCCTTACTCGTAAGGGCGGCTGTGGGATTGGTATCCTTATTCTATGGGTTGGGCTAGGCCGGGAGCCTACAATGTTTGGGGTAGGTTTTTACAGCCTCGGTTGGGCTGATGGGGCAGCTGTGCACGTCCTGGCACAAGCAAAGGGAGGGCTTAACCACATGCACAGTTGCAGGTTATTTGCACGTGGGTGAGTGAGGATTTATAGGCGGTTGTTCACATTTCATGTTCACATGTTAGTTAAGCAGCATACCGGGGGTAGGTTGATTGGGCGTGAGATTGAGCGGGAGCTCACCAACTCAGTACACCGCTGGGACAATGGGGACTGAGATCATGAGCTGGAATGTAAGAGGGATGGGTACATGTACTAAGTGGTACCGGGTCCTATCATTCCTCCGGAGGCACCACGTATTGGTGGCACGCCTACAGGAAACCCACCTGATGAGGCAGGAGCCCAGAGGCTCAAGAAAAAAATGTAGGGGGCAGATCTTTCACTCATCATATTCTACCTATGCCAGGGGGGTGCTTGTGTTGGTCGCCCCAGGGACACCATTTGCTCTACACTTTCATGGAGGTGGACATCAATGGAAGATACATGTTCCTAAGAGCAAAGATAGATGGCAGGGAATTTGCAATATTAAACATATATGCTCCAAATGTAGATGACCTGGACTTTTATCACTCCCTTCAGGAAGTGTTTGTTATGGACTTGGAGGTCCCTCTTATGTGGGTGGGCGACTTCAATTGCGTGTTGGACCCTGAGCTCGATAGGTGCCCACCTCGCAGAGGGACAAAACCCCGAATGACTGAGAAACTCCGAGTGGTAATCTGGAACTTAGGAGTGCATGACATTTAGCACCAGATACTTCCCACCTAGAAGATAGACACTTGCTACTCCCCAACTCACAACACTTGCAGCAGGTTAGACAGGGTGCTGGTAGCGAACTCAGATCCCGATCTCTCCATCGAGGCCCGGTTTCTCTCGGACCACTCCCTGATCACTTGCACGGTCTGCTGGGGTTCCCCAGCCCAACAACCGAGGGTCTGGCGACTGCAGCAAGAGGTACTGGATAACCCACTTGGTAAACAGCACATAGAGGGAGCCTTGGCAGACTGCATCACACTAAACTGGGAAGGGGCAGACATGGCCAGGGCCACAGAGTGGGAAGCCTTGAAGGCAGTGATGCGAGGAGCTTGCCTTAGTTTGATGTGTGGGGTCCAGAAGCAACTCCAGAGTGAGTCAAGGGCAGAGGAGGCGGCCTTATTGGAGGCACAAACCCGGGACCGCTCTGACCCATCAGAGGAGACCAAGGAATAGGATATTTGGACACGCATATCTGATATCTCGACAGGCAAGATAAATACACCCTCAGCCAATGCCAACATCGCTTACACAGGGAGGGGGACAAGTTAGGACGCCTAGTAGCTTGGATCCTCCGAAGGGAGCAAACCCCTGACCTAATAGTGGCGCTGTCCACCCCACAGGTGCAACAGCACACACCAAGGTCATAATTCTACAGGCCCTCCAGTCTCACCTCCAGACCGTTTATACGGTTTATACTGGAGGCGCATCTAAAAGTGAGTGAAGCAGCTTATCTCCCATACTTACAGACCTTAACCTTGACAAAACTTCCTGAGCAGACTAGGGAGGATCTAGATGTGCCGCTCTCCACCGAGGAAATACAGTCAGCATTACAGCTGCTGCCGGGAGCAAAGTCCCCAGGTAGGGACGGCTTCCCCCCTGAGTTCTATAGGGCCTACTCGGGCACGCTGACCCGAGTCCTCCTACAGGTATATGAGGAGGCCTTCGAGAAGGGAATCCTCCCCCCCACTATGAGAAATGGCGAAATATGCATGATCGTGAAGCCAGGAAGGGACAGCCGCAAACCCTCTTCATATCGTCCAATCACTATGATCAATGCAGACACAAAAATACTGTGCAAATTATTAGCCTCTCATCTGAAACCCCACATGCTGCACCTTGTGCACGAGGACCAATGTGGCTTTATAACGGGCCACAACACTGCAATGAACCTGCACCGCTTAACCCATATAATGCAGGAAGTGAGATTCCGGGAGGAGGAAATGGCACAAGTGTCTATAGACCTAGCTAACGCATTCGACACACAGTCCCAGATTCTGCCGCTGTGTCCAAATACTATACACTGAGCCGTGGGTTCGGTGAGGCTGGGGGGCTCGATCTAAGGAGTGGATGCTGGGCGTGGCACCCGTCAGAGGTGCCCACACTCGCCCCTACTACTTGCCCTGGCCATTGAGCCATTGGCAGTGCGGATAAGAGCGGTATTGGCCCAGGGGTGTATACGGGTGGGAGACACAAACCATTTTATCTCCCTATGCGTAGACAACCCACACTTCTACTTAACATATCAGTGGGTGGCCGTCCCCTGTCTTTTGCAACACCTGGACAGATTTGGGGAGGTCTCTGGCCTGAGACTCAACCGTAACAAAACACTGATCTATCCTTTGCCGTGCATGACTGCCGTGCCCTGGGGGGACCCCCCAGACTTGGAACTCAGTTGGGAATGGGCTAACTTCAGGTACCTGGGGGTCCAGAGTGTGTTGACCAATGCCCAGTCAATTGCCCTAAACTTGGAGAGGACCCTTGTGGGCCTGTGCCATTCGGTGGACTTCTGGAACACCCTCCTTTGTCCTTAATGGGCAGACTTGCTATCTCAAAGATGGGAATGCTCCCTAGGTTCCTTTACACACTTCAAAACTCAATCTGACTGATCCCAATATGAGTATTCAAACAATCAAATACAATCCTGAACTCTTTACTGTAAGTGTCCCCAGGTTTAGTCCTCTACTATTACGGCGCCCAGCTGCAGCCTGAAGCTCACTGGATGGCAGAAGGGGACAATTGGGAAAAACGACTGTTGGCTGGTGGGGCAGACCCAGAGGATCTCCAAATAGCACAGATGAAGGGCAGGAGGACAGATGGGGACCTTCTATATATAGTGCATCAAAAGGCGAGCACATGGCAGCTGTTTGTGGAAAGGGTGCTGCGTCGGGCGCCGTTCCATAGAGAGCTTCTTATTTGGATTCTGGCCCCCATCAGAGAAATGGGAACAGACATGTCCCTCCAGGCCTGGAGGGATGGTGGCTGTGAGGTCCTTGCAGACCTATACCCAAATGAGACCTTCATAACCTATGAACAGGCAAGTGAGAGTTTTGCTCTTAGACCGGGTCATTATCTGCAATACATGGGAATTCAGGAAGTCAAATCACAAAAATGGAAAGGAACGTCCTATAGTAATGTCCATATTAACAATTGATTATTGTATTTCTTCAGCAAACAGTCAGCAGGCCAGATTCCAATAAAAAGTCATCAGGGCTTAATATATACACATAAATATTCGGTCTTCGTAAGTAGTTTCCCACAGAATCCACTGCTCCACAGTATCTATTTGTTCCTAGTTTTGCATTATCAGCTAAGCTGACCTTGGGGAGTGGCTACCATCAAAGGGCGGGGTATTGTATAAAACCTGCCCCCTTGCACGTGCCAGCTGCTTGGCTTTTAGACTTTCTAAGAAGAGAGTCTGTTTGCCCTGATGTACTGCTTATTTTTTCAAGATTTGACATAATTTACCTGTTCCTTCAGACCAGACTCTGTTGTGGCATCTACCTCAAGTCCTGACATCCAGAGTCAACGTTTTCTGCTTAAGGCAATCACCTGTAGGGAAACAAAGTCATTACTTGCACGGTACAGCAAAAAACAGCGTAACAACTGAAAAAAGGCTTGCTGGACGATGGTTTGCTGAGCTCTTTTTATGTATTTAGGTGAGAGCAGGAGCCAAAGGCATTTGCAACAAAAAGGTTACAGCAGTTATGCCAGAAGAGGTGAATTAAGAGGACCTTGAAGGCTAGGCGTCTCTGTGAACTTTAAGAACTAGCAAGACACAGTGAAGAGCCCACAATAAATGTAATAGATTAAAAGGAAACACACACTTGTATGGTTTTGTGTAACTAAACCCGAGGCTAACTCACTCCTTGTGTCTTTAGGGAATAACACAACTACAGACCCTCATTTGGGAGGGAGATAGATGATTATCAGCCACATTACTTACTAACACATTGCTACAGAAGAACCCACTAGGAGCCTCAACACTCCATCCCTCATAGAGGCAAGGTACACAGCAGGAAGTAGGGATCAAGTGGAACCTGGTGGTACATGATAAAAGTTAAGGAGAATAACCTTTCCTCTAATTACTCTCAACAGAAGGGATTCTCAGCTCCATCAAAAAAAAGGGCGACTTTGGAGATTGGTGACCAAGGAATCTCTTATTTTTCTCTTTTCCAACCCCCCTTCCATGGGTACTGGTCCCTGTACACAATTATCGGTGCAGTGTGCATTTTGCCAGCTTTCATGTGGATTTGTAGTCTCAGCTACGCTCCAGCAGACTCCTGTAATAATTCAGATTAGTTTTTTCCTGGTCCTGGCAGATAGGTCTGTCCTATCTTTTTATCTGTAGAGTTCTCTGCCCCATCTGCAGATTCTCCGCACTCATAAACTTAGTATTAAAGGGCAGTTTTATGACTACTGAAAAAGTGTAAACTTACACAAATGTGTAAGTTTCCCTTTGTGAATCAGGCGAGTAGTTTGTGAATAACAAGAGAGTAACAAATTGACATCAAAGTGTAAATGTACACTTGCTGTATTAACTTTTCTGCTGTTTTGGTGTTCACAAATTACAAGTTTAATTTTAGTACAAGGAATTTTACTAGTAGTAAAGTGATACTCGTAGTCTGTGAATACCAAAAAGTAGTAAAGTCACTACAACATTTGATCGGAGTTTTCGCGCTTGCAGTCTTTTTAAATGTACTCTTGCACATTGTGACTTGTTATTTTGCACTAGCAGAAGTATTTTAGTTGAGCCGCTTTTATGTTTGTTACCTTAACTCTGACATTGTAACGCTGTTTTAATCCTTCCTGATACTTGGTGTATAGGAAGCAAGCAACACCCTGTACTGTCATTGGCCAATAGGAGCATAAGCTATCAGCTGGGAGGGGGGCGGAGCCCTCTATGCCTCCGCAGGCTTTAAATTCATGCTCGCAGCGCGGACGCGTGGTTGATCGGAGTTTTCACGCCTGCAGTCTTTTTAAATGTACTCTTGCACATTATGACTTGTTATTTTGCACTATCGGAAGTATTTTAGTTGCGCCGCTTTCATGTTTGTTACTTTGAATCTGACATTGTAGCGCTGTTTTATTCCTTCCTGATACTTGGTGTATAGGAACCAAGCAACACCCTGTACTGTCATTGGCCAATAGAAGCGTAAGCTATCAGCTGGGAGGGGGGCTGAGCCCTTTGCGCTGCTGCAGGCTTTAAATTCATGCTCGCAGAGCAGACGCGCAGTGGGCGCGTGCAGTTGCCGTGCCAGCGGTGCGCCTAAGGCAGGCCCGTCTACGCCCGTCCGCGCCTGGTTGGGCGAAGGGGCACACCATTATAGACAAAAATTCTCCTACTCACCGGCAGACCTTCTTTCATCCAGACCTAGCACTTCATTTTGGTAAACAAAAGGAGGGTGGTTACACCTCTAGCCATACCATTTTGCCAAACCATGAGGAGCGACAACCTCATGTGAAGGAACTTAACATTATGTATCTCAGCACTCGCTCTGCTGCTAAGCATCAACTGGACCTCTTTAATCTTTTGACCACTGACTCACCAGACATGTTGTTTTTGGCTGAAACCTGGTTATCAGAGGAATCAACCCTGAAACATTAGCTACTCTTCCTGAAAACGACTTTCTTTTACAAACTAATAGATCTTCAGGAAAAAGAGGGGGCAGGGTGGCTGTTGCTGTCAAGAAAGGACTACCTTTTACTGCCATTTCCCCTTTAGAAATAGCTTTAGTTGACAACCTTTGTAGTCAAACTGGATTCCCCAAAGAGCACATTGATATGCTTACTTTTGTACATACCGCCTAAAGCGATGCCAGATTTCCCTAAAGTCTTAGCCAATAACATCGCATTCCTGACTGTAGACTATGACAAAGTCCTGATTTTAGGCGACCTGAACTAATGAGTAAATGAGGCGGAAGGGGGAAAGTCAGCTAGGGAACTAACTGAGGGGCATATTATCACGAAACGGCGTTAAAATTATCGCCGCTTTAGCGACAGAAAACTACCGCTAAAGTGGAAATAATGGGCTTGATAATATGCCCTTGAGAATTCCCATAGAAGCCCATGTTCTGGTGTCAACATGAGCTTCTATTGGAATTCTCTGCGGCATATTATCAAGCACATTATCGTCGCTTTAGCGGCAGTTTTCTGCCGCGAAGGCGGTGATAATTTTAATGCTGTGCTTGATAATATGCCCCTGAGTCCCTTTCTAGCTTAAATATCATTCAACACATCCACTCTCCCATGCACATCAAAGGCCATACACTCGATCAAGTGTGGTCTATCAATCTTACACTCCAGAACTTAGCCATTTACCACTGCGTATGGTCAGACTATTATACTATCAGCTTTACTTTGGGTGATATGTCGTTGCCTTGTTTCAAAGGTACTTTCAGAAATTGGAACCGCATTGATATGAAATCTCTTTTGAACACGCTATTCCACGAGCAGACCACTATTCAGGAGAACATAGATAGCTTTGAAAGGGAGATTGCTAATTGGCAACTTAATGCTATAGATATCCATGCCCCTATCCAGACGACAACTGCCTGAATATGGTGACATGAAGCATCCAAATGGTTCACTACTGATTGAAAAATTATAAAACTCAACATACGTCAAGCCGAAAGGAAATGGCGTAAAACCTACCTAGCACAGGATAAAGAGCAATACATTGCAAGTCTAAATAATAATAATAATACGGCATTTTCTAGAGCGCGAACAGCTACCTCACAAGGAGGTCCCGGCGCTAGGAGAGCAGGCAAGGCCACCGGGACCAATTTTGAGCACTTAGTGCAGTAGGGTGAAGAGCCAGGTCTTCAACATCTGCTTAAAGCAAGATTCGGAGGAGGCCTGCTGAAGCGCTGGAGGCAGGGTATTCCATAGCGCCGCTACATTGGCCAAGAAAGTTCTTCCTCCCAGCCGAGCCCTTTTTGTTCGTGGAACTGCTAGCTGAACGCGGCAGTTGGAGCGGAGGGAACGGGCCTGGGTGTATCTCGGCAACCGAGCTCTTAGGTAGTTTGGGCAGGTGCCATACAGAGATCTAAAGGCCAGCGTGAGTGCCTTAAATTTGATCCTGCTGGCTACAGGTACCAGTGAAGTGAAAGAAGATGCGGAGAGACTGAATGCTTGAATGGAATACGCATTAACAGTCTCGCAGCCGCATTCTGGACCATTTGCAACCGCTGAGTTAGGTACTTTGGCAAGCCCAGATAGAGGCCGTTAGCGTAATCCAGCCTTGATGTCACTGTGGCATGGATTACTGTTTTTCGGCAACCCTCTGGTAGAAGTCGCAGAATCTTCCGTAGATTCCTCAACTTGCACAGACAGCACCCAACTACCTGCTGGATATGCGAGGCAAAGGACAGGCTGTCGTCCCATCGCACCCCCAGATTTTTTGCTGTTTGGCTAGGCGAAGGGGCCGGTCCCATCGCCGCTGGCCACCAAAGCTCCGAGGGTGGAGGGGATCCTTTTCCAAAGAAAATCACTTCCGTCTTGTCTGCATTAAGTTTTAATTTGTTGGCGTTCATCCAGCATGCAACGTCTTGGAGAATGCCCTTGAAGCTCGAAAAGGCCGCCTCCGACACCTCCGAATACGGGAACACCAATTGGGTGTCATCGGCATATGAAATTGCCTTGACCCCCAATTGGCAATCAGCGTAAAAAGCGGAGCCAGGTAAATATTGAATAATAATGGGCTAAGTGCCGATCCCTGAGGGACGCCCCAGCTGAGAACCTTAGGTGTTGAAGAAACGGTCCCCAGTGCCACCTTCTGGGTTCTCTGAGTCAGATGAGACTGTATCCATCCTTGCGCCTGGTCCTGGAGGCCTACCTCTGCCAGTCGCTTTAGCAGCCTCGCGTGGTCAACCGTATCAAAAGCAGCCGATAGATCCAGGAGCACCAGCATGGCTGAGTCTACCGAATCCATCGACCACCTCACTGACTCTGCCACCTCAATTAGTGCTGTCTCGGTACTAAAACCGGGTCTAAAGCCTGACTGCGTCTCGTGCAGTATCCTATTTTCCTCCGTAAATTTACTTAACTGCCGCTGGATTACTTTCTCAAGCATTTTGCCTGGCGCTGCCAGCAGAGAAATCGGACGAAGGTTACTAAGGTCCGTGGGATCCCCATTCGTTTTTTTCTTTAATGGGAGGAGGGTGGCGTGTTTCCATATCTCCGGGAACACCCCGGAGGAGATGGACATATTCCAAATGTGCTGTATAGTGGGAGCCACAAAGTCAGCCATTGTGCTCCAGAGCTTAGGTGGACAGGGGTCGTCAGGTGACCCTGACTTACAGCGTCTTAGTTCCTGCATGACCGAGGTCAGAGCTATAGGCTCAAATTGTGCCAGAGTTTCACCAGCCACCTCTTTGATAACCAGATCTAACGACCTATACAAAAGCCATCCTGGAGGCTAAGAGATTATTTCTCACTAACAAGGTAGTCAATTCAAATAATAGCTCAAAAGACATCTTCAGGAATGTGAAAGAGTTATCTAATCCTGGTTGTGTGACCCCGTCCATCACTGCCACACAGAAACGTTGTAATGATCTGAACTCTTTTGTTGTGGGAAAAAAAAAAAAACTCAATCGACTTTAGCCATAGCAGCATAGAAGACCCTCTTCACTAAAGGTGGGCGTAATGTGCGTATGGGACCTACGTGGAGAGGCACGGAGATGAAACCAATCTCCGCATAGTTCCCTTACGCACATCCCGCCTCCCACCTGCCTCCCGCCCGCCTCCCACCCGCCTCCCACCCGCAGTCTTAAATACATTACAAAAGCAATTGTTAAGTAACCTTACCTTATCGGCGGCGTCCCCGGGCTTCGATCCTTCTCCAGCGCGTCTTGTTCTGGGTACCGCACATGCGCTGGAGCCCACGCATGCGCATAACTGCCGAGGAAGAAGTGATGGAAGCTTTTAAAAGAGGTTGGCAAAGCCAATAGCAGGCACCAGCTTAGGTGACTACTGTGTTGAATGATGCAATGTTTATTGTGCCACCACTTCGCATCACACAATGCGGAGCTGAGGCCATCCAGAAGGCATACAAAACAATGTTTAGTACAATAAGTGAAATCTCAACTCCGCTTTGATGGGAGCTGTATGCTCAGCCAGAATTCAAAGGCTTCATCATCTCTGCAGAGATAAATGTACAGACATTATAGTCACAGTAAAAGAAGTAACTTGTCATGGTCCCATAAGACAATAGGTGAGAATGGCATCTGCCTTTGAAAGTCTAAGCATGTAAGAGTCTGTTTTATAAAAGAAAATCAGGAACCAGTGGAAAGAATTTGGGGAGGTAGACAATAATCTTAGAGATAGCACAGTAAATTAGTACTAAACATGCCATACAAATGAAAGCTTCTGTTTCCTTTAGGGTGAGTGAGTGACTGCTTAAAATTATATAGTACATCTCAGAAAATTATTTCAGACTGTGTTCATTGTGTCAGCATCAGAGTGTAGAGTAGAGAAAAGACAGCATTTAGTCATGTAAAAGAAAAGTTATGAGGCATCCTTTGGCTCATTTGTTAATAATTGTTTCTGCCGAATTTGCAAAGTCAATAATCTGAGTGCAAAGTGAAAAGGGACATCTGAGGTGAATACGTTGGACAGCCACTCCAGTTAGGCATCTAAAATGTAGCTTAAAGTAATGGGCAGTTATTCTATCATTTATCACCAATTAGTGCAGACACTCTGGCTCCATAACATGATCAGATTTCTTCATTCAGGAGGAGGCACATTGACACCTAGCTTGCCACTTACCTGTGGCATCAAGTTCCTGCTTGTTCCAAACTGATCCAGTGACACGCGCGCCAGCTTCTACAACACCATTGGAGACTTCATTGCACCTCTAGCTTTAGACTCCAAGGACTACATCTTCTTCTGCACCCTAAATGTTCACATCGGCAACCCCAAAGACAAAAACATCACCCACCTCCACGACAGTATGAGCAGTCTCAGATTGACCCAGATCATTCACAACACTAAACCCACAGCAGGACACACACTGAACCCAATTTTCACCACCAGCATCCACGTAAATAAAACCAGCCATGTCATAGAACACACATGGACCAATAACTCCATCATCCAGTTCAGCATCTCAGGCACCCGCACCACCACACTCAAAATGACCAACGCCCCCCACCAGAGGTGGAATAAAATCTCAGAGACCAGCTGGGAGAACGCCATCAACCTTTCAACTGTGCTACCGCCACCAGCCTCGAACAGGGAGTGAAAAACTTCAATGCCTGGATCACCAATTGCTCAGACAGCATCAACCCCATCAAAAGTAACATTCAGAGAAAATCATCCAAAAATGCCAGCTGGTACTCCCAATAACTCAAAACAGTGAAACAAGACAGCAAACAGTTGGAGAAGAGATGGCACACAGCAAGGACACCTCCGACAAGGCGGCCTTCAAGACCTCCCTTAACCTCTACCACTGCCTGCAAAGGGCAACAAAGAAGACAGCCATAACCAAACGCATTTAAGTCAGGACGAACAACACCAAAGAACTTTTCAACATAGTTGAGGAAGTCTTCAACCAAGCTGCCAGCAAAAACAACACCACACCCTCGCAGGAGCTGTGCGACAAACTCGCCCACTTCTTTCTCGAAATAATCGCAACCATATTCAGAAGCTTCAAACCACAACCCACAACTACAGACTTCCTCGACAGATACACCACCACCGTAACTGCCACAAACCCCACACTAACCACCTGGAACATCCTCGCCACCCAAGACACCACCTCCTCCATGAAATCCATCCATTTGGCAGCTCCCACAGACCCATGCCTGCACCACATCTTCAATCTCGGAAACCAAAGGATCAGCCAGGATCTCACCATTGTACTCAACACCTTTATCGCCACTGCAACATTTTCCAATGCCTGGAAAGACGCTGAAGTCAGACCACTGCTCAAAAACACTCTGGCCACTCCAGTGAACTCAAAGATTATGGGCCAATCGTCCTGCTCTCATTCCCAGTGAAGGTAATGGGAAATATTACCAACAATCACCTCATGAAACACCTGGAGCAGAACCAGCTACTCGACGTCTTCCTATCTGGCTTCACAGCAATCACACCACTGAAACGGCCCTGATCGCAGCCACTGACGCCATACGAACCCTCCTTAACTGAGAAGAAACAGCAGCTTTGATCCTCTCAACCTCTCAGCAGCATTCAACACCATGTCCCACCACACACTGATCGAAAGACTCCACAACATTGGCATCAACTGGGATGGGCTCATATGAATAACCTCCTTCCTCACTGGAAGAACCCACAGGATCCACCTCCCACCTTTCAGCTCTGAACCCAAGTAGATCACCTGCAGTGCTCCCCAGGGCACATTCCCCTCCCCCTCGCACTTCAACGCATATTACTTCTCGCTCTTCAATTTATCTTTGACCCCGCTGGCCAACATCATCAACTCCCACTGTCTCAACATAATTTCTTATGCAGACGACACCAAACTCATCCTCGCACAAATCCACGACCCCTCCACCACCAGAAAAAACTTACACAGATGCATGACAAACATCACCGAATGGATGAAAAACAACTGCCTGCAGCTGAACACAGACAAGACGGGAGTAATGATCTTTGGCAACAGCAGCAACACATGGGATGGCTCCTAGTGGCCATCAGACCTAGGACCAGCAGCCACTGCCTCCAACCATGCCAGAAACTTTGGATCATCATTGACAACAAGGTCACCATGAAATCACAGATCAACGCTGTCTCCTCCGCCAACTTCCTTACTCTGCCCATGCTACGTAAGATCTTCAAGTGGTTAACCCTACATACAAGACACACCGTGACACAAATGCTCATCACCAGCCAATCAGAATACGGCAATGCCCTCTATGTAAGAATCGCCACACACCCTCTGCAGAGACTTCAGACCATATAGAGCGCAGCAGCCAGAATCATCCTCAGCATTCCTCAATTAACCCACATGACACCCCACCTCAGGAAACACCACTGGCTCCCCATACAGAAGAGATGCCAATTCAAGCTGCTGACACACACATAAGGCTCTGCACAACTAAGGACCCACCCACCATCCACCAACAATCGAGAAGACTGCACTCTACCTTCCTTTTTACTTCTCCATATTCCCTACATCTACCGAAACAGAAGTTGAGGATGCTCCTTCTCCCACATCATAGCAAAGACCTGGAAAAGCCTTCCCACGCATCTCCAGACCATCACTTCACATCCGGAATTCCAAATGGCCCCCAAACCCTGGCTGTTAGAATAAGCCTCCAGGGCCTGCAATTGCCTCGATACACTATCCGGTGATTAGCAAGGCTTTATAAATCCTGTTTGATTGACTGATTGATTCATTCATTCTGGTAAAAAACTCAAGAACCACTTTGTGATCCATGTTAGATTTTAAAACCATACTATTTGAGGGGACATTGAACAATGCTTTGCAGTAAAATCACAGTTTGTTCATCACTGAACCTATCATAGGTTCTTGGTTTTGGCTCAAGGTTAAAAGGAAAGATTAATCTTACTTTTATGGTAGTAAGGACTACATTTTATATAACTTGGTTGATCTATGTGGTCAAAGACAAATCCGTGTCTAGTCTCAATCCTGGCTCATACATTTTCTTAAAACGTAGTTCTATTTGCCATGTTTGCCATTTATCTGAGCGGGTCACGATCCAACAACTATACCACAGCATTTTCTCACCTGTCTGTGGAGCACATCATAAACCAAGGCAGTCTCACCATATTCATTAGATTTGAACTCTGATACTTTGCATGTCCAAAATGTTTAGTGTGGTGGGGAGAGTTATTGAGATTGCACATGTTTCATATCTGCAAAGGGCATTGGCAAGTCACAGCAGCACTATCCGAAATAGGAAAGTTGTTTTACTACTCTGAATATATTCAAGTGTGCATGTATTCAATACTCAAAATAAATCAGGGCTCCCTCTACTGTGAAGTTGCTGTACTACTAAGGGGCAGTAATTACTATGCAGCTCAAATTGTTTTTGTGCTGAAAAGTGACCCTAAAAATAACGCAAATAGTACTTCGTAATACTTTTCAAGATTTGCATCAAGAGGGGTCCCATCAAGGGTACATGGGAGTTCCCATTCTACTACCCCTTGTTTTCTATGCAAAGTTCTATGTAGGAACAATAGTAGAAAAGGCTTTATGCCAAAAAATATGACACATTTGTGAGGCAGATGCTAGCAAATAGAACTGTTTTGTTTCAAATAATGTTTCATACATTTAATATATGCTGATTGGTACTAACCCTGCACTAGACATCATGCACAGTCCTTTGCATTATGGTGCAAAAGTGTTTGTGTGTGTGTGGTACTAGGCACTATGAAAGAATATTTTATCTTGTGCTGCTCTGCCTAATGCAACACAACAAATTTGGTTGCTGCTCTTTCCTGTTCTAAAGGTTCATATCTGCCCCAGTATTTGTATCAATAGAAGTCTCATATATTTCATACACATGGAAGTCAGTGGGGGCACACTGCCTCACATCCCAGCACTCAATTTGCCACACTGCATCAAGGCAAAAGCAGAGTATGATAACACGTCAGTAGTCTTTAATTGTTCACCCTTACTGGTGCAGCCTGTGCAGTGAAACTCTAGACAATTGTTTCTGGATTCATTCCTTCTTCAGTAGATAACAACAATTCATTTGGGGGTGCTGAAAATGCAGACCAAAGTATTCTCAGGTTTCTGCGCCACTCACTGGGTTCATGTGCATCAATACAAGCTCGTCATCTTAGTAGCTCTAGAGAGCCTTTTCCAACAGAAGGAGGGTGGAGCACATTGCCTGACATCCCAGTACTCAATTCGCCACATTTCCTCATGATAGGTGCAGCGTATGATAACACTACTTCATTAGTAGTCTTTAGCTTTTCACACCAGGTTGGTGCAACCTGTGCTGTGGAACTCTAGAAAAGGATGTTAGGCAGTGTGCTCCCACCCGCCTCACATTTCACACATAAAGTAGTACATTCTGTGCATATTAATTATTTGACACTTACACAAAAGCTGCACATTGGCAAAAACTATTTCTACACTAGTTTTTGTGGTGTAAATAGTTCAGCGCATGCATGACGTAATAGATGTTTGTGCCTAGATACACTCTGCATAATTTTTACAATAAAGTGTATGCACAAAGTATGATTAGGATTGCATGGATCCTACACATTCAAAATTAGTCTTCAGAAAGAAGTGGCATCCTAGTAGATTTTAATGTAAATAGTACACAGCATATATCTTCTAAATTGTTATTGGGATTTGCCAGCAACACTCTAGGCAAAACCGACCAGCAACCTTTATTGGCAGCTGGCCCGACATCTCTTTTGCCAAATCCTGGTAATTAACAAGTATTTTCCCTTGCTGACTCAGCTTGAAGTACTTTTAATACCTACGGGACCTCCACAACCCCACATTCATAAATCGGGTTCTTCATAGGACAACTTTGGTGAGCACTAAGATTAGGAAACCCTTCTAGATCTCCCCTGTATTTAATCTCCAGGGTGCAGTTAGTCTCACCATATTTATCCATTTCTTTTGGCTGCATTAGCTGAACAAATGGGTAATGTGTACTGGCCTCCCCAAGGAGATTGAGTGATGTCATGTGAAGCAAATGAGGCCACTTCATGGAATTGTCTTTTCATCGTTATACATGATCAATTTTGTGCATTAGTTTTCCAAACAAAAGCTAGCTAACATCAGATTAAGTAGGGGTGGATATTGATTGCACCTATAGTTAGAGGCAGAAGCACAACTTGAGTGTCATGGACCCTAAAGCCACCAAGAAACCTTTGGCCCCAGTGCCACAGTTTGGCTAATACAATATGACCATAATGAGGGTGCAATGGCTCCCTTACCTCCCTGTGACTCATTAACACTGCTATAATAATGAGGGCTATTCTTCTGGTTAGGATAACCCTTGATGATGTGAAACATCTTTAAAATAGAAAATGGTGAGTGTGAAATGGAGATCTTGGTGCCTATTCAGAAAGGTTAATTGTGAGCAAATATAGATGTGTAAATTTACTCTTACACTTTGTAACAGTAGTAGTAGTACAAAACTTTATTTTATTTTTCTTGAAAATTACAGAAGTATGCACAACACAAAAAACAATACAAACGAACAAATATAAAAAGGTCTAAAACACGGCCACTACAATTTGCAATAGGCAAATTACAAACACATGTGTCTAACAATGAAAATCTAAAACGCATCTAAAAAATCACATCAGTGCCAAATTTAAACACTGTACAAAAGTTCAATGCCCAGGCACAATCCCAGATAAAAAGCGAGTCATGAAGAACAAATAGTGGGAGACTTGAACAATTGCCGAAATAAGAAGGCCGGTCACACTTGGCTGAAATTTAAAGGCAAAATAAGCTGATGGATAGACGTATAACGAGACAATTAAATCTTGGGCGTATCATAACAAACAATGTGAAAGGTATCAGATATTGAAACATCATTGCAAGAACACACCTGTAAGTCTGAAACTCTAGTCCGAGTCCCTCCAGGCAGCAACAATTAATAAAACAGATTACATCTAAAATAGGTAAACAACCTGTAATGGAAATTGTACATCTCCACTGTTAAAATGACACATAGAGCACTTGTGAAATGCAGCTGACTCTCCCTTCACTGTGCCCCTGGAGGGAAAAGACTGCTTTATCCAAGAAATGACCCTCCTCACAACGTGCTCTGGTTCAACAAAGAGTTCAGGGCGACCCAGAGAGGTTACGGTTCATCTGATATATTAGAGACATGAAATGCCGACATAAAATCCAAAGCCAAACATTGTCGAATGATAAGTCTGTTAAGGTTCAGTTTCTCCTTTAACCAAATTGAAAGCCAAGGAAGCAAGGGGCGTAACCCAAT
Organism: Triturus cristatus; assembly: GCF_964204655.1. Taxonomy (NCBI): domain Eukaryota; kingdom Metazoa; phylum Chordata; class Amphibia; order Caudata; family Salamandridae; genus Triturus; species Triturus cristatus. Next base: position 150,326,046 of record NC_140583.1, read on the forward strand.
AAGGTCAGAAGGTGTACTCTGGGCAACTCTAAGAAGACTTTATAGAAAGGTGTTTTCAATGACCTGTAATTGAGAAGATGGCACAAAACCCCAAATGTCGCACCCCTAGAAAGCCACTGTAATATACTTAGCCATGAATACTTTAAGCATGCCCTTCATGTGCGTATGACCTATGCACCTAGACAAGACACAAACCCCACTAATTGCTGATTTAAACCTATTGGTGTTTTTCTTGAGCAAGAGTTGCTAAGTAATCTTGAAGTCCAGTAGATTCCTAGGTATGAAAAATGATCAACCCTAGAGATGGGCTGACCCATGATTGAAAAGCTTTTAGTGCTAGTGTTTGTAGGGCCTTGCACAGGACAGCGTAATTGGTGGTAAGGTCAAGCACATCCATAAAGATTATAAAAAGGTCTAGAAGGTGCTGGAGACCCTTGGCAGTGCACGACATTAGAACGGCAACATCCGTGTATAAAAGTACAGGCAAACAATGACCGCCTGTCCTCGGTACATCCACCCCTCGGACCAATTGAGCCGGTTCCAGACAATTAATATAGAGAGTGAAGAGAAAAGGGGCCAGGATATACCCCTGGAACACTTCTCTATTCACTTTGAAAGACTGGATGCCTTCCCCATTAACCCCCATCTTACAGAAGAAGTTAGGTCCCCGTGAAGACTGTGCAAGAAGGAGATCAGGAACGGATCAACAGCCATGGACCCAAGCACAGCCAAGAGCATAGCTCTATTAACTCTGTCAAGGACCGAGCTTAGGTACACAAAGGCCAAATAAACCTCCCTCTCCTTCACCCTGGTGTACTTCACAACTAATATGGGTAGGTTCGGGTCTGATGCACATTGCCCCGCCCTGCCCTAAAACCATATTGTACTTCAAACAATACATTCTTATCTTTAGTCCAGGTGGTAACACCTTAACCTCACTGGCCACCAGAGAAATTTCTTCAAGAGCGGGACAATGATCGATTGTTTCCGAGCTAAGGGGTAGCGACCGACTAAATGGCTGCAATAAAGTGCTGGGTCCAGAAATCAAATTCAGATTTAAACAGGTTCCCCAGAATACTATCGGAGCGCGGACCTTGCCATCAGACAGGGACAAGCTAGCTTTCCTAACATCCTCCCACTAGAAAGAAGGATCAGTTGCCTCCTGTTCTTCAGGCAGCAGGACTCCAGGTTGTAAAACACCCCAAAGTGATCCTACCAAGCCTGGGGTTTATGGTCGGGCCTGTACGCTAACTTGGTCTGGGGAGAAGAGGGGATGGTTCACTACCCTCCAAAACTGTGCACTGTCCTGTAGAGCAAAAGCCCCCAATACTTTGTAATAAATGTAAGACTTTTCGCTATTCACCATTTCTGAGGGTACATTTATTATAAAGTGGACCAGGTGTCTTCAAATAGTCGATCACGAGATAACAGTAGATCACAGTCAGAGTAGCTTGCAGCCTTGAGTTCATTTTTAAATATGCACATGGTCACAATTTCCTTTTAAAGTTAAGGGAAGACTGTGTTTATTTTACATTATCATCATTAGGCTTCAGGTAGCAGTGTCTGATAATGAGAGGTGATTAGCCAGATTATGACAGAGCTGAAGAAATGAGACACTTAGGTATTTAACACCTAAATAAAAGTCCTAATCAACCCAATAGTTGAGATTGAGAAAAAAATATGCTTCTGAATGCTTTCAAATGGGATAAATTAAAATGAAAAGTTATGATTAGGTTGACTTTTCATGCTAATTCGGTGTCACTGTTGATCTGGGGTGTGGTTCGTACGCGGGTACGAACCACACCCCAGATCAACAGTTTTCTCCTGGTCTGACGGGCGGTTATTTGGCGTTCCCAGGGCGATGCCTTTGACTGCTGCAGTCCCTGCCATGCAGGTACTGGGTGCATGCACACAGGGGGCATAAGTAGTGCCCCCATGTGTGTATCTACATAGCGTGAGACACCAGGGGGCCCTGTAGGGTACCCTTTATTTCCTCTCTGTCGCAGTTTTCATCGGGGGCTCGCCACTATAAATACTGTGGCAGACAGAAAACTAGTAATATGCTTGGCGGGACCGCAGCGGTCACCCCAAGCATATTGTGGCCTCAGGCCTGCCTCGCAACTACCAGGGAACAGCGATTCCATCACGTTTGCGGCGGTCCCACGGTGGCCCGAATGCCCTAGTCATAATAGGGCAGTCGGGAGGCCACCACCATGAATCTGGCGGTCCATGGACCGCCAGACTCATAAAAAGGCCCTTTATGTTTTTCTCTGCATTAAATTATGCCAATTACATCTTAATTTTTATGAAGCATATTTCTTCACTTTAAATTCGTCCCATTTAATCAAATGGTTGCATGTTTCTGTTATAAATTAGTCAACATGCCTACAGACCACTTGGAACAAGATGCCTGGTGTTTGTATATGTGACACTTCGAAATAGAATAAAATGTAAATGATGAGTTTGTCAAGAATTCCTGTCATACAAGGGAAACACGCCCTTATGTAAACAGGAGAGCTGTTACATAACTCAAGGGAAACACGCCCTTATGTAAACAGGAGAGCTGTTACATAACTCAAGGGAAACACGCCCTTATGTAAACAGGAGAGCTGTTACATAACTCAAGGAAAACACGCCCTATAAAGGGAGGAACCGGGAGGTACAAGGCTGTCGGATATTGTGTTTACACCGACGTACCTGCTTCGTGAAGAGCAGTGTTCCGGAGTGGTGCTCCAGTAAGGCAAGAACGGAGGTAGGTCGAGTCGTTACTCCCTGGGCCGTGTCTTGCCCCATCGTCACCTGTGAAGGACCCGGAAGCTCTACCGGTCAACCATTGAGCTTCGCTTTTTGACTCGGCTGAGTCCAAGCGCAGTGGCGCTTTTGCTGGTTGGAGTCGTAACTCCCAGCCCGACCAGAGACACAGGGACTGCCAGCTGTAACGCACACCAGGAGGTGTTTGCCGCGTTACAGACTCGGAAGTCCACAGGATCGATCGAGCGGCTGCTCTCGGTTCAGTCTTCTTGCTTGTGATTGGGGTATCGGTGACGCATCACCAGGAGGTGACTCCGCGTCCCGGTGCAGTCTGAGGAAGAGGTTGAGCGGCTGCTCCCTTCAGGTAGAGACCCCGGCTGGGTGTTTCCCTGACTCCTCGATTCTCCCCAACACTCTTCGTGCCCCTCACAGCCTACCGATTGGCATTGTCGGCCATTTCATTTCTGCCCTCTGTTGGCATACGCCGGGATCGGCGTATATGCAGAGGACGGTTAGGACCATCCGTGCTGTGGGCTGGTAACGTACTTAGCCTGGAGGATTCCAGTGACTATAACTTTTGTTTGTTCTTTGTATTTTATTTGCCTTCATTAAAAGAACTAACCCTTCACAAGTGGTTGCGTCCTCATTGTCGTGTCTGTTAAACGATCCTGAGACGTTCAGGGCGTTACAAAATATCCGACCTTAATAACACTAACTGTCTCCCGGTCGACAACAGACATGGCAACACTTGATGATGTGCTGGCTGCTTTAGCGGCCATGCAAGTTGAAGTGGCTGCCTCTAGGCAAGAAACAGCCGATGTAAAAGCCAGACTGGATGCTATCCAATTGGACCCGCTCACGCCCAGCACCTCCCTCACGAACCAGACCCCTGCGGTAGTAGTGGAAATGCCGGTAGCCATCCCCTTGGCAACACCAGAGAGGTACAGTGGAGATCCTAACACAGTGCAGGTATTCCTCACACAAGTGGCGCTACATTTATCGTGCAAACCAAAGGCGTTCCCCACGAGTCAGGCTCGTGTGGCTTTCCTTATATCGGATCACTGACATAATATCGACTACAAAAATATAGACTTACAAAAATATCGATGCCAAAATATAGAATGCCAAAATATCGAAGTCCTATCTCCAAACAGGAAATTACAAAAATATCGAATCCAAAATATCGTTGTAAGTAATATAGTTAGTCAAAATATCGAATTTTTTAAATGTTTTAAAAGTAATGTTAAATAAATGAAATAATACATATAATTAACTGACACATACTTAAAAATACTTAAATAACAGTAAACTTAATGAATAATTAAAGTAAGTAAAAAAAAAAATTAATACATATATCTTAACGTGATATTAATTAAAAATATTCAATATTTTCTGTGTAGGATAGCGGGCGCGTAAAATTTACTATTACCACTCCAGTAAGTGCAATAGTAGGGAAAGCGTTGGATAGCGGGAGGGTAAAAATTACTATTCCCACTCCAGAGAATGCAACAGTAGGGAAAGCGTTGGATAGCGGGAGGGTAACATTTACTATTCCCACTCCAGTGAGTGCAACAGTAGGGAAAGCGTTGGATAGCGGGAGGGTAACATTTACTATTCCCACTCCAGTGAGTGCAACAGTAGGGAAAGCATTGGATAGCGTAGGGGTAAAAATTACTATTCCCACTCCAGAGAGTGCAACAGTAGGGAAAGCGTTGGATAGCGGGAGGGTAACATTTACTATTCCCACTCCAGTGAGTGCAACAGTAGGGAAAGCGTTGGATAGCGGGAGGGTAACATTTACTATTCCCACTCCAGTGAGTGCAACAGTAGGGAAAGCGTTGGATAGCGTAGGGGTAAAAATTACTATTCCCACTCCAGAGAGTGCAACAGTAGGGAAAGCGTTGGATAGCGGGAGGGTAACATTTACTATTCCCACTCCACTGAGTGCAACAGTAGGGAAAGCGTTGGATAGCGTAGGGGTTAAAATGACTATTCCCACTCCAGAGAGTGCAACAGTAGGGAAAGCGTTGGATAGCGGGAGGGTAAAAATTACTATTCCCACTCCAGAGAGTCCAATAATAGGGAAAACATTGGATAGCGTAGGGATAAAAATTACTATTCCCACTCCAGAGAGTGCAACAGTAGGGAAAGCGTTGGATAGCGGGAGGGTAACATTTACTATTCCCACTCCAGTGAGTGCAACAGTAGGGAAAGCGTTGGATAGCGTAGGAGTAAAAATTACTATTCCCACTCCAGAGAGTGCAACAGTAGGGAAAGCGTTGGATAGCGGGAGAGTAAAAATTACTATTCCCACTCCAGTGAGTGCAACAGTAGGGAAAGCGTTGGATAGCGGGAGGGTAAAAATTACTATTCCCACTCCAGTGAGTGCAACAGTAGGGAAAGCGTTGGATAGCGGGAGGGTAAAAATTACTATTCACACTCCAGAGAGTGCAATAATAGGGAAAGCATTGGATAGCGTAGGGGTAAAAATTACTATTCCCACTCAAGTAAGTGCAATAGTAGAGAAAATATTAAATGTATTTTTATTTTTAAATTAATTAATTATTAATACAAAAACAAGTATTACCATTAATTACCAATCACACAAGAATTGATCATTTTTAAATACCAATACATTTTTGTTTAATTAATTAACAATTAATAATTAATTAACAAACAATTATTTTTCAATAACAAACATTAATAAATGCAAATAATACCAATTAATAATTAATTTATAATATATTAATTAAGGATATACACAAATTATTTAAATAATTTATTTTCCCAATTATATTACTTCCCACCATATTCCCATATAAACACAATACCCGCTACAAATATTAATTGAATACAATTAACATAATTATCAATTTACCTATTAATACTAATTAATTACCAATTAATACTAATTATTTACAAATTAATAATTAATCAACAAACAATTAATTTGCAATACCAATTAATAATTAACTAATAACAATTAAATTACTTCCCACCCTATTCCCCTATAAACCCACAGCCCGCTACAGAAGTAAAATGCAAAATTAAATTAAAGATATATTAATTAACAATATACACAAATAAATTACATAATTATTTATTTACAATTATATTACTTGCCACCATATTCCCCTATAAACACACTGCCCGCTACAAATATTAAATGAATACAATTAACATAATTATCAATTAAACAATTAATACAAATTAATTACCAATTAATACTAATTATTTACCAATTAATAATTAATCAACAACCAATTAATTTGCAATACCAATTATTAATTAACTAATAACAATTAAATTACCTTCCACCCTATTCCCCTATAAACCCACAACCCGTTACAGAAATAAAACGCAAAATTAAATTAAAAATAATTAATAATTCCTATAAATTATTATTTAATAATATATAATTAAATTACTTCCCACCCTATTCCCCTATAAACCCACAACCCGCTACAGAATTAAAACGCAAAATTAAATTAAAAATAATTAATAATTCCTATAAATTATTATTTAATGTACTATAATTAAATTACTTCCCACCCTACTCCCCTATAAACCCACAACCCGCTACGGAATTAAATAACAAAAAAATAAAATAACATAAAATTCAATAATTTAAAAATATTCTAACATACATTCCAATATTAATACATACTTTTAACACATATACTAACACTTAAAACACTATAAAAAAATCGATATTTTTAACAACTATATTATTGCAATCGATATTTCTTACCTGTTTTTCGATATTCTTCACCACTATATTTTTGCAAGTCGATATTCTGTCCATTCGATATTAAAAACTCGATATTCTTGCTACTCGATATTTTTTTTTCGATATTATGTCTATTTACCCCTTATATCCTATTTGGCTGGAAACGCGGCACAATGGGCCGTACCTCTGGTGAGCAGGGACGACCCCCTCTTATGTGATTGGGGTGCTTTTCGCGAGGAATTCCTGAAGGTATTCGACAGAAGGGCTGACTCGTACACGGCGGACCGTGAAATGCTTGAGTTGAGACAGGGATCCAACGACCTGGTGCAGTATCTCTTCTTCATCCCGAAGGCTAATGGGGAGCTGAGAGCCTGTGTGGACTTTAGGGCATTGAATGCGATAACCATAAAAAATCGGTACCCCTTGCCTCTCATCAGTGTACTTCTGGAACAGGTCAAGAAAGCTCGTATCTACACCAAGTTGGATTTGAAAGGGGCATACCATCTGGTGCGCATGAGGGACGGAGACGAGTGGAAGACCGCCTTTAAGACCAGGTTCGGCCTTTTTGAGTACCTCGTCATGCCGTTCGGTCTGTGCAACGCCCCGGCAGCCTTTCAGTACTTTTTGAATGAGGTATTCAGAGAGGAGTTGGATATCTACGTGGTCGTATATATCGACGACATCCTCATCTATTCGTCCAGTGTGGAGGAGCACGTACACCACGTCAAAGCTGTGCTCCAAAAGCTGAGGGAAAACATGCTGTTTTGTAAACTCAGCAAGTGTGACTTCCACGTCACATCCGTGGAATTCCTCGGAGTGATGCTGAGTCCAGAGGGACAGGAGATGGCAGAACGAAAGATCAAGGCGGTGAAAGAATGGCCGGTGCCCCAAAGCGTGAAGGACGTCCAAAGTTTCATTGGCTTCGCCAACTTTTACAGGCGGTTTATAGATGGATTTTCAGGAGTGGTGGCCCCAATCACACAGCTACTGAGGAAGTCCAAGGAGTTTGTCTGGTCCCCTGAAGCGAACAAAGCCTTTGAGGCCCTGAAAAGCGCCTTTGGTAAGGCGCCGGTGTTGGCTCACCCCGATCCAGATCTCCCCTACGTGGTGGAAGCGGACGCGTCGGATGTGGCGCTGGGGGCTATCTTGTCCCAACGCAACCACGACACAGGGGTGCTTCATCCCGTTGCGTACATGTCCTGCAAACTCAACGACGCCGAACGCAACTACCATATTGCGGAGAAGGAGCTTCTCGCAATCAAGGACGCCTTCACCGAATGGAGGCATTGGTGGATGGGGGCAAGACATGTGGTATCGGTGTACACGGACCATCGGAACCTACAGTTCATGACGGCCACTAGACACCTTTCTCCCAGGCAGCTGCGGTGGATGATCTTCTTTGCGGGGTTCAACTTCCGCATCACATATCGGCCGGGGACGGAAAACCGGAAGGCGGACGCCCTGTCCCGTCAATCTGCAGTTAAGGAACCATTGCCTGCAACCGAGCGTTCCATCATTTCCCCGAGGATGGTATTGGGGGTTATCCAACCGGATACTTTCCTGAGGGGAATAAAGAGAGGGATCAGGTCATTCGCATGGCGGAGGTGGCTCCTCAGTCACAGAGAATGGCAGCTGAAGGACGGGATACCCCTGAAGGGCAGGTGCCTATTGATACCCACGCCTAGGCTAAGGAAACAAGCATTCATCTGGTGCCATGACTCTCCATGCGCAGGTCATTTGGGCTTTGAAAAAACGGTGGCTAGCATGGGACGGCATTTCTGGTGGCCAACCATGAGAGTGGATGTCAGGAGGTGGGGACAGGAGTGTCCTACGTGTGCTACCATGAAGGCCGACCATGGCCGAACCCAAGGGCTCTTACATCCACTTCCGACCCCGGATAGACCATGGGATAGCATATCACTGGACTTCGTGGTGGGCCTACCGGTAGACCAGGGGATGACGGCAATACTGGTGGTGGTGGATTACTTGACGAAAATGGGGCACTTCATCCCCTGCAAGAGAGTCCCTACGGCCGGGGAATTGGCGTCACTACTCCTAAAGAATGTGGTACGACTGCATGGATTACCTGGGGTGATCGTGTCGGACCGGGGGTCGCAGTTTACTGCGCAATTCTGGAAGACTTGGTGCACTGCGCTGCATGTTAAGACCGCCCTGTCCACCAGCTACCACCCTCAAACGGACGGCCAAACCGAGCGCCTGAACCAAACGCTCAAACAGTATCTGCGATGTTTTGTGGACCAGGGCAGGGAAGAATGGGTCGACTTGCTATGGGTTGCAGAGATAGCCTATAACAACGCCACTCACAGCTCCACACAGTCATCTCCGTTCTATAGCAACTATGGCCAACATCCCAGGTTCTTGCCATTTCTACATCCGTTCAGAGAGGACAGGATTCCCGCCACAGCGGACAGGGTGGCACACATAAAAGACACGTTGATGCGCTCAAGGGCTGTCCTAATAGAGGCCAAGAGAAGATACAAGGCTGCGGCAGATAGGAAGAGAAGGCCCGGGCCACTGTACCGCACTGGAGACTACGTCTGGATATCCACAAGAAACATGAGGTTTCGAAAGAACAGTGTGTTCCATCCCAAGTACATGGGCCCCTATCGAATTACCAAGTGTATGGGTCCCGTGAACGTGAAGGTGTGCTTGCCCCAGTCATTGCGGATACACCCTGTCTTTCATGTATCATTGCTCAAACCAGCACCCTCCAAGCCGTCTGGGACACCTAGGCCGGTATGCGTGGAGTCGGAGGTGGAGTATGAAGTGTCGGGCATACGGGCGTCCAAATGGCGCAGGGGGAAGCTGTGGTACCTGGTTGCGTGGAAAGGCTATGGCCCGGAGGAGCATTCATGGGAACCGGCTGAAGGGGTTCATGCTCCGCGCTTGGTCTCCTTGTTCCATCGGCGTTTTCCTGCCAGCGCTGGACCCGTGGGGAGCCGCTGAGAGGGAGGATGTACTGTCAAGAATTTTTGTCATACAAGGGAAACACGCCCTTATGTAAACAGGAGAGCTGTTACATAACTCAAGGGAAACACGCCCTTATGTAAACAGGAGAGCTGTTACATAACTCAAGGGAAACACGCCCTTATGTAAACAGGAGAGCTGTTACATAACTCAAGGAAAACACGCCCTATAAAGGGAGGAACCGGGAGGTACAAGGCTGTCGGATATTGTGTTTACACCGACGTACCTGCTTCGTGAAGAGCAGTGTTCCGGAGTGGTGCTCCAGTAAGGCAAGAACGGAGGTAGGTCGAGTCGTTACTCCCTGGGCCGTGTCTTGCCCCATCGTCACCTGTGAAGGACCCGGAAGCTCTACCGGTCAACCATTGAGCTTCGCTTTTTGACTCGGCTGAGTCCAAGCGCAGTGGCGCTTTTGCTGGTTGGAGTCGTAACTCCCAGCCCGACCAGAGACACAGGGACTGCCAGCTGTAACGCACACCAGGAGGTGTTTGCCGCGTTACAGACTCGGAAGTCCACAGGATCGATCGAGCGGCTGCTCTCGGTTCAGTCTTCTTGCTTGTGATTGGGGTATCGGTGACGCATCACCAGGAGGTGACTCCGCGTCCCGGTGCAGTCTGAGGAAGAGGTTGAGCGGCTGCTCCCTTCAGGTAGAGACCCCGGCTGGGTGTTTCCCTGACTCCTCGATTCTCCCCAACACTCTTCGTGCCCCTCACAGCCTACCGATTGGCATTGTCGGCCATTTCATTTCTGCCCTCTGTTGGCATACGCCGGGATCGGCGTATATGCAGAGGACGGTTAGGACCATCCGTGCTGTGGGCTGGTAACGTACTTAGCCTGGAGGATTCCAGTGACTATAACTTTTGTTTGTTCTTTGTATTTTATTTGCCTTCATTAAAAGAACTAACCCTTCACAAGTGGTTGCGTCCTCATTGTCGTGTCTGTTAAACGATCCTGAGACGTTCAGGGCGTTACAGAGTTTTATTGAATCCATATAAATATAAAGTCAACTCTTCAATTACATTTTCTCTTATTTCAAAGGGTTGCCTTTACACACAGCAAGCATCTTGCTCCCAGTGGCTGGTAGACATGATGCCATAAAGTGGTAGTTATGTCTCTGTGCTAGTGGAGAAAACATTGAAAATGTTTATGAGACTATAAAGAATATATCTTTTTATGTTAAATATTAAATTTAGAACAAAATACAAAAATGCTCACACAATATTTACTTAATTGTGAATTTAATATTTAATTGATTCAAATTTATATTTCTTTGATTTAAAAAATAATTTTTAAAGATTTTTTCAAAAATCCTTTGTAAAGCAAAATGTAAAATAGAAAGCTTATTAAAAAAATTATCATAAAAGAGCAATTATTTGTAATTATATATTTTTGTAACATTAACATATATAAACTTATTTCAACATTCTTTCCTATGAGGTTCTATGTTATGTCCCTACCTCCATTATTTTCTATGGGATGTTTTTGCAGTAATAATCATTATCTGTGTGGGGTACAGAACCTACTCCCAGCATGAGCTGGAGTGCATATACTACTGTTCTGTGTCTTTTTGACTATAGTGACTTTAGAAATCCTGCAAAAAAGGAAGCAGATCTTTTAGCATACGAATAGCTTGTGTCATCCACGCTGAGTTGAAATTTTTCTAAAGCATTTTACTATTCCAGTCACAATATTACAGCTTTAGATTGGTGAAATACTTGCTTGTCCTATGTTTAAAGACCTTGCTGTTAAAATGGCAAATGTGTTCATCACTTTCTAGCTCAGTGTGGATAGCAGCATGCTAACCCCATGCTTAAACATTCTGCTAGAAAAACTGAAATTTGAGGTAACCACCTAAAACTTGGGAACACCCAGTGTTCCCTGCTTCCTTTTATGCATAATTTATGTTGCACTCTAAGCTGGAATTACATTGTTTTGACTTTAGAACTCTGTATGTGAATAAGAATGTGCTTACTCTTGTATGGGTGGATGACTCTGTCCCTCCATTAAAATCACCTTAGCCCTCCCTAAACTCTCTCCCAGTTAGTTGTAAGTATTGTCCATTTTCCAGCAACTCCCTCTGGTCCCTCCATACTAAGCAGTTAATGTGCAGTATGAAGATCTCCCCATAGAAAAGATAGGAGAGGTGGAGATGAAGATTTCTAATCGTAGGTTTGTCAATTGCATTTTGTAGTAGGCAGTATTACTGTAAGTATTGCTTTATCTACTACAACATGCAGTTTGTGGATCAGGCCCCATATCAACTTGGTACATGGTAGCCCACAACCTCTTCAGTGGAATCTTGGAGTATGGCAATTGCTGGCCTTCTAAAAAGCCCCTCTGAGGAGGTAAAATCTGCTCTAACACAGTTTGTTGGGAATTTACTCTTTTAAAAAAGCACTGTGACTAAGAGGCATTGGGTGGATGGACCACTGTCAAGAACTGTGAGTATAAATGGAGCTCTACTCACTTTATTAGTGACCAAGACCAACTCAAACTTCTGATGGTCTTGCTGCCATGGTAACTGAATATGGAAATTCTTAGTACCCGATTCCTCAAGGCTAGGACTAAACCTGATGTACTGCGGAATCTCTTCTGGCCTACGCTGCTTCTACTAATCTTGCCTGCTTGAAATTCCTCTGAAAAGAGCAAATAATTCGACAATGCAGAAAAAGTGTACCCAGCATGGCTTTATAACTCTACACAATAGACATAAAGATGGCTGTCCAAGAAACAATAGCATGGTTTGTGGAGACTCTGATTGGGGAGAACACTACCTTCCTGTACCACTCAATGCTTGTTGCTTATTTTATCATTTCTGCTCCTCCCCCTACCCATTCTTTCACTGAGTTCCTCAATCCACCAATTGGCTTGATGGAACTTTAGGCCCCTCACCAGTCTACAAATAGCCTGGGCACTGGAAGGAGAATTCCCAGATAGGGCTATCATTGTGTGTCTTGCAGGGAAAGGACAAGGTTGACTTTCATGGTAGAAGGATCATGACAGCTGAAAGATCAAGGTCAGCGTGTGCTCTATGCCTACAGATCAATTGTCCCTGTGGGTTAGAAAGCCGTCTGCCACATCAGTACAGAGATTTACCTCGCTACATACTGGTTGCTTTTTGACTGAGAGTTGCTAGGACACCTAGGTTACAAGACCTCCATTTTTAAGGAATGGTCAAATTCGAAATAAGCGTATCATTGCAGATTTGATACTGTGAATTCTGAGATACTTGGGGCATATTTACAAAGACGTGGTGCAATGCAGCACAGCACGCATAGTTGCTGCATTGTGTCCCTTGAAGAGAGCAGTTGCTCCACCATATTTTCAAAGACATTATAATGTTCTACTCTCACCTTGCCCTGGTGCACTTTGGCTGTTTTAGACTTTGGGTGCCTAGTACTAACACAGACACCCTTGCACCACAGAGTAATGGTGTCTGCATTGTGGTCAGGATAGTTTGGGACAGGAAGGGTGCTTTATTGTGCACCACACCCATGTCTACAAGTCTTTGTCGATGTGGGTTGCATCAGAATCCATGCATGGAAAGGATGCACAGGAACAATGCACCACTCATGGAACACCTACCTGACTCAAAGTCAGTAGCGGTCCGTGGAGGGAGTTCGGTGGAGCAGGGGAGGGGCAGGGTGGGGAAATGTAAACACCGGAATATGGTTGAACGGAGGTAAGTACACATTTAAATAAATAAAACAAATTTCGTTGCGCGCGCTGCATCGCATTTTGCGATGCAGTGCGCGCAAAGGAATTCGTTTTATTTATTTAAATGTGTAATTACCTCCGTTCATCCATATTCGGGTGTTTACATTTCCCCGCCCCGTCTCACTGCCCCACCGAACTCCCTCCACGGACCGCTACTGCTCAAAGTATCCCAAGGCAATGCAATGCGTTGCGTTCGTTTTTCTAACAAAGCCACATAAATCAACATTTGTGTGAATACCAAAATGAATCTTGCATCAAAAAGGTGACGCAACCCCAACACAAAAACTTTGTAAATCTGGGAGTTTGTTCTCCTTTGTCCTTTACCTTTCAGCCAGTACCATCTTCTCTGTGATATCTGCAATCAGTTGTCAACCACAAACAGTGTTTAAAAAACAACTTTGATTTCGTCAGGAGGGTCATAATAACCTATGTGTAGTTAGCTTATGCAGTGTAGATTTTGCAATCGGTCAGTAATCACAAACATTATATATTGTTTTGGAACATTGGCGTCCGTTGCTGCGACTGCATTTTATGGGATTATTGCATTGCTCATTCAATTTGTATGACTCGCATCATTTGCCTTTTACATGTATATTTATAGGTTTTCAGGTTCTGTAATTGACTTTTCTGTGATAAAAAATATAAAACAACTTAGGCGGTTGATTCTTATCTCCATTGGAACTGTGGTGATTTTGTTTGATTTTTCCACACCCTTCATCCCCTCCTTGCAGATGGGCCTTTATTGACCAAACTCCCTTGAGATGAAAATAGAGTTGTAATACCGATTTTACATTACAAACCCTGGGGCAGATTCATATCGGACTTGCGCCACTTTTACGCTGCCGTTGCGTCACTTTTGTGACGCAGCGGCGGCGTAAACCCTGCGCCATATTGCGCCCCATTTACATCGTGACGCATCTATGGAGATGTGTCACGGTGTAAAGCCCTGCGCCACGTGAAACCTGCGTCAGGTTTCATGTGGGTGTTTCTACGCAGGGGGGGCGTTCCGTCGCAGGAACGCCCCTGAAAAGTGACTCAGTGAAATCTATAAGATTTCACTGAGTCACTTTCCCAACGCTGATGCGTCAAAACCCTGCGCCTGCTTGAAGCAGGCGTAAAGCTTGACGCACCATGTTAGGGATAGGGAAGGTTGGAACAGTGCTGGAGTTGCGTCGCGCTTGTGACGCAACTTCAGCACTGCGCCAACCTTACGCCTGCAGATATGTCACGTACCTGCTTGTCCTTGCACCACGATGCACCGCATTGTAAATGCGGCGCATCTGCGGTGGCGCAAGGGCAAACTTGCGTGACGCATCTTCCCTGGCGCATCCCTGCTGATTTGCAGGGATGCGCCAGGGAACATAAATCTGCCCCCCTATGTCCATTGTTGAGTTTAGTTTGCCACACCTGGGCTCTCACCTTGACTATCTCTAGTGGACTTTATTATGAACATGTATGAAGCTTTGTGTGTCCACTCAAAGATTCGACGGGTCTGTCTTTGATGCAACACAGATCGATGTGATATGTTTTTTTTATTTTAACAGAAGAATATCAGATCTTTTTTTATATGTGGAGAATGGTTATCGTGTCAACACAGCTGACATGGCATGACCTACAAATAATTTAATTGGACATGCAGTTTGTTGTACTTTTATGTGAACTGCACATACAAGCAGTCTTGGATTATTTGTGTTCACTAAAGGGGAGAGCTAACACGCTCGGGAGGGTGATAAATTAATTAGCATGCTCATACAGGCACTCTGCTCTCGCCTGATCTGCTTTGATGAATCCCAAGGAAATATTGGAGAAGCTGAATTCATTTCTATAAATGTGGCCTGTCTGACGCCGCTGTCTTTCAGAAGAGTGCACTGGGATTTTATAAGTGCACCATGCTCTTTTTTAAAAACACATCTTCAAAAGTGGTTCTCCTTTCAGCTGCCGCCAATGAACGGGCTCGGCTCTACTCTGCGTCTCCAGTCGGATGTGGCTTGGTGATTTCTCTCCATTCGTCTGGAATTCATCTCTAATATCACTTTAATGCTTGCAAATGATGGAGCGTCTCCAGACAAAAAGATCTGTGGAAAGAAACTAAAAAATAGGCATTTGGGTATTCTCTAAACAATTACACAACTTGATGCACAGCATTAGTGACAGATATGAAGGACATTTCCAATCAGCTGGGAGACAAGTACTTCTAGAAAAAATGTCAAGTGAACTTTTGCTCTGAAAAATGCGTTATCCGCAGCAGTTTGATGGTCTCTCCTCACATCTGCATTCATCACCGGAGAGATCTGTGGTTTCAACCTGGAAGTGAGTTACAAACAGGTAGGGTGTCAGCTTCTTCGCTTGCCAAACCACCGCAAAGGTCTCTCTCTGTGGCTCTCCATTGCTGCTTTCTAGCAAAGAGTTGCCTGCTGATAAAAGTGACAGCTTCATCCTGACACTCACCATTCAGCTGTGATACTAAGGTCCCAATCACACATCCTGAAGCATCTGTTTGGACCACTAACTATTTTCTCAAATCTAGCGCCTGGAGGATGGGTGCAGTGCCCAGTGTCTCCTTCAGGGTATCAAAGTAGTTTGGGTTGATTGCTGCTGAATAAAATGAAACACGGGTATGAGTTCAAAGCAGTGTATTGCAACCACCCCCCACCCCCACCAGCGCAGCTATCTCAGATAAGCTCTCACCCTAAATGCCGTCCTTTCAAAACCACCATCATTCCAATACCCACACACGACCATTCTAATGCAAAAGTGAGACCACTACATATCTTCATTTCTTCTACAAAATAACAACTGGAACAAGAAAATAACGGAGAAATTAAAAAAAAAACATAATATCAAATAACTTATATAATACAATGCAATAAATACAAATATAAAAAAAACAAAAAAGAGACTACTGTAAAACTGCACCCAATTTTCTTGACAAGCTACAATAACGTATATTCATATACAGATGAACTGAACAATAACAATGTATTTAGCAAAACTGCAAAATGTGATTCGCACTGGTCAACCTGGAAAGTTATGCAGTGGCCGAACTAAAACAATTATGCCAGGAAAGGGGACTAAAGATAACGAAGTTCACAAAAACATTGGAACTGCAGAAGTTCTGAGGAACCGGGCAGTGGTCCGCCTCTTTAATAAATCATTTAATCATGATTTGGAACTCCAATGAGGCCCACATGAAGAGAAATAGCATATATACACAGAAGGGCTCAAAAGTTGTACCATGCATTGCATAGCGTAAAATCATTACTACCAATAATTGAAACTTTATAAAATAAATAACCCCCCAAGGTACAGGTAATTTCATTATTTAGGTGTATATGGTTATAATCAAAAATACAATACACAAAAACCCAGAATGCGCCCTAAAAACAGCATAACTTAATTTAGGATAAAATGGCAAAAAACGTTAACAAAAGTTAAACACGTGGATACAAAACATTCCATTTGGCAAGTTGAACACTAAATACAAAGCCTCAGCAGGCGTACCTGCTGAAAATCTTTAAAAAAGAGGGCTCTCAACCAGTTATGAGGATATAATAACAAGGCAGGACATATAAATAAAGATTTTTCAAATCCTGACATCCATGCTTACAAAAGTGCCATGTGTTTGATGTACCATGAAATTTGGATGTTGAAGCATTTAATGCAACATGGTTTAAATGAACAGAGGTCCACCAGAGGAAGACAACCACAGAGGAGAAGGATGATGTGGAGGAACACCAGGAGCTAGACATCAGCCCTGTAATGCACCATATAGTGAGGGAAGAAGACCAAACTCCTGAGATAGAACTCCCAACTAGAGCAGGAAGCAGTGAGTCCTCGCAAAGCGTAACCCCTGAGGAACTGACGGAAAGGAAGGGAGGTCAGGCTACAGATGGCCCAACTCAGGGTAGAGGAAAGGGTGGAGGAGAAAAAGTTGGTTAATGAAAGTAGTCTCAAAGAGCTAGTACTTAAGGTACAGCAGTCATATTTCAGCATTGGTGGCAGCAATTCATCTGTGTCTGAAGGAGATGAGAAGGTCCAGTTCCCAAAGACCTGGTCCCCAGTTAAGTGGTGGGAATGACATTGATAAATGGTTTTCTGCTTGAGTTGTGACTCTGAGAGTACACAAGATCCCAGACGAGCAGTGTGGGGGGGTCTGTGGAAGCATATGCCTCCAGTGAGAAGAGACTGTCTTCTGACCTTAGAAGTAGAGGACCTCACCAGGTACACCCCCATGAAACCCATCCTTTTAGCAAACTTTTAACTGACCCCTGAAAAGTGTCAACAGACGTTTAGTGACAGGCACAAACTTCTCAATCAATCATGGCTGGACCTCTCTAACAAGGCACTGAGTGGCTGGGTGAGGGGAAGCAAGGTTAATGATTATAATGGGCTCTACAACTTGATTCGTAAGGAACACATTCTCAATACTTGCTTCACAGAGCTACACCAGCATCTAGTAGACAGCAAAGTGACTGACCCTACGAAGATTTGCTGAGGAGGCAGATCTCTGAGTCAGCACCAGAGTGTCCGAAAAGGCATCTGAGAGGACTCCCAAAATTGTGGTCATGGGACCCACCGGAAGAAAGAAAGGGAAGAAAAACTAAAAAGTAAGGAGTTTGAAAAGGCCCCCAAAATAATTCCTGCAGGGAACAGTGGTAACCAGTTGCAGTCTGAATAAAAGAAGATGGGATTCCTCAACAAATTGACAGAGGGCTTTGTCCCCGAATTCTCAGAGTGTTGCAAGTATGGACACTCAAATGTCTAAAGAGGGCATAGCCCCCTACAGGTGGGCAGCTACCAGGGTTGGCAAGTGTCACACTCAGGGTGGACGTGGTTCCAGTTAGCTTTGGCGAGCAGATAGAGTACCAGTTGACCTGGTTTCCAAAAAGTGGGGAGGGGGTTCTTAAGTTCACTTAAAGTACCTGTGAGCCCTGCCAGGCCTGTATATCGTCTGTTAGGCAATTACCTGGAGCATCATATCTAGAGGTGGTAGAGCTCAGGTCATATTTGGAGATGTTGGAATTTTCCAAGTGCGACTGTATGTCAACCCGGAAGGGGTCAAGGGCTCCTGGAGTCTTGTACAGTGGCCCATGCAGATGCCAAGAAGACGGGGGGCAAGGGGCACAGGAAGCCAGCTCCTGACATTTCCACAGGTCAGCTTGACGGGGCACCTGAGGAGGATGCTCCTGAGCCTACTGGGGAAGACATTGCCTCCCTGGTTGACCTACTTGAGCTTGTTGGGCAAGTTGAAGGTGGGCCCATCAGAAAGGAATTCTGCAAAGCAGAGAACGAGTGCCCCACTCTAGAGGTCTTGAGGCAGCAATCTGAGGCCCAGCCAGCAGGTGACGCGTCTGGAGATCACCTTACTTGTTAGGAGAATGACCTCCTATATAGCGGGCTTAAGGTTCCTGGATCTGGGGCAGCCCATGTGCTGGTGTTCTCCCAGTGTTACAGGGTTCTGCTACTGGGGTTGGCTAATGATATACCCCTGGCAGGACATATGGGGCAAGATCAGACCTTTGCCAGGCTTGTTGCCCACTTCTGTTGGCACAAAAAGAAGATGGCCTCAGATACATTCTGTAGGTCCTGTCCCACCTGCCAGGCCAGTGGACAGTCAGGGAAAAAGCTCAAGAGTCCTCTGACCCCATTACCTGCCATTGGCACTCTCCTTGAGATGAGGGGCATCACCGTTGTTTTACCGTTTAACACCAAGACAGCTTTATGGAACAGTTTCATCCTGGTTATGGTGAACCACGCCACTCACTACTCAGAAGATAGTCCTCTGAGGTTGGTGTCTGCTCCTGCAGTGGCCAGGACCATAATGGGTGTTTCTACCCTTAGGGGAGCTCCTCAAAGAGACTGTGTTTGATAGTGGCACTAACTTCATGTTAGCTTACAGGAAGTCCATGTGGGATGAGGGTTGGATAACTTACAAGTTCTCCAGACTGTATCACCCTCAAACAAACAGTCTTGTGGAGCGATTCAACTAGACCCTCAAGAGCATGATTATGGGCCTCCCATAGCCCATACAAGTTAAGTAGGACGTCATCCTGCCAAGTTTTCTCTTTGCGTACAAGAAAGTGCTACAGAAGGGGATTGAGTTTAGCCCCTTTGAACTCCTCTTTGGTCACCCTTTTAGGCGAACTATAACCTTGCAAGAGAGTGAAGGGAGCAAGCATCCAGGAAACCACCTCAGGGTGTGGACAGCTACATGCTTGCCCTTTGCAGCCAAATGCATTGCTTCTGGCAGAAATCAAAAAGAGATCTTGAGGATAGTCAGGGAGTCATGAAGCTCTTGTTTGACCAGGACGCCACTATAGTAAAGTTTCAACCTGACCAAAGGTGTGGGTTATGGAGCCTGTGGAGCAGAGGGCTTCCCCGGATCACTGGGCAGGCCCATATGATGTGAAGGAGAGGAAGTAGGAGTCCACATTCATGGTGTATCTCAGGACCCCTAGGAACCCCTTAAGGGTGCTCAATGTGAACAGCCACAAACCACACTGTGAGAGGTCCAAAGTGACCACGCTCCTGGCGACATATGAAGGAGTGGAAGAGGAGAGCAAGCCTCTCCCTGACCTCCTGTCTGTTCAAGAGCATGATGGGTCAGTGAAGGTGTCAACCTTTCTGCTATTCTGACCCCAGAACAGCAGAGTGACTCTTGTCAGTTGATGGGGCAGATTTCCTCTCTGTTCTCCCTCAACCCTCAGATCACACATCTATGCTTTCATGTCATTGACACTGGAGACAGTCCACCTGTTAAAAGTAAGACTTACAGGATGTTCAACAAGGTGAGTGCCAGTATTAAGGAGGAGGTCTCCAAGATGCTGGTGTTAAGAGTGATTGAGCCCTTCAACAGTCGCTAGTCCAAGCCTGTGGTGCTGATACCCAAGGCTGCTCGACTCGGCACCATTCTAGAACTTAGGTTCTGTGTGGACTACAGACTACTCAATTTTGTCATGTAGATTGACGCCCATCCTCCCCCCTGACCTAAGGAGCTCATCAACAGGCTGGGCGCTGCCAAGTTCCTGAGTACCTTTGACCTCAAATCAGGGTACTGGTAGATTGACCTGACTGAGGGGGCAAAAGAGAGGTCTGCATTCTCAACCCAGAGGTCCATTTGCAATTTAGAGGGATGCCCTTTGCTTTAAAAAATGCCACTACCACCTTTCAGAAGATGGTCAGCATGGTCCTGGCTGGGAAGGAGGTATTTCTTCTGTGCCGCCTACCAGAATGACATAACTATCTAAAGCTCCAGCTGGGAAGCAAACCCTGCACAACCTCCAGGAGGTGCTTCAGGCCCTGCAGCAGGCAGGCCTGACTATTAAGGCCAGTGAGTGGCCGATAGGAAAGGTATCTATCATATACCTAGGCCACATGGTGGGTGGAGGCAATGTGCAGCACCTCCAGGCCTAGATTGAAGGTATCGTGGCCTGGCACACCCCTAAAATACAGTCTGAGGTGAGGCTTTGCCTGGGTCTCACATGATATTATAGGAGGTTTCCTAAGGATTATGACACCATTGATTCTCCCTTAACAGATCTGAATTTAAAGAAGCTGCCAGAAATGTGATCTGGACACAGGGCTGCCAGAAAGCATAGGAGGCCATGTGTACAAATCAAGCATTCACCTCAGTCATAGATATGGGTTAAATCAATTATTGTTTTTGCTCGCATTCCATTTCAGTTTTGATCCAGTCTGAACTGCTGGGACAGGTTCTCCTTGCACCAGAAACAAGCATCGTCTCATAAGCCAGGCTAGCTTGTATTCAGTGGCATAGCGAGCATGGGACCCATGTCTGGGCATTCCCTTCCCACTTAGGCTGACAAATGCAAAAATAACAGACTAGGACAGAATGCTGGGCAAATTAAACCTTCATCCCCTGTCACAGGTCTGGGTTAAATTCATTGGGGCATATTATCAAGACAGGCGATAAAATTATCGCCACTTTAGCGGCAGAAAACTGCCTCTAAAACGGCGATAATGGGCTTGATAACATGCTCTATGGAATTCCAATTGAAGCTCAGGTTAGATGTCCTTCACATCTAACATGGGCTTCAATTGGAATTCCATAGAGCATATTATCAAGTCCATTATCGCCTTTTTAGCGGCAGTTTTCTGCCGCTAAAGCGGTGATAATTTTATCGCCTGTCTTGATAATATGCCCCATTGTTTTTTTGCTCACCATGCTATTCCACTTTTAGAAAGTTAGTATTTTCCTGACTTAGCCATTTAGCGCCTATAGTATGCCCCTGGGTCACTTGAGTGGGTGTAGCTGGCAGTTGAACTTTGAGTATTCTACCTAGATAGCCACACACAATAGGGAACTTAGCTGTGCCGGGGTGGGCCACCACTGGCAGTATGGGAAAGAGGAACTGGGCATAGCCCCACTTACATTTGAATAGACTGTTTCCTGCCTTGACACAAAGGGAGGCACAGTCCTTGTAGCTAGTCTGGAGCCAGGACAGGGAAGGCCAGATGACGTGGGATTTCAAAGGAAAACTTCTAGAAGATTCTACCCTGATTCGGAGGCACAACTGGGTAAAAATACTGGCCTCAGACACTATCTCTTCAGTTCACTTCTAGAGCTGTGGATACTCTGCTAGGTAGAAGAAATGCTGTGTTACTGAAGGACTGACACTCTGATGGAATGCTGCCCTGCTGCCTTGCTGGACTTTTACCTTCAGGTGATGACCTTCTTCCTGCTGCCCTCTTGCCTGGGTGAGCAGGACTGGACCTGCATCTCTTGAACCCTGAACCCCGGAGTGACTCCAAGTGCTTGTTGGCTGGCCTCCTGAATTGAGCCTCAGGGACAGAAGGCTTCAACAACCTTCTCAGCCCTGTTAGTGGTGCCACTCCAGTTTTTGACGCTTGGAAGTGGGCCTAAGGTGTTGCCAGCCTCTATGGATTCAGCTTAACCTAACGCTGCTCCTCTGGTGTGCAGAACCAAAGCATTGCATTACTGCATGGATTAGAACTGCTGCAATGACCCACATCGCACCACAGCCCATCACCTCATCGTAAACACCGCTGCACGATGCATCCTTGGTGCAGGCCTTCACACCCCTCATCGACGTCAGCTTCAACAATGACAAAGGACTCTTCTTCGCAGCCTCAAAGCTTTTCAAAACCAAAGCATCTCCCAGACTATGTGACACATACTCCACCCTGACTTTGCATTGCAAGCCCTACTCGACAGGATGTTTGTCTACGATGCAACAGGACCTCGCACTGCAGCCTCGCCGCATCTTGGAACCGACGTTCAGCTGTGCAGCGCACCTTTGACGCAGATCCTCACAACACTCCGCAAATCAAGATTTAAGGTACATTCAACTGGCCTAAAGTGTGATTTTGTCCTGGTCCAGACCAATCAGATATCCACAGTTGGTGATTTATGCCTTTTGGTGCCATATTTACTAAAATCTTTCATTGGTTGCATAATATTCATGGCTAGCTTGACCCATAGTTCAGAAGGAAATCTTACCGGTTGAAGCGGCTGAGTGCTTGTTTTTATTAATCTTGTTACTGTTATTGCACAAGAAGAACTTATTTACATCTTTCTCAACATCCTTTTCTATACCAGCTCACCAAAACAATTCCCTAATCCTGGTTTTTATTTTTTTTCTGTCAAAGTGAAATTGATGACCAAAATCCATAACCTTATTCCTCAACACAGCAGGGAAAATCAACCATGCACCTCTCCTCACTCTCCACTCGTCCTCTCTAAGTTGATCCTTCACCTTCACATAGCTCTCACATCTGTCAACACGAGACGGCCAACCTTCTTGGATCCACATGCGCAATGAGTTTAACTCAACATCACTTGCAACAGAATCCAACCATTCTTTTGCAGAGATAGTTTGCATTTCCTTCCACTCCACAGCTGCTACCCATCCAAATTCCTCCAAATCATCTCCAGATTTATTACTTAATGCACAAGGTATCTTGAATCTGCAAAGAAATTTTTCAACCCCAACACATACTGCACCACAAACCGATAGTCTTAGAGATTCACAAATCATCTGGCAATTCTCAGTGAAATTATATCAGAAACCCTCTTGTAGATAATATATGAATTTAAGGCCTTGCTGATTAGAGGTGATGCCCCGAAACCGGTCCCAGGATGCTTGTTTCCAGTCCAGGGAGGACCTGGCTTGGCAGTTCGGGGTGGACTGTTCCCATGAGGAACAGGGTCAAGATGATTTGCATATGGCTGGGTCCAAACTGGGGTGGTGAGCACAAGAACTATGTATTAAACCCAGATCTTTGTGACTGGGGGTGAATGTTTGCATTGTTCATCATTCCGTCAATCGTTTGTTCCTTTTGCTTTTGTAGCCCTGAGTGGGAAGGGTATGCCCAGACGTGGGTACTGTGCTCACTGCGCCACTGGTTTAAAACTAGCCTGACTGCCCCAAAACCGGTCCCAGGATGCTTATTTTTGGTCCAGGGAGGACCTAGCTTGGTAGTTCGGGCTAGACTGTTCCCATAAGATACAGGGTCAAGACTTATTTGCATATGGCTGGGTCCAAACTTGGGTGGCGTGGTGTGAAAAACAATGATGGATTAAACCCAGATCTTTGTGACTGGGGTGAATGTTTGCATTGTTCATCATTCCATCCATCATTTGTTCCTTTTGCTGTTGTAGCCCTGAGTGGAAAGGGTAGCCCAGACGTGGGTCCCATGCTCACTGCACCACTGGATTCAAGCTATAATGCGCCACAATCAGTCCCAGGATGCTTATTTCTCGTCCAGGGAGGACCTGGCTTGGCACTTCGGGCTGTACTGTTCCCATGAGGGACAGGGTCAAGACTGATTTGCATATGGCTGGGTCCAAACTGGTGTGGCATGGTGAGCAAAAGAACGATGGATTGAACCCAGATCTTTGTGACTGGAGTTGAATGTTTGCATTGTCCAGCATTCCGTCCATCAATTGTTCCTTTCGCTTTTCAATTCCTGTAGTACACCATGCTAGTAGGTAAGTTGACCAGAGCTTAAACATCCACCCAACCCACTGAGACTACTTTGATTTCAGTCCAACCCCTGGGATCCCCTGTGGCAATTTCCACCCACATTCCTACACCGGCTATTACTTGTGACTGCCTACCAGTAAGGGGCATCTTGAAGCTGTTAGAGGCTCACTTTAAGAGTCCTTGCTTGCAGTACTCCAGGCATAACCCAGCCTTAAAGTCATTGGAATTTTCTCTCCTTGTACCCACTTCACATAGATTTGAGAAAGACACAGGACTCCGACTGGAGGTTAGACATTGGAACTTGTGACAGCTTCTTTTCATTCTTGTTGCTTCCTTGCTTTTTCTGGGGGGGCAAGGGGTTCCATTTTCTTGGAATCAGCTCTCTTGGACTTTTTAGACATCTTAGTGTGTACCCAAACATTGGTTATATTTCCACACTTCCTGTGGTAAATCAGCTTGGAATCCAATAGATGCTAGGGTAACTTGAAAAGTAATTCCTCAAGATTCCTTTGTCCCAGCCCACTATTGCTTTCACTAGGACAGCTACAAAATCGGCACACAATTGTTGTAAATCTATGTATGTGTCCAAGAACTTCTCCCAGTACTCCTCAGGTGTAGGCCTAACTTCTGCACAAAGAGATCCTTTATGCTATTGTAAGAGTTAGCTATCTCTTCTTTTAGAATCAAGAGTGAATACCCACTCTATGCAATTCCAATGCTTTTTCAAAGGGTCGAAACATTTGTCAATCTCAGCCACCACCACATACCGATGCATAATACCCTTGGGCAAGCGAGGGGTGTACTGACCCCCTGTAGAAACCTCTCCGTTGCTCCCACCATCTACCTCAAACTGCCCTGCTACTTGAGACCTGCTTGAACCCAGGATGACCAGAGTGACTCCAAGAGCTAGTTAACTGGTCTCCTGTTCTGAGATACAGGGACACAATAAGCTCTAAAAAATTGAAACCTGTACCTGGATCCTGCCTGGAGTGGTGCCCACATAGTCCTGGACTGATGAAAGTGGTTGTAAAGGTGCCCAACCAGCCTAAAGTCAAAACAGTGGACTTCATATATTTTCTGGCAAATAGTGCCGTGAGAACCAAGAGGAGACCAGGGCCTACCTGCTCGCCAATCTGCCCAATGTGCATCGCCAGTCAGTCTGACTTTACTGTAGCTCCCACTACATTCTTCTTCACAGCAACAAATCCTGTGCAGTGGCTCCTCTCAGAAGCGTTATACAGCCTGAAGGAGCCGTCATCGGCTAATCTCTGCAGGTTCATCCCACTGGAGATTTTCTAGTTCCAAAAAAGAGACTAAGTCCAAAAGTAGAAATATTCACCATGACTTTGTCCAGTGGCTCCCGATGATGACACCTCCTCGGACACTGCTGGCTGCCTTGCTCCACCTTATTTTACCTTCGCACATATTTTTCTGCAAAAATTCTTCTAAGTTCAGAGGTAAGCAGAGACTGGCCCCAATACATCTCATGCATTCTGACGGCGCTCCATTGCTGTTAGCCAAACATTTCGACATAGCCTTAGCCTCGCACGAATAGTAGTCTGCAGTCAATGCTTTGATCTTTTAAGTGCCAGATTTTACAAAAGTTCATAACTCCAGTTTAAGCGATTGGAGTTTTGTCATTTAAGTGTCAAATAATTTATAAATTGTGTTCGATTTTTCTGGAAGGGTGTGGCATCTTTCATGTGTTATGTTTTAACTCTTTTACTGTTTAAGTGCTTTAAAGACTTTACTCATTGCCTCTAAAATAAGCTTGACTGCTTTTGTTCCAATCTACCAGAGGGTTAACCACAGGTGAAAGTTCTAAATAAAAATACCACCAAGCAGCACTAAGCTCCAAGGTGAGTCAACTGGTTGTGGTAGACCGAGACCTAACCATGATTTCAGGCCCAGAGTGATGGTACGTGGGTCGGAGGTTAGGCCCAGATTTACTAAGATTATGTGTCAGACTCGAGTCACTTTGGTGGTGCAGCCCTAATTTAAAATCCGTGTGTGCATTTGCTACGCCACGGAAAGTCGATTTACATGACTTTGGGTTGGTTAGTTCTGCAGCATACATAGAAAGAGGAATTTGCCTCCCGGGGTTATTTTTCTACAGGAAGGAATCAATTAGTGCACAAAAACAATCCTTCCTATAACACAGGTACTCTTGAACCTTGGTACAAGGTTGCTTTCATTAACAATAGGCAGCCAGAAGTTTGCCAGTGCATTGAGGGAGCTGAACAGCACCATATCTTGGTAGACATGGCGCCGTTCATCTCTCTCCCTACTAACGCAACTCAGCACAGCAACTTGCCTTGTTGTGCTAAATTACATGATTTGTTAGTAAATATGCTCCTTGGTCTTTTTTCTGGCAGCCAAAATCCTTCAATGAGACAAGCAAGCAGGTTGTAGTTGAGGAGAGCTCCCCCACTTCAGAATGATGTTGGACGAGGAAATCCTCGGAGTGGGAAAATTCAAAGTTCACACCTTCAGACGTCCACTCAGTGGCCGGATACTTTTGCTGTCTTTATCCGGTCAAGACCTTTACCCTTTGGATTTAGTAATTTATCGGAATTTGGAATCCTCTGGCAGGGCAAGGCAGTGGGCTATCCCTGAAGGTTTCATTAGGCAGGATACATTATCAATGAGGTCTGGTTGAATCATATTTGCTGCTGTGGAGAAGGTCCGAGCTGTGGAAGCCTGTTTCTTCAGCCCAATGTCACCTTGCCTTGGATGGATTTGCTTGACAGGTTTATCCTGGTCCTCTGGAGGTCCTTAAGTCCAAAAATGTTCTAATATCCAGGTTTCAGGGATGGCAAGAGAAGTCCAGTTAGACACAACCAAGGGTTCCAACTGGTCAGCTGGAATCTTCAGGGAAAAGGCCTCTTGCAGCTTGATGTATCCCTTTAGCATAAAGAGACTGTCAGCCAACTGACCCTTGGACTCCATTTCTTTGTCTTGGCTGCAAGTGGAAGCAGGGTAGCCCTTCAGGTCTCCTAACAAACCTTAAACAGCAAGCGTAGTGCTTCATCTTTTCTTCCACTGGTCCATTATTGTTTATAGGAGGGATCTACATGACGTTACATTTGGGGCCTAGTTAGCAGTGTCCCAGAAAAAAAACCAGCAGGCACTTTTTCACAGTTATAATCATCATTTATATATTTATTTATGACACTAATATACCGCAGTATCACAATAAGAGGTAACCTGGCGCTGAGGACCTCTACCAAAATGAAGCAGGCTGAAATTGCAAAAGCCAGATCAAAGAGCATGAATTATGTGGGGAAGAGTCCGGTATTCAAGGAATTCCCTGAAGTGCAGTAGGTCAGATAGAGATCTCAGGGCAAATGGTAAGTCATTCCATAGCTGAGCTGCTCTGATCATAAATGCTCGCCTGTCCTGTATTGCCTTTCAAAATTTTACAACACAGATGAGATTTGGGGTTGCTGAGCGGCGACATCTCCTTGGAGCATATCTTCTCAATCTTTTTTGTAGGGACCCTGCCATGAAGTGCTCTGAAAGCTATGCACAGGAATTTGAAGGCTATCCTCTGTTTTAATGGTAGCTATTGAAGTTCTTTCACAGCATTAGATGCAGACAATCTTCTTGATCTGTTTAGTGCACGTTTAGCGGGTGACGCTTGGATTAGGTACAATCTCTTTACCAGGTAGTCCGGTACTCTTAGTAGTAAGGTGCTGCAATAGTCAAGACTACTTAGTACTACTCTCAGTACAATAAGAGTTTAGGTATGGGGAGCAGCTGTGGTAGGTGTTTCCTTAGGCTAGGGAGTAGTGCAAAGCAGGTGCCTGCAACTTTATTTACATGGCTCTTCATGGATAGTTCATTGTTGAAAGTGCCCCCCAGATTGCAGACTGCTTCTGAATGTTTCAACACTTCTACTGTTGTTAGTGGTCAGAAGTTGGAGGGGTGTTTCATGGAAATTTTATTAACTGGACAGCACCAAAACTGTGTTTTATCCCAATTGAATTTCACAGAGTTTGTGTCCAGCCATTTGACAATGATGCTCATGCATTTATGGATGGCGTCCAGAGCATCCTGCCGAATGCTTTTAATAGACAGGGTCAATTGTGTTTCATCAGCATAACTGACAAGTCCAATGTTATGGGATTTGATTAGTCTTATTAGTAGCCTCATATAAATGTTAAAGAAGATTGGACTTAGTGTCGAACCCAGTGGGACCCCATGTCAATGGTTTCAAAGTCAGAGCAGTATGGTGGCTTGACAGCACTCTGACAGATAGTAGCACAGCCATTTCCTTACTATGTCACTGATTCCAATCGTAGCTAGTCTTGCCAGCAGTGTTCTATAATTAAATATTTCAAAAGTGGCTCATAGATCAAGAAGTATCAGAACTGCTGACTGGCTGCTGTCCACCCTCATCAGCAGGGTTCATCCATAGCTAGAAGCAGAACAGACTCCTCAGTTCTATGCCCTGTTCTGAATCCAAACTGTTACTCCTCATGGAGGTTGTGGTCTTACAGATGTTGGGAGAGTTACTTGCTGACAAGGCATTCTTAGGTTTTTACTGGGAAGGGCAGAAGCAAAATTGGCCTGTAGTTGTAGAGGACAAAAGAGTCCACCAAGGACTTCTTTAGTTAGAGGGTTGGGGGGGGGGGGGTGACTATTTTTTTTTTCCAAGCCTGGGAGACCATGCCTGACTTCAGTGACTATTTGCATATCTGCAGTAGGATTAAATCATCAACCATTTCTTTCCAGATTCTGTGCAGTAGGGGGTCCAGGGGAGAGCAGGAAGTAGTGGACATTGCTATTTTACGAAAATAGTCTTCAGTCATAGGACCGAAGAATGTTAACTTGCATCATTTATATGTTTAAATGGGTATCTTTGGGACTAGGATCAGTCAGGTGGTGAGTGCTTCCAATGTCATCAAGAATATTTTTAACCAAATTCTTGTAGAAGTTCGCAAGATTATCATATAGTGCTTGTGAGGGAGTTTTATATTGCTGGGGATTAGATAATTTGCACATGATGGTGAATACCATTTTAGTGCTGTTTAGGGCTTCTAGAATAGCATTAGTGTAGCAGTTGGCTTTTGCTTTACAGACCTCTTGCTTGTATTCATTTAGGCGGTCTTATACTAATTATACAAGTTTTTTGCCCTCATCTAAGTAGGAACTGCGCCACTTTTTTCTAGTACCTTGCATTCCTACTTTGCTGTTTTTAGAAGTGTACTGCACCATGGAGCTGAGGGACTATGTCACGTTTTCACATTTTTTAGGAGTATTTTTTTTGTCTAAAGTTTCTGGGATCTAACATAGTGGACAGATTGAAAGTATTATTGCCTGTTGTTTGTCTTTTTAGTTTATGCCAAGCTCTTCCTTTCCTCATTCTGACTGAGTCAGAATTTGGGATATTTTCTTTCCTTCGCATTAATGTGGAAGGATACTAATGCTTGGTCGGTCCAGCACACGGATGTTACTTAATCAATTGTAATAAGTCCCTCTTGTGAAAATATAAGGTCTAAGGTGTGACCACATTGGTGAGTGGGGCAACGTACTAGTGGATGGAGAATTTCACAGGAGCCTTGTAGTTTCTTAAATGGGAGTGATAAGTCCCCCTCCGCCCATAAGTTAAAATCACCAAATATGAAAAGTTAGAATGGGAGAGGGCCATATTAGAAAAGACCTCTATGAGTAGTTGTAGATATGAAATCATAGGGGCTGGAGGTCGGTAGAAGACGATTCCTGAGAAGGTGATGTCTTTCCCAATTTTCAGTGTGAAGCCCATTAGTTCGGGGCCTACTAGTTCATCTAAAGCGAGAGTGGTGAAGTTCTATTTTTCATTAAAAATATTTCTCACTCCTCTTCCCTTTCTTGTTTTCTTGTGGCCTATGTAAAATGTTGAATCCTGGAGGGCAAGCCTTGCAATTCGTCAATAGCCGACTCAAGGGTGGTCCAAGTCTCTGCTACAAACATCTCTTTCCATTTATCAGTCTCTCAAATTAAGTTAATCTCAGCAGTGTTTCACTAAAGACCTTGCATTTATAAGGCCAAATTTTTTGTGCACCATTGTGTCTCAATTTTTGTCAGACCTAGTATTTGAAAGTTACACACAAGTGGGGCTGCTCCCAGAAAAGTGACCTATGGTGCTCAAAATTAAATTATGAGTGTTGACATCTCACAAAAAGTGACAGACTGGCCTCACATGCCACCTGGTGTCATGCTTCATCATCTGAAGTCCTCACCCTCTAAAAATTGTCGGCCGTCTATCCCGTGGCCCAGGCCCACGCCTCGAAATAGGCGATTGCCTGTCTGGTAGATGGCCTTTTTATGGGACAGCGGAAGCAGGCGGGTCGGGAAAAGGGGTTTTCCCTTCCTATTTTTTAATAAAGCCAGGCAATCAGGCACACCAATAGAGTAGCGCTACTAGGGACACCAGATCCCGCAAGTATGAAAGCAATTACAGCAGCTTGATTACCAATTATCCAATTCGGATCACTACATATACCCCGCTAACTCCCAGCTCATTTAACGATGGGAAGGAGAGACGGACACAGATAGGTGCCACAGCTGAAGGCGCACCTTTATGAAGTAAGAGTGTGAATGGGATGTGTGGTGTAAATGTGCAACCAAACAAAATTAGAATGTGCAACTGCTATGTGTTTTTTAACATGACAACTTCTGTTGGTTTTGTCTTCACCCCTCAGAGCGAGACTAAAGGGACCTTCCCTCCATTCCTCCTCCCATGGAGAACGTAGGTTAAGACCTTTGGGTAAGATATGAGAGAGGACTTCTCTCAATTTTAACTGTGTGCGTACATATGACTGTCATGTGTCACGCACTTTTAACCACACGAGTTAAAACACTGTGGTTTCGAATGAGTTCAATGTAAGTGACCAAAGAAAACTTTCAAAACCCTTCTGTGCTTCTTCTGTTTTTTCCACAGGCTAACCTGGAGCCCTTTCAACGAGTGGAGTGACAAAGGTCACCCCACCAAGTGGTTTTCCCTTATCACAAGGTTGGTAAGGACGGAGCTCGCTTTTGAACAGGTCCTGAAGAATGAAGCGTACCCCTATGTGACACATGGCACAAACATGTTGACCCTATCTATTACGGTGAGGGGACAATAATCTCCCAATGTCACCGTTCACTTTTTTAATACCATACAATTGCCCACCTTATTAAAATTAATTTGACAACTGTAATGGTTTTTAAATCACACTAATTATTCATGGGACCCCACTTAGTTTAGAAGTGCATCCCTGTCGACAGGTGTATGCCCGCCCTGTATTAAACCAAGTTTTGGAGGGCGAGGACTACCAATGATGCAGAATGACACCAGGTGGTGTGTGAGGCCAGTCTGTCACTTTTTGTGAGAAGTCAACACTCACAATTTAATTTTGAGCACCATAGGTCCCTTTTCTGGGAGAACCCCACTTGTGAGTAACATTGTATGTTGGAGGGTGGCTTGCTCCTGGCACCCTGTGCCTCTAGTTCCCTCCTACGGTTATCTGCTGGGGTTAGTGTGGTTTATATGTAGTACAGCTTATGGCTGTGGGAACATATTAAGGGCGATTATAATCAAGTGTGATAAGAGGACCGACTAATTTAATACCGGTCCCCAAACCAGGTGACTTCAATCAAGGACACTTGAACATTCAAGTGTTTTAAGGAAAACACTCATCTTATCTTACCCAAGAACCAAACATGGATACCGAACTCTCGTGGTTTACTCGTATTTGAAAGCCCATCTTTCGTAGTGTCAGACGGCTCTTTATTTGGTACTGAGGGAGAGTTTTCCCTTGTCCTGGAGGACAATATTATTATTATTATTATTACTATTATTATTATTATTAGCATGCTACTACTGCTACTACAACTACTACTACTAATAATAATAATATCTATGACTCTAAGAATAACACACAATAATATATATTGCTATTGTTGTGATTATAATTATGTTCCTTATTAGCAATATTAGCACTAAAACCATTCTCATTAATATTATTGATGATAATAAATAGAATAATAATCAGAATAATTTCAGTAATAATATCATCAAAATAATAGCACATTTGTTAAGTTCATTGTTCTTGTGTTTTGTTTGTTATTATTATTATTGTTAGTAGTAGTAGCGCCAGGAATAGTAATGTTATTATTGGTATTCTTCTCCTCCTACTTCTCCTTCTTCTTTTTCCTTTGTTTTTATTATTATTATCATTATGAATATTATTATTACTATCAATATAATTAGTAGTAGTATTGATATTAGTATTGTCACTATTATTAGCATACGAATATTATTTCTACTACTACAACAACTGCTACTAATGTGATTATTTCCACTACTAATAACATATCTTTCTTTGATATGACTTTTTTTACTCACATCTCTTTTATTACCATGTCTAGTAGTTCTTTTCTGGATCATTTTTGCCTTTTCCCAAATGTCAGCTGCCTTAAGTTCCTCTCCTACACTTATTAACTTCTCTCACAGGCTTCTGGATCTTTTCCTGTTTCCAGTCTACATTTGTGGCCAGTATGAGGCTTCAGAGAAATGAAAAACAACTCCAATCAGAGGAAGTAATACACGATCAAGAAGCTTTATGGGTTGAAGTACTTTTCTTTGAAGTCTTCTCTGATTTCAGTAGCTTTGATGAAACATTGATGGCTGAGATTGAAAAGAAGTCACACGGGCTACTGCAAGTCTAGCCAGGCCTTTTGGGGGAAAAGGGGAACCCTGGGAGGGTGTGGACCAGGGGCATAGTTTTAGGGGGGTGACTGCACATGGGCTCATATGCTACCCATCCTTGCAAACGGTTCTGAGGGGACACACAAGTATTTCCTATATTACCCCCTTACAAGATCTGCTGGAGAGAGTAGGACTCACTTGCTGTACTCACTCGGTGCATATTGGGCCATATGTAGAACGAAGTGGCGGAGCCTCCTGGGCTAAAAGACATGCTCCGCTACTTCGGAAATGAAGGGTTGCACCATATATACAAGGATATGGTGCAGCCTTGCGTTTTCCCCTGCGATGGTGCTAAGTTTTGCAACTTAGCGTCAACGCAGGCACCCTTGCACCAGAGTGCAATGGTGTCTGTGTGCAGTGGAGGATTGGTTATGTGTAGAAAGGTGCCCCTTCCTGCACATAACCAATCCTAAAATGCCATTTTGTAACTTTCATGTATGCTGCTTCATGCAGCACACAAGAGATACAAAAGGGCATTTTTAAAAAGGTTTGTTTATGTACAAGAAGGGACACCTTACTGTACATAAACAAACCATGGCATTTTGCTTTTTCCATGTGTGCTGCACAAGGCAGCACAGATGGAAAAAGCAAAAACGAGGAGAAATAATGTATTTCTCCTCTTTCCCCACCTTAAGACCAGGGTTTTCCTGGTCTTAAATTTGGCGCTGCCCCCTATGTACGCCACCCTTGTACATAGGGGGCAGCCTGAACTACAATGGGTGTTGCGATGGAACGTCCACCACAACACCCACTGCATGCCCTTTTCACGCTATACATAGCGTGAAAGGGTGCCTTATCTACAAGGCAGCGTTAAGCCATGTAAAGTGGCTTAACGCTACCTTGTACATAAGGCAAGGCCCCTATCGCCACGGGAATGTTACAAAAACTGACATTCCCGTGGCGATAGGGGCTTGTACATATGCCCTATTGTGTTTTTGTAGCTAGTGTGAGCTACAGGGTCATATAGGCAATGGTCCGATGCCAGTGGAATGTCAACCAATATAAACTATCTTTCAGCAGTGTATCCAGGGCCTTATTTATGATGCCCTTATGCCGCGTTTGTGTCACTTTTTGTGGAGCTGCAGCAGCGTAAAAAATGTACCACACTGCGCCATATTCACAAAGAGATGCCTTGTAAACCTTTGCTCGTATAAGTGTCTCAATGAAATCTATGAGATTTCACTGCAATACTTGTATGGCCTAACTGCTTGCCCCATGTGAAATGATCCATTGCTGGAGTTGTGCCTGTTTTCAGACACACTCCAGCAATGCATCCTTTTTGTGCCAACAGATACGTCAGGACTCCTGACGTATCGGTAAATCCTTGCGACATGGAGCGCTGTACAGTAGTCAAAACCACTTTATTCGATTACTTAAAATCATAAAAGTATACTACACAAATAAATACATAAAATCATGCGATTCACAAATCTACAGTTAAAAACAAGTCCTAATAAAAATTCATAAAAGACCATAAACAACGTGCAATCAATAATACAGAATCAAATTCCATATATCAGATAGGCTCCACATCCTGTATAGGTTTTAGTCTCACCCTCCTTTCTCTAACAGCTGCCACCAGAAAACTAGCGACACAGAACATAATTAATGGACAATCAAGCATGCTTAGGAACAATAAAGCTGGTTTATACTGAGTAAAATTCC
The DNA here is from genome assembly GCF_964204655.1 of Triturus cristatus. Classification (NCBI taxonomy): domain Eukaryota; kingdom Metazoa; phylum Chordata; class Amphibia; order Caudata; family Salamandridae; genus Triturus; species Triturus cristatus. Next base: position 150,360,595 of record NC_140583.1, read on the forward strand.
TACTCTTTAGCAAGGGAATAATAAACCTCTTCCTGGCATGTTTGAAAAAGGGGCAGAATAACATAAAGTGCGTAGTGTCTTGTGGAGAAATATCATCGCACTTGCAAGGTGCAACATTTTCAGGCTTATGCCAGCCAGCCACATCCCAAAGTACAAGGTGTAATTGGTTGAACCGGAATTTGGACAACAACCATTTGTGAAAGGGATGGGTTACCACTGTAAGATATAAAGACAACCCTGAGGATTGAGATACCAGGACGTGTCCCCTGACGGAAGGTTTACGTAGTTCAACTTCTTCCCGCTCGGCCTCCCTTAACTTCGTGAAATTGGATTTTACCCAGTCAAGATCTGCCTTACAGAGAGTGTCAGGGCTAGAAAAAATTTCCGGTCTCCCAATGTAGGCAGATAACCTCTCGATATTTGACAGCCATGGAATTTTATTCATGTTGTCAAGTCGAGTACAGTCCTTTAGTATTTTATGGTTTAGAGTAAGTTTCGGGTTTAGCCAAATTTTAATCCATAGCAATAATGGGGCTAATTTAATCATGTCTGCTATGTATCCTAACCCGAGTTCCAAATGGACTGAGAAAGAAGCAGTAGATTGTGGGAGGCCGAGGAGGGTGCGAAGAAATTTATTTTCTTCCGTTTGGATCGCATCGTGTTTAATGTAACCCCAGATTGGCGCCCCGTACCTTACAATGGAAACTGTTTTGGCTTTGTAAATTGTTAGTATTGCCTCTGTCGGTTTACCCCCCAGCCTTTTTGCAAAGCCAAGTACAGCCGCAGTTGAGATTTTTATTGAGTTTATCTTTATAGAGAGCTGGGGGGACCATGAGCCCTTGTCGTCAAAGACTACTCCCAAGTAGGTGAAAGTCTTTACTCTTGAGATTACGGCTCCCCTACAATAAAAAGGCTTTACCTTATTTTTCGCAAGGCCTAACGACATAGCGTGAGATTTGCCGTTATTAACCACCAAGTCCAGGCTATGCATAAAGTCCCCGAACGAGTCCAGCAATCTTTGCAGCGCCAGGGGAGTCCTAGCCAGCAGGACAGCATCGTCCGCGTATAGGAGGACCGGTATCGGGGTACCTCCCATGCGCGGGATGTCCTGCGTTGCGGCCAGCAGATTTTGTTCCAGGGAGTTTATGTATAGGGTGAACAGCATGGGCGCAAGAATGCATCCCTGTCGTACCCCTCTACTAGACTTAAAGCTGGCCGTACACTTCCCATCCGTCGTCATCCTTATCGATGCATTCAAATCTTGGTGGAGCTCTGAAAGGAAATACACAAGTGGGGGGTCGAGTCCCAAATCCAAAAGCATTGTCCACAGCTTTGACCTATTAACAAGATCAAAGGCCGTGGACAAATCCATAAAGCCCAAGTAAAAAGAGCCCCCGGCCACCCTAGTATATTTATCTATTACTAATAGGAGGTTCAGACATTGATCCTCCGTGCTCCGGCCAGCTCTGAAGCCATATTGAGCATCGGACAAGATGTTATTGTCCGAGGCCCAATTGGTTATCCTAGCAAGTATGACTTTCCCCAGGATTTTTATAGAGGAGTCTATCAAGGATATGGGCCTATAGCACTTAGGGTCTGCCCTTTGGCCTTTCTTGAACACCGGTATTATGGTAGAATGGGACCAGGATTTAGGAAAACCTGCGATAACCGAGGAGTTAAATACATTGGTTAATATATTGGCCCAAAAAACCGGATTTGCCTTATACAGGTCGGTGGGGACCCCATCCGGTCCGGGAGCCTTCTTACCCGCAGAGTCTTCAATTGCTTTTAAAACTTCAGTTAAATAAAAATTAACTGGAATTAAAGTAGAAGCCGAATCTTGCCTGTTTATGGGTTCTAAATCTAAGTCGCTACCATATATAATTTTAAAGTGGCTTAACCAGTCCTTCTCTGTTATATTAGTATCCAACACTCCATTTTTAACATCAGAGAATAAAGGAGTGTTGATAATAGACCAAAATTTCGCACTGTCTTTTAGAGTTGCCTTGTCCATAAGATCGGCCCAGGCGTTAAGTTTAATTTCTTTTTTCCGGACCAACAGTGCTTCTTTATAGTCGCTCCTTAACTGCGACACTAAAATTTTATTCCTCGGGCTGGCCTGAAGTGCAATTTTAAGATTGTTATGAGCTTTAGTGCAGTTATGGTCAAACCAGCCGGAGACTACTTTAGTTTGTACTGGTCTACTTTTACTAGTTAGGTCCTTTGACACTAGGAAACATACGGCTTCAAACGAGGAGATTACTTCCTTCCCTATAGAAAGTTGGTCCCCACAGATTTCCAAGTCTAGGGCCGCCTCTAGCTTTATTGAGTTAAAAAAATCCTCTGGAACTACCTTAGACCAATTTAACCTTCTACCCTGATCCTTTGCCCTAAGATTATTGTCCAACATGGGTGAGGCAAGGGAATTTAAGAGAGAGAGGCCATCTAACATTTCGATTACCACCGGATTGTGGTCACTAAAAATAGATGGAATCGCGTTATAAAAACATACAAATTGTAAAAGTCCAGATGAAAGAAATATGTAGTCAATAATGGTGTTACTGTCCCTTCCAATAAAGGTGGGCACCCGTACGGTTTGTTCGTGGAAGCCTGGTTGATACAGCTGGTTTTCAATAAGAAGATTTTCCAGAGCTTCGCCCTTACTTGAGTGCTCAAAATGTTGGGGTGATGTCAGATCAGGTCCATCAATATCAGTTAAACAACAGTTATGACTACATAAATGTACGTTAAAATCACCAAGCAAAATATAATAACAAAAAGTGGTTTGCTTCAAAGAATACATTTTTAAAAAATTCGCCAACCATAGCAAGTGTTCATTCGGCACGACCTCTTGTTGAGAATTATAACAATTTATCAGTAACAACTTCCTATCATTGGGGAATTTAAATTCCAGAATAAGAAAGTTGTTACATGTACAAGTTATCCTGCTAACGGTTCCTTTTAATTTCACCGAGAGCAAAACCACTAAGCCTCCTGAGGCCCTTCCGGAAACTGATTTAGAAGCTGGAACAAAGTGAGAAGTAAAACCATCTAGCCAAAAATTACTTTCTGTTTCCCAGGTCTCTTGAAATGCCAAGATATCAAAGTCCTTCAAGAAGCTTAACCAAAATAAATTATCACTCTTAGCACGTAAACCGGCAATGTTCCATGTTAATAGTTTGATCAAGTTTTTGGGTGAACCCCCCTTGCGGTCATCGGCAGGCAGATGACTCTCTGTAGGTGATGCGGGGGGCTGATCCTCTATGTGAAGAGCCTTAACCGAGGATGACTCGTCCCCCCCCCGTATACCAACCTCCTGTCAGTCGCACGTATCTAACAGGGAGAGTGCCTCAAAGCGATTAGATGTGGTTATATTTAGCCCACCCATAACCTGGTGGGGAGCACCTGCCCCCTGGTGAAAAAGAGGCAGCGAATTTGATGCTGGGATGAAGTTTCTCTGTCTAATCAGATGGAAACTATCTCTCCGTGGAAATTGAGAGTAGAAGAATCCAAGGGGGCGTACTTGAATACTATTAATATCTAATGGCAGTGAAGCTGCTCTCAGTAAAACAGTAGCCACATGTTGTGTGTGTTTAAAATTGACTATAACACAATCTCCATTTGATGTTTTTTTGGAAGGCCCAATCCAGTTTACCCTGCGAGTACTTAAGATATCGTTCGCCATGTTAAAAGGGAACCCACACTTCCTATGTAACCACGACACTGTCTTTTGCTTAAGTGAGTCGTGCGATTCCTCTTGCAAGGGAACTGCCAACCTATCCTGGGGAGGGACATTGGCTAAGATCACAACGTAGGGAGAGCAAGCCGGGGGGAGGTTAATAGATCTAACTTTCGTTACCGCCTCACCTTTAGACACTGAAACCCGCTCCTTTTCTATTGGGCAAGCTGTGTTTGAGGCTATAGTAATCATAGGTGATGATGGCGTGACACTAGCATTAAAGCTAACGGGCTGAGAAGAAGTTTGTGGGTTTTCTACTCTACCCAGATTGACGTGCCCAGCTACACACTGCCCCTTCTTTTTGTTACAGTCAACCCAATCAAGATGTTTTGTTAATAATCCTCCCAACCTTTTTACCTCGTCAGCGACCATATCGAGTTTCCTTACCAGAGGTTGAAAAAGTAGATCTAGCTTTGTATCGAGTAAAACCTCAAAGGAGCTGAACAATTTTGAAAAATGGTCAGGGAGTAAAGTAGTTGTTGCACCAGGACTGCTGTTTAAAGGCTCGTCTGGCACGATATGAGATTTTTCTCCAATGTTCTCCCTTTTTTTCCCTTTGGTAGAAGCCCCCCCCTTATTCCTTTGTTTCCTTCTGCAGGTCCTAACTGGTCTGGGAACATATGTATCCTCAACTGTCTCATCACTTGCAGAGTTCACATCCAAATCCTGATCTACAGGGCCCTTGTGAACCTGGGCAGTGGCCGTAATCATAGCGCTTGCTTGAATAAGGGGAGGGGAAACACAAACAACTTTGTCCGAAAGCGAACTCTCATTAGTTAAAGGATTTTGGGGGCTCACCTGGAGGCAATCCTTCCCCAGGGAAGCCCGTCGGTCACTGTTAATTTTATTGACCTTTTTAACTAAATAGTTATCAAGAGGGCCGGTCCCCGTTAGCCCTGGATCCCTTAAGCTTTTAGGCATGGTCAAGGCAAACAAAAAGACAAAAGACAATAACCAGGGCAATTAACACCAGTTAATAGTTCGACTGTACAGTCAACCCTTTGGCGAAATTACCAGCTTGGAAGTCTTCAGTGTTCTGTGGCTGCTTAGGTCGACATACAGGGTAGGGCCCAGCCCAGCCTCGGACAGTCCCGGACTGTCACAGACTGTCCGCCCTTTGTCCGGGCGGCGTCCGTGCGCGTCCGCTGCGCGTCAGCGGCGAGGCGCTTTAAAGGCGCCTGGCAGGATGGCAAATTGCAACCAGGTGAGGGCGATGGCAGCAGGCCCCCTGGGAACTGTAGTCCTCCAAATGATCCTCGCGGCAAATCAGGCGAAGCGGCTCCCGCGACAGCGGGAGCGGCAAGGCGCTTTAAAGGCGCCTGGCAGGATGGCAAATTGCAACCAGGTGAGGGCGATGGCAGCAGGCCCCCTGGGAACTGTAGTCCTCCAAACGATCCTCGCGGCAAATCAGGCGAAGCGGCTCCCGCGACAGCGGGAGCGGCGAGGCGCTTTAAAGGCGCCTGGCAGGATGGCAAATTGCAACCAGGTGAGGGCGATGGCAGCAGGCCCCCTGGGAACTGTAGTCCTCCAAACGATCCTCGCGGCAAATCAGGCGAAGCGGCTCGCTGTACAGTAAATACGGCACCTCCATGGTGTTGCAAGGAGAGCACACTGAAAAGTGTTGCATCGCTGTTTTACTGCAGTGATGCAACACATTTAATAAATGAGGCCCTCAGGGGCAGATTTACAACTTCTGGTGCATCTCTGCAAATCAGCAGGGATGCGCCAGAACAGATGCGTCACGTAATCCCCACCTTGCGCCACCACCGATGCGTCGCATTTACAATGCGGCGCACCATGGTGCAAGGAGGGGAAGATGCGTGACACATCTTGTGGTGTACGGGCGGCGCATTTGCTGGAGTCGCCTGCAATGCACAGGGGCCGCTCATACTTAACGTGGTGTGTCACTCCTTACGCCTGCTTCAAGCAGGGGTAAGGATTTGACGCAGCAGAGTTGGAAAACTGACTCAGTCAAATCTTGTAGATTCCACTGCGTCAGTTTTACGGGGCTTTCCTGCGAGGGAACGCCCACCCTGCGACAGAAGGCTCACATGAAACCTGACGCAGGTTTCATGTGGCGCAGGGCTTTACAACGTGACGTATCTGCCTAGATGCGTCACGTTGTAAATAAGTCGCAATGTGGCGCATTGTTCACGCCGCCGCTGCGTCACAAAAGTGACGCAACAGCGGCGTAAAAGTGTCGCAAGGGGCTTGTAAATCTGCCCCTCAATGTTTAATTTGAGCCCATGGTTGTTGTTGCCCCCCGGCACTTATTTTTGGGGGCTCACATCTATTTCCCACATTGACATTTACTGAGAGCAAAAGAGGAAGAATACATACAAACTGGAAAGATGGAGGCAGGCCTGCCGCTAAGGGAGAAAGCATGGCACTGCAGGAGATAGGGGGCAAGGCTGCGGCCTGAGGTGGATTCAAGATCACGCAGCCTCGGTATTCGGCCCGCCGCATGTACATTCAATGGCACCAGCCGTGTATCCCTGAATAGAACGTAAGCCGTTACATTTTAAGCTGATTTTCCATATCTAAGACAAATCCTTCGCATAGTTCAAGGAACTGGCAGTACCTGGTACCACAGTAGATGAATGACAGTACACAGGTTCTGTATGAAAAACATTTCAAGTGCCACGAATAAATATCCTGTTTTGAGAAATAACATTTCGTTGTTCAGAGGAGAAGCATCGCCCCAGTTAGCGTGCAAAGGTCAAACGTCAACGCTTGTGCTTCCTCATAAATCACAGTGACTTTGACAATAATCTTCCCTTAGCAAATAGCAAGGCTGTCTATAATGAAAATGCATTTATTTGCCGAAGTTTGACTCTCAAGCAAACACATCTTAAGGGTAATTGGAATTAATTGGCAGCACGTGACTTTTGATTGTCCAGACCCAACCATACATGAGAAGTGATGATTTTATTATGTCAGTTTGAAAAACTAATTGCTGTAAACAGAGTTGTATCTTATGATGTGCTGTAAGATCGTTGTTTGTCTAACTCTTGCAGGAAAATAAAGAGGTATTTGTGAACGGATGAGGTCTTCCTGTGCTAATTATCTCACAGTGGTAGCCACTTAAATCGGCAGCAGATTCATAGCCCAAAGGCGATTTTTGTACGCAGAAAATCATTTGTATACAAATGGTGTTATTTTATTCAAATTAACTTTATGTAGAATTTGTTGTGAGCTTTCACAGTGGGAATCTCCTAGGAACCAACAGCGCTGCTGTGGCTAGAAAAATACGTGTTGAATTCCTCAGAGAAATTTTATTTTGGTAATGTTTCCTAATTTCTATGTGGTGTTTGGGACACAATAGGAGCCTGGCCTAATGTTAGCTGCATTGTTGGGTTGATGCTCTGAGCTTCTCATCCATGTTCAAGAAAAATATTTCGATCCAGATTCTGAAATGTGTCACGCAACGCAGCACAGCACCCAAAGAGGCTGCGCTGCGTGACAGGAAGGGAGCGGGTGAGCACCATATTCACACAGAAATGTCTCTCTCCTACCCTCTCCCTAGCGCCAATGCTGTTGTCAGCTGCCAAGCGCCGCACACACATCGCTCTAGGGAGTGTATGTGAATCTAGCATAGGTTTTTTACAAGAAGAGTTTTCTTCCTGTACAAATGCTATGCTTAGAAAAGGAAAAAATCTTTTCCTAATTTAGATGTGTGCTATACAGTGTAGCATGCATGCAAAGTCAGAAAGGCACGGAGAAAAGAACAATTTCTCCGTTTAAGGCCTGCTTTTCAGTGGTGTTACTTTTTGCCACTGATCTTTTTCTACTGATTGTCTTGTGAGGTGTACATAGGAACAATTAGATTCCCTTTTGGGTTTATTCAAAATACTCCAACAGTAAAATCATACAAAATATATAATGAACCCAAGATAAGAAATCTAAAGACTATAGCACCACGAGAATAGGATATAATCTTTGTATTAAAAATTCCTATATCACAAACTGTATTCCAATATTGTATCCAAGACTGCTTAATGTATTGCAGTAATCGTCAGTGAATAAAGTTCATATAAAAATACAACTATAATTATACATTCACAATAATTCATGTTTAACAATTCTAATCAATAGTTGCACATAATTAAATCTAACATAAAGTAAACACTTCCAAAGTAAAAATAAACAATAAAATAAAAATAGGATATAAAAACAGCAAATATAATTGTGTCCTCTTGTCGACGCGTTTCGGTGTAGTATATAGTATGTAACACCTTCTTCAGGACCAACACTTTAAAAACCGCTCTCACTATCAAATACAATCAATACAGGAATGGGACTTTGTGATCGTTATCCTAAATTTCCAAAGGGGAGTGTATCAATTCACTTCATCCCTATTGTTACACTTGTATCTTCTTATGGTTACTCCTCATTTTTTATTCACATTTATTCGTACAAAGCGTTTCATAATTCGTAAACCCGTTTGAACCGTAGTAAAAGTTTATTTCATTCTTAGCCTTTCCAATTGTTTTCAATGCAATTCGATTCGATTTAATTGCTCCTCACAATATCGATGGTTCTCTTACTATTATTTAATTCAAGCAGAGGCCAGTTCCTTGTAGAACGCGTAGACTCTTTGATGACATCATAGACCAGCTTCACTGCCTGTTACATTAGTCATCCTTTTGTTACCAACACCATTATGTCACACAAAAGTGTTCCTCCCCCTCCCACCTCCTGTTTGTTTCCTGTATCAGATGTGGTAGGTTCCACACTAATATATATTATGAAATGCTTCTTTTGTTTGCTTGCTTACAGTGAGGGGAGAGAATTTCAGTTGGAGCCTGATGTAGACTAGGAGAGTTCTATAAGGGGGTAATATGCCAAGGAGAAAAGGAGATCAGGAGATGTTGGTCTATATCTGTGAAGTATTGGGCTTTGAAGAAAGTCCTCTAGATGAGGATGGCTTTAATGCACAATATAGTGATATCGCAGTCAATGACCTATCACTGCATGATGTTATTATAGATATCATTTTTAAAGAGTGGAAAGATGTTGACAGGCCAAACATTTTGTGATTCCTAAATAAAAGGTATATCATGGAAAGTTTTGATGGTAATTTTTCATAGATCCCAAAAGTCAAACAATATTGTCATTCATGGCCTACTGTTCCTTTCTTTCAGCAGAAGAGTTTATGCTTCCCAAGGTTTCAATATTTAAGTTGAGTCACTCTAAAAGGAACATACGCTGCATCAAATTTTGGCATTAGAGCCAGTAGATATGCTGCATATGCCACTCAACTTTTGCTGAAGAACTTTCAGTAGCTGTATGACTATATACAGGAAAATGGTGGCCCAACCAGTTTAGCTCAGATGTAGTTACTGTCGCAATTTGTGTCTGCTGTAACAGTTGGCTAAAATATGCGTTAAAAAGTCTATCAGGAAACTTGGCCTAGGTACCTCCTTTTATTGTAAGAATATTAAAAAAGATTTAGACGGAGAAGACCGGTCTGCTTTGTTCCATTTTTACCCCAGGATTGACTTACATTTTTAAGAGGCTTTCAACTTTCTTGAAACTTTGGAGAATGCTAAACTAATTTGGTTGTCCTTAGAAACTGTCTTTGTCAGTGCTATACTGTATGAATTCAGGTTATTAGTCGTGCACAATATGAGTTTTGCATAAGTAATACATCCAAAATTGTCTCCTTACAGGGAACAAAGTACCCGCCTTGGATAGCTCTGAGAGAGCAGTCCAAGGCCTACTCAGGGGAGGTGATGTTGGCTAGTAATCCCATCCACAGGCATGCAACAATAACGCTAAGTACATTTCAGTAGAGTTCAGTTAGTGTTTTTTCTTTGAAAAAGGAAGGTATATGTATTACTCACACACTAGTAAATACTACACACTCAGGGCCTGATTAAAAGTTTGGCAATGTGGTAGCGGGCCACCACTCCACCGACCAGCTCCTACACCACCAAACAGGGCAGCCAGCTGCCTACCAGATTGCGAGTTCCTTCGTGGTCTGGCAGGCAGTCCTTTTGCATTTCCATGACAGTGTCTTTCAAAAGGCACCTCAATGGGAGCGCCAAGCTCATTCCTGCATAGACTGAAATGAACAATGTTGTGTATTTCCATCCGTGCAGGAACTGGGGATACATGTGCCGTCCTCCATGCTACCCCTGCACAGACCAATAACAAAACTGGGTTTAGGCTGAAGGCAGTAAAGCTAAGCCTCTAACTTAATACAACAACAACGATGCCAGTGTTGAGTTGCAGTATTGGCACCCCTGCACAGAGGCATATGGGGCCGTGTATGGGCTCCCAGAGTTACACTACCGACAACCTTTCCATGGGGGGCAACGCCGTGGATAGGATCGCAGTGAGGGATCTTGTAATATGCTTGGCGGTCCCACAGCTGGATTCAAAACTTGGCTGATGAGAGCTGTTAGCCCGAAACCGGTCCAAGGATGCTTGTTTCTGGTCCAGGGAAGACATGGCTTGGCAGTTTGAGCTGGACTGTTCCCATGAGGCACAGGGTCAAGACTGATTTGCATATAGCTGTGTCTGAGCTGGGGTGGTGAAGTGAGCTAAAGAACGAGGATGGATTCAACTCAGATCTGTGACTGGGAGTAAGTGTCTGAAAGATTTCAGCACTCCATCCATCATCTCCTTGTGTTTGCCATAATATTCTCCTATGCATAGTGACTGACTTCAAAGACTTCTTAAGATAAGGTGATTTAGAGGCTAAATCAAGTGCACATATATGACAAAACGTTGTGGGCCTTTTACTCTACTACACCCTCCACATGATATGTCTGGGTTAAGGTCCTGCTCACAATGAACCAGAATTTCATATATTGGGCAGTCAAAATAAAATATGCCCTGCTTCATCGACCATGACTGATCCTAATGCTGAATAAAACTCTAAATGCACTGCCTCAAATACAGAACTATATTTGACTATATTACTTCTGGTGAAGATGCATTGGCTTCCAGCCTTGGTGTGCCATGAAAATGACGGATATAGCATCTTGGCAACAGCTTTGGTTAGTTTCTTAGCTGTTTGGGTATCGTGTTCTCCTTATCTTAGAATGGGTGACTGACTGTAAACCCATTGGCATTTGTTTCCTTGACTATGTCACTGGACTTAAGTTGCAATGAATGGTACAATTTCCAAGATCCCATGACAGTCCAAAGAATTTTCTAAAGATATACATGAGAACTAATGCCATTTCACAATATGACAAAATCAAAGAGCAAAGTCAACAATTGTATAGAGATCTGGAATGCATATGTAGTCTTCCAGTGATTGAATGCAGAATTTCCCCCCAACCTGATTTGTGTTTTTTTTCATGGGTATGTTCTTCAGCTAGAGAGGTGGGAAATTATAAAATTAAGCTCAGCTTGGAAGATCTTCAGCTAGGCATATGCATAGAGATAGAAGTAAAAGTGGAGGACAAGGTGAATGCAGGGTGTCAGACGATATGAGGATCTATTAGGCTTCAACTGTGCAGTTGTGATGTGTCTTCCAATGCAGAAACCCTGTCATTTCAGTGTGGAAATATGTGTTACTGTACATGCAACAAGTGTTTCAATCAAATACACCTTTCTAACATATTATTCTCTCTTCCGCAATGTGTCATAAAGTTGTTATGATAATCAAGCTTATGAAAAAAACACGTTCCTATGAATTAAATATGTCTGTGATTGTTTAATTTAGAAGTTACTCCATGGAGCTCATAAACACAGTGACTATTCCCCTTCATAATTCTATCATTTTATATATTCTAATCACTTGCTTTTAGGTTTCTTTATTTCATTTTACTAGAAATATTGAGGTTATTAAACACATACAGGACAAATTCCATTTTAACTACATGTTCCATTTGGGGAACAACCTTTACAACGCAACTTTTACAACGCACTACCTTTACAACACATTTTTTACAACGCATAATCCATTACAACGCATGACATTACAACGCATGACACTACAACGCATTTTTAAAAACTACCTTTACAACGCATTCCATTACAACGCATACTACCATTACAACGCATACCATTACAACGCATAATATTACACTACACTATCCAACACTTACCCTACTGATGCACCCCCTGGAGTTAGAATAGTAATTTTTACCCCTATACTATCCAACACTTACCCTACTGTTGCACCCCCTGGAGTTAGAATAGTAATTTTTACCCCTATACTATCCAACACTTACCCTACTGTTGCACCCCCTGGAGTTAGAATAGTAATTTTTACCCCTATACTATCCAACACTTACCCTACTGTTGCACCCCCTGGAGTTAGAATAGTAATTTTTACCCCTATACTATCCAACACTTACCCTACTGTTGCACCCCCTGGAGTTAGAATAGTAATTTTTACCCCTATACTATCCAACACTTACCCTACTGTTGCACCCCCTGGAGTTAGAATAGTAATTTTTACCCCTATACTATCCAACACTTACCCTACTGTTGCACCCCCTGGAGTTAGAATAGTAATTTTTACCCCTATTCTATCCAACACTTACCCTACTGTTGCACCCCCTGGAGTTAGAATAGTAATTTTTACCCCTATACTATCCAACACTTTCCCTACTGTTGCACCCACTGGAGTTAGAATAGTAATTTTTACCCCTATACTATCCAACACTTACCCTACTGTTGCACCCCCTGGAGTAAGAATAGTAATTTTTAACCCTATACTATCCAACACTTACCCCACTGTTGCACCCCCTGGAGTTAGAATAGTAATGTTTACCCCTATACTATCTAATACTTACCTTAAATGTAATTTAATATTATGCGTTGTAATGGTATGCGTTGTAAAGGTAGTATGCGTTGTAATGGAAATGCGTTGTAAATGTATTTTTTAAAAATGCGTTGTAGTGTCATGCGTTGTAATCTCATGCGTTGTAATGGATTATGCGTTGTAAAAAATGCGTTGTAAGTGAATGCGTTGTAAAAGTGTGCGTTGTAACGTCATACATCCGTTCCATTTTAGTCAGCACGTATACACTTTAGTTCAGCCAGGATTTTGTCATATTTTGTGAAAATGGTATTCCTAGATAAACACCCTTTAGCCTGAATTGCTACACCACCAGGTACCAAAAGTCAAGTCTCCTTGATATCTACTTCCCACGGTTTTAGCAGTAGACAACAAAAGTAAACATGTGATAAAGATGACACAAAAGCTTAGGGGCTTTTGAGTTTGAGTTTAAAATATTTGTATAGCGCACTTTCACCGGCGGTTTCATGGCGCTGCAACAGACAGATTCTCAGAGTAAGAGAAGGAAAGCAGAATAGAAAGGAGAGAACAATAAGTGGTCTAGTTAAAACATTTGACAAAAAAGTGGGCCTTAAGTTTCTTCCGAAATTGAGGGTACAGAGTTAGAGATCTGAGCTCAAAAGGAAGGGAATTCCACAGGAGTGGGGCATGGGTTGCGAACTTTGATCCTCCCCATTTCTTTCTCCGAAAACGGGGGGCTGACAGCAGGGATTGCGTGGAGGAGCGCAGTTCCCTAGTAGGAACATAGGGAACAATCTCAGATGTAATAAAGGCCGGAGCTGCGCCCAGTCGTGCTTGAAAGGTGATAGAGGCAAGCTTAAACTGGACGCGTTCACGGACAGGAAGCCAGTGTAGGGATTTGAGAAGGGGAGTTACGTGGTGGGATTTCGGAATATTGAACACCAGCCGTGCCGCCTGGTTCTGGATCAGCTGCAAACGCCGTAGGCTATATGCAGGAATACCTGCATATAGGGCGTTGCCATAATCCAGGCGGGAGATGACCATCGCCAAAATGATCATTTTTAAGGCAGCGAAGGTAAAAAAGCGGGATACCTTGCGGATGGTGCGTAGTGACAGGAAGGAGGAGGACACCACAGAACTAACCTGGGAGTGAAGAGTGAGCTGAGAGTTGAGTTTGATACCTAGAGTTTTAACTGAGGTAGAGGGGACCGGGGATGAACCTAGTGAGGGGGGCCAAAAAAGTGAAGACCAGGGACTGGTGCAACCACCTGTCAACACCAGCTCGGTCTTATCTGGGTTAAGTTTCAGGTGGTTTGAGTTCATCCAGTCCTGGATGAAAATCATAATAGACTGGAAGTTAGAGATGGAAGCAGGGGAAGAAGACAGATTGAAAACAAGTTGAAGGTCGTCCGCATAATTGTATATGCTGACATCCATTTGCTGTAGTGAAAAAATAAGGGGGGCAATATAAAGGTTAAACAAGAGGGGTGAAAGGGAGGAGCCTTGGGGAACCCCGCACGGAACTTTCCGGAAGTCCGCAGAAAAGACGCCCAGGCGAACAGCCTGGGTGCGGTCCCTCAGGAAGGAGGATAGCCATACCAGAGCGGTGCCCCCGATCCCCGCCGCCCTGACACGGGAGAGTAAGATGGTATGGTCAACCGTGTCAAAGGCGGCTGAGAGATCGAGGAGAACCAAGGCCTGGGCCTGGTTGGTATCCATTCCCTCCCTGAGGTTGTCTAGGACCGAGAGAACTACGGACTCCGTAGAGTGTGCGGGGCGGAAGCCAGCCTGGCGGGGAGCCAGAATCCCATACTCCTCCACAAAGGTGCACAGGGACTTGGTGACATGGCGTTCGAGCACCTTAGCCAGAAATGGTAGGAGGGAGATAGGGCGGTAGTTGGCGGGGATCGAAGGGTCTGCGCCAGGTTTTTTTAGAAAGGGGACAATGACAGCGGCTTTCAGTGGAGTGGCCACAACCCCCTGGGAAAGGGAACTGTTAAGGAAGTGAAGGGGAGGGTCTGGACAGGTTGTATAAATGTGGCGAAGGATATGCGCAGGGCAAGTGTCCAACGGGGATCCGGATTTAACAAGAGGAATTATTGATGTCAAAGAATCTTTAGTCAGGGGAGGAAAAGCATCAAGTTGTCCATTAGGTGGAGGACGCTGAGGGTCAACAAAAGTCGGGGGGGGTGGGGGGATGTTGGCTTTAATAGTAGCAATCTTTTCGATAAAAAAATTATTTAAAGAGTGACAAAGATCCTGGGACGGGGAAGGCTTGAGAGATGTCCTGTCGGAAAATGCCAGATTGTGGACAATCGAGAAGATTTCCCTCGGTTGATTCTCAGCTGCAAGAATCTTAGATGAAAAATAAGCCGTTTTTGCAACCAAGATGGACTTCTTATTTTGAGCTAGAAGTGTGGTAAACTCAGCTCTGAGTGAGGGAGAATAGTTCCTCCTCCAGGCACGCTCGGCACGGCGTACTGCAAGTTTGGTGGTTTTAAGATTCTCGTTAAACCACAAGTTGGCATCTTTCTCCCGTTTAGAGGTCACCCGCTTCAGCGGGGCGATGGAATCACAGCTAGAGGAGAGCCAGTGTTCAATGGCAACGGCCTGGGAATGAGTGGAAAGGCCTTGTAAGGTAGGGTAGGAGGAGGCTAATAATGTAGATAGATTCTCCGGGTCTACTCGGCTCCATGAGCGGACCCAAACATTCTTTGGAAGCGGGGGCCTGATAGTGGGATTGATGGGAAGGGTAAACGAAATCAGATGATGGTCGGACCAGGTGCATGGCAAGATGGACAGAGAGTCTACCGGACAGTTCAGGGACCAAATCTGATCTAGGATGTGTCCTTTGACGTGAGGAGGAGAATGAACATGTGATACGAAATTGAGGGTTTGGAGTGTATCTGAAAATTCTCTAGAGGACAGACATTCCGCTGGATCTGAAGGCCAAAAGTTAAAATCTCCCAGTAATAGGATGGAAGAGTTATTGACCGTCAGTGTGGAAAGTACCTCCTGAAAGTCAGGCAGAAAAGATAAGGGTGATTGAGGGGGGTGGTAAGTGAGAACACAAGTGAGAGGGGGAGTGGTAGAAGTAGTGCGAATGGCGAGGTACTCTGTTGTAGCAATATCTGGCAGAGGTAGACATTGGAAGGGAAGGTCGGTCCGGGCGATGACCGCTACGCCGCCCCCATTCCTACCATTGGAACGATCTGCTCGAAGAGCATAGTATGGAGCGGGAAGAGTGGCCAGTAAGGTAGGGAGAGAGTCCTCGCTGAACCAAGTCTCTGTTAGGAAGAGGAGATCAGGTGCGTGGAGGTCTAGCAGTACCGACAGTTCGTGTGAGTGGGCCACTGCTGACCGGGTGTTGAGATAATTGGCAATAAGAGTCCTAAGTGAGACTGGGCTGGGGTCTTCTCTGAGAGGGTGAAAAGGAGTGGGGGGAGCGAAAGGGTTGGAAGATGAAGGAAAGGGGGACAGGTCAAGTGAAGATATGAGAGAGCAAGTGGAAGCGGAGAGAGGCCAGGGGCCATGAAGAGTGTGGAGTTGTGAGGAAGAGTAAGTGATGATTTGAGCAGAGTGACATGCCCCTAGCCCCAGTCGGCCGCGGACGGACGCAGACGGGCTTGCCTTAGGCGCGTCTTCGGCGCGTAATCGGCGCGCCCGCTGCGCTCATCCGCTGCGCGTCCGAAATCTACACATGCTTTATGGATCTGTAAGAGGGGGTGGGGGGGCGTGGCCTCGAAAAGGGGCGTGGCCGCGGCAAGCGCCGGAAATGGTGCCAAGAGTGTCCCGGTACCAACAGCCGTGGCAACGCTAAATCCGCTGCACGGGTGGTCTGGGCGAATGAGGTCTGCAAGCAACAGTTCAAGGAGCAGAAGGTGAGTGAGTTAAAAGTACAAGAAATAAGGTGACACTCAAATTTTAAAAATCAATTACACAAGATTCGTGCTCCCGGCTTCCGCCTCAGGAGTATCTGTCAATCTGCCTAGGCGTTCGTATTCAGCGCCTTTTAAGGACTAGAAGGAGGGCGTGGCCTCGAAAAGGGGCGTGGCCGCGGCAAGCGCCGGAAATGGCGCCAAGAGTGTCCCGGTACCAACAGCCGTGGCAATGCTAAATCCGCTGCACGGGTGGTCTGGGCGAATGAGGTCTGCAAGCAGCAGTTCAAGGAGCAGAAGGTGAGTGAGTTAAAAGTACAAGAAATAAGGTGACACTCAAATTTTAAAAATCAATTACACAAGATTCGTGCTCCCGGCTTCCGCCTCAGGAGTATCTGTCATTGATGACGTATTTTGCATCCCACTGGTTTTGTCCAGATACATCCAGTATCCTAAAACCCTCATTTGGTCTGAAAACCTAAGATGAGAATCAGTGTTCAATACTCCATAGAATCTCAGGAATTGACCATTGTTTGAGAGAGAAATTTCACCAAGGGCGAAGATCCAGATGGAGTGGCACTAGACTCCACTGTAACCCAAAAGATTGCAGCAAATGTGGCAGGGCAGTGTTTATCCCCGAAGAACCTCAATATCTTTGCTCCTGAAATAGCTGGCAAGCTGTACCAAACAGACAACAAGCCTTGTGGTCCCAGCTATGCGCATTACCTTTAAAACTTAAGAAATAGGCTTATTATTTATGGATGTGCTAACAAAACAAGGTTGTTAAGGCTACAAATTGTGATAATGATACAATTTCCCCCTGTTGTTTTCAATGTTCATGAAGCGCTTAGCTGCTTACATTTTGTATCTTCTGCAATGTTACCATACAATATTGGATGCACTAGATTAGGAATTTTAAAATAACTATTTTAAAATTGTAGTAAGGACTCCCTTAATACGTACATACATTGTTAAGTTAGCATAACCACGTCAGAAGTTAGAAAGCCATCTTGCTGCTTTTGCACACGACACTGCGTTCACATGTTATTGCTTAAACGAACTGCTGACTCGAGTTTTGCCTCACACGAGAGCAA
Source organism: Triturus cristatus (assembly GCF_964204655.1). NCBI lineage: Eukaryota > Metazoa > Chordata > Amphibia > Caudata > Salamandridae > Triturus > Triturus cristatus. Next base: position 150,378,031 of record NC_140583.1, read on the forward strand.
TCTGTTGTTACCATCCCGAGCTCTGCGAAGCGACCTTGGTCTGCACACGATGTGACAAACAGTCTGAGTTGTTAGACAATGCATGTTTTCCACTCTAGGTTGATCGACCCACTATTTAGTCATAACACACGAGCAGCTGCACATACCTGAAAGTTGGTGCTTTTAATATCACGGACATCATGTTTATTATTCAGACCGAAGACGAGCCTTCCTGCGAGAAGACTCCTGATGCTCCTGTGATGTGATTTCACTAAGCTGATCTTTGAGGTATGGGGTCCCCTATGCAAGCCTAAGAGACCTTCTGTTAGTCTAATAATAATATTAGCTTCTTAGTAAAGGGAAGGTGGTAGTATCCACTGTCATTATAACATGATCACCCCTTTTATATTCTATGGAATTGTAACTATGTTGATGGTTTTGATTTTAATCATTTGTCTGCTTGTATTAGCCAAAGTACTGCATATTAGGACACGTGATCTATAAAAATAAACTCTTTTTATTTTCACCGTGTCTCTGTTGATTCTTGTTGTGGACTGATGTGAGAATAATATACGAACAGGTATTTCCGATTCCCACCATTCCTGAGTATGTACTGAGTCGCGTGTTCTGGGTTGTCTTTTCATTGGGACCGCCGAGCTAAATCTCGGATAACGAATGGGACACTTATGCTAGCCGGATACTGGGTTCTGGGTTCTGAGGTGAGTTTCTGGTACACCACAACTCACTGAGGTCCTGGGGTTCTACGCATAGTTCTGTGTATAAGCAGAATCCCTGCAACATGGCGCACCTAACGTTTGGTCTATGAGTTGAAACGCCTTAGTAGTGCTCGCGTTTGTCCACAACACCCTCATTCTTGTTTCCGGATAACAAGTCTGACGGATTTAAACCTACCTAGGTCTATTGATATAGGTTCTTTCAAGCTTGATAATTAAAAAGGTTAGTGAACCCTTGTGCTACTGATAGTTTCACGTGTGTTGTCCTAATGTCGGTGGATATTGCGGCGCATAGCCGTGCGGCTCTAAAACGTCATTTGACGCAGTATGGGGTACCGGACACTGGTATGAACGTCATCTTTGTGGTGGGAGCCGATGCGGCTCATCCCTATGAGTTGTTCTACTCTTGGGTGACGATTCCAGCGGTGGGGGATGATGACACCTTTCATTCTTACACTGCTGCTGCAGTGCCGGCGAACTATACGCCGTATAGGACACAGGAAATACCAATATCTGCTTGGCAGCATCTTATTTGGTTTAATGGCGCCCTTCCCCATGTGGTTATACCGCCGAGAATGGGCCCTTTATCAATTGCAGGGGCCACTTGGCCGGTACTAGCCGGATTTACGCCTCATCCCCGTTACCTCACGGTGACGGTGGCTGAGCTGCGTGTACTACACACTGCCCTCATTACGGTATATAGGGCGTTAGTGCAGTATGTGTCGCGCAATATGCAGGCGGGGGCACCTGCTGTTGCGGGACAGCCTACTGATCATCACGCGGTGGTCATTAGTCCTGTTATGGTCAATTCTGTTATGGGCAAGCGCCCCCAAACTAGGGATGATTTCCCCTTTTGGCTTGCTGAAAAATTTGACCAAATAGAAGCGGTTTACCCGAATACTACTCCTGTGGAGAAACACAGGATCCTCACCATTAGTTTGCCTAAGGACTTGGTCCCCCACATTGATGATTGTGCAAATTGGGGCAAGGTCTTTGCGGCGACGTACGCGCAGTGCTATGGCACTCCGTCTATGTTGCAGCTGCCCTCCGTAATCAAAAGAGTTCAAGAGAACCATGGTGCGGAGTCTGCGATAGAGTTAGGGATGCGGCTCCTCGGGCAATTTGACCTGGTGGCTACCATGATAATTGGTAACCTGAAGGGTGATGCTTTGCATTTCCAGGTTCGTAATGAACTGAAACGAATTCCTGAGGAGGAAAATAATCGCAGAGGCATATCGGGATTTGGGTCGTAGCTCTTTAGGAGTTAAGCCTGTAATAAAGAATCCCGATCTAAAACAGCAGGGTAAGGCAGAAACGTCTGGTAAGGACGACCGGCCCTTTTTTCCTAAACAAAAATGGCAGGTTAAACAACAGGGGAAGCAGCAGCAGCAGAAACAGGGCTCTCGGCCTGCCTCTCCCGTACAGTCAAGTAGTGAACACACTTATGATCTGCGCGATCGTGCTGCTATAAAGTCTCCTGATAGATTTCAGGTTTCTGAACAGCGCTCTCCTCGTTCTTCACAGGAAACATCGGCTACACAGTCCGGTGGCGGAGGCGGTGGCAAAGGTCGGGGTGCTCCACAACAGCGTGACCAGCCCCGACAGACTGAGGGTAAAGGCAAGCAGGACGAATTTGCACGACAAAGACCCCCGTTTCAGAAGAAGAAAGTGGCGGCTCTGACGGCAAGGTATGCCTCAGATAGTGCGGACACAGCTTCGGAACCGGACATGGGCGCTGACGCTCCTGGACAGCGCAGCGGAAATTACCATAGTCCGTCAAGCTCTGCGTCCATTTGTGGCGGTGACAGCAACTGATATATCGGTTACTGTGGAAACAGCTGACACCAGAGTGGCTCCCCCTGATAGACTTTATGAAATAGTCTTATTAATTGAGGGTGACATACAACGTACAATAAAAGGGATTTTTTGGGATAATCTGACCACCACCTATGATATCCTCCTAGCGGAGGCAGATTGGCCCCCAGCTTTCATTTTAGAGGCTCCTAGAGGGGAGGAAGTAATCCTCCCGTCCTTTGCGCACACAGTGCCTAAGGACCAAGCTGAAGTGTATGCTGAGGAGTGGGCGCTTGCGCTTGCGCCGGCGGTGTATCGTACTCAGGTGGGATGGTACAGATTGTCCCCCTGCCATGAGATTCCATTGCGGTCTATGCCCCAGCCTCAACCTCAATATCCTATGCGTCGTGAAGCGAGACCCCACGTCGCGGCAATCCTTGAACAATTGGAATATCAGGGTGTTATTGAAACATGTGTGTCCCCTATGAATAACCCTTTATTCACTGTAACGAAGCCTGACGGCTCGTACCGTTTAGTTTTGGATTACCGGCACCTAAACTCCCACTGCCGGACCTGCGCGGTACAAAATACACATAGCTCGGCTTTGGTCGACAGTCTCGTGCGTAAAAGATTTAAAACGACACTTGACATTTCCAATGGCTTTTTTAGCCACAACCTGTCCACACTGAGTAGCCAGTGGACAGCGTTTACTTCGGGCGGAAAACAAAAACAGTTTACAAGATCAGCCATGGGTTACAAAAATAGCCCTGGCGTCTTTTCTGCTCGCGTGGTTTCTCTTTTAGAAAGAATAGACCCCGAAGCATACTCGTATGTTGACGATATCTATCTTACGGATGATGAGCTGATGCCGCATCTGTCTCGCGTTGACAATATTATCGTGAGTTTTGCAGACTATGGCTACAAATTCAATTTTGCGAAGTCACACATCGCAGAATATACGGTGTTGTTTTTGGGCTACGAGCTCAACAATGAAGGTAAGGGGTTAGCCCCCCACTTTCTGGAAAAGTGTGCACGCTTAAGTGCTCCTACGACACTGAAGAAATTACAATCTCTGCTGGGTTTTCTGAATTTCGGCCGTACGTACATTCCTGATTATGCCCAGCGTATCAAGCCGCTTTACGCCTTGGTACAGCCTTCGTTTTCGAAATCTAGCTGGCAGCTAGATCACTCTGCTATTTTACAGTCTTTACAGGCTGACCTTCTTGCTTCACAATACTTACTGACACGTGATAACCGCACTAACCTGGTAATAAGAATAGTACCAGGCGCGGTGGGGTTCACGTATTTGACGTTTAATGAGGGCGACACAGTCCCCATTGCGTACAAATCCCACTTGTACACCTCTGCTGAATTACGTTTTTCCACGGTCGAAAAAGTTCTGACTGCTGTGCAGATGGCGATCCTCAAGGAACGCGCACTGTCGCATGGGAAACAGATTCTGGTTGTAACTCCATATCCTGCTTTAGAGGCAGTGACTAAAGCAAGTGTACCCAATTCTAAAGCTTTGCATCCACGGTGGATACAATGGGCTACAACATTGACGTCGCCAGACGTCACTTACATCTTTGATGCCTCATTACAGACTCAAGAGTACTTGCAGTATGAATTCGTTCATCCGGCACCTCTGTCTTTGCGCCCGCTCGAAGAATACCATTGTGTCATATACACTGACGGGTCTGCGCAACCCGCAATTGGATCGAAGCACGCTTATTCTGCGGCTTGCGCAATTGTCGTAGGTACATTCGTAAATGGTGAATTCCAATCTGATGCAGTGCATACGCAGTCATTGGGTGATTGTACCGCGCAATTGGCGGAGCTCCGGGCTCTGGTGCTTGCACTGGAGTTTGCTGATCCCCGAGTCACTACTCTTATAGTGAGTGACTCCTTCTACTGTGTCCAGTCCTACAATGACAATTTACACTTCTGGTCTCAGAATGATTACCGCGACACTAAAGGTAGCACAATTAAGCATAAAACGCTTTGGGTTCGAGTGGCGGACTTTAAAGAAAGTCTCCCTCTCGTAAGTGTTATTCACACTCTTGGTCACCAGCGGCTTGGTGTCCATGCTGTCGGCAACAGCTTAGCTGATGAGGCAGCGAAAACAGCAGTGGCTACATACTTAGTGGCAGCAGTTACAAGATCCAAAAGTAAGATTGATGATGACATCTTGGCAGCTATTGCTGCTACAGAGAAGGGAGGAGATTACCCGAAGGGTTTTCCCTCTCGGTATATTTATCATTTAAGTCCTGATAACGTCCCATTAGTGAGGATTAACGACGTTGGTGATAGAATAATTCCCAACGCGGACTGCAGACCAGCACTGATCTTGGCTGCGCACGAGGGGTTGGCGTCAGCCCACGCCGGTGTGTCAGCTACAATATCTCTGCTACAACAACGTTACTGGTGGTTTGGTTTATATAAACAAGCGCGCGCTTATGTTCTTGATTGTGACATTTGCCAACAGATTAAACCTTCTACTGTTGCGCGCCCACCACAGACACAGCTGTACATCTCTAATAAGCCATTTGGTTGTGTTTATTTAGATCACTGCGGTCCTTTTTCTTCTGATACTGCGTACAAGTACATCTTGGTTGCAGTGGATTCGTGCACACGTTTTCTATGGGTGTGGCCACAAAGGAGTGCTGACTCGCGGACTGTCATCAGGGATTTGCGTGTCTTTGTGGGAACTTTTGCGTGTGGTACCTTCCATTCTGATCAGGGCCCTGCGTTCGCCTCTAAGGCTTACAAGGAGGCTATGAAAAATTTGGGGGTCCTTGTCAAATTTTCGTCTCCCTACCGACCTGAGGGTAATAGTGTGGTGGAGCGAATGAACCGTGACTTAAAGCAATCATTGACAGCACATGTTTTAGGCACAGGCCGGAACTGGCTAGCCCATTTGTATAACGTCCAACGTGCACTAAATAATCTCCCTAGAAGGTCTCTGGGTGGGCGGACCCCGTACATGATGCTCTTCGGAATCAGAATGTTTGTTCCAGACCTTGATGGTCTAGACATTGCGGCGTCGACCGCACCCTTTGACGTAGATGATCACTGTGCTGTTTTGCAGACTCTACAAGAAGCCAGAGACTCTCTTTCGAAAGAACATTTGCCCTCCACGTCAGAAGCTGAGGTTCAGATTCCGGTAGTCGGCTGACTACCCCAAGTTGGTGATCTGGTCCGTGAGAAGGTGGAGAACAAGAAGGAGTTCGGCCCCTCTTATCGTGCACCAGTTCCAGTGCTTGGAGTGCAGGGTACAAGAACAGTCATTTTACCTCCACTTCCTGGTCGCAAAGAAAACAGGTACATCTCTATTGACAATGTCAAACTTCAGCGAGTGGCCGATACTTCTTAGTATGACTCCGGCAGTTTCATGCCAGACAATGCAAAGAAATTCAATAATGGTTCCTGCTTCTACCACCTTGTCTGATGTTGCAATCGAGATGCATTCAGTTACTGATCCCTTGCTGATACCACCGGCTGGTGGTTTGTCCGATGAGACTGAGTATGCTTATCCTACACGTGGACCTTCGCCTGTTTTACAATCTACAGCACTTGGCCAGTCCCGTTTTTCCTTTGACACTAACTCTTTGCCCTCAACTCCCCCATTGAACATTGCTGTTTTTGTGAGCTGGTTTAAGAAACATTTTTTGATAGCTCCTTGGACATACATCTGGTTGATGCTTTTTGGTATTTTTTTGTTTATGTCCATTGGGTTTGTTGTAGTTTTCTTCCGTTTGGTGGATGGCGATTATCTCAAAGAGAGATCGACAATTAGACTTATTAATGGAACTTTGGCTCCCCACTCCTCATCCCACATCATGAAAAGGGACCAGACTTTTGTGAATATTACTGCCTGGCCCGTCATGGATGGAATCGCATGGGATGCAGTTACATTTCAAATTCATGGGCCTACAGAGGTCATTAATGTGCCTAATGTATTTCGTGTTTCTATGGGTGATGTAGTTAAACAGAACATACGTTCTGATGATTGGGATGTACACGCCATTGAAGCACTGTTTTCAGATTTGAAATATTATGCCGCCTTTGATGCAGAGGATTTGTATGAAAATGCGGCTAATTATGCGGAACAGTATTGTTTTCAACATTATGGCAATCACTTCTTGCATAAATCAAATTCGTTTAGAAATTTTGTAAATTTTACCCAGTGGGAACATTGTCCCACCCCCTCGTTTGGCAGTTCACACACATTAGTTGATAAGTTTACTTATTTTACTGATTTCAGTGTTTCAGCCCCGGCATCCTTTTATTTTAAAGTTAAGCCTGAGTCTGCCTCCAAGGTTAGACTGACACACACCAAATTGCTATATTCTAAGTCCTTTATGGATGAGTTGTCAATCAAAGGTTATGATCTATGGAAGGCTACTATTGATCTTAAGTCGGTTTGGGGTTCCAAACCGTGGCAGGTTCAGGGAACTGAAGCTTTACACCGTGCCTGTCTAGTACCAAATCATATGTTGTTTTTAAATGCAACCATCTTCCAAACCACCTGTTTCGGATTGGCCACTTCTAAAAAACTAAATTCGCCTTCTGTGCCGGATCTGGGTGCTTACCCAAATTGGAATAATCACACAGATCTGTCCCTTCCTGCTTTGCAGTTATTGGTTTCCAATTCGTCTTTCAATATTTCGAAATTTAATAGTGAGGGATGGTTAATTTGGCAAAGCAGTTCTGATACCTGTCAACGTCGTTTTCTAGGACTGAAACCGGGGTATACTCAAGATCGAGTGGACCCCCGTTTTGAGTCGTCACATACAGTAACTACATACTCTGTGGGGAAATTATGTCAGTCCTGGCTGCGACATTCCACCTTGGCATCTGTCAAAGTTCATTTATCAAAGTTACATGACAAAATAGATTTGAATGATTTTGTTAAAGGTCCTGTGGGTGGCAGATCCAAGAGATGGGCGTATGCTATTTACAACGAAGTATGGAAACTGTCGCAAATTGAGGCAGCTTCAAGATTGAGAGCTATTGATCAGGCTAATATGGAAAAAGTATTAGCAGTAATTGATAACAGCATTAACACTCTTTCTTCTCGCATTTATACATTAGATAATATTGTTTCTTCAATTGTTGATATTGTGCAGGATGATATGTCTGTGTTGTATCATGGTCAAAACCAGTTGCGTTCTGTTATGCAGTTTGCATGGACATTACAAACATTGAAGGCAGGGAAGGTCCCTTGGGACTATATGAATACAACATCGTAATTTCTTCCCTTTAACCTTACTGACAAACAGCAGTTCATGTCCATGAAGGATGCTACATATTCCCTGCTCCATATTGAGAAATTGGAGCCGTTACCTTTTTCTGTTGCGGAAGTCGATTCCGCTGTGTGGCTCTTACACGGATTGATAAGTCTACCGTTTGCGCTTTTTAAGTTTACCTCTTGTATGAAACACTATGCTCTGGGTAGATATGAACAGCTGGGTACCGCTTTCATACATGAAGTCTGGTCCCTCCCCTTTACGTATAGATGTACAAGGGACGGTACTGAGGTTTATCTGAAGGGTGAAGAATGTACAACGTCACCTGATCATTCTGTTGTGTGTAGGCACATTCAATTACACGGTGCTTGTAATGTACACGCTCCGAACTTGGCCTGCGTCCTCAAAGGTATCCCGGTACCAGTGATTACGCCATCTTTCACGCTGCTAGCAAACGGTAGTTATTTAATTTTGAACAATGAAGCTTGCTGCGGGATGTTAGTAGGGATCCCGTATATAGTAACTGTAACACAGAGGGTTGTCTGCTGCAATAACGTCCTGTTTCCACCCCATTCCAACCTTGAAAGCAGAGTTCGACAAAATGAGCAGAATAAGAGCGCTATTGTCCCAAAAGGAGGTGCCATTGACTTCCTCCCGGGAAACATTTGTCCTTCACGTAGCAAATACGCGCACCGAGGTACAGGCGCTTTTGAACACTGACCTCCCCCTGCATTTTGGTGCTTTGATCCAAACAATTTTCAATGCCTCGTCCACGACTGGCCTGGCTCATTTTTTTAAACTTGTGGGCTCGGGCCTCGTGACCTCGTTCCAAACTATTTTTGGTGTGATTCCGGCATTTTTTCATTCTATTTTCTCCAGCGTCTTTGGAGGTGTCCCGTTAATTCTGACTCTAGTGGCAGGTGTGCTACTTTTACTTTTCATCTTGCGGAATGGCTGCTCTTTCTGTGCCACACGTCAGCCTGTCCCGTCTGCAGCTTCTTCGTGACAGGATGCTTGATTACTATGGTGTCCTGCCGTTGGCGACTTTGAGCCTGGCATATGGATTATCCTTCCGGTATTCCTACTTCACCTGCGTGCAACCTGTCTTCCACTGCCTAGATTGTCCCTTTGAATGGCCTATGGATTTGTGCTTAACCAACATGGTGTCTCCGGACCCGGATTTTGATCGACTGATGAGGCCCTTAGTGTCTCACGAGTCTGCCTGTTCTGGTGTTCGGATTATGGCCTGCGGTGCGGCGCATGGTATCCTGGGTAATTGGGACATCGTGAGAGCGGCATATGACTTCTTGAATATGAGTTACTTGGAAGTACACGCTGGTTGCCCTCCGATGGTGCTAGAGGCTCCGCTGATAGAAGAACACGTATGTTCCTTTTCTTTACTTAACTGGATGGCTGAAACCTTCAGTGGCCGTGCCAATGATTTTCTGCTGGAAGCTGTGGCCACATATGCTGCATATACTTTCATGGATTGAGTGAACTTTCGTCCACTGTGTTTTCCTCACGTGTCTTGAACTGTCCCTGTGCGTCTGCACTTCTGCCCGGTGAGGCGTGTGTTCATTTTTCACCTCCCACGGCACGTTTGAGGTTTTTTGTTTTTTCTATCGCTTTTTTTTTTTTTTTCCTGTTCGAACTTTGCCTGAACTGACCAGTTCCTTTTTAAATTGGAAACGCCTTGTTCTGCTCTGTCGTGCTTGAACTCTGCGTTCTCTCCTTTCTTGCATACTAAGTAGTGCTTCGATCAAGGGGGCATGTAGTAAGGACTCCCTTAATACGTACATACATTGTTAAGTTAGCATAACCACGTCAGAAGTTAGAAAGCCATCTTGCTGCTTTTGCACACGACACTGCGTTCACATGTTATTGCTTAAACGAACTGCTGACTCGAGTTTTGCCTCACACGAGAGCAATCTGTTGTTACCATCCCGAGCTCTGCGAAGCGACCTTGGTCTGCACACGATGTGACAAACAGTCTGAGTTGTTAGACAATGCATGTTTTCCACTCTAGGTTGATCGACCCACTATTTAGTCATAACACACGAGCAGCTGCACATACCTGAAAGTTGGTGCTTTTAATATCACGGACATCATGTTTATTATTCAGACCGAAGACGAGCCTTCCTGCGAGAAGACTCCTGATGCTCCTGTGATGTGATTTCACTAAGCTGATCTTTGAGGTATGGGGTCCCCTATGCAAGCCTAAGAGACCTTCTGTTAGTCTAATAATAATATTAGCTTCTTAGTAAAGGGAAGGTGGTAGTATCCACTGTCATTATAACATGATCACCCCTTTTATATTCTATGGAATTGTAACTATGTTGATGGTTTTGATTTTAATCATTTGTCTGCTTGTATTAGCCAAAGTACTGCATATTAGGACACGTGGTCTATAAAAATAAACTCTTTTTATTTTCACCGTGTCTCTGTTGATTCTTGTTGTGGACTGATGTGAGAATAATATACGAACAGGTATTTCCGATTCCCACCATTCCTGAGTATGTACTGAGTCGCGTGTTCTGGGTTGTCTTTTCATTGGGACCGCCGAGCTAAATCTCGGATAACGAATGGGACACTTATGCTAGCCGGATACTGGGTTCTGGGTTCTGAGGTGAGTTTCTGGTACACCACAACTCACTGAGGTCCTGGGGTTCTACGCATAGTTCTGTGTATAAGCAGAATCCCTGCAACAAAATAAATATGTCAAATTTGATATTCTGTTTCTAGTGTGTTTGTCCGTATGCATATTCTGGGGCAGATTTACAAGCCCCTTGCGCCACTTTTACGTCACTTATCCCATGTTAAGAATGACCCAAAAGTGGTGCAAGGGGCTTGTAAATCCGCCCCTCTGTTTCTAGTGTTTAACTAATCAAAGAAATATTGTTTACCACTGTGTCCCTGACCCTTTTATTGGACTGTTAGAGGCCCAGAAAACACAAACACGACTTTTGCAGGAATGCTCAGTGTGTCACATGGGGCAGCAGTTAAACAAGACTTCGTTCCTCAGTGACGGTAAACTGAAGTGAGTCCTTGCACCCATGGGTTAGAAAACCAATTCGTGCAGATATGGGGTCTATAATCCAGGACTTGTAACAAAGTCAGTGAGCATAAGTATGGACTATGAAGCAATTATTCTCGAATCTTACCCTGTACCTCGCAAATCGTATTATTGAACTGTTCTTAGAAAGATTGTCTTAGAACTACTCCAGTAGGACATCACTATCCCTTTCCTAGAGACACTAGTTACAGATCCAGATTATCAATTTATCTCCAACCTGCTGTGTCAAAGAAACATCCTGGATAGGGGCCATGCAACAGTTGGATCAAACTTGCCTTCTACAAGTAAATCAGACAAGGTTCAGACTCTCGAGAAGGACCCAGAAAATACACTGGTGAATGTCAGAGGGGGAATCATAACTGTAATGCCTGAGGATTCAAAATCTGAAGTGAAATTGCTTAACCTCACATAAGCAAAGAGAATTGGGAAGCATCACAGACAGGGTGGTCATTGGATATAACCCAATACTTTGGCTCCGACCATAGCCAAAAAGTGCAAACTGAATATTCAATCAATCAATCAATCAAGGGATTTGTAAAACACAGAACATGACCTGTGATGGTCTTGCGGCGCTGGAGTTGCTAGCTGCTTCAAGGTGATCTGTTCATTCAAACAGCCAGGTCAAGGTGTCCTTTCCTGAACTGCTGGGGCAATGAGGTGGTCCAGATGTGCAGGGGACGGCCATTGCATGCATTGACCACCAGGTGTTAGATGGAGCGTCCTCCTGATTTGCTGAGGAAGATAAGAAGGTGTCTGCGAGGAAGCAGGAGGCATATTGTAGGTGTCTGGTCGAATGGTGGAAGGTCATCTTCATCTTTAGATACACTGATATGAAAATTGTCCTGTGAACAAGCACCACTTGTCCTAGAACATCCTCCATGTGAACTGACAACACTCATTAAGGGTGGAAATAATTATTGAATATCTAGACTATATTCTCCCTGAAACAGAAAGCAAGCAACCCAAATCAGGCTGCTGCCAGGCTTGGGTTGCTTGTGGTCCAGTGTGCATGCAGCGCTCCTTTCCATGAAACATTAGAAAATCTACGCTGTAGTGCTTTTGGTAAGTGTGCTCTTTTGTTTTCATTTTAGGATAACTATATTCTTTTTTTGAGGGGTGGGTTCCAGGAATCTAGGTGGCAATGTAAGCATCACCCTTTGCCTTGTGCTAAATGTGGTCTTACATTAAGTGCCTTATTGAGATAGAGCAGTAGTTCTGTTTTCTCATGATTCTCCCAGTGTTCCAAGATGCAAAATCACTTTTTTCAGTTAAGGAGAACAGTCTTGAATTAAATCGAAAAGTGTCACATAATGACGAGTCAGCGAGTGGCAGTTAATCGCACAAAGTTTCCGATACCAGTGATTGGCTGGGACAGAAAAATCAGGCCCCGAAGAAGGAGATGTCCTAGGCCTAAAGCCACAATTAGTGCAGGCAAATTTGCCCATCCAGGTGACTGAGTGTGAAGGAAATTATTATGAATAATTGCCTCAGAGACAGAAGCGCAAATGAGGAGTAAACCAGGTTTTTGTGCAAAAGAGGGGCACCATTCCTTGCCTCTGTCACCTTTGAAGGGCAGAGGGACGCAGCAGGTGGGCTTACTTTTAAGGCACGCCCACTGTGCTCGTCCACTGCACATCCGCGCATCCACGCCTCAGACTTCTTTAAAATCTAGGGTGAGCGGGGAGAAAGCAGCATAACCAAGTATAATGCTGCTGTCTCCAACTAAAGCCCAAAAAAATGAACTAGCAGAAATCAGGAAATGTCCTTATTTGCGAGAGTACTGTGCCCCCAAGCGTACTTTTAATGTGAATTGCCTCAACAGTACAGGCAACAGTGCAAGTGTAAATTCCTTTCTTCCCTACTTGGAACACGTCAGATTCAATACAGGTAAAATGACAGCATCAAACAATTTTCATACAAATTCAGTAGAATGATGCAGTGAAAAATGATTACAATTTGTATTTCTAGAGCAGCATTTAAAATAACATAAAAACACAAAGAGCAAAACCCCTAAAAAAGTTCCTCTCGCAAGAAAGGCTACCAGGCAGAGTGAGAAGTGCATCAGCGCATCAGACTTCTTTAAATGCCTATGTGAGCAGGGAGAAGACAACAATAACCAACAACTAGAACGCTGCCGTCTAAAACCAAGACCCAAAATATGGCCAAGTGGAAATGTGGAAACGGCCTCCCATGAAGTATCTTTTTGACTGCGGAGTCTTTGCACATAAAAGGAGTAGGACAGATTTGTAAGTTTAATTATGTGAATCAGGCACATTATGTGATGGAGGTATTTTGTTGATCACAAAATTCAGCTGAATAAAGCTGAGGTCACAATCACAATGTGATCACAATGTGATAACTGGAAAACACTGGCAAGTAATGGTCCACCTGAGAATGTCAATAGCCTCTTAAGAAATTAACAGACCCGGGATAGAAAGTGGAAATTTGATTTTCATTTAATTTCATTTAATCTTTATTTCGGTTCATAAAAGGTTTTTTTTTTAAAATACAAGAATTTCCGCAATACATCGTACTGAGCATAGGATACAATACTATTAATTTAACTAAATTCTACATGGAATAAAAAAACAATTTTGAGATGTTAGAACAAGTATATCAATTTTTGCAATTTTACAGAGTTATTAAAAAGTTAATGAAAAACAGGTTTGGGGAATAAACATATCAGGACATTAAAAATAATTAGACTGTACAGTTAAATAAATTCCTCTAAACTAGTATATTAAAACTTACATCAATAAATTATTTTTAAAACTGGTGTATAAGTCAATATATAATTCATGTTGTAATCATAAAGTGCACGTGCCAAGTTCATTATGATTTTACATTTTTCAGCCTAGAGTTTCAAGCCTTCCCTTTTCCTTACCAAGCTTACACCAAACAAATACCTACTAACACTAAAAACCACTGTTTGCGTGGTATCGGATCGTAATAATCTTTCTGCTTCGTGGCAGGATCTGATACCAAGCAGACGACAAATGGGTTTAATCCATTTCTTCCTACATCGCGAATAGGCTGGACAGAAAAACAATAGGTGTAATTCATTCTCTATTGCACCTGAATCGCATAATACACATCTGCCCTCCTCCGCTTCGCCTGACACCCATTTCACGGTATTTCCCTTTATCTGTAAAATACCATAACGATATTTAAGGTATAAGAATTTAGCTAGCTGCGGCTGTATTTCATCTAGGAAGGGCTCACATTTTCAAACTGTTTTAATATGGAGGAACCGTGATGTCAATGATCCCACAGTAGAAGAATGGGATGAAAAGTCATGTATAAAAGACCAGTAGGTCTCCTTTAAAAGCTTTTCTGAGGTCGTAGTCAGGCCAGACGGCTTATCCCAAAATTGCCTAAGTCCCAGTTTCAAAAACCAGTTGTGTATGTGCTTTAGCCAGGTCAGGCCTATACCTTTAACACTCAACACCCCGTCCATCATTTCCTTTGGTTTTTGCTTTGTTCGCCATACGTTGGCAGGGTATGCTCAGACGTGAGTCCCTTGCTCACTTTGCCACTGGATTCAAGCAAGCCTGGCTGAAGACAGCTGAAATGCCAGAAACCGGTCCTAGGAAGCTTGTTTCCGGTCCAGGGAAGACATGGCTTGGCAGTTCGGGCTGGACTGTTCCCATGAGGCACAGGGTCAGACTGATTTGCATATGGCCATGTCTGAACTGGGGTGGCAGAGTGGGCTAAAGAACGGTGATGGATTAAACCCAGATCAGTTGACTGGGGGTGAGTGCGTGCAATGTTCAACACTCCGTCCATCATTTCCTTTGGTTTTTGCTTTGTTCGCCATAAGTTGGCAGGGTATGCTCAGACGTGAGTCCCTTGCTCACTTTGCCACTGGATTCAAGAAAGCCTGGCTGAAGACGGCTGAAATGCCAGAAACCGGTCCTAGGAAGCTTGTTTCCGGTCCAGGGAAGACATGGCTTGGCAGTTCGGGCTGGACTGTTCCCATGAGGCACAGGGTCAGACTGATTTGCATATGGCCATGTCTGAACTGGGGTGGCAGAGTGGGCTAAAGAACGGTGATGGATTTAACCCAGATCAGTTGACTGGGGGTGAGTGCTTGCAATGTTCAACACTCCGTCCATCATTTCCTTTGGTTTTTGCTTGGTTCGCCATAAGTTGGCAGGGTATGCTCAGACGTGAGTCCCTTGCTCACTTTGCCACTGGATTCAAGCAAGCCTGGCTGAAGACGGCTGAAATGCCAGAAACCGGTCCTAGGAAGCTTGTTTCCGGTCCAGGGAAGACATGGCTTGGCAGTTCGGGCTGGACTGTTCCCATGAGGCACAGGGTCAGACTGATTTGCATATGGCCATGTCTGAACTGGGGTAGCAGAGTGGGCTAAAGAACGGTGATGGATTTAACCCAGATCAGTTGACTGGGGGTGAGTTCTTGCAATGTTCAACACTCCGTCCATCATTTCCTTTGGTTTTTGCTTTGTTCGCCATTAGTTGGCAGGGTATGCTCAGAAGTGAGTCCCTTGCTCACTTTGCCACTGGATTCAAGCAAGCCTGGCTGAAGACGGCTGAAATGCCAGAAACTGGTCCTAGGAAGCTTGTTTCCGGTCCAGGGAAGACATGGCTTGGCAGTTCGGGCTGGACTGTTTCCATGAGGCACAGGGTCAGACTGATTTGGATATGGTCATGTCTGAACTGGGGTGGCAGAGTGGGCTAAAGAACGGTGATGGATTTAACCCAGGTCAGTTGACTGGGGGTGAGTGCTTGCAATGTTCAACACTCCGTCCATCATTTCCTTTGGTTTTTGCTATGCAAAGAAATCTCAAAACCTGGTCAATCGTGCCGGTCTTTGCTCTAAAACCTGCCTGATATTGTGATAAAATATTGTATTCCACAATCCAATTGATCTATTTATTTAAATTTTGCCTGGCGTATATCTTCTGTAAAACATCAATAAGACTAATTGGTTGATAGTGTGAGGGATTATGGCGATCCCCTTCTTAAAAATGGTGGTAATCTCTGCCCCTTTCCAAGACTCTGGTAGGGGTGCACCCGAGGCAACAGAGTTACACAACAGATTAATATAGGGGCCCCAAACACCTTTATCATGTTTCCATAGGTCTCCAGGTATTTTGTCAGGACCAGGAGTCTTTCCTAGTTTTATTGTATCTATAGCTGCCAGTGTTTCCTTCAAGCTAAAAGATAATTGGGCTACAATTGGGGTAATTTCATAATCTAGCGGGCAATAATCAATATCATTTGCGGAAGAGAAGTAGAGACCGGAGAAGTGTTTTGCCCAGGTATTTGCATCTAGGAAAAGGTCTTTGCTACATCTTCCTTTCCAGTTGCCCTTTGATATCAAACGCCAAAATCCAATTTGGTCTTTTGCTTTGACTGCTACAAGTAATTCTGCCCAAATGTTATCCTCCCATTCTTTCCTAGTCAAGGCTAGTAATTGCTTATATTCAGCCCTTTTTTCACTTAAGGCCACTATATTTTTGGTTTTAGAAAACAAGATAAGCTAGTTTTTTGCAATACGGCATTCTTTATTATACCACGGGCTTTTCAACTCCGTGGCAGCTGTGATCCCATTTTTACATTTTTTTGGGATTTTACTCAATATGGGTAACAAGTCTTTGACGAATTTACAGTCAATTTCCACAATCGGAATTTCTGAAACGGGTCGATCTACATACAGAGAGACCCTATCTGCAAACGTTTCATAGATCTGCTTAATTGCCGCTTCATTTCCCCCTATCGAGGGCCATTTTAGAGTTCTCCGGTTATTACTTAATAGAGGATCAATATTAGAACCCTCCACTTCTCTGGGCCTTGGGGTTATCGACTGGAAAAGATTGTCCGCCAATGTCAGGCATAAAGGGTAATGGTCACTCTCTGTTCTATCATCGACTACTAAGTCAAGGGCCATCGACCACAACTCGATCGAAACTAATATGTAGTCTATGTGGCTCTTTAGATTACCTCTAGTAAATGTGGGGGCTTTTGAACTATCAGAGGGCAAGCGGCCGTTACAGGCTCGTAAGCATTACCCTGAGACAAGTCTTAATAGCTGTGCAACTGCTATTGTACAGGGTACTGCGGGGATGCTTTCCAAAGGTGGGATATTGTTGGCCAGATCTTCTTCCTCAAAGATATTTTCTAGACCAACCGTAGGTTCGTATTTGCGGTTAAAATCGCCCCCCACAATTATCAGAGCTTGAAAAATTGTCTAGCTGCTCAATGACCTTCGATTCCTTGCTTGTTGGATATGGTCTGGAATATATATTTAAAATATAAACTCCCTTTTTGTCCGGTGTGTAAAATTTTACTCCCAAAATGTCCTGCGAGCAAGTTTCGACTAGTTTAACATCAATGCCTAAAGTCACCTTTACCCAGATAGAGTGGCCTCCTGAGGTCCTCCCTCTAGCTGAGGAGATAGATCTTTACTAAAGGTTTTGTAGCCTACTTTATAAAAGGGTTCTAAGGCCCAAGTTTCTTGAAGCATGATTATGTCATTCTGCCCAATGTATTCCTGCCACACAACATCTTCTACGTTCTTTCTAAGCCCTGCAATGTTCCAGAAGATTAATTTTATCTCTCCCACACAGCTCACCTCACTTTGTTCCTTACATCCGTTTTTTTATACAAAATTGTTCTTAATATGATGGTTTCTAATGTCCCTTCTGTTATTCTTTGGTGGCTCTCCGTGATTGGTATTCAATTTAATGGAATTGACCAGAACAAGCCCCTTCTCTTGAGCTTGTAGCCCAGCTGCCAGTGATCCTGATACTTGAGGTATAAATGATTGTCAGTCTTGGCCGTCCAAGTCTGACAATGTGTTGTATCTATTTGTCAGTAGCACAGGATACTGCCTAGTATTTAAATACCATGGCTGTGGTCTATAAAAAACCCTAATGAAAGTGTACAGATGTTGGTATTCGTCAAGTGTGTTATCTCAGTTTTATTGAAAATGTGGCGAACCAACTTGGGCATAGGAAAATTTACTACTATACAATCTCCATCTATAATTTTACTGGAGTAACCTATACAGCCTACCCTACGTTCCATTAGTATCTTCTTAGTATCTGCTAGCTGAAAACTCTTGTATTTGGCTAGCCAATCTATAATTTTGTTCCGTAGGTCTTCCCAACTTTCTCTCTCAGTCATTCTAAGAGCGGGGACACCAGCTAATATTAGCGTATATGGGCATGAAGCAGGGGGCAGGTTTAAGATGTCCAAATTGGGCTTTAGTTGATCATTAATGGCAGTTTTGCTAGAGTTATAGATCGTCCTAGGGGTCCGTATGTCTTGCCCCCTGTCTGCATTAGAGCGTACTGTACAATTGCTCTGTGTGCCTAAAGGATTGGAACCAATTGGTGCCTCCTGGGACCTATCTCCCATACTAACATGCGTTGGTTCAATGGATTTACCACCTTGTGCTTCCCTATTGTGGTGTGTGGTTTTGTACTCCCTCTCATAAATTCTCCTGTTTAGCTCTTCCACCGTTCTGCCCTCCTTACTATGGCTTAAGTATTTTATTGCTTCTTCCAGAAGGTTCAATTTGTCCCAAAGCTGTGTGAAGCCCTTCTTAAAAGAGTCTTGAATATCATTGACCATTACACCAGCAGTTACACTATTGATGGTGGCATCGATTCCTGTAGCAACTTCCCTGGTGTTACTGTTACCCCAGCTATGATCATAGCACACATGAACCGTGTCTGTCTGTGTGACAACGGAAATACTTTTGGTTTGACATATAATTACATCGTGTTCTATATCTAACCTGTCCGTTGCTTGGGGGGCCATTTCAAATTTAGATTTCTTTGTAGGTAGTCCCCGTTTTCTTTTTGCAGGCAAAACTTCGGTTTTTCGTGCTACCACGTTTTTCGATACCCTAGTCCTGGTAGCTCTGCCCACCACCACTTTTGGCGCTGGTTCTAGGGTTGAAGCAGAAAAAGGAGAGTGGGACGGGCATAAAGCATAAATGGGGGACTTAGTAAACAAGCCATCATCCACTCTAACACCCATGCCAACATCCTGAGTGTCCGCTGAATGGTTACCTCTTTGGGTTAATGGATCCAAAGAAAGACGTCGCTCAGTTAGTTCAATCTCGTGAATCAATAGTGATTCTACCCTTACCAAGAAGGCATCTAATGTCCCCACTGCTCCCTTACGTTTCTCCATTCCTCAGTTATTAATACGTATGACAAGAGACAACAGGGACAGAGCAACAGTATATATAGGATCCTGAATTTACAGTACCTTCCTGCACCTGCAAGTGTCCGATCCGTAGTTCCCAAGACAGAGTGTTAAGGGATTTGCCCAGCCCTGCCTCTTCCGGGTTAGGACGGGCCCTCCCGCACTGCGGGAGCCCTCGCCTGTTCTTATGCGCCTCCTGGCGCGTAGGATGTCGTCAGCGGCAGGCGCGCCACACAGAATGCTGGGAAAGCTGGGAAGTGTAGTCCCCCAACTCGCGGTGGGCAGTGGTCGGCACCCAGCAACAACAGAGTGCCCCTTGGTTCAGCAGTAAGGCTTATAGCAAGTGGCAAGTTCCAAGAGCTCCCCCAGTCTCTGAGGAGCCCAGACCAACAACAACCCCTCTCAAGGTCCAAGCTCCAGTCAAAATAACGAAGTTAGAAGAGCTCACCACCCAGTCCCAAGGTCACCAGCACTCAGATTCAGGGCAAGGATGCGGCGGGTGACAGGTGGCAGTCAGTAGGCCAGTCAGTAGGTCACCGGCAAAACCGGTCCAAATTCGTCTCTTCCAGGAATTGGGGTATGTTGTGGATTTGGCAGCTTAACCCCTTCAGTGCCCATGACGAGCTGGACTCGTCATGGGCTGCGGTGGCGCTGTGCCCATGACGAGTCCAGCTCGTCATGAACTCCGCCCGCTAATAAAAAGCGCGGCACTGGGCGGGGAAAGGGGCGGGCATGCAAGGGGTTAATGGCCGATTAGATGTCCAAGCGGAGGTCAGGCGGGCCTTGCAACTCTGTGGCAAGAAGTCAGAAGTCAGAAGAGGCACCCACGGCACTCGCGGCACCCGCAAATTCGCGTTTTCCGTGGTTTCGTGGTTCCTGTGCGGCAACCACGTCTCCGTGCGAGAAATCAGGCGGGGCACTCGCGGCACTCGCGAATTCGCCGCATTCGCGGCACCCACGAATTTGCGGCACCTGCGGTCTCTGTAGTCTCCGTGGCTTGAGCTTGCACAGCACGCAGTACCCGCGGCGCTCAGTTGTGGTACAGGAGGCGCTGAAGCCGGAGCCGAAGTTGCCACCTCTCTCCTTCTCGTGCTCACTGTTCTCGTTTGCTGCTCTCTGCTGCCCCCCTGTTTCACTAGGTGTTGCCTGTTTCATTTTCATTTTCATGTGTCTCTCCAAAGTACACAACACAGCTCTGCTCTGAATGTCAGTGGAAGTATGAGTCATGCCAATGAGCATCCCAAGCAAATACAGACCAAGTAGGATGTTAGGGTACCCACATTGATAGCATTATCTCAAATTCAGTCTTCCTGTAGTTGGAAGGAGAAAACACGATGGATCTTTTCTAGTGCACAATTAGTCAGTGTTTCTGAATGTTCTCTTCAATACATCAAATGTTACCTTGAGTCAAAATTTGATTTTTAACAAAATGCTTCAAGAAAGATATTAATCACTTCTGTGTGATCAAGTCATTTGAGTGTGTTGAATTTAGAAACATTGGGGCAGATTTATGAGCCCCTTGCGCCACTTTTGCGTCACTTTTAACATGGGGAAAGTGACGCAAAAGTGGCGCAAGGGGCTCATAAATCTGCCCCATTATTTCTTAGTGTCACTAGACCCAACAGTAATGCATCACAATGTTTAATTGACTTCTCACCCAAAATGTCATATAAGTATAGATACATTGATTGCCAATGTAAAAGCAGTAAAATATATACTACAATCTTATCAAATGCTCTTTCTTTAAAGCTGGAGAAACACTCGAAAACTGTGGCTTGGCTCCTCTTAGTTTTTTCAGTGTCTAGGAAATCTGTGGGATGTGAAAAGATCCTCAAGAAGAGCAATATATTCGGCTTTACAACAAAGATAATGGATCAAAGGCAACATTTCAATATGGTGTGTCTTAGGAAACTGATAAAGTTAGCAAATAAAGATCTGGTATATTCTATTGCAGGGAATTAAGGGAGATGCAGTCTACTGGGTTAAACAGTAGCATTACAGATTAAATAAGCACTGGCAAAGCCAATAAGTCTACATTGGTCACCTGTGTTCTTACAATTCTTGTTTTGTTCTGTTATTATCTTTGCAAAATTTTATTGCTTTGGAAAATGCCAACCCCTCATTAGTCTAAAAAACTAAAATAATTTGTTACCGGCAAAAAGTTTTTTGGTGTAAAAAAGCACACATTAAAATAGTACTCCCTGCCACTGAAGGAAACTACTTTTTGTGAGGATATGTTTCTTGTGAAAGAGCAGCATGTTGTAACTCATAGTGCTGTAACTCTTTATGAACTCAGCCAATGGCTGAAGTAGGCTAATACATTGGCCCGTAATGCATTCTGGAATGGGTGGAAGAAAAATGTGAATGACACCAAGCAGACTAATGAATAAAGTCTGGCTGAAACCCCACACATAGTAAAATCAAAATGTCTTAGTTAACACAGACTACAGTCAGTGTGGCATTGGTTGCAAGCCTCATGCCTTCAAGAAAGGAAGAAAGAAAGAAGGAAGACAAACAAGACAGAAATAAAGATGAACGGCAAGTAAGAAGGATAGAAGAAAACGAAAAGGAAAGAAAGAAGTAAAGAGAGCAGAAAAGAGAGAAGGAAATAGAAGTAAAATAAGAGAATAGAGAGAAGGTAAGAAGGATAGTAATAGAAGGAGAGAATGAAGTAACTAAAGAGAGAAGGATAGAAAGAAATGGAAGGATAGAAAGAAAGAAAGAGGAAAGAAGGTCCCATAACCCTCAGTTAGTTACTTTACAAGTGCCAATAAGTTGTAATCCTAGATCTAATGGGCTCCTTAACATTGTTCACTCCTCGTACAATCTGAAGAGACTGGTATGGCATTCAGAAAAACATGAAGAAATAATACAAGCTGCGGAAGTAATAATAAAGGATATTGAACAGTGCCAGGTGGGGGTAGGTTCCATGATCGAGAAATGGAATTATATTACATGTTCCCCGGTGGGAACATTTCCAATACAAAATTGAAAATATTTAAATCTATCACCAATCTACCCGAATAAATGGTACACTTCCAAGCTATTTAAATTAAAACTATCTCTCAATAGAGCCATACAGAATGCCTTCTCTCATAGATACCAACAATCTTATAATGTTTATAAGGATAAAGTGAGGGCATTAAGAGGATCTTACAGGGAAGAAGTGTGAGTGGCTAAATCATGTTACCAATCTGGACTATGGAACAAATTACTGCACGTATCTAGACAAAATAATATTAAAACGTTTTGGGAAATAATCAGCGAGCTTCAAAGGGGATGTAATAGGGCTTACAGTATTAATATAATGGAAGTTGAATAAGTAAACTTTATTACCAACCTATATGACATGGGCGATCAAGTCAAGCATGATCTGTGTTTCAATGGAGATAGAATTAGCAAACAAAATACAGTCACAGTAAGTGGCATGATCCTGGGTATAAATAATATTGTGAAACCTAGTGCGTCACTTAGAGAGCAAATCAGCAGCTCTGATTTGAACAGGATCTGGATTATATAAGCATTAATGAAATAGCTATTCTCTTAGGCCGCCTTCTATCAAATCGTGCTCCTGGCCCTAATGGGCTTCCCCAAGCCTTATTTGATGCCAATATTGATATGTGAACTGATTTGTCGACCCCAGTGTTCAATGAGGTACTGGTATCGAAAACAGCACGCTTTTCATGGCAAGGTAGCATTTTGCAGCCCATTTAAAAAAGCGGCCCAGTTGACAACCCTGCTAATTATTGGTTAATTGCCTTAACTGACGCTAACGCTATGGTTTTTGCCTCACGTCTATTGATTGAGCTGGAAAATTGGGCAGCCCAGGTAGGTCTAATTCTACTCAATCAAACAGGTTTTCATAAGGGCCAACCTACTATTACAAACTTATTTGCCCTCACCTTATTAGCTGAATGGTCACTTTTAAAAATACTAAATCTATATATTGCTTTTATAGATCTAAAGGCAGCCTTTGATTCAGTTCCTCAGACCCTTTTATGGAAAAAACTGGTGGCAGGGCCATTCGACGGAATTTGTTAGATGCTGTTATTCTTCTTTACACCAAGACTTGGGTCCAGGTCAAGCTAGGTGTCTGTGATTTCCTATCGCAAAGAATACAAACCCATAATGGCCTAAAGCAAGACTGCATCCTTGCACCTTACCTTTTTAATTTATTTCTGTCAGATCTTCTCCAGCACTTGGAATCTGCTAATACCCATTCCCCAAAATTAGGTGAGGTTCAACTTAGCTAATAACAATATGCAGACAATGCCATTCTGCTGAGCCCAACCCCGATAGGTTTACAAAGATTGATAAATGCTTTTGAAGATTATATCCTAATGAATGGCTTGGAATTGAATGTTAAAAAACAAAAGCATGAAAATTGGCAAAGCTAAACCGAGCACCAACCAATGGAGGGCCAGAGGAGGGCAAATTGAAGTGGTGAAAACATATAAATATCTAGCCATTTTATTTGATAATAGAGTTTTGTTATTTTAAAGAGTTAAGGACAAAAACATGGGAAAGGGGAAAGACGCAAAATTATTTGATCTAATAGTAATCAAGGCATACAAAACAATTTTTGGGATCCCCAGGTCAGTTGGCAAGCAGAAATAAAACTGGAGAATAGACTCCGTAGACAGTCCATACTGTCACAAGGGTCACTTTTGAAAGGCATGTACATTATGTATACATCTGACCCTGTTTCCTTAGCAAACATATGTTGGCTTGAAATGATCAGTTCTGCCTATACTGTTTCCTGGTGATCCTATATTTCATCTTGGCTTCAGAATTTTGGTCTGCAGACAGAGATCCGAATTGACCATGCCCAATTTTAAACAAATAAAAAAAAAAAGTCAAGGTCAACTCCCATAATGAAGATAAACCAGCTTTAGCGGGAAAAACTCATGCTTGTTCTGTGATTAAATCACATCAGTCTCTGTGAATCCAGCCATATCCGAATGCCTATTTCTCGGCTGAAATAAAAAAAATACTTTAAAACTTTTTTTAATTGGGTATAAACCCAACTAAGGAAGGTACGCCTACTTACATTCAGCAGAGGACAAGTACTAATTGCAGAATGTGTGGGTGGCCACGTGAAACTCTATTGCACATAGTATGTGTGTGTCCTAAATTGCTTAAAATAAGTTGCACATTATAAAAACCTCTTTTTCTTAATCTCGGGGCAAGATCGGCTCTCCAGGCCCTTATTTTTTTGTTTATCGGGTGAGTCGATTCCACTGCCATGTCAATTGATAACGTTTTTAGCTATGGCTGAAAAAATCTTTGTGTCTGCTAATTAAGGGCTTCCTTAATGAATTAATTAAGAATCATTAAGGTTGTTTTATGATCCCTGACATTTTTTATGTGTTTAGAGTTTATGCTATTATGGAACCGTGTCCCAATAATAATTGTGAAAACTCTGATGCACTTTCACAGCTTTTTGGCACAATGTGGTCATCCTGAACGAGTTAGTGCTTATGCTGCTACAGTAACTTGAACCAAGAGAAATTATGAAAACAATGAGGCGCCTTCATAGCTTGTTTTCACAATGAAATCTATTTTGAAAAGGGTCAGCCATAAATAACAGGTTGCTAAATTATACCCCATTTTGCGCATTTGCACTTTCAAACATAATTATATAGCTTGTGTTCAGATGTATTTTAAAGGATATTTGCACAATGTAAAATAAGAATACCTTTTATTTCAATTGCATATTCCTGAGTGCAACAAAAAAAAATTAATAGACTGTATTGCTTCTTTTGAAGAAAGAATTTAAGCAGTTTTAATCTATCGGTACGGCATGTCATTTTAGACCCACTTTTTGTATATGTATTTATTGTCTAATTAAATTAGAATAGTGTTTTTCTTGTTTTTTATATCATGTTGTTTTAAAATGTTTTAATTGTAATGATTTTTGGTAATCAAGCAATAAAGAATCAATACAATTAACAGAAGGAAAGAAGGCGAAAGAAAGAAAGAAAGAATGAAAGAAAGAAAGAGGGAGGGAGGGAGGAAACAAAGGAAGGAAAGAGGCAAAGAAAAAAGAAAAAGGACAGAACAAAATAATAAGAAAGAATGAAAGAGAGAAAGAAAGAAAGAAAGAAAGAAAGAAAGAAAGAAAGAAAGAAAGAAAGAAAGAAAGAAAGAAAGAAAGAAAGAAAAAGAGAAAGCGAGAACGAAAGAGAGAAGGAAAGAGAAAAATAATGAAAAAAGGCAGAATGAATGAAGGGAAGAATGAAAGAAGGAAAGAGAAAGGAAAAACAAGAAAGAAAGAAAGAAAGAAAGAAAGAAAGAAAGAAAGAAAGAAAGAAAGAAAGAAAGAAAGAAAGGAGGGAGTGTATTACTTAATACAGAACAGATCTGTCGGGAACTTTACCTGGAACTTGCTCAGGAACAGAATGACAAATTTTCCCAATGCCTCTCCCAGGACCCCCGACAATTAATATATATCACTGGATACCGTAAGGTCCTGTGGGGGAAGGGTATTGGGACAAAATAACAAAAAAAGAAGAGGCTGCCTTGAATAATCTGGTTCGTGCTCCATTCTCTATCGACTCCTCACCTTCTAATAGAGCATCTGAAAAGAGTGCATCCAATTAAATTAGAGAAAGTTCTAATTCAATCTTCTTAACCTAAGTACTACTAACATACCCAGTAATCCAAGACTTCAGCTTCTCTTTTTATAAGCACCAATGCGTTTCTAGATAAATCTTCCCATAAGTAACTTTAAGTGTATCGTCATAATAGGTTAATTTATGCCCCTCAATAATTTAATGGTCTTGTGGTTTTTCTCTTTTCTTACAAGTTATGTACATCCTGAGGGAAACGGAAACTCTGGTAAGTACTACTTTTCCCTTCTCTGCTTGCTTTCCAAAACTATTTTTCTGACTATTGATATTATTATACTTGGCCCCTTTTAATTAATTTCTGGAAAATGAAAAAAAATTACTTATCTTGCCCTCTTGAGGAAGAAGAGATTTAATGGCGGTTGGAGAGAAGCCAACTCTTTTTTCCAACAAAAAATAGTCTCTCAAGTCTCTTAAATCAATCAAAGTTTTCTGCTTATGATGTGTTGACTCTGCTTTACACGGAGAGGAACACTGCTTTCTTCATGACCTCGAAGGAAAAACCTAGTCAGCTCAAGGACAGAATCTCTGACAAAAACATCAAACCCAGAAGAGGTAGGAGTATGCTCTTCCTCCGAAAAGCTCCTATACTCCAAACAGCTCACTTGACGGAAACCAACGGGTAATGATTCGCCAGCCTAACTGCTGCAACAAATCTCTAAGACTCGACGCACATGATGCAAACTACCTCACTAAAAACTCCAAGGTGAAAGTCAGTGCTACGATACTCTACAAACCACTTCAGTGAAGTGGGTTGCCTCATAGAGGAGTGCGCTCCATGTAGAATCTTGAGTCCTTGGAATTATTTAACAACTAGAGCAGCCTCCTTCACATGAAGGCAGCCATCTTGAAGTTCCTTATTCTCCATGCCCCTTTCTAAATATTTCCAATGGACCTTTTCCTCTGTTCTGAATGACCTTTTTGGCCAGAAGAACATAGGGAATACCCCTTAGTGCTGGGAGTCCTTCTATGTTCCCAATGGACACAATCTTGTATCTAGTGAAATAGCGAAAAGGAACAAAGTGGGGAGTAGAGAGGTACCACTCGCACGAGTGGTGGAGGTGGATACTTCCTCCCAGTCATACGCTCATAAACATAGGGATCCACCCGTGGGTACAATATGTCAAAAAACTCCCGCAGAAAAATATGTATCCCACAGTCGTGCAGAATACACATCAGTTGTTTAAATACCCCTCACACACCAAAAGGGCCCTTGGTGTCATGCTTCATCATAGGGGTCTTCCCGCCCCTCTACGGGACGGGGCGTGCTACGACCTACGTCTGCGTGGGAGCACTGTTATTAATGAGATGACTATGTGTGATGCGAGGGTGTGAGACGAAGGGTCAGGAGTGGATGGAAACGTGAATTAAAAAATACCTGGCTCTTTGGTCTAAAGAAGTTTATTATACCGTTTGAGCTGGTATTAGTAAAAAGGTGAGGGGGAGGAGGAAGTGTGCCTCAATGAGCTGTGCCTCCTAAGGGTGCCGACATGTTTCGAAGCTTCCCCGTGCTTCTTCTTC
Organism: Triturus cristatus; assembly: GCF_964204655.1. Classification (NCBI taxonomy): domain Eukaryota; kingdom Metazoa; phylum Chordata; class Amphibia; order Caudata; family Salamandridae; genus Triturus; species Triturus cristatus. Next base: position 150,405,193 of record NC_140583.1, read on the forward strand.
AGGACCTTATGGATCCCTTCCTAAAACTCACTGTGATGTGTAAAATGAAAATAATGAATGAATAAATGAAAAAGGAAGTAAATAACCTCCTAGGGTAAGTAATGCCTGAATAGGTCTTACATGGTCCATTAACCTAGAAAAACAAACACAAAAGGGTAGATAAAAGCCATATTTCACGTAGCTAGATGATCAATCCATCGTGTGCAAATAGTGATCTGAAAAAGAAGTGATATAATAATCTCCTCTTAACGCTATCCATAACGTTATCACGTGGTCTGTGGTGAAGATACTGGGTGACAAATAGACATAAACATTAGACAGAACATACACGTAACATAAAGCACACGCTCTATTCAGAAAGGAACAGAGTTCCTATGATCCTAAAATACCCAAAACAATCGTTGTCCATAACAGTGGGAACATGTCAAAAAAACAACATACTTGCTGTAAAGAGAGTAAATAACCTCATGAGCTCGTGGACCGAGTGGTGGAAGTGCCAAATCGGCTAGCTATATTATAGGAAAAAGGAGAAAGTATATTCCCAATCGGTCACGAGAGTGACGTTGAAATGGTCCGAGGTAGGCAATCCCTACAGGTACCGGCTGTGCCGTACTTACAACTCCCTGGAACAATGTCCTGCCAAGTAAACCACCCCGGTCGGCTCCGTCGATGATACTGAGCGTGAGGGAGCGGATTTAAATACTATCTTCAATCAAGGTAAGCGCGCGAAAGCCAGTGTTTACACCGTCGCGCGTTGACCTGCCTAAACACCCTTGAGAGTGCATTTTTAGACCTTTTGGCTTCAGACTATGCCTAGATCCAGTTGATTTGAACATGGGTATATGTAAATCGAATTTCCTTCGGCGATACATAATTTTTTTCACCGAAGCGGAGTTCGTTTATTTAAATGCCACTTTCTGTGTATTTTTTCTGCTGACTATTGTCCGCAGGTAATTTTATCAGGCACCTTAGAATTATGTCTCTGGTATATAATAATATTATGTGTGTCCCGTTGCACTCACACTTTGACCCGGCCGGCTCACTTCCGGTTCCGGGTCTTTGAAGGCAGAGGTAGCGGGTCAATGCGCGACGGTGTAAACACTGGCTTTCGCGCGCTTACCTTGATTGAAGCTAGTATTTAAATCCGCTCCCTCCCGCTCAGTATCATCGACGGAGCCAACCGGGGTGGTTTACTTGGCAGGACATTGTTCCAGGGAGTTGTAAGTACGGCACAGCCTGTACCTGTAGGGATTGCCTACCTCGGACCATTTCAACATCACTCTCGTGACCGATTGGGAATATACTTTCTCCTTTTTCCTATCATATAGATAGCGGATTTGGCACTTCCACCACTCGGTCCACGAGCTCATGAGGTTATTTACTCTCTTTACAGCAAGTATGTTGTTTTTTTGACATGTTCCCACTGTTATGGATAACGATTGTTTTGGGTATTTTAGGATCATAGGAACTCTGTTCCTTTCTGAATAGAGCGTGTGCTTTATGTTACGTGTATGTTCTGTCTAATGTTTATGTCTATTTGTCACCCAGTATCTTCACCACAGACCACGTGATAACGTTATGGATAGCGTTAAGAGGAGATTATTTTATCACTTCTTTTTCAGATCACTATTTGCACACGATGGATTGATCATCTAGCGATGTGAAATATGGCTTTTATCTCCCCTTTTGTGTTTGTTTTTCTAGGTTAATGGACCATGTAAGACCTATTTAGGCATTACTTACCTTAGGAGGTTATTTACTTCCTTTTTCATTTATTCATTCATTATTTTCATTTTACACATCACAGTGAGTTTTAGGAAGGGATCCTTAAGGTCCTGAAGAAGAAGCACGGGGAAGCTTCGAAACATGTCGGCACCCTTAGGAGGCACAGCTCATTGAGGCACACTTCCTCCTCCCCCTCACCTTTTTACTAATACCAGCTCAAACGGTATAATAAACTTCTTTAGACCAAAGAGCCAGGTATTTTTTAATTCACGTTTCCATCCACTCCTGACCCTTCGTCTCACACCCTCGCATCACACATAGTCGTCTCATTAATAATAGTGCTCCCACGCAGATGTAGGTCGTAGCACGCCCCGTCCCGTAGAGGGGCGGGAAGACCCCTATGATGAAGCATGAAACCAAGGGCCCTTTTGGTGTGTGAGGGGTATTTAAACAACTGATGTGTATTCTCCACGACTGTGGGATACATATTTTTCTGCGGGAGTTTTTTGACATATTGTACCCACGGGTGGATCCCTATGTTTATGAGATCTAGTGAAATAGCACCAGCCAGAAAAGCAAAACACTTCAAAAGAAATTTACAACAGCAATGGCAAGAGATGGGATCTGATAACGATGGAATGTGCATCAGAAGCATCCTGCTATCACATTAGGCTCTAAAATGATTACTAAAGTAATTAAAGTAACAAATCCACTGGTGATGAAGGGAACTAACTTGTGTGCAATTGTGCTGATTGCAAGAGAGCAAAATGCAATCATTCAAACTGAAGTTAACCAGTGGCTTAAGCAGCCTCCCCCATGATATTTACTGTAGTGGGCAGAAGCAGAATACGGCTGACACAGCAAAAGACCAATGGATAAAGAGACATGGATAAAAGCCACTTTATGCAAGTATATTAGACATATTTTAGTAAAATCAAATGGTCTTGGCCACCACTAGACCCAAAAGGTGTGCTAAGGCTCATTTTAACTTATAGGGCACACAATAGCTAATTCTACTAGACACTTTTTCTGGAAGTCTGATAAGTGAAGTGATTACCCAGAAATGTATGGCTTTAAGACTTTGTAATGCCCCATGATGAATTACTTGATTGACAGTTTGTTTCACCCCTATTGTGATTCAGTGCATGACAATGCCAAACTGAAAAACATTTCAGAATATGTACTAGTAAAAAATTAGCGTCAATTTAATTTTTGAGACACAGCGACTGTAGAAAATGTAATTGTACACAGCACATTAACAGGATTACCAATGAAAATAATACAATGATGTACAATGGCACACAAAATAATTTAAACGCCTGTTCATCCCAAAAATACAGACGCTCAAGCATTACTCGGTTTAGCATGTACGCTTTACAATAACTTAGTTATAATTTCAAGTTTTTGAATGCCTTTTTACTGATCTGCAAGAAACACTGCCTTCTCAATCAATTGAACTTATCTCCTATATAATAAACTCTATCCTCTTAGAGCTTAAAAAATTGGTCACAATAATTCCTTTCTTTATGAAAAAATGCATTACAGCAAACTCCATGAAACTCCTGCTGCAGTTTTGAATTTTCAGTCTAAATCTATTTCTGGTAATGGGCATAAGATACTTCAACATACTGTGCACAGGAGGCCTATGTCTATTATTGACATACTTGGCTTTTTCAAGACTTTTTGGCAATTGTTGAACCTCCTCCAGAGACTGCACCACTCTGTATAAGAGCTCCACATTTTATTTCAAAAACCTATATTTTGGAAATCCGAAATGTCTTGTGTGCATATTAGAGATTGGATGGGAATAACACAGTTTTGAAATTGACGGTGGCATTGCACTCATTTCAGAAAAAAATATCCAGTTGGGAAATTTGAAATCATATTAGAGCAATATGTTGAATTGAACTACTGAATATCAACCCCCAGATTATAATGGTGCAAGAATATGGGGGACATAATTTCGGAAGACAAGCTCAAATAGGGAAGCTGAAATGTGCTACTCCTAAATCCACATCTATGGACCTTGAAGATATATGTACCACATTCAATATAGAAAACATGTACATAATTAAGACTCAATATGTGTTTTGATGTTTTGTTTTCACTATTGTGTCCCATTGAAATTCTGGATTACAGGTGAATCCTATTCAGCATACTGGATGTTGGCAAAATGAACATTTTACAACAGATATTGTATCAAGTTCATTTGAGCCACATTCCTAATCATTCTTGATGTTGAATTTGACTTTTAATATCTTTCAGAGTGACTTAAAAGTTTAGGATTGATTTGCCCAAAAAAGATGGCAAATTGCATATGAAAATGCTTGACTTGTTCTGCTTAGGAGTGGATGTCGGTGCATATCAAAAGCATATACTTGACTTGCTGCATTGCATATGAAAGTGTTTGACTTGTTCTGATTATTAGTGGATGGTGATGCATATTAAAAGCATACTGATGGCTGACATAAAATTGCTGTATCGTCCATATATTGAAGAGAAAGTTATCCAGTCACTTGGGCTGGGCCCATGTTTTGTGATAAGTTGTGACCTCCATACTGTGGTATGAAAGCTAAAAATAACCCAGTGAAGCCAACAAGCCAACGCACACCCCTTCGTAAGCCCAGAGAGTATGCAAATATAAACTGGTCGGGGTCTCTGAGTGTATGGGTACCTGTGTACCGATTAAAAAGATCACGCAGCTCTTAATAATGCAGGCTAAATATTAGGGGTGGGCGGAATTTGCGAAATTAACTTTCGCAAATTATCGCGAAAATGTTTAAAATTATCGCAAACAAGCGGAAATATCGCGAAGATGCGGAAGTTTTTTTCCGGCATGTTCGCGAGATTTTCTGCATGGTTGCGGGTCACCAACTTACCCATGTGGTTGCTTGCGGGCGCGGCCATCTTGTTTTGAGTTGTCTCGCGGTGCATGATCGCGAGAAGAAAGACGTGATCGTGCGATGCATGACGCCAATGCGGCCGCGAACTGTCGCAAGACAGCGCAAATGGCTAAAAACAATACAACATCTCATGGAGAACGCGACCGGATCAAGAAAACTTGTCGGCGAACGCAGGGATTCAGGTAAGGCGATCGCGCGCGCGAGAATGTATTATTTTACAGCGCGAGCAAGAAACAAATTATCGCCAAGCTGCGGAAACCGGAATTTTTGACATTTTCGCGCTCTCCGCGGAACGCAAAAATGTCAAATTATCGCAATTTCCGCGAACGGAACGAAATTTTCGCCCAGGCCTACTAAATATCATTATTTTATTATTATTATTATTATTATTATTAATAGATTTATAAAGCGCACAGCTACCCGACAGGGTCTCCGGGCGCTGGACAGGTGGAGGCAGGGTAACTTAGGCAACAGGCACAAATAGGAATAATAGGTCAAGCCAGGTCCCTGAAAAGCAGAGTCTTTAAGTGCTTACAGAAAGCTAACAGAGAATGACAATTCCTAACATCAATTAGGAGAGCATTCCAGAGCTTGGGGCCCAGATAGGAAAAAGAGCGACCCCTCATACGGAGGAGCCGAAACCTGGGGACTGAAAACAGTGAGAGGCTGGAGGATCCTAGCTGTTGGGCCAGCACATAAGGTGTTACCAATCTTTGAATATAGAAAAGAGCACGGCCACATTTGCCCCAAAACATGTAGCATAGGGCCTTGAACTCAATGCGCTTACTGACTGTAAAAGGCTCTCACACTTTCTTTCAAAGAACATTCATTTTATGTAATGGAAAGTAAGGGTATAATATTAGTTACTGATGTGCAATTCCCCTTCTTGTGTCTTATGGTGTCTTATGGTTGATGTTGTACTATATGCAGACCCAGTATAATATCAATCATTTTGTTGCACTCTGAGAACTTTGCATAATATCTAATTCATAGGTCCCCCTATTTCAACTTGCCAACTAATTTACCTTCTACATCCGGCAAAGCTGCCTACCTGTATCTTGTTTGTATACAGCAAGCACCATTTTTTGTAAAGCAGGAGCAAAACTGAACCACACGGAGATAGAACAAAATAAACAGTTTAGCAGCACACTCCAGAGCCCTGGTTCATATTTAAACAAATCCGAAGAGCCCCATTCTCTATGGGTGCTCTCAATGGGTTCCCTTTCCTGATCAGCTTTGACAAGGTGTTAATGTGAGACATCCACTGCTTGGCAGATATGCATCTATGACTTATAAAGGTGGTATCTCCCGTAAATTAAAAATTATAAAACAGATATTTCAATTTCATCATTTACTAAGGCATTGCAAATCTCCACCCATTGCACAGTGGCATGGCGGCATGCTCGCTTTTCACTTCCCAATATGTGTGTTTAAGTTACTAAGTAGCTTTAGTCTCTGAGTGTTTTGGAGACATTTGTCAAACTTCTGAGCTCTCCATTTTTTAAAGTTTTCATCTGACTTTAATGATTAACAAAGCAGTCATTCAACCAGTTAGACTAATACTTTTCAAGTTCAAGATGAGTATTAAACTATTAAATATGCTTCAAGTCTACATGGTCTGGTCTGAATTTGGGGGATAGTTGTACTACTGTTACCTTTCATCAGTACAGTATTAATGGCCTTGGCCATTTAAAGATTTATCCCATTTGCCACTTTAAATATATACATGTATATATATGTATGTGTGTGCTTCTGATTGTGTGTCTGTGCATAATTTTGGGTGTAAATATATAGTTTTTTACGTATTAATCTATTTTTCTTTCTAAATTCTGCAGCACATGTAGAAAGAGGAAAACGTCTCTAATGGTTGTTTTACTACAGGAAGAGACACCTTCCTACCAGTAACATGGGCACTTTCTCCCATGGAGCAATGGTGTCTGTGTTGGCGTAAGAGCAGAAATGTGTCCTAACTTAGTAGATATGGTGCATTCTTGCTCTCTTCCTGTCACACGGCTCAATGCATCAAGTGTCTTGTTGCATTCCATTGGTTGATACTTTTATAAATCTGGTCCTGAGTGACTGAAAATGTAATATGAAAATTCATGCTAACCGCAACAGAGGGCATGCATGACTACATGTTTTCAAATAGAAGTTTTGACCAGGTGCAGGACGCTCCACCATTGTTGAGTATGGTTTCAATGTGGCTTTTCTCAGGAATTGTGGAAAATCAAAATTTTTGTGCAACAAAGTGTAACTTGGAAGCAGAATATTTCTGTGAAACACAAGCTGTTTCCTGATGAGGTTCACTGGCTCAGAGTAATGTTGTTTTAAATTGAGTGTGCCATATCTAAAGTTTATATATTTAACCTAGAATTTCTAAAGGTTAGTGTATTGATGACCGGAGTAATATCTCAGAAATATTGACAACCAGTGTTCAATGTTTCCTGCACAGTGCTAATACCATGTTAAATGTGTGCACAAAAATGGGTTTAGGGGGCTATTCACAAGAGCGTGTGATAACTACCGTAAGAGTAGCGTAACACAACTTCCAATATCGCAGCCTATCTCAGGAAAATAATCCTGTGTCAACGTGGAATTCACAACAAGGTGGTACCATGCGATAGTCCCCCGACACCGCAGACAATGTCCGCGATACAACAACCACGATGGAGATAAAAACACAAACCACAACCCCAAAAAACACGCCATGGGCCAAAGCGCGATGAGGAAATCAGTGATAAGCAGCGCCAGGCCTGCAACACACACCTGGCAGGCCGAAAAAATCAACATAAAAGTAGAAAAAACACACACACACAAACTGACCTACACCCAAGCACCATGGAGGCAGCCGGAGCAGGCGCAGTGGACGAGCTCAATCCCAAAAGCACCCTAGACGACCAGCCGGGACATCGGGGACAGGGAAGGACAAGAAGACAAGGAAGACGAAGTTCAGTCCGCAGGCGAACAGGATCATAGTCACGGAGGTGATGGAACACCACCAACAACTCTTTGTCAACTCCAACGTGTCATTGAGCACCAAAACTGCAATATGGTGAATGCCGTCGGAGAGCACAAGCGGACAATGGACGAGGTCAAGTGGCGATGGAATGACCAAGGAGAAACTCTCTGCCAACCAGAAGGCAGCAATGCAGACCGGAGGTGGGGGCCCAGCACCACAGCTCGTGCTGGATGATATGGAGGAGCTGGTGTCGACAGTCATCAGTGTGGATACTGTGGCCGGAGTCGGGGGACTGGACAAAGTCCGACAGGACACAACACAACCGCAGCAGGGTGAGTGACCACCAGGTACTTGAGGGATGGGTGGAGATGGCCACGATGGTAAACATGTACAATCAAGCAGGGCACAGTACCCACCCACAATGACCCTGGCACCTCGCCCAGACCCACAGACTGTCACAATGTAAAATGCCATGCTGTCAGAATGTCAACCTGTACCATTCGGCTACATACATGTGGAGACATTGTAATACACCATCTCCCCTTCACATCGCAGGGGCATCGTCAACACCTCCTGCAGAGCAGTCCCAGCCACTCTTCACTGATGACAAGGAGGACAACACCAGCATTGACGCACAAGCCCTCCTAGACATCATTGACCTCATCCGTGACTCACATCCAGGAACAGGGCAGCCCGGCTACATTGAGGAGACCCCACCCACCACCCACCACCCAAACCCCCCAGCAGGAGGCACCCACAGCCCCGGCACCCTCCCAAGTCCCCCAGGAACAACAAATGGCCTTCCAACGCCGTGTGCTGGAGGGCCAGAGGGAGACGGCTGAGCAGGTGCGGGTGGGGTTCAAACTCATGGCTGCCAAACTGGACCCATCCTTGGGTGTCGCCCCATGGTCTCCAACGAGCCCGGGGAGATATCGCTGGAGTTATGATGTGGAGAGTAGAACAGCTGTCCGCTTAGAGTTGCTCCAGCGATACCAGCCATGAGCTGGCACACATGCAGAGGCTCATGGAGGACATGGTGCATATGGAGGCGGAAAGGATGGCAGCCACCGCTGCACATCATTGGAATGTAGCTGGGATCTATCATGCCCTGCAGACCTCCATCATGGCATTGCCGCCACAAGGCGTGGCGCTGATTAATGCTGCTGCCCCTACACCATCCACATCCCCGCCCCCTGGTGTGTCAGTGCCTCACAGTGCGGCAGACATATCCACCCAGGCCCCTGATGTGTCAGTGGCACACAGTGCCGCAGCCGGGACTGCAACACCCACAGGAGGGGCAGGGCACACATCCGGGGTCGAGGACCTGGATGGGTTTGTGATCAGGAGGGACTAGCATTCATTTCCCCCACTTGGCCTGTTTCTGCCTGTTTCTGCTTGGTGCCGCACATGGCCTCATGACCTTCCACTGACCCCCAATACACTCCGATGCACTCACCTTGGACAGCGACATGGACTGCCATATCCTGTTCAGCGACCAATGACACGGCGGACAGACTGCGGACTGTACCCTTCCTCTTCCGCAGTACATGTCATCCCCGGATGGACTCTGGCTGGCCCTCCACCGGCCCATATTGTGTAGTGTGCTCCGCATTGCCCTGTACCGCTCCAGCTGGATACCTGCACTGGATGTGCAAATAAACATCCAGTGACGCACTGCTGTGTCATGTCTTACATTCAGGTATGGATGTGTGGATGAATGTGGGGACAGTGCCTTCCCTTGCATCAATGATGTTCATCCTGTGGGATGCGAGTCAGAGGGTGGGACATTGCATTTTGTGTACCTGGTCCCATGTACACTACAACATGGACACATGCTTCAGTCACTTCCTTGTCTGGACATGGACTGGACCACGCCTGAACCCACGAGTCATTGTGGCAAGCCTTGCGCTGGTCCAATGTATAGCAGGCCAGACCACTCCGATCACGCACCGAGGGGGGACCATCATTGCTATCCGTCGCAGGCATACTCGCTGGTGATGTGCGGATCACTGGTCTAGTCGTCAGCATGTCACAGCCACTCCCTGAGGGCAGGTTTGCACACACACCACACCCATCTGGCACAGGCGTCACTGGCCATGTGACTCCGCCAACATAAGGGGGAGCGACGACACATTCCCCTCTTTCGGTGGTGACTGGATGAAGGCTGCTCCATGCTTCTCATTCATAAAGGGCACATGAGTTGTTGCACACAGGGTTGGTGACATCTGAGGCATGGCGAATGACACGGGCCTACCGCCACGTGGCGCTGACTGGGCTTGCACAGGGTTAGTGGCACCTGAGGCCTTGCGGCCGGCAAGGGCCTGCCACCACAAGTCGCTGACTGGAGTTGCACAGGGTTAGTAGCACTCGGAGCATTACGGCTGGCACCGGCACCACACCACGGAATGGTGACTCTGGGTGCATTGATTCAGTGGCACCTTAAGCTGCTGAGCGGGTGTGCAGCCTGCGATGATGCCCCATATCGGCGGTCCGGACAGCTGAGGTTTAGTGTGCCCTGCTGGACCACAGTGTAGGCCACAGCCAGCGGGCAGCGCCAGCCTACGCCACATGGCATCGCTTCCGGGATCCCAGCGTTAGTGGTACCCATTGAGTTGAGCGGGTGTGCAGCCTGCGATGGTGCCGGGTGCACTGGTATGTTCTCTGCCATGGAGTAATCAAGACCCAGCACCAGACATGAGACCTGTTGACCTGCAAAGCGTGGCTGCATGGTGGTGTGGAGGGTGCCATGTCCACAGTCCCCAGGCTTGTGGCTTGCAGCGGCATGTGGTGGGACCTCCCGTCTATACGCAGGTGGCGGAAGGTGAGCAGTGAGGCCTGGGTGTTCATGGGCATGCTCCGATGGGCGACGGGAGGGGTTGGGGTGCTTCTGCCTGGGTGTGAATGGGCGGGCAGGTGATGTTGTCTTGTGCAGGTGTGTGTACTGTGCCAGTCATTTATCTGGACTCTGTTTCAGCTGGCGGCTCTGACTCAGTTGTGTGACCTGGTGAACTGCGATACATACCTGCACGTGTGTGGAGACACACCAGTGGCAGCAGGTGAGCAGTGTGGCCTGGGTGACACTGTCTCTCTCTCCCCCTCTCTTCTTCTCTCTCTCCCCATCTCTTCCTCTCTCTCCCCTTCGCTCTCTCTCTGTCCTTTGATGTGCAGGGGACACACCCTCTCATCATGATTTTTGTCTTGCAGGCTGGGACCTATGGATTTTTCCGAGGGGAGCGGCCATGTGTCTTCATTTCATTTCAGTGTTCATTTTAATAAAGTTTCATTTGTTGCTTTGAAAGTGAATCTGTACTGCTCTTTTCTATGTCGATACATGCATATCACCAGTTGTGATTGTGAGACATCTGGCGGATTATTTTATCTGTTTAGGTGTAGCTGATGTGGCATATATTTTGTCGGGGGTGCCAGGGAGGGGTGGTCCTGGGGGTGGTGTCAGTGGGTGTTATGGTCCTCTTGGGTGTCCGGGCCACATGATGGGTGGATCCATGGCTTCTGTTGCCATTCAGGTGTGGCCCTGGGCTGGTCTCCCTTTTGTGGTGCAGGCTGCCGGCCAACTTTACACCGGGTCAGAGCAGGTGTAGATTTCCTGGTGCTAACGCGCCTTATCGCCTGTTTTGTGTTTTTATCGCCGTTGTGGCTGGTCGTTTAGAATGTTGTGGTGTGATGTTGTTGCGGATTTTGGCACCGGAACGCCCATTCTGTATCTTATTAGCGATAGTTGCGCGGGTCTTCTGTGGCGATGTTTTTTGCGGCTGCTATCACGGGTAAACTGGTGCTATTGGCTGTTAACACCAGCTTGTGAATGGTGCAAGGGATTTATCGCAACTTTGGCTGCGATAAAGTGCCGTTGACCCAGCGATAGTTTCTTGTGGATCTACCCCTTAGTTTTTAATTGTTCCTGCGCATGTGTTAGTGATACACTCTCAAACTCTTTTACTTGCACTTTTATTGCATTTTGTATAATAAAGGACAGATTTATCCTTTTTTCATTCAGTGCAGCAAACCACCTTGCTGCGTTACACTGCATGAAAGGGAAAGGCCAGGAATATGCAATATTTAAAATGATTCAGCGCATTCCAGTCCTTTCATTGCGTTGGCGTACAATGTGCTGCCTAGTGCTAACGCAGACACCCATTGCGCCATGGTGGAAAGGTGCTTGGAATGCACACACAGTTGTTTTTTGTGCAGGAAGGGGCACCTTCCTGCACTAAAAAAGCTCTGAGGCATCTTCCTCTTGCTATGTGTGCTGCAGAATAACGATATTTATTCTCACTATGCCTCACCTGGGGAGGCATTTTAGTCATTCTCAGGTCTACCAGTAATGGTAAATCGAGGGATGCGCCAAAATGCATAAGTGGATGTTTAGTTAACCCACGCTGCACCCATGTAAAGCCTCCCTGGGGCAGAGTAACACAGGGCAGCAATTTGCAGTGTTGCGTTACTCTAGATTTCTCAAGTAATGCAGGACCATGCAAGGTGGCTTTCCGTGGGTTGATAAATCTGACTTAGCAGCTGTGCCACACTGTGCCCCCTTATGTGGTGCAAGGGTGATGCAACTCATTGATAAATCTGCCCCTAAGTTTATTTAGATGTATGCCCATTTGCATCTCTGGATCGGCATTTCAATATAAATTGCATCTCAGTGGTTACACAGTGACACGAGGTCATTGGAAAACATGTCAAATTAGGCACGATTCTAGGAGAGTTAGATGCATTTAAGTTTTGGGAAAAATGTGTGTGCTTCTTTAAATGTCATATATTTGATGGACGTTTCTCTAAAAAGATGTACGCAGTTTCTAATTTGATAAAGGAAAAACTACGAATACTGAGCTGAGGGATGTAAGAACCTCTTGTTCAAGTAATTAATAGTGATTTTCTTCTATTTCATGCTTGTACAGAAATGGTTATAAGTTAACATTTATCTTCTGGTTAATTACATAAAAACCATTTCAGGGTGATTGAAAGTATTTACATATCTACACCAACAACATCAAAGGATTGCCCTTTAATTCTGATGTTTATTTTTAATTGGAAGTTAATCTGATCGAAAAAAATAGAGGATGTACCCCCAAGCAGTCCGAATGTTTCAGGACTTTCAAGCGAAATGGCAAACCAGATTGCTTTGAGTATCCAACATCATAAAGACTCAGAGGCCTGTAACATTTGGAAGATCAGTGTGGAGGCAAAGATAAAAGAAACACGATAATGTAATTAAAGTATGTACGCTCTAGTATCGTTGGAATGACACCGAGCATTCTTATCACCAGAACACAAGTTGGGGGCATATCAGCAACGAGGCCGAAAAGCGGCGATAGTTTTATCGCCTAATTAGCAAGCTCACGCTAGCGTGTGAAAACTTGCGTTAGCGCAGGAATTCTTAATGCCCAGCTTTGCTTCTCTAATGAGATGCAAAGTGGGCGTTTCTTACCTGACATGACAGGAGAAATGTCGCTAAACGACATTTCTCCTATCATCAAGCCCCACGCCATGAAGCATAGCGGCAAGAAAAGTAGCGATAACCCCTGTTATTGCTACTTTCCTTACGCCTGCTTCAGGACTGACTTAGCAATGATATCCTATGGAAGGTGGATATCATGGCTAAGTTTGTGAGGCCCTATCAACAAGCTAACGCCACATTTCATGAGATTATCGCTGGGTTTCCAGCGATAATCTCACGTTAGGCAGTTAGCGCTAGGATTTTTATTGCTTTTAAGATAAGAGTTGCTAATAGCACGCTATCTCAGCGATAAAAATCCACGCTAGCCAGCGATAATCATCCTAGCGCTAAGTGCGCTTAGCGATAATTATCGCCGGTTGTTGCTGATATGCCCCTTAACCTCTTGCAAAGCGCATTTTTGGATGTTTGCAGCAGAAACACATTTTTGCATGTTTTCAGTAGAAACACATTTTTGGATGTTTGTAGTAGTTCCCGTTTAAACCTTCGACAAAAGATCTCCGTGTCAAGAAATGTACACAGGGAACCGAGAAAATAGCTAAAATATAACCACATTTTGATTTCCTTGTGCAAAATTGAAAAAAAGTCTTGGGCAAGAAAAGACTAAAAAGTTATATATTCGAAAGTTGTGTTGTGCTCTTGTTGTGCCTGGATCATCATCTTCTAAGCTTTCAGGACCAGAGATGTATCAAAAACATTCAACCACTGTCTTCACATTTTTTTAAATACATTTTTCAAAACTTTTGTGGTTTCAACCTACATGGGATTGATGGTAGAAACAGGTGTGAAACCCCTGGTTCAACCAAGTAAACGGTGGGCCTCATTTACAAGCCCCTGTGCGCCACAGGAACATCAAATTTATCAGCATTCCGGCTGCGCACAGTGCAGTGCCATATCTACAAAGCCACGTAAAGCCACACTGAATTGCTTTTCATGGTCTAGTAGATATGGTGTGAGGGAACACAGCTCAAGTCTGGGAAGTAAGTGCAAATATATTGTGCTCCAAAGGAAAGGATCATAGGGGGGGCAGTATCAAGTGGGATCCAGATCTGATTTTGCTAAAGAGGGTAAAGAAGTTTTCATAAGTTAGGGAGGGGTATGGGGGGCGTGGCAACACAAGCCACGATGGTGGACATGCATTGCTGAGGCTCCATGCTCGGGCGCCTCTAACATCTAATCCCGAGCGTCACCGAGATCGACAAACGGACCCAGAAACATCCACATGGAGATGCGGTGCATGCGGAGACCTAAAGACACTCACAACTCCTGAGCAGGGCTTCTTTATACGGAACCACCCGTGCCGCACCCCGGCTCTTAAAATGGCGTCGGGAGTCCTCTGAGCGGACCCAGCAGCAGTGCGAGGACAGGCCCAGGGACACTAACACACCGTGCCCAGCCCGACTCGACATCCAGACGCCATGGACCTGCAGCGAACCGGTGAAGGACTACACAGAAAGCCACAGTGCAGGCGATTGCCGGCGTCCTCGATCCACCCGCCATTTTGAACACCGTGCATCCAGCGCAAGCTTGAAGCGGGCCTCGACCCCCCCACCTGGACATTCCAGGTACCCAGCGCAGCTCGCTTATAGGGGGACCATGGGGAAGCAACGAATATAGGCGGGGCGGCGTGATCCGGGGGCCTCCCAACTATCTGCAACGGACCCTGCCTGACCTCCACATGGCCACTCGTATAGCGCCTGACTCCACCGAACAACCTCGGCGAGGGCCCTGATCCCGCGGCGACCGCAGCGACAGCCCCTCCGGAAGCAACCAGGGGAGCTGACACACCGCGCCTGGTCCGACCCACCATGTGGACACAGCGGACCACCAGTGAACCTCCCCAGGGCCTCAAGGGACGCCGGAGATCAGTGAGGGCCAGCGTGACAGACCACAATGCCAGCACCCGGCATGAGATGGTAGCGGGCTCTGAACCCCTCACAGGACACTCCAGGTACCTGGCGTAGCTGCCGCATAGTGGGGTCAGGGAGGGACCATGACTTTCAACAGGGGCGACGTGATCCCAGGCCCCTCAACCGCCCGAAAACGGACTTTGCCTGACTTTAATATGGCTGCCTGCATGATACCTGACTTCATAGCAAACCCCCAGCGAGGGCCCTGATCGTACAGCGGCTGCAGCGATAACCCTCAACCTGCAAGGGACGAGCACTCAACCCACTGAGGTGACGCATGTGACCCTCCACTCGTACCACCGAGAGCACATGCTGTCTTCACGAGGGTGGCCTAACGTTAGGAGCAAATCGCCCACAACTCCCCACACCTGACAGAGGCGATCTCTACGCCCGGACCAGCCTCCACCATCCACAGCTTGGACTCCATGACGGAGTGTGGGAACCGGAATACCATTGAGGACTATCTCCTTTCGGTGATGCGCTCACGCCATCCACCGACACCGCAGGGCCCCGCTTCTCTTATTTACTGACTCACTGCACCTCTAAGGACTTGCAAGACCCATCCAGCAGCAACGCCCCCCACCACATAGGGCAAAGATGGGGAAACCAAAGCCTGCACAGCACAATGCAGTACCAGAAACTGCCCCGGAAAATATGCCGAAAGCCTCAAATTGGTCCCCCAGTACAGCACCTTCACCGGACCTATCAATCTCGGACAAACTGGACAAAGTCCTCACCGCCATCGAACTGTCCGGGTCATCTATGGAAGAAAGACTCGGTACATTGGCGACAGACGTCAACCTCCTCCGAGACGATCACCGCAAACTTGCTGACCGGGTGAGAACAGAGGAACGGGCGCTGGAAGAAATGCCGCCAACACTGAAGGAGCATCAGATGACGCTCCAAGGAATTCTCACCCGCTTATCCGTGGTGGAGGAGCGCGCACAGGACTTGGAAGGCCGCTCGCGACGCTGTAACATCTGAGTGCTGGGACTACCGGAGGGCGTTGAGGGAGCAAACCCCATAGACTATATGGACACATGGCTTAAATCCTTCACCGCAACATCAGACCGAACAGCGTGCTTCTCAATTGAACGAGCCCACAGGGTGCCTGCCCGAAAACCCCCACCTGGCGCAGCCCCCAGGCCGCTGTTAGCTAAATTCCTACACTTCCGGGACCGCGATGCAGTACTCCGGGTGGCGCGACTGGCGGCGCCACTTCGGGTAGAGAACAACCAGATAATGATCTTCCCGGACTATGCCGAGCAGTGCAGCAGCAAAGATCATCCTTCCTGGACGTAAAACGGAGACTGCGTGAAAATAACATTCAATATGCTCTGCTCTTCCCGGCCCACCTCAAGATCCTCCACAATGGATCCTCCTTTTTCTTCACGACCGCAGAGGCCGCACATGACTGGGCAGACCAACACTGTACGCGGGCACCCAACACTCACCCCCACCGTGGCTCACCTCTCAAAACTTTCTGTGCTAGAAAACGCCCCATGAAACTCCGCAACACCGAAACGAAAACAGCGATCGGCACCCACGACTCGCCTGACCTAGAACATGAAGGAGAGGCCCGAAGCTTTGCAAGCAGCAATTGACCTACGCTCCACTCAGCGCTCGGAACCCATAGATCGGCCCCCGCATCTCTTCTCATCGGAAGGCGAAAACGACAGCGATGACACCGCCTCGGGGGTTGACTCAGTGGCACCCCCCTATGTCACTCCACAAACGGCAGACGGACTATTGGATGGATAAGCCTCTCCACCCTCACCTTGAAACAGTCCAGTAATACAGACTGCCAAACTGTATCCTTATGAGCAATGTCCATTACATGCCCGCTGTCAAGAGAGTAGGGTTTGATACCCTGCAAGTGACGCGCATTGATCCTTCTGCATGCCCGTTTAGCGCGCGGCCTCGCACTTGCATGTCGCCACCCCCTATCATATAGGGAAGTTATCCCCCCGAGTGTTACGGGAGGAAGTTTGGACACACCGTTTCCCGAATGATGAGTCCTTTGTATTGGGACTGTTTCCCAAACCCCTACACGTTGTTTACATCCCAGTTCATACAAGTCCCATTCCGTCATGGAACTCCACACCGTAGAAAACCTGAGCGGCCAGGCTCACCCTTCACCTACCCTCCCCAGGCGCAGCGTATCCCTAGGAGACCACTTAATGACCTATCTAGTGGGCGCCTCACCCGACCCACACACAACATAAACTGCTCATTGCAACGTTGACGAAAAACGCAGACGTTAACATACTGAATACACGCGGTCTACACACCCCAAGTAAGCGTTACACGATCTATGCCTACGTGAAGCGATAGAAAGCGTCCATCCTTTTCTTACAGGAAACCCACCTTGACTAACTGAAGCAGGCAAGCTACACGCAAAGTGGCGCGGCCTCATATGTGCTACGACCTACTCAACATTTGCCCGCGGGGCGCTGATCTGGGTCCGCCCAGGGACCCCGTTCCGGGAGCTCAGACGGGTGGTGGAAGGGAAGGGCAGATTCGCCCTACTAGAGGGACTCTTGGATGGTCAGGCTGTCCTTCTGGGAAGTGTGTATGCCCGAACGTTGACCAGGACAAATTATGGGACCGACTCACGAAAACCCTAGCCCAATTCACACATGTACCCTGGATACTAGGGGGGGACTACAATTGTATCCTGGACCCAGGACTGGACTGTTCCCACCCCCCGCTCCCACACTCCCCCACTCACAGGCAAATTGAGCGATTCAAGGCATGGGTCGCACACTGGTCGCTCACAGATGTATGGAGACTGCACTACCCCCAAACACGCATATACTCCTTCCACTCCATCCCCCATAACCTACGAGTCCGGCTCGACTGTTACCTATGTATGGCAACAATTCTCCCGCAAATATGTCACTCAGATTATCTAGGGAGGGTCATCTCAGATCATGATGCACATCTCTTAAGCCTTCAGTGGAGACCCCCACATCCCCCTGTCCCCACATGGCGCTTATCACGAGACTGCCTGACGGACCAAGTCTTCACACACGAGCAAAAACGTAGCATTCAAGAATACTTTGCTCACAATACGGGGACCGCATCATCAATCCTATTTGAGTGGGTCAGCTTTAAGGTGGTGGCCCGAGGGGAATGTATTAAACAGAGAGCCGGGGCGAAGCGTACCCTGGAGCAGGCCCTTGACAAAGCGGAAAAGCGGCTAGCTACTGCCACTAAGGCCGCCGACCAGTCAGCGGCAGCGGCGACACAAATCGCCCACGCCAAATCAGAGTACCAGGCAGCATGTGCGGACCTTCGGCGTCACAACTTTTGGGCCTATGCGACCCGAATGAATAAAGACCGCGACAAAACAGGCACACTGTTAGCGTGGCTAGCTAAACAAAACACGGAGGTGCGGCCCATCACCTCAATAATAAATGCTCACGGCACCCTGGTACAATCTCAGGACGAGATCCTCCAGGCATTCCATCAACATTACTCGGCGGTCTACAGTATCACTGGAACTGGAGGCAGTTAACCACTTCCTAGACCCCCTCCCCCTTCCCCAGATATCTGACGCAGATAAGACGGATCTGGATGCGAAGATACAAACCACTGAGATTACACACGCTATACGAGCCCTAGCCCGTAACAAAGCCCCAGGTTTGGACGGGTTTCCACTCGAGTACTACGCCACCTTTGCCTCCCAACTGACCCTCTGCTTATCAACAGTGCTGGACACAGCTCTACAATCCGGCGAACTGCCCAGATCCATGAGAGAATCGGTGATCATAACGTTCCCGAAACCCAACCGTGATCCCCAGCTCCTAGCCTCCTATCGGCCTATCACGCTTCTCACAGCCGATTGTAAAATCCTAAGGAAAATCTTAGCGGATGGATACTCCAAAATTATACGCCCACTAGTGCATCCAGACCAGTGCGGATTCGTCCCGGGCAGGAATACTTCTCAGAACATCCGCCGTCTTTTTCACATCCAGGATTAGATTGGCGACCGCTTTCCCCGGGTGGCGTGCCTGGTCTTGGACCTCGAAAAGGCGTTCGATACCCTAACATGGCAGTTCCTTTTCCCAGTCCTCAGACGTGCTGGACTTGGCCCCACCCTCATAGCTTACACCCGCCTTCTATATACCAAGCTTACCTCCCGGGTCCGCCTTGGACGCTACATCTCCCCGGAATTCGCGATACATAGGGGCACACGACAAGGTTGCCCCCTCTCACCCCTATTATTCGCACTCGCTGTTGAACCTTTAGCTATCCGTCTCCACCGGGAGGGACAAGGTTGGGGCATCCCACTCGCAGATACCACGCATTGTGTATCTATGTATGCTGACGACCTTCTAATCTATATACGGGACATCACAGCGGATCTCACCCTACTCGAGACCGCCTTGACAGAATTTGCCAACGCCTCGGGCCTGAAAGTGAACTGGGAAAAATCTATGGTGTACCCCCTACACCCGAGCGCCCCCCCCAGGAAATTTGGATTGGCGACCAGAAAATAAGTTGGTCCGCGGAAGCCCCCCGATATCTTGGGATCCGCTTATACCACTCCCCCACCGACGTCTTCGAGTGCAATCACCGTAGGGTACTCGCCAGTATACAATCCACAATTGGGTTTTGGCGGAGTCTCCCACTGGCCCCGATCGGTCGGGTAGCTCTCGCAAAAATGATACTGGTCCCACGACTGCTCTATTACTTTACCAACCTCCCAGTAATCCCACCCCGATCCTATTTTAAAGATTTGGACTCACTCCTTAGCTCCCTAATATGGGGTAAAGGATGACACAGGATTGCGCTGGCAAAATGAAAACTACCCACGACACAGGGAGGCCTCGGCGCTCCATCATTCGAAGCCTATTTTCTGGCGGCGCAGCTTCAGTGGCTTTCCTACTGAATGGCGAAACATACACTGCCGCAGGCCGGGTGACAGCACCAGAGTTGCGTCGCCTACTCATACCGGGATCCCGTCCCACAAGGACCTACCCCCTCCAAGTGGAAATGGCCCGGAAATGTGTCCAACGCATACACCGCATGACATCAAACCATCCCCCATATACACCATTACTACCATTAGTAGGCTGGCCCAAACACACCCGTTTTTTTACTCCTGCCATGCTCCAGGAATGGACATCCAGAGACATCGCGAAAGCAGAAATACTATTCGAAGAGGGACAACTTAGACCATACCAACAACTCGTTGACGACTACGACCTCCCCCAGGTCAGTTCTTACTGCACCGCAAACTCCTCAGCCACTACTGACCGTACTATGACCTCATACTAGGGAGCCCCCCACACACCCAGTTCTTCACACAATATTACAAATGGGAGCAAGCCGCCATCTTACCACATGGTTGTACAAATCGATCAGGGAATTGGCACCTCCACTACTAGAACCCCTGTGGACTCTCTGGGAGGAGGAAGCGGGACGGTCATTTCACGACAATGAATGGGAGAGGGCGATTGAATTCCCCCAAAAAGTATCTAGGAATGCCCGTTTTAAGAATATACAATTTCACATTCTACATAGGGCTTATCTGACACCAGCACGCCTTCTGCGTTTCTACCCCGATACGACTTTCCATTGCCCCCGTTGTCAGGTGCAAGCTGCAGATTTTTACCATATGTTTTGGGCCTGCCCGGGTATTCAAGCCTATTGGTCGTCTATCCACACGGCGCTTCGAGACCTCACCGGACTCACCCACTTAACCTCATGGGAGTGTTGTGCGTTAGGCATAATCGGACGGAGGAAACGTCACAAAATACCCATTCACTTTGTCTCCCTAGCCCACCTACTGGCTAAACGCTGCATATCTATGCACTGGCGCTCCCCTTCGGGCCCCCCGATCGCAGCATGGGTGGGGGCGGTACTCAAATGGGCTACAGCTGAGGAGGACGCAGTGCGCGAGGAGGAAGCTAAAGGTATATGTAAAACCCCAATTTCCCTGGAATGGGCACTCCTGCTACCCTAATTCAAACAGTCCCGGTCCCAAGATGACCCGATCACTGGCGCGGCAAACCCCGACACCACACAGCTACCTACTGTGCATGCCCACACAGCAGGGGACCCCTCCAGATTACTCACGCCTCCCTAGGGCCCGCTAGTCTTCCGCTCCCACTAACCCGACACACTGACCTATCCTCTGCGCCCGCCCGCACACCCATATCCTCCTTAGCGAGATGCAGCTGTGCTGCCAATTAGATACCCGAGAAACCATAACATCTGTCTGGCCCAGCCACCTAGAATTCCATGACGACCACTGGTTTGGTTCTCCCCCCCGGTTTTCTTTTTGGCAAATACCCGCTACAGCACATACAGCATCTACGCGAAATTGACGCAAATGTAAATGTCTATAATTATAATAGCTGATTTAGATGCACATGTACAATTTTCATGCGTACAAAATGCACATGCTCAACGA
Source organism: Triturus cristatus (assembly GCF_964204655.1). Lineage (NCBI taxonomy): Eukaryota > Metazoa > Chordata > Amphibia > Caudata > Salamandridae > Triturus > Triturus cristatus. The sequence goes on from NC_140583.1 coordinate 150,426,587, forward strand.
CTGTAATAACAAATGCCAATAAAAAGAATTTACAAAAAAGAAAAAAGTTAGGGAGGGGTATTCTGAAAGGGCAATTGATCAGCTTCCTGGCCCTTGCTAAAGAAATTGGAGTCTGGGTCTTCCTCCGTGTCTTAGGTCAGCTATTTTATTTCAACAATAGGTAGCCAGATCTTGGCACCTTGAATTAGAGGGTTCAGTGGGAAGGCCTTGGACGTGGATTCTAGCAGCGCTTTAGTGATTTTAAACATCTTTCAAGGGGAATTTGCTGGTTCAATAATTCTGGTTACCTAATGGGTGGTCTAGGCAGTTTTCATTTCTTCATGGCAAGTTCGTACTGTTTCCTGGTATTTTGCTTTGTTGTGTTCCCCGTAATCCTTCCTCCATTCAGTTTCTGCTATTTTGCACTTCTCTTTGAGTGTTCTTAGGTGGGGAGTGACCAGGGTGAGGACCTACTTTTGTTTTTAAGACTTAATGTTTGTCTGGAATTAAGCCTTTGCATTTGATGTGTGTTACCAAGATTCACAAACAATTCGTCATGACCCAATAAGGGCTGTGGCACATACCAAAATGGTGGTTTCGCCCAGAGACCACCTGTTCTAAGGTAGGTATTCACGTGTGTGATTGGTTTGCATTTTGCCCCGGGGCCAGCAGGTCAGGGCTTTCTCAAGGCAGGATATTGTATGTTTAAGTTGTATTTCAATTGGAAAAGTGAAGAACCGTTGTCCAAGCAGATTGCAGCTTCTGCACGTTGCAAGTCTCTGTGGTCCGTATGAGTCGGCCTGCTGGCCCCTGGGCGAAACACGTGTTGGCTAGCCTTTATTTCTGCATATGTCTTCAAATAAAGAAGAAAAGGGTGCTATAAACAAGTACTCGACTTTCTATACCTATGGCACCTAATATGAAACTATGGGATTCATTTGCCCTGCTAATTTATATGATTAAGCGAGCACAAACCAACCACACACGTGAATAATGGTTTTCTGGGAATGGTTTGATCTAGTGAATGATTTATCGATTCCGAGATAATGCAATTGATGACATGTAGGTCAAGGTCCATGAGTGGTATGGTTTTGTTAAGGCCATGTTTCCATTCTTCGTAGTTTAGCTGGGACCAGCGTCAAACTTTCCAGGCAAATCTTTTGAAAGGTAGGGACCGTCCAGTGATAGTGAGGTCCATCGACATCAGAAAATGGCAGGGCCAACGCAGAAACAACAAGGTTTATCGAAGACAACTCCATCCTCGACCCTTCCCAATCTGGACTCTGAAGCAAACACAGCAACGAGACCCCCCTACTCGCTGCCACCTACAATCTTTCCAGGCAAATGGTTTGAAGGGTAGGGACCGCCCAGGGATAGTGAGATCCATTGAGATCAGAAAATGGTTGGACCAACGCAAAACTGACAAGGCTCATCGAAGACAACGCCATCCTCAACCCATCCCAATCCAGATTCCATAGCCACCACAGCACCGAGACCGCCCTACTCGCCACCACCGACGACATCCGCACCCTCCTTGACCAAGGTCACACCGCAGCCCTGATTCTACTCAACCTATCAGAAGCTTTCGACACGGTCTCCCACCGCACACTCGCAACCAGACTACATGACGCTGGCATACAAGGCACTGCTCTCGACTGGATCAGATCATTCCTCACTGGCAGGAGCCAAAGGATCAGACTGCCACTGTTCCTCTCCGAACCCACAGAAATCAACTGCCGAGTCCCACAGGGATCATCACTCAGCCCAACCCTTTTCAACACATACATGGCTCCCCTCACCGCCATCGTACGACAGCACAGCCTCAGCATAGTCTCCTACACTGACGACACCCAGCTCATCCTCTCGCTCACCAAGGACCCCACCACCACCAGACTCAACTTCCAGGAAGAAATGCAAGACGTTGCAGACTGGATGAGCAACAGCTGCATAAAACTCAACCTTAGAAGACTGAAGTCCTTGTCCTCGGAACTACCCCTGCGGCATGGAACAACTCCTGGTGGCCCACCGCCCTCTGCACCTCCCCTACCCCCACAGATCACGCCAAGAACCTCAGCATCATACTCAACTCCTCCCTCTCAATGAATCGACAGGTTAAAGCCGTCACCTCTAGCTGCTTCAACACCCTCTGCATCCTCCGTAAGACCTTCAAATAGACCCCCCAGAGGCAAGGAAAATAGTCACTCACACACTCATTACCAGCAGGCAGGACTACGGAAATGCCCTCTATGCCGGCATCAACAAGTCTCTACTCCACAAACTCCAGACAATACAGAACACCACCGCCAGAATCATCCTCGGGGTCCCCCGACACAAAAACATCAGCGAACACCTACACAAGCTCCACTGGCTCCCCGTCAAGAAAAGAGTCACCTTCAAGATACTCACCTACGCCTACAAATGCCTACACAGCACCGGACACCAATACCTCAATGACAGAATCACCCTCCACGTACCCAAACGAAACCTCCGCTCCACCAATATCCTCCTCGCCGAAACCCCGCTCATCCACAGAGCCAGAGCAGGGGGAAGATCATTCTCCTACATTGCAGCCAAAACCTGGAACAAGCTCCCCACCAACATCAGACGTGCCCCCTCTCTGAATACCTTCAGGAAGGCTCTGAAGACATGGCTCTTTGACTGAAACGGATCTGCTGACCCACCCAGCGCCTTGAGACCCTCATGGGTGAGTAGTGCACTTATAATTCCCCATATTGATTGATTGATTGACCAAATAGCAACAGTGGCCCATGCAGGTAAGAGCTGTGGAGCTGGGTTGGGGTGAGATTCGACGCACAACCATGAGGGAAAACTGAATAAATAATTAATTTTCTCTCGTCGTGAGACTCACTTGGATTCCGGGGTACGGGATAACAAGGCAAATCCTCACGAAGGTCTCATGGTGCACAACGCACATGCAAACAGCGGCGATGAGACTCACTTGGATTCCGAGGCACACGATAAAAAGGCAAACCCTCATGAAGGTCTCACAGTGCACAACAATCAGGCACTTTGCAAGGTAAAATAATGCAATGCGTAATACAACCACCAGATATGCCGTTATGCAAAAATAAGGCAATGCATAATACACTAATCAGGTAATTCATTATGCAGGAATAATGCAATGCGCAATACGCTAATCAGGTAGTTCGTTATGCAGAAACAATGCAATGCGTCATAAGACAATCAGGTAGTTCGTTATGCAGATAAAATGCCATGTGTCATACACTAATCAGGTACTCCGTTCTGCAGAAATTGAATAATGTGTAATATACTCAGGCCCCGATCACCTGGCCTTGGGCGATCTCACTGCCTCTCCTTCTGACTTGCAGTAAGCCTCTGACAGTTGCCACCAACACGGTATGATGTAATCAAAAAGTGCAGCTTCGCACTCCGGCCCCTGTACTGCCACTCCCTTGGCAATACGGGCCGCAATACAAGTTACTTCAGGACACAGCACACAGCAAAGTCCTTCAAGCAGGGGGACACAGCACACAGAAAGGTCCATTTAGCCTTTCCTTAGTTAAAACAGCAAACTGCAGGCCAGCCCTAGAACACACAGCAAGAGTCAGTCCTAGCCTTCAGTCTCTTCAGTTGTTTCTTCCTTAGCAAAGGTCCTCTTGACCACGAAGAAGCTCCAGTCTTGTTCACACTTGATCAAGCTATTCTCCAAAGTTCAGGGGCTTCAGCTCTCATTGTTATACCTCTCAATGGCTTTGAAGTTTTTGTGTTTCAGGGGGCACTGACCCCTGTTCAAACCAGTTCTGGGTGCCTCTCTTCCAGTGACAGCTTTCTTTCTTTGATTAGTGGGGGTATGGATTCTCAATCACTCAGCAGGAGATGTGCCAATTGTTTTATAGCAGAATCTCAGGCCTCTTCACCTCTAGGGGCTTCTCCTCCCTCTACACTCCACATGCAGGTCAGCCTGTTGCTGTCTTACCTCCTCCCCTGGGTCAAGACATTCCCCAGATCCTATCGCTTTCATATCCAGACAGTCAATCCACAGCCAGGCAGAGACACACAGAAATGTCAGAGCACAAAAACTCAGCCACTTCTAAAAGAGTGGCTTCTGAACACACAATGCAAAAACCACCTACATAAAGAGATATGTTATTACACAGTGAGTCCAGGCATACTAAACTTCAGCTTTCCATCTTAAGCCTTTTGGAAGATAGGCTGGAAAACATATTACATAGCCATCCCATTCTGTCCTATGGGACCGATGGACTTTCAACAGTGAAAAACGAAATGGAGATTATTTCACTGTCAGGACATGACACACACCTTAGTACACGTCCTACCTTTCACATGCACTATACCCCATCCAGGGGGTACCCTAGAACTACCATGGGGTGTCTGATGTACATAGGAAGGGAAGGGTAATGTCTGGCAAGTGAGTGCACTTGACAGAACAACATGCCAGTTTAACACACTGCGCGCAGGCCCTTCAATGCAGGACTGAGTTCCCTTTTTAAGACTACTTGTGTGGGTGGCACAAATAGTGCTGCAGGCCCACTAGTAACATTTGCATTACCCTAGCCCTAGCACACATAGTGCACTGGCAAAGTGTCCAAAGCATCTAAGTTGGCAACACCACGTCAGAGAAAAGGTCTAGGGGGAAAGCAAAAGGTTTAGGGACTGTAGCCAAAAAGGGCCGAGTCCTACTGGCTGACATTTATTTATTTATTTATTTATTATGCAACTTATAACGCGCAGACTAAACCCGAAGGTATCAAGGCGCCTATCAAAATCAATAAACAATAAACAGAATATACAAAGCACCACTACGGGAATGCACGTGTAAAAAGGTGAGTCTTAAGCGCGGATCTAAAAGTTTGCAGAGAGGGACTGGATCTTACTTCCAAAGGGAGGGCATTCCACCACTTAGGTGCCAGGAAGGAAAAGGCCTTGCCTCCCCATCTTGCTTTTCTGACACGGGGTACAGAGAGGAGAAGTTTGTGACTGGAGCGAAGATTTCTACTGGGGTTATGCCGAGAAAGAATGGATCCCATGCTTGTAGGGCTGGGTTTAGCTAAGGCTTTATACACCAGGCACATGGATTTGAAAAGGATCCGGTATTCAACGGGGAGCCAGTGCAGTTGTTTTCGGGCTTCGGTGGCAGAGGCACGTTTTGGTAGGTCAAGAGCCAATCTCGCTGCCGCGTTCTGGACCACCTGCAAGCGCTGTAGAAGACTCTTGTTCAGCCCTGCATACAGCGCATTGCAGTAATCCAGTCGCGAACCCAAAAGAGCGACAGCAAGTTGCTTTCTTGCCTGGGGTGACAAAAAGTGCCTGATTTTCCTCAGAATGTGGATAATCCCCCAGCAGGTCGAAACAGTCCTGTTGACCTGTTGGCACATACTAAGGTTGGGGTCGATCATAACTCCCAGGTTTTTTGCTGACAAAGTGGGCTCGGGACATACGCCCAGCGAGTTCGGCCACCACTCCGCCGACCAGATCGGTTCCTTTCCTCCAAAGACCATCACCTCCGTCTTCTCCCCATTCAGTTTTAGTGAATTGTGGATCATCCACTGGCCAACTGCCTCCATGCAAGATCTAAAATTGGCGGCAGTTGATGTAGCTGGCTGGGAGAGAGAGACTAAGATCTGGGTGTCGTCCGCGTAGGAAACTACCTCCATCCCAAAAGATCTAATGAGTCTGGCAAGGGGGGTCACATAGATATTAAAAAGGGTAGGACTGAGCGCTGACCCTTGAGGGACCCCACATTGCACAGACAGGGATGGAGATAGAAACGATCCCAGCATTATCCTTTGTTCTCTATGGTCGAGAAAAGAGGAAAGGAGTCCCAGAGCAGGCCCGCGGACCCCAATCTCCCTCAGGCGAGATGTTAACACCACAGGAGACAGGGTATCGAAGGCCGCTGTGAGGTCTAAAAGGATCAGGAGGGAGGTCTGACCCTCATCAACTCTAGTGCGGATGGTATCCAGCACTATGGTGAGGGCAGACTCAGTGCTGTGTTCCCTCCTGAAACCATGCTGGGAGAGATCCAAACAGCCCGAGCTCTCCACAAATGCAGCCAGATGTTTATTTAGATGGGCTTCGAGCATCTTTGCGGGAGCCGGGAGCAGTGAAATGGGGCGAAAGTTCTTTAACACCCCGGGGTCCAGAGAAGGCTTTTTAAGCAAAGGTTTTACAACAGCATTCTTCCACTGCTGGGGAAAAATGCCTTCCTTCATCGCTCTGTTCATGATGTCAACCAGAGGAGGAAGGAGAGATTCTCTGCACTGCTTGAGGATCTTTAGCGGGCAGACATCCAACGGAGAGCCAGATTTAGTTTTATCAAGCAGGATTTCAAGATCCTGACAGGAAAGGGGAGGAAAGGAAATCAAATCCTGATGTTGAGAGGATTCAGCAACACTGGGCTCAGGGAGAGCAGGCAGCAAAGGAACGGCGGTCAGGGATTTTTGGACCTCCAGAGCAGCATAGATGTCGGCGATTTTTGACTGGAAAAAGGCAGCTATCTTGTTGCACAGGTCCTGAGAGGCAACCACAGGATCCGGTGTCTGAAGGGTCGTAAGGGAATCGACAATCCTAAAGAGTTCTCTAGGAGATGACAATGAGGAGGTGAGTGCCGTGAAGTATTCCTGCTTGGTCTTAATAACTTCCAGTTTGTAATTTTTAAGCAGGACCCTATGGGCTTCTCTATCCTTAGGGGCCCAACTAGAGTGCCATAAGCGTTCCTGCCTTCTTACTTCCTGTCTCCGAAGCCGGAGCTGTTCGGAGAACCAGGGAGCTGAAGGTCTTTTCCTAGCAGAATAGCAAGACCTTGCAGGAGCAAGTTCCTCTAAGGCCTCAGCAATGGTATTTTCAAATATAGAGACCGCAGTGGAGGTATCTGCCTCCTGAGGAATGGACAGACTGGTTGTCCATGGATGGAGGGAATCTTCCCTGATCTTTTTGAGGTTCCTTCGCACTTCCATGGTGCTCGAGGCCCTTCTAATATAGCCCCGTGAGGGATACATCATATTAAAGGGAACGGCCAGATGGTCCGACCAGGAGAGATGGAAGGGGCTGGCAGCTGTCAGCCTAGGGTCGTTAGAAAAGATGCCATCGAGCGTGTGCCCCGCTCGGTGGGTGGGACCGTTCACCAGCTGGGTGAGTCCGCAGGCTGACATTATTTCTACCAGGGAAATAGTGTCGTGAGCCTCCAATAGCTCAAGATGGAAATTGAAATCACCTAGAATGGTCAGATTTTGTCGGCCAAAATAGGGTTCCAGAACCTGCATCAATTTCAGCCCAAATCCTGCTCTTGGGCCAGGGGGGCGGTAGACCAAGATTCCATTAAATGCTGGATTAGCAGAATCGGAGAGGGAAAAATATAGGACCTGGAATGTGTCCTTGGGGTCAGAAAGGGGTATAGTGTGGCAGTGAAATTTGTCCTGATATAAAATAGCCAGACCACCGCCAACACGGCCTAATCTGTCAAATCGAGTTAGGCAGTAACCCTCAGGGACCGCTTCAACCAGATCAGGACCCGAGGAGTCTTTGGCCCAGGTCTCCGTAATAAAAACCCAAGAAGGTGTTTTATCTAAGACCAGTTCCTTGAATACAATGTTATTTTTAATGAGCGAGCGAGCATTGAGAAGAAGACAGGACTCGCTGGGATTTTTAGATGTTGACATGGTGGCCTCTTACTCCCAGGATTCCCCAAAAGGCCCCTGCTTAAATCACCTTCAGCTAACCCCGGCAGAGACAGCAAAGCCAGTATGGGAAAGGATCCTAACAGCAGAACCCCTCTAAACAACACAGCTCTGCCGCAAAGGGAAAGTGTGTTAATTTACCTGGAAAACACCATCAGTGGAAGCTCTATATGTGGGCAGTATAAGAGAGAAACTTCGGGATTTTAACAATCTAATAACCTGAGCCCAATGGGATGCAAGTCTATTGTCAAGAAGCTATCCTCCCTGCCAATGGCACTGACCGACCTCGTTGAGGACTTGAAAAAAGAAATCAGATCTCCTAACAACTTACTGACCAGTGATCCTGAAGTCTCAAAACACAAAACCCTGCAAGAGAAGATGTCAAAAATTCAAACGTAGACGACATAAGAAGTTTACCCAACAAGGTCCCAGCAGAAGGATTAACTTCAACTCAGGCTGGCGAAACAGCCCTAAATGCAAAACAAAGGAGACAACTCAGAAGGAAAGGCCACAGCAAAATATCAGATCCAGACCAACTAATCATATTCCACCTCTTTTGCCCAAGGAAAAGCCATATACCTGGGAATTGCCAAAACTCCATCTCTTAAATATTGCGAAGTCGACCAAGCCAAAATTATGGGGCAGCTGTGGCAATGGAGGGCCTGTAGAGGCCACCACACAAAGCATAACCAACATCGAAGCAAATTGGTCAGCCACAGACATTATCCACCAAGAGGTCTCAATTCTCCAGACCAGAGTGCACAACACACTGCTCATAATCTCACACACCTCCATTAGCATTCCATGTCCATACTACATGGCAAGCTTATATAAGGAATCCAGAAGTCTTGAGAGAAACCACAACAATTGAAAACAGGGGCAGCATGACCACAACAATTGTGCAAGTAATTTCGATTGTGCAAGTAATTTCTAAGAGCGGTGACGTAGTCACTACAGACAACCATGCGCCAATAACTACCGGGCAAACTTCCACAATGAAGCAAGCCCCAAGAATGGAAGTATCAGGATCTCCCCGCCACCTCTGGCCAGCGGATGCTGGGCCTTTCTGCAGTGTCCCTCACCTGGATCTGACAGCCCAAACAAACTTCGGCGTGGAGAGAAGAAAGCGCCACTCCTCTGGAGGACTACTGCAGGGACAAGACTGCCCAATGGCAAACTCTATCAGCTCTCCAACTGACAATTGTATCACGCTTCTTAAGCCAAAATTCAAGTCCAAAGGGCCTTGGGAAACTCTGAACAACAATAAAATACTGCAACTAATATCACAATATCAAACATACCATCCTTAAGGGAAATAAGCTCAACAGACCTGCTCTCAATAGAATTTATCAAGCCAGATCAGCTCTCTGATCAGCCTGGGCAGAGTTCATGGAGTTCGGCTACGTGGAAATCCGTGAAGTGCAAAAAAACTCTGCTGCACTATGCGGAGCTCCGCAAGCGGCGGAGTGCATTGGATAAATGCTGTTTGCTGTGATTTTCAGTGCCAGGTACTTGTCTGCACTGTGCAATCATCGCAAAAGGCACCATGTATAGCGCAAGCGGAGACTGCTTCATTTCTGCTGCTCACGTAGATTTTTACTCGAGCGGCAGCTTTCTCAACGCGAACTGACAGTTTCTTACCGTCAGCGGTCACGAGCATACACGACCATTCGCAATGAGAAATCTGACCGCCTGCGTTGAGAAATCTCGCCGGGAGGTTGATTTTCCAGCTCATGCTTGCCAACTTGATGTTGATGATCGCGAACAAGGAAAAATCTTGCCGGGAGGTGGATTTTTGTCGTTCGCGCTCGCCAACTTGACTTGGCGTTGATGTGAGCAGAGCGGAAGTTACCGCCCAGATTCACTTTCCACCAAAGCTACATGGGGCTCACCGGCTATGACCAACAAAGTTCTCGACGAACAAGCTACCTTCAAGGCATGGGGCATATGTATATCTGGCTATCAGCAAAAACCATGTCTTCCCTGTGCCGGAAACAAGCTTCCTAGGACCGGTTTCTGGCATTTCAGCCGTCTTCAGCCAGGCTTGCTTAAATCCAGTGGCAAAGTGAGCAAGGGACTCAATAATTCTGGTTACCTAATGGGTGGTCTAGGCAGTTTTCATTTCTTCATGGCAAGTTCGTACTGTTTCCTGGTATTTTGCTTTGTTGTGTTCCCCGTAATCCTTCCTCCATTCAGTTTCTGCTATTTTGCACTTCTCTTTGAGTGTTCTTAGGTGGGGAGTGGCCAGGGTGAGGACCTACTTTTGTTTTTAAGACTTAATGTTTGTCTGGAATTAAGCCTTTGCATTTGATGTGTGTTACCAGGATTCACAAACAATTCGTCATGACCCAATAAGGGCTGTGGCACATACCAAAATGGTGGTTTCGCCCAGAGACCACCTGTTCTAAGGTAGGTATTCACGTGTGTGATTGGTTTGCATTTTGCCCCGGGGCCAGCAGGTCAGGGCTTTCTCAAGGCAGGATATTGTATGTTTAAGCTGTATTTCAATTGGAAAAGTGAAGAACCGTTGTCCAAGCAGATTGCAGCTGTGGTAAATAAAAATACCGGACTGAATTTCATACGGGATCTTAAATAAAGTAAAATAGCTCAAAATAACAAGAGGCAGAATCCGTGGTATAAGAGGTTTTCTAATGGGCTTTATTCCATTCAAAATGGCCGACTCGAGTCGCGGCCTTCAGGTTCCGTCACCACGAGGGTTCAGGAAGTGAAGTACAATACTTTATTGACAGACAGGTATTTTTATAATAAGTGCATTACAATGAAACGAATGTAGAAGGCGTAACATTTGATAAGAAAAGTGACAAAACAGGTACGTAATCGAAACTAGGCGTAATAAGGAATAAAAGAAACATGATTGGTTAGAATTATCAGACATAGGTGGATCTATAAGATAATACTTGGCATAGATGCGCGCGCGGCAGCATGACGTGTAATTGACGTGCAACTAGGGGGTGAAGGGGACTTGACATTTAGCTCTACATGTGGAGACGAGAAGTCTGGGGGTCAAGTCAACCTAATCCCAAATCATATCTAACATCCTATGTTTAAAGAACTATGTTATCCACAAGGAAGAGACTCTCGGACAGAATCTATTCTATACTGACTGTGTGCGTGTACAAGCGTCTAAGTGTCTATATGAGATGCGAGGGATAGAAAACTTTCCATGGCAACAGGGCTATGAATCACTTGCAGGAGGACGGAAAGGCTGAGTCCTTTGCTTGTGAGCTAAAGGAAATGTTTACCTAAATCACTAGACAGGAATGCATCGGCTGGAGAGCAAAATAGATAATTCGAAGGTGAAATACAACTTCTTGGCAGACAGGCGAAAACTGGCCGAGGCAGGCACCGTTAGCTGCACAGGGAGTAGGACAAAGTTCATGGATACAGATGCGAGCTCAAGCTGAAGCTGTCAGAGACAGAGAGCAGGGAAAGGCTTGAGGACAGAATCGGGCCTACTTGCCTGAACTGTAAAAATGAAGTAACTTAGCCATATAAAGTCGGTGGCCTTTCATACTTAGGAATCGAATATCCAGCCCTGTGATGGCGGATCTGACAGAGAACATGTCGACGGTAGACACACATATGTTTGCGTCTTAGAAACTGGAACTGGAGGGAACATACATGTACTTGTAACATGCATATAGAACCGTTGGGGTCCAAGATAGGGGACATAACTGATCAGGAAAATCCACATTTCCACATTCCCTCCTTGTCCCCTTCTTGCCCTTCACGAGACATCAATCTTCATCATTCCATTGATTTGCTCATGGAGCATCATTTCTTCTTCCTTCCGGCATTCTGAACGAGACCTGTGATATGGAATGCATGATGTGGCACACAGACCACAAATCGCTGGTCCACTTTGCAGGCATAAACAACAACTGAAGAGCATAAGAAGGCCAATACCTAGGAAGGATAAAACTCTCCATCCCCAGGCTGATATCACACTCCAAAACCACCCGGACCACGTCCAAGTGCCTGGATTTTCGTGTATCTGGCTTACAATCTTATGAAGGCGTGTTATAGCTTTATATACAGATGGCGAATTTTCTGGTATGAATATGCAGCAGCTGGATCCGATGACCCTGCAAGCTCCGCCCCTATCGGCCAGGATGACGTCAAGGACAAGACGATTCTGGAGAACAACAATTCTCATCACTGATTGTTCCTCTGTCAGATTGCCTAGGGCGGCTATAGTCTCGTTTACTACAGCTTCAAGAGTCTTGGTGAGTCTGCGTATCAGCTTACTATTTGATATTGTACATCATATGGAGGGCTTGGATCTACGTGTGAATTTTAAAAAATCCTTTGTTATGTCATGCGGACCTGGTAAACGGAAACTTAACACTATCCATATCGGGTCTGATCAACTTGACTCCGTAAATTCTTTTATATATTTAGGGGTGGCCTTCGCTGCGAACAACTCGTGGAGCGGGCATTCCGCCCACGCCACGAGCAAGTTCTCGAAGGCCATTAACTCAATATTGAGTCTCCCACGCCCTAAGAAATTAGGTGCAACCAGTGCCATTTTAAAATTTTTTAAATTACAGTGCGTTCCTGTTGCCACCTATGGGGCCGAAGTTTGGGCTACTGCAAAAAATCTCGGTATTCAACGAGAAGAGACACGCTTTTGCAGAAAAGTTTTGGGCGCCCCAATTTCGTCCTCTGAATTTATCTGCCATAAAGAGCTAAACCTCCCGTACGTTTGTGATTTCATCAGAAGTAGACCAGCTCTATTCTGGTTGAGAATTTGGAGGAACAATGCAGCCTCGCTAACACAAAACATAATCAAAGACTGTCTTAAATGTGATCATGGGCTTTTAATCCCATGGTTAGCGGGAGTTTCAAAATCATTAAGCGCTGTGAATAAAGGTGATCTCTTTGTAGATCCCTCCAGTATTGGATGTCAAGACAAGGTAGAGGTCAGACAAGCACTATTCGCACTTTATGAGGCAGAACGGCTGGAAAGGGAAACATTGAAAACTACGGTTATTAGATATATTGAGAATGACCTGCCCAGGCAACCTCTCCCACTTTATCTTACTCTACCTATGACTGGTTGGGAGAGGTCTTTGCTATTTCGATTAAGGGCCGGTTCTATAAAATTCATGTTGGGTTTCCCTTTGGGTTACAATTTAATTATCGACCGTAACCCGTGCCCTTGTGACAGCACCAGTAAGCAGAATGAGTTGCACTTTTTATTTTTCTGTAAATTTTACTTAAAATATATCAACTGGTTTTTAACCCCCTATTTTAGAAAACACAAACCCCTTTCTCTCATGGAGTCTTATCAAATGTTACTCTCCCTGGACTCTGAGGAACTGATTTTTCGTACTAGCACCTTTTTAAGACTAATAATCCGTGTACGTAATATGATGGAAAATCCCTGAAAGATTGTTGTTTTAGTTCCTTATAAAATTTTTATAAAATTTTTAGAGATATTGTGTTGTATATTGTCATGATGAATTGTTTTTATGTTTGTACTTTTATGAATTCAAGTAATTCGAATAAAGGTCTTTTGAATTGAATTGATATTGTACCTATATAGGGAAAGATACCTTTATTGAAATCTACATACTTGTCCCATGCTGTCTCAGTATAATCGACAACTGGGAGATCTCTTCGCTCTCTATTGTGTACTAAATGAACATTTCGATAATAATCAGGGGGAGCTAGGAAAACAGGTGGCAAAAGGAATGCTATGTAACAGGTACCATCCCAATCTAGAGGCAGACGCATATATGCAGTCTGACCACATATAAAGTAAGAATGGCGAGAAGCTCTAAATGAAGATTTACCTTGATCACTATATTCTACTGTAGTAACACATTTACTATGGCCCATATGTATGGAACCAACTTTTCTCACACATAATTCACCCTTTACTGGAAATACTGACATAGTGGGCAGAATTAGTTCAACTTCGGATTTGACATTCAAAATCATAAGATTAGGCGTAAAATTACCTAATTTATACACTTCATTTTCTAAATCAGTTCCTGTTCTACTGGGGTGACCCTCCTTATTAGGGTGACAGACTTTGAATAAAACTAGATTCAGATTTCCCCATATCCAATGTTGTTGATAAACGGCTGTGTCTGGGTCTATGGAATTTAATAAACTAAACCATGCTCCACAGGAGCCATTGTGTGTGAATGGATGTGGAAAGAAAGGCAGAACTCCTTTGTTATTCTGATAGGGAGGGAGTCGGCCACACACCCAACAATTGGTGGCATTACTAGTCTGATGGGAATGATGTAACATACTAATGAAGGTGTTATTGCGCAGCGCAAGTCTATAGGACAACTCATGTGGCGGTAGGTCACTAAAAGAATGTTCATCAGTTATATTGAAAGCACGTTTAGAAACAGGATAATACATATGCAACAATATACTTGCAGTAACTATTAAAAAACTCAAGGAAAACAAAATTAATAAAGTCACAATACAGTGGCTACGCAGTGATTTACAATAAGCATGTCGTTTCATTATGATTCTGGACTCTACATGATTCAGACCTAAGGGATACATGTCGGGACAGATTCAACCGCTTCACCTTGGAGAGGACTTAAACAATCAAATCGTCCGACAGTTTAGATCTGGACCTGAGTTTCTGTTTATAGAGTTCGGTGCTACTGGCCTCAGCCAAAGGTAGCTTTGAGTCAATGGGGGAAGACACACGGGAAGTACTGTTTGTGTCAGGAGGAAGTCCATTAAATTTTTTTATATGGGTGGAATGCACCCATCCTTTTCTTCCTTCGATCTTCACAGCTGTTCTGGTCGTCAGCAGGACCAACTTAGGAAGCCTCCACCTTGGCTCCAGTTGGGTTTTCCGATCAAAATTTCTGATGAGAACATAATCACCGGGAATTACATCATGAGGTTTCACCTCGGTGTTGTCGGGAAAAGCTGCGACTACCTGTGAACGACAAGATTGTAGTGCAGACATCAAGGAAGCCAGGTAATCTGTCAGCATATTACAGTCAACATCAGTTATTTTACGGGGTATAGGCGTCCCCCACATATTCGGTGGTCTACCAAAGATCACTTCATAAGGGGATAGCCCTGTTCGAGAGTGTGCTACCATTCTCATGTAGAATAGCGCAACTGGTAAGGCTACTATCCAGTCCACACCTTTTTCCTGACATATTTTAGACAATCTGATTTTTAAAAGTTGATTATGTCGTTCCACGAGACCTGCTGCCTCGGGGTGTCGGACACAGTGGAATTTCCACTGATATCCCAACAAAAGTGAGACATGTTTCATTAATTCGGATGAGAAAGGCTGACCGTTATCTGAATATACAACACGTGGTAAACCGTACCGTGGGAAGAATTCTCGAACTAGCTGCTTGGCAGTAGTCGGGGCAGTGTAATCTGATACGGGATACGCCTCTGTCCAACGGGAGAGAGCGCAGACAACTACGAGGACATATTTGAATCCTCGACAACGTTCCATCTGAATATAATCCATCTGGAGGACTTCAAAAGGATGGTCAGGAGGCTGAAATCCACCCTGCTCTACGGGAACACTCTTTCCTGGATTAAACTGACAACATATCATACAGGTACGAACTTTTTGTTTAGCTGCTGCTCGTAAATGTTTGTTGAACCAAATGTGCTGAATGCTGTCTAGCATAGCCTTCTCTCCTAAATGTGCTGGACTGTGAACTGTAGCTATAATGGCTTGAACCATGGAATCAGGGAGAAACCATACAGATTTCTCCTTCGTCATCCATCCTTGATCTGTCTGGATCCCTCCTAGTTCAGTCCACTTCTTTATTTCTTCTGCTGTGGCATGTGTCTGTATGTCAATTACGTCAAGTGTGGGATCCTTAATTGTCATACACTGTGTTGGTGTCTGAACTATTGGCTTTGTCATGTCTAATGTGCGATTCTGAGCAGTCTGTTTAGCTGTTCTGTCAGCTAAATCATTGCCTTGAGAAATGGTATCAGTAACCTTCGTGTGTGCTTTACATTTCATAATCGATATAGCAGTGGGTAGATGTATTGCATCTAACAAAGCATGAATGAGGGGCCCGTGCTGAATGTGGGCACCATGGGAGGTTAAATAACCTCTCTCTCGCCACAGCACGCCGAAGTCGTGTACAACTCCGAATGCATAACGTGAGTCAGTGTATATATTAACTTTCTTATATGTGGCTTGAATACAGGCTTGTGTTAGGGCAATAAGTTCTGCTGCTTGGGCTGACAAAGTATCTATACAATTTGTCTCAATAACTTCAGTGTCTGTTGTGACTGCATACGCGGCCACTAAATCTCCTGTACTTGCTCTCATGCATGATCCGTCTACATACAACGTCAGGTCTGGATCTAACAATGGAACGTCTGTCAAGTCTTGTCTAGGTTTCGTCTTTATTTCAATGATTTCAACACAATCATGAGCTAGTGGGTCTGTTCCAATTACAGGTAATAGTGTAGCAGGATTCAATGTATTACACCGTCGGATCTCTATGTGTGGTTGAAACAATGTCAGTTCATAACCGGTAAGTCTTGCTATGGTCAAGTGTTGTGTTTGTGTTCGGTTCACAAGAACCTCTACTGCATGTGGTACTTGAACTGTCAATGGGTGTCCTAATACTATGGCATCGCTTTGTCTGATTGCTAAAGCTGTCGCTGCCACTGATTTCAGGCATGCAGGCAAAGCCTGAGCTACGGGATCTAATGTACTGGAAAAATAAGCACATGGCTTGCGTGATCCTGCTTGATCCTGAGTGAGTACTGACAAGGCAGTACCTTCGCGTTCTGTAACAAAGAGTGTAAAATGTTTGCTATAACATGGTGTTGCTAAAACAGGTGCTTGACATAAAGCTTCCTTTAGGCTTTCAAAAGCTTGTGTATGTTCCTGAGTCCAAGGGAGAACAGTCGATGTGGCTGCCTCCTGTGTGGTTAACTGAATGAGTGGTTTTGCTAGAAATGCGTACTGAGGGATCCACTGCCTACAATATGAAGTGAGGCCTATGAAAGCTCGCACCTCCTTTTGTGTCTGGGGTATTGACATGTTAGCAATTAACTGGATGCGATCTGGTGTAAGCTGCCTTCCCTCCTTGGACAGCGAGTGACCAAGATAAATAACTCGCTGAACACAGAATTGCAGCTTAGAAGGGGACACCTTGTGCCCCTTGTCGGCTAGGAAATGTAAAACTGTCAGAGAAGCTTTTTCACATTCTGACTCGCTTCTCGCGGTGATCAGCAGATCATCGACATATTGAAGCAGTGCAGTATTGACTGGCATGTGGATACTGTCAAGTTCTCGTTTCAGTGCTTGGCTGTAGATGCTGGGGCTTTCTGTGAATCCTTGGGGAGCGCGTGAGAATTTAAAGCTGCGCCCATTTAAACTGAATCCGAACAAGTATTGGCTTTCCGGATCTATTGGGACGCTGAAAAAGGCATTCTTGAGATCAATTACAGTAAAGAATGTTGCTTCGGAATCAATTGCTGTCAACAATGATGATATATCAGGGACCACAGGGAATTGTGGTACAATGCACTTGTTTAGTTCACGCAAATCAATAACCAATCGGTATACTGGCGGGGCAGTAGGATCAGTTCGTTTAAGAATCGGAATTATCGGTGAATTACATACATTGGAGTCTGTTTCTACAACTACTCCCTGGGCAATCAGCTCATCAATGATTTTCAGCAAAGCCACTACAGCATCATGCGGTAACTTGTATTGTCGCATTCGTGGTAGTACCACTCCTGCTTTCAATGTAACTCGATAGGGTGTAATGTTCATGCAGCCAACATCCGTAGGGCCTTGTGCCCATAGATGTACTGGTAAAGTCTGTAGTCGGGGATCCATGTCTCTAGACACATAGTGACCTTTAAAATCACGCAAAAACAACCTTACTCCTTCCGGAGAACAACATATTATGGCTCCTAGTGCTTTCAGAGTTTTAATTCCTAACAGATTTTCTGGGCATGATTTAGTAAGCAATAAATCTGTAGTTCGTGTCAAAGGTCCTATCGTAAGTGGTAGAGGCTGTGATACTTCATTAACAATAGGTTTTCCCGAAAAACCAAGGGAAACATTTTGAGAGCCTGAGAGGGGTGCCCCTGGAACTTCACTACGTTTTATAGTTGTTCGACTTGCCCCTGTATCGAGTAAGAATTTTCTATCTTGACCTAATAATTCACTATGTACATAAGGTCCTTCTTGATCTACAGGAATCTCGATAAGCGGTAAGTCAACTTCCCTCTCTAGGCTTGTTCATGCGTAGCGCTGATATTCAGGGTATTCATACTGTGCAGTCTGATACATTTGTCGTGTTGTGGTTTGTGTGGCAGTAGCAGGCAACGGTGGTGCAGCTGGCACAAACTGTATGGGTTGCTGTGAGGCTGGCATGGACTGACTCTTGAAAAACAAGTTTATTTATTCTGGGTGGTGTAAAGGTACTGCTAGCCCCTCCCGTGGCCCCATCTGGGGCGTCGGGTGTGAATGGATTCGTGGAACGTGACACAGCAACTATGGGTGTCGATACCCCTGTAGAGTCGACTGCGGAGACAGATGCGGAAACAGATGTGCTTGCCGAAGCTTGTATCGGGACTTGCTGTTGCACGGGGACAGATACCTGATCCTGACGTTGAACCCCTCCGCCAGACGGTCTATGTGGTGCGGCGTTAGCATACTCGGGAGCTGCGTCATCTAGATATGAGGAAAGAAAAACATCTTCTGCGGTTCTGGGAAGCCCCTTTGGATGTACCTTAATTGGAAATAATGGGGGTGGCAAGTCTTTTGGTATCTCTGGAGCAGCCTTAGGTAATCCTTCGGCTAGTAGGGGATACATACCATTCATAAGAGCATTTCTTTGTCTATTTACTTGTTCTGATTTCACTCGGATACCTTCCTCAATTAATAGATTTTCTTGAACTTTATTTGAACTTTCTTTACTCCTCTCTTCTTGTCTACGTGCTTTTTCTGTTCGTCTATGAGATTCTTTACGCCATAACTCAACAGCGTCTTTCTGTGACTGTCTGACCTTTCTTTTCCATAACTCTTCCTCCACTTTCATGATGCATTCTGCATCCCAGGTTCCCGCTACGGGCCACCTTTGACTTTCCGGCAATCCCTTGGTATAATCTACCCATAGATCAAGAAACAATATGGCATCTAAGCCATGTTTATGGTACATAAAATGCCCTGGAGTGTCCCTAGGAGGAATAGGAACTGCTTCTTCAAGCACCCCTTTTCTGGTAGTAATCTGTCTTAACTTCGAGAAGAGCGGCATATTTACAACTGATCTGATACTTACTCTTGAATTTTCTTAATACGAAAAACACAATAAATGAACAGTGAACAATGAACAGTCATTCATACCACAATATGCAAGACATTTTCTGAATACTTTAAACATTAAACATTAAACATTATAACAATGATCGACAATGATGACAGTCTGCCTAACTAATCACCACGCTGAATTCTTGACAATAACTGAATACTTCGGAATACTTGATATACTGCTAAACAGTACATATACACTGCTAAACAGTGCAGACCGGATTTGTGTACCCAAATCCGTCTTGACCGGCACAACCTATGTGCGCGTCAACACGCCTCCCCGGCGATGGTACTCACCGAGTAGCTCCTTGAAACGGAAGGCCTCAGAGAATGGACAGGACTCGATAACTGCGGACAGCGGACCCTCTGGACGTCGGGATTTCGGAAAACCTGGTGGGCCTCAGTATACCTCGGATCTTGCTCTCTCAGCTAGGCTCTGGTCGGGATACTTCGCACTTCTCACCGCCTCGTCTGGGTTGATCGCAGCCTCAGTCGCCCCCGCTTGACCGGAGGGAGCTTACAGGAAATCCTGCTGGTACGCGTTTATGGTCCGTCCAGCTGTGGCAGGAGACCGGGCCTGCAACGCACCGCCGGCGCGTGAGATGAGAAAGTGTCCCTGTTCGGGCGCCATTATGTGGTAAATAAAAATACCGGACTGAATTTCATACGGGATCTTAAATAAAGTAAAATAGCTCAAAATAACAAGAGGCAGAATCCGTGGTATAAGAGGTTTTCTAATGGGCTTTATTCCATTCAAAATGGCCGACTCGAGTCGCGGCCTTCAGGTTCCGTCACCACGAGGGTTCAGGAAGTGAAGTACAATACTTTATTGACAGACAGGTATTTTTATAATAAGTGCATTACAATGAAACGAATGTAGAAGGCGTAACATTTGATAAGAAAAGTGACAAAACAGGTACGTAATCGAAACTAGGCGTAATAAGGAATAAAAGAAACATGATTGGTTAGAATTATCAGACATAGGTGGATCTATAAGATAATACTTGGCATAGATGCGCCCGCGGCAGCATGACGTGTAATTGACGTGCAACTAGGGGGTGAAGGGGACTTGACATTTAGCTCTACATGTGGAGACGAGAAGTCTGGGGGTCAAGTCAACCTAATCCCAAATCATATCTAACATCCTATGTTTAAAGAACTATGTTATCCACAAGGAAGAGACTCTCGGACAGAATCTATTCTATACTGACTGTGTGCGTGTACAAGCGTCTAAGTGTCTATATGAGATGCGAGGGATAGAAAACTTTCCATGGCAACAGGGCTATGAATCACTTGCAGGAGGACGGAAAGGCTGAGTCCTTTGCTTGTGAGCTAAAGGAAATGTTTACCTAAATCACTAGACAGGAATGCATCGGCTGGAGAGCAAAATAGATAATTCGAAGGTGAAATACAACTTCTTGGCAGACAGGCGAAAACTGGCCGAGGCAGGCACCGTTAGCTGCACAGGGAGTAGGACAAAGTTCATGGATACAGATGCGAGCTCAAGCTGAAGCTGTCAGAGACAGAGAGCAGGGAAAGGCTTGAGGACAGAATCGGGCCTACTTGCCTGAACTGTAAAAATGAAGTAACTTAGCCATATAAAGTCGGTGGCCTTTCATACTTAGGAATCGAATATCCAGCCCTGTGATGGCGGATCTGACAGAGAACATGTCGACGGTAGACACACATATGTTTGCGTCTTAGAAACTGGAACTGGAGGGAACATACATGTACTTGTAACATGCATATAGAACCGTTGGGGTCCAAGATAGGGGACATAACTGATCAGGAAAATCCACATTTCCACACAGCTTCTGCACGTTGCAAGTCTCTGTGGTCCGTATGAGTCGGCCTGCTGGCCCCTGGGCGAAACACGTGTTGGCTAGCCTTTATTTCTGCACATGTCTTCAAATAAAGAAGAAAAGGGTGCTATAAACAAGTACTCGACTTTCTATACCTATGGCACCTAATATGAAACTATGGGATTCATTTGCCCTGCTAATTTATATGATTAAGCGAGCACAAACCAACCACACACGTGAATAATGGTTTTCTGGGAATGGTTTGATCTAGTGAATGATTTATCGATTCCGAGATAATGCAATTGATGACATGTAGGTCAAGGTCCATGAGTGGTATGGTTTTGTTAAGGCCATGTTTCCATTCTTCGTAGTTTAGCTGGGACCAGCGTCAAACTTTCCAGGCAAATCTTTTGAAAGGTAGGGACCGTCCAGGGATAGTGAGGTCCATCGAGATCAGAAAATGGCAGGGCCAACGCAGAAACAACAAGGTTTATCGAAGACAACTCCATCCTCGACCCTTCCCAATCTGGACTCTGAAGCAAACACAGCAACGAGACCCCCCTACTCGCTGCCACCTACAATCTTTCCAGGCAAATGGTTTGAAGGGTAGGGACCGCCCAGGGATAGTGAGATCCATTGAGATCAGAAAATGGTTGGACCAACGCAAAACTGACAAGGCTCATCGAAGACAACGCCATCCTCAACCCATCCCAATCCAGATTCCATAGCCACCACAGCACCGAGACCGCCCTACTCGCCGCCACCGACGACATCCGCACCCTCCTTGACCAAGGTCACACCGCAGCCCTGATTCTACTCAACCTATCAGAATCTTTCGACACGGTCTCCCACCGCACACTCGCAACCAGACTACATGACGCTGGCATACAAGGCACTGCTCTCGACTGGATCAGATCATTCCTCACTGGCAGGAGCCAAAGGATCAGACTGCCACTGTTCCTCTCCGAACCCACAGAAATCAACTGCCGAGTCCCACAGGGATCATCACTCAGCCCAACCCTTTTCAACACATACATGGCTCCCCTCACCGCCATCGTACGACAGCACAGCCTCAGCATAGTCTCCTACACTGACGACACCCAGCTCATCCTCTCGCTCACCAAGGACCCCACCACCACCAGACTCAACTTCCAGGAAGAAATGCAAGACGTTGCAGACTGGATGAGCAACAGCTGCATAAAACTCAACCTTAGAAGACTGAAGTCCTTGTCCTCGGAACTACCCCTGCGGCATGGAACAACTCCTGGTGGCCCACCGCCCTCTGCACCTCCCCTACCCCCACAGATCACGCCAAGAACCTCAGCATCATACTCAACTCCTCCCTCTCAATGAATCGACAGGTTAAAGCCGTCACCTCTAGCTGCTTCAACACCCTCTGCATCCTCCGTAAGACCTTCAAATAGACCCCCCAGAGGCAAGGAAAATAGTCACTCACACACTCATTACCAGCAGGCAGGACTACGGAAATGCCCTCTATGCCGGCATCAACAAGTCTCTACTCCACAAACTCCAGACAATACAGAACACCACCGCCAGAATCATCCTTGGGGTCCCCCGACACAAAAACATCAGCGAACACCTACACAAGCTCCACTGGCTCCCCGTCAAGAAAAGAGTCACCTTCAAGATACTCACCTACGCCTACAAATGCCTACACAGCACCGGACACCAATACCTCAATGACAGAATCACCCTCCACGTACCCAAACGAAACCTCCGCTCCACCAATATCCTCCTCGCCGAAACCCCGCTCATCCACAGAGCCAAAGCAGGGGGAAGATCATTCTCCTACATTGCAGCCAAAACCTGGAACAAGCTCCCCACCAACATCAGACGTGCCCCCTCCCTGAATACCTTCAGGAAGGCTCTGAAGACATGGCTCTTTGACTGAAACGGATCTGCTGACCCACCCAGCGCCTTGAGACCCTCATGGGTGAGTAGTGCACTTATAATTCCCCATATTGATTGATTGATTGACCAAATAGCAACAGTGGCCCATGCAGGTAAGAGCTGTGGAGCTGGGTTGGGGTGAGATTCGACGCACAACCATGAGGGAAAACTGAATAAATAATTAATTTTCTCTCGTCGTGAGACTCACTTGGATTCCGGGGTACGGGATAACAAGGCAAATCCTCACGAAGGTCTCATGGTGCACAACGCACATGCAAACAGCGGCGATGAGACTCACTTGGATTCCGAGGCACACGATAAAAAGGCAAACCCTCATGAAGGTCTCACAGTGCACAACAATAAGGCACTTTGCAAGGTAAAATAATGCAATGCGTAATACAACCACCAGATATGCCGTTATGCAAAAATAAGGCAATGCATAATACACTAATCAGGTAATTCATTATGCAGGAATAATGCAATGCGCAATACGCTAATCAGGTAGTTCGTTATGCAGAAACAATGCAATGCGTCATAAGACAATCAGGTAGTTCGTTATGCAGATAAAATGCCATGTGTCATACACTAATCAGGTACTCCGTTCTGCAGAAATTGAATAATGCGTAATATACTCAGGCCCCGATCACCTGGCCTTGGGCGATCTCACTGCCTCTCCTTCTGACTTGCAGTAAGCCTCTGACAGTTGCCACCAACACGGTATGATGTAATCAAAAAGTGCAGCTTCGCACTCCGGCCCCTGTACTGCCACTCCCTTGGCAATACGGGCCGCAATACAAGTTACTTCAGGACACAGCACACAGCAAAGTCCTTCAAGCAGGGGGACACAGCACACAGAAAGGTCCATTTAGCCTTTCCTTAGTTAAAACAGCAAACTGCAGGCCAGCCCTAGAACACACAGCAAGGGTCAGTCCTAGCCTTCAGTCTCTTCAGTTGTTTCTTCCTTAGCAAAGGTCCTCTTGACCACGAAGAAGCTCCAGTCTTGTTCACACTTGATCAAGCTATTCTCCAAAGTTCAGGGGCTTCAGCTCTCATTGTTATACCTCTCAATGGCTTTGAAGTTTTTGTGTTTCAGGGGGCACTGACCCCTGTTCAAACCAGTTCTGGGTGCCTCTCTTCCAGTGACAGCTTTCTTTCTTTGATTAGTGGGGGTATGGATTCTCAATCACTCAGCAGGAGATGTGCCAATTGTTTTATAGCAGAATCTCAGGCCTCTTCACCTCTAGGGGCTTCTCCTCCCTCTACACTCCACATGCAGGTCAGCCTGTTGCTGTCTTACCTCCTCCCCTGGGTCAAGACATTCCCCAGATCCTATCGCTTTCATATCCAGACAGTCAATCCACAGCCAGGCAGAGACACACAGAAATGTCAGAGCACAAAAACTCAGCCACTTCTAAAAGAGTGGCTTCTGAACACACAATGCAAAAACCACCTACATAAAGAGATATGTTATTACACAGTGAGTCCAGGCATACTAAACTTCAGCTTTCCATCTTAAGCCTTTTGGAAGATAGGCTGGAAAACATATTACATAGCCATCCCATTCTGTCCTATGGGACCGATGGACTTTCAACAGTGAAAAACGAAATGGAGATTATTTCACTGTCAGGACATGACACACACCTTAGTACACGTCCTACCTTTCACATGCACTATACCCCATCCAGGGGGTACCCTAGAACTACCATGGGGTGTCTGATGTACATAGGAAGGGAAGGGTAATGTCTGGCAAGTGAGTGCACTTGACAGAACAACATGCCAGTTTAACACACTGCGCGCAGGCCCTTCAATGCAGGACTGAGTTCCCTTTTTAAGACTACTTGTGTGGGTGGCACAAATAGTGCTGCAGGCCCACTAGTAACATTTGCATTACCCTAGCCCTAGCACACATAGTGCACTGGCAAAGTGTCCAAAGCATCTAAGTTGGCAACACCACGTCAGAGAAAAGGTCTAGGGGGAAAGCAAAAGGTTTAGGGACTGTAGCCAAAAAGGGCCGAGTCCTACTGGCTGACATGGTGGCCTCTTACTCCCAGGATTCCCCAAAAGGCCCCTGCTTAAATCACCTTCAGCTAACCCCGGCAGAGACAGCAAAGCCAGTATGGGAAAGGATCCTAACAGCAGAACCCCTCTAAACAACACAGCTCTGCCGCAAAGGGAAAGTGTGTTAATTTACCTGGAAAACACCATCAGTGGAAGCTCTATATGTGGGCAGTATAAGAGAGAAACTTCGGGATTTTAACAATCTAATAACCTGAGCCCAATGGGATGCAAGTCTATTGTCGAGAAGCTATCCTCCCTGCCAATGGCACTGACCGACCTCGTTGAGGACTTGAAAAAAGAAATCAGATCTCCTAACAACTTACTGACCAGTGATCCTGAAGTCTCAAAACACAAAACCCTGCAAGAGAAGATGTCAAAAATTCAAACGTAGACGACATAAGAAGTTTACCCAACAAGGTCTCAGCAGAAGGATTAACTTCAACTCAAGCTGGCGAAACAGCCCTAAATGCAAAACAAAGGAGACAACTCAGAAGGAAAGGCCACAGCAAAATATCAGATCCAGACCAACTAATCATATTCCACCTCTTTTGCCCAAGGAAAAGCCATATACCTGGGAATTGCCAAAACTCCATCTCTTAAATATTGCGAAGTCGACCAAGCCAAAATTATGGGGCAGCTGTGGCAATGGAGGGCCTGTAGAGGCCACCACACAAAGCATAACCAACATCGAAGCAAATTGGTCAGCCACAGACATTATCCACCAAGAGGTCTCAATTCTCCAGACCAGAGTGCACAACACACTGCTCATAATCTCACACACCTCCATTAGCATTCCATGTCCATACTACATGGCAAGCTTATATAAGGAATTCAGAAGTCTTGAGAGAAACCACAACAATTGAAAACAGGGGCAGCATGACCACAACAATTGTGCAAGTAATTTCGATTGTGCAAGTAATTTCTAAGAGCGGTGACGTAGTCACTACAGACAACCATGCGCCAATAACTACCGGGCAAACTTCCACAATGAAGCAAGCCCCAAGAATGGAAGTATCAGGATCTCCCCGCCACCTCTGGCCAGCGGATGCTGGGCCTTTCTGCAGTGTCCCTCACCTGGATCTGACAGCCCAAACAAACTTCGGCGTGGAGAGAAGAAAGCGCCACTCCTCTGGAGGACTACTGCAGGGACAAGACTGCCCAATGGCAAACTCTATCAGCTCTCCAACTGACAATTGTATCACGCTTCTTAAGCCAAAATTCAAGTCCAAAGGGCCTTGGGAAACTCTGAACAACAATAAAATACTGCAACTAATATCACAATATCAAACATACCATCCTTAAGGGAAATAAGCTCAACAGACCTGCTCTCAATAGAATTTATCAAGCCAGATCAGCTCTCTGATCAGCCTGGGCAGAGTTCATGGAGTTCGGCTACGTGGAAATCCGTGAAGTGCAAAAAAACTCTGCTGCACTATGCGGAGCTCCGCAAGCGGCGGAGTGCATTGGATAAATGCTGTTTGCTGTGATTTTCAGTGCCAGGTACTTGTCTGCACTGTGCAATCATCGCAAAAGGCACCATGTATAGCGCAAGCGGAGACTGCTTCATTTCTGCTGCTCACGTAGATTTTTACTCGAGCGGCAGCTTTCTCAACGCGAACTGACAGTTTCTTACCGTCAGCGGTCACGAGCATACACGACCATTCGCAATGAGAAATCTGACCGCCTGCGTTGAGAAATCTCGCCGGGAGGTTGATTTTCCAGCTCATGCTTGCCAACTTGATGTTGATGATCGCGAACAAGGAAAAATCTTGCCGGGAGGTGGATTTTTGTCGTTCGCGCTCGCCAACTTGACTTGGCGTTGATGTGAGCAGAGCGGAAGTTACCGCCCAGATTCACTTTCCACCAAAGCTACATGGGGCTCACCGGCTATGACCAACAAAGTTCTCGACGAACAAGCTACCTTCAAGGCATGGGGCATATGTATATCTGGCTATCAGCAAAAACCATGTCTTCCCTGTGCCGGAAACAAGCTTCCTAGGACCGGTTTCTGGCATTTCAGCCGTCTTCAGCCAGGCTTGCTTAAATCCAGTGGCAAAGTGAGCAAGGGACTCACGGCTGAGCATACCCTGCCAACTTATGGCGAACAAAGCAAAACCAAAGGGAATGATGGACGGAGTGTTGAACAATGCAAGCACTCACCCCCAGTCAACTGATCTGGGTTTAATCCATCACCGTTCTTTAGCCCACTCTGCCACCCCAGTTCAGACATGGCCATATGCAAATCAGTCTGACCCTGTGCCTCATGGGAACAGTCCAGCCCGAACTGCCAAGCCATGTCTTCCCTGGACCGGAAACAAGCTTCCTAGGACTGGTTTCTAGCATTTCAGCCATCTTCAGCCAGGCTTGCTTGAATCCAGTAGCAAAGTGAGCAAGGGACTCACGTCTGAGCATACTCTGCCAACTTATGGCGAATAAAGCAAAAACCAAAGGAAATGATGGACGGAGTGTTGAACATTGCAAGCACTCACTCCCAGTCAACTGATCTGGGTTTAATCCATCACCGTTCTTTAGCCCACTCTGCCACCCCAGTTCAGACATGGCCATATGCAAATCAGTCTGACCCTGTGCCTCATGGGAACAGTCCAGCCCAAACTGCCAAGCCATGTCTTCCCTGGACCGGAAACAAGCTTCCTAGGACTGGTTTCTGGCATTTCGGCCGTCTTCAGCCAGGCTTGCTTGAATCCAGTGGCAAAGTGAGCAAGGTACTCACGTCTGAGCATACTAGTGCTATGGGCCGTACCCGCGTGTGTAGGGCCCGTAGCACTGGGGTAGTGTTGCCATAGGCATACGCCATAGTGCTACGGGACGTCCATACGCGGGTACGAGCCCTATCTCTATGGCGTACGCCTACGACAACACTGCCGAAGTGATACAGGCCCTACACACGCGGGTACGGACCGTATCACTGGAGTAGTGATGCCCTAGGGGTACGTGTGGAACGCACCGTATCTGTGTGTGGATAGTGAAATTACATAGGGGACACATGAGGGACAATTATAAGGGCCTAAATGCATGCTGGTTGTCATGGAGACCGAGTTTCCAGTTCAAATTTTTGCATCAGGTGGCCAGCAAATGTCGGTTGGAGACAATATACTATGTTGCAAAGTGGTTGTTGACTTGACATCATGCTCAAATTTTGAACCATGCAAAGGCCCTCACTGGGGTAGGTTTAAAGGGATTGGAGGAAACGTAGGATGCAAATGAGATTGACCAATCACTCTGTACTCCTGTAAATGAAACAGCCCAGCAAGGGTGATATAAGGCTGCCAGGACCCATGAGAGAGCACTTGCCTGCACAACCTTTCATTCCACACCACTGCTGCTGCTCGTGATTGCTCTGGCACCATGTCCAGGTCTGTGGAGAGGGCCTAGCCATTCACCCAAGTGGAGAATGAGGCGTTGCTGGACGTCATCCTCCCACAGTACCCCTGCCTATATGGGAGACTAGGGGAGCAGGTGATTGCTGACTCCACTAGCTGTGACTGTGCCCCTTTTTTGTGTCTGTCACTTCTGGCATTGTGTCCAGGTGTGACAGACATGCAATGTTGTTCATCGTAGGTCCCGGGGGGGGGGGGAATGCCTTATGTCTCCCATGCAGAGCCTGATGTGGTTCATATCTGCACTCCTCACTTGCATTGTGCTTACTGTGACAATCACTGCATGGTGCATGCCACATTCAGCCTCGCTAATCCCCTTGGGAATGTTGTTTCCATAGTCCTGATGTGATTCTGTGTTCCCCCCAGTGTGACAGGTGACTGTACCCACAGATGTGTGTGAGTTGAGTGTACCTGTGGTGATAGTGTCCAAATGATGTGTACGGCCCCTGGACATTGGTGTGTGTGTAAGTCCCCTGTCATGTGGGTGAGTGTCTATGTGGAGTGTTGCACCCCAGCTGCATGGAGGATGCATATGCCCTACCCATCTGATGTGAGCAGGGAGCCGTGCTGTGTGTCTGACGTGCTGAGCTAGGCCCACACCTGTGACTCCCCCCAGTCACGTGTCACATGTGCAGAGTGATGTTTGTACCCGCAGTTGCCAATGGCAGGTGATTGTCCTGTGCCTGTGTGTGTCTGTGTACTCCGCTGAGGTTGTGTCAGTGGCCTGGGGCATGTGACTGCTTTGAGGTGCTGTCCATTTTCCTGGGGTTGCTTGTGATGCACAGTGTGAGCCATGATCATTGATTCTCTCGCACCCCTCATGCCACATGTGTACTTTAAATGCCACGTAGTGCTTTTGGCCTTCCCCAGAGGATAATATCCCTATGACAAAGGTGAAATGAGTTTGCTGCATACTATGCCCTGTTCAAACAAGCTCAATTGTTCAAATGTGTGTCTCTGTGACATGGAGCAGGTGTATTGATGTTGCCTCACTTTGTCATCCTCACAGGTAGCCACCTACGCCAAGGGGGAGATTTGGAAGCGGGCTGTCAGCGCTGTGAGGTCAGTGGAGGGTCGCAGTCGCAGTCGGCGCCTGGCCCAGGTGAGGAAACGCTGGCAGGATATCCGGTGCTGAACCAGGAGGATCACCCGGGTCCTGTTGGGGGACTCACCAGAGGGCAAGAACCGCGGGCGCCGGCGCCTGACCCACCAAATGAAGCGTGTCCTGGCGGTGGTCTTCCCTGACATGGATAGGCGGCTACAGGAGAAGCAGCAGCAGGAAGGGGGTAGGTACATGTGTGTTTGTTGTGTGTCACCAGCTTTTGGAAGTGCTCAGTCGCCTGGATACACTGCCAGGGTTTATATGTGCAGTGCATATCCTGTTCCCCAAAGTCAACCTGTCCTGTTCTTCCTCCCTTTCCCTCCTTGACATGTGTTCCCTGGTCTGTGTGTAGTCACTCTTGCACAAGGTAATCTAGGCTGGCAGTTAATCCAAGTGCCCAATGCTTGCAGCATCATGTGTGGGGGTGGTCTGTGACATGTGTTGGGACCTTGCCTGTGCCCTGTCCGTTTCAGTCATTTGGGGGTCCATGATTGTTGGCACTGATGCAGAGTCTCAACATAGGAGTGTGAGGCTTAAAATGAACTGCCTTGCAGCATGCATGACCGATGTTGTGGCCTCAGACATGATATGCATGAGGGGGAGATATGCATAGTGCGGGGACGGTTGCTCCTGTTGCAGTCAGATCTATCCAGGACCATGGAGCAGCGTGGCCACTACAGTCCCCTGAGACACCTTTTCCTAGGAATCATGTGTGTCATCCAACACTGTGGACATTCTCAGTGTCTTCAGCATAGGTTGGCCTCTGTGGCATTGTACCCTGGCCTCATTTGTATTTACGTAAAGTGTGCTACATGTGTACACTGTACAGGGTGACCCAATGTGGCTTGTGCATCCTCACACTGGCCAGTGCCTGTGTGTCTGTGTACAACTATCTGATGATGGTTGTTTGTCAATAATATGTGTGGTCAGCCCCACAAGGGGTAGTTAGAGTGCAATTAGGCTTTAATGGAGCCCATTAATGTGATCCCTGATTAAGAGGTGTAAGTCCTTCCTCTGTCTCAATCACATTGTCTCAGGTAGGGGGGGGTTTGTGCGGGCAAGGCCTACATGTCCAAAGCATATGTCTCCTTGCCAGGTCTGGCCTGTGTGTGATGATAGTCGGAACAGACACTCAACAAGTATTGACCCAGTCATGTTGTGCAGGGTTTAATGTTTGTGCTTTGCAGCATGTGTCAAAAGTTAAAAGACATGGTTCCTGCTCATCCATTTTTGGCAACGCTGTGTGGTCCAGATGCTGTGCTCGACTGTCCACAGATACAAGCTTCTCTGTATAATTCGATTTCAAGTTCTTTGCTGTTTTGTCATGCTCTCCATTGTTTCTAAGTGGCATGGTGGGTCAACCAACTGTGTAGTGCATGGCCTACATATGTGCGTAGTATTGTAGATGTTACTCATGATGCTTTTCATGCTATGCACTGTAACCTATGTAGTTTGGACTCATGTGTCATATGTATACAGGTGTCTGATTATTTCCTGTCTCTTCACCTTGCCCACAGCATCGTTGGCGGACACCGAGAGAGACACCGGCACGGACGTGGAGGAGGGATCCAGCACTGATGCCACCAGTGCTGGGGAGTCTGGCGCAGCAAGTGGCATGGAGGGCGAGGGAAGTCAGGCGGAGGACCTGTCCAGTCCCAACACCGACTATGACGCTGACGGGTCCGAGGCTGAGCTCCCAGAGGGGGCGGAGGCTGCTCCCACAGCTGAAAGCAGCAGTACATCTCTCGTCGCCCCCTCTATTCCCATCACCGCCCTCCCACTTGCTCGGGTCCCTTCTGTCAGTGCTATTCAACCACATGTCTCCTTCGTGCCAGGCACCGCACCCCTGCCCCTGTCTCCCCTGCTGCCGTCAATGCCGAGTCTGTGGACATCCTGCAGCAGTTGCAGGTTGGTCAGACATCGCTGCTTAATGTCCTCCATGACCACAGCAGATTGCTGACACAGATGGTGACGAACATGGAGGGCATGTCATCAGTGATGTCTGACCAACGGATGTTGCTGAGGTCCATGGACTCGTCACTGACGGCAGTAGTGGGTCTCCTGCAGCGCTCTGTCCCCCCCATCCCTGCCCCATCCACACTTCCCACTCCCATGCCTGTCCCAAGCACACCCAGACATCCCCATGCACGCACCCTACCAGACACAGGCAGCACACCAACAGGGAAGGCCAAGCGCACTCCTCCAGTCACGCACACACAGGGGGAAGTAGGCACACCCACTGGGTCGGGGGGAAAACGGCAGCCATGCAGCCACAGTGGGAGTCCGCAGTCCTCACGACCCACTTCCTCCAAAACCACTCCCCTTGGCTCCCCTGCCCAACAGTCGGACAAAGAGTCCTTCATGGCCAGTCTGTCCCTCAGCCCCAGTGTGACACCACCCCGCAAGCGGTCGAGGAAGTCCCCAGGCAGGAGAGTTGAGTCCCCCCGTCCACACCCTCCCCCAGTAGCGCTGCAACCCATCCCTCCGACCCCCCCCTCCTTGGGGCCTGTGGTTCCTTCGGGTGCAGGGGAGACGCTGGCAGACCTTGCCACCGTGTGCAGCGCAATCCTAACCACCACCTTTGGTGCTGCCCCACCCCCTGAGGTGGAGTCGTCCGTCCCTGCACCCACAACACCTACCCTTGCCCCTCCTATCCCTGCGGTGCCTGATCCTTCCCCCCCACATGATGCCCCCCCCTGTGGATGGAAAGGAACTGTGAACTGTGCAGGCAAGACAGGGGAGACGCGTCCCAATGTGTCCCCCCCGGAATTCGCATATGGACTGGCCTATGGGCCTTGTACATAGTGTACATTTCAAATCCCAAATTCTTTTTTTTCATGCTGAATAAAGCATTTTGTTTTTCATTTGCACACAAATGCTTTTCGGGTATTGCTGTTGGTGCTGCTGCTCCCTGAGTTGGGGTGGTGATAATGTGTTAGGTGTCTGGGAAATGTTGTAGTGTGCTGCTCATGGGGAGGACCCTGGAATCTGCATGCCATCACAAGGTCTCTGAAAATAATCTTTGGTCATGTAAGCTCTTACTGTATGGTGACATTGTCCCAAGGATTGTTCCTTACTCTGTGGCACCTGACTTCTTCCCTGCAGGGTGTTTCCCAATTGTTGTGCTGACCTGTGTCTACAGTTCCTTGCTGTGTGAGGGATCCCTTCAACTTTGCCCATGCTCAGCAATGTCTCCGCCTGCATCTTCTGTGCCATCCTTGGTAGTCACTGTACTTGTGTATGGAGTATGTTGCCATGGCTTAATGTGGACATGGTCCCTTTTCCGCACTATGCATGTGTGTACTCCCAGCTAGCACACATGTGTTACTTGTTCTGCAGGGTATTTGGGCACCTGACTGACAATTGTGGGCATTGTATCTGTGGGTACTCCACCCTTTTCCTTCCATGGGAGGCAACAACTTGTTGGCTGCCCCAGCACCTGTACATTCCTATCAGTCCTGGAATGTGGGTGTCAGTGTGTGTTCCCTTAGGCTCTCTTAGTTTAGTGGGGTTTCACATGAGGATACAGTTTTGTTGCATGATCTCAGTGTGTGTATTGTGCTGCCACCGCCAGGGGTTGGTATGCATGTGTAATTTGTCATCACACCCACATGTGGTGTGTCATGCAGTGGGGGAAGGACATCCATCCTCATGTGAGTGGAACACTGCTGTCAGTGATGTGTTGTCATGGCACTATCAACATAGTCGCACATTGTGGATGCCTTCATGCACCCATGGAGTTTTGCTAATGGGAGGATGATGTACACATCCCCATGTCTCTGTCCACTGCTGGGAGGCCTCTGCACCCACCCCTCATATGTCTGGGCACTGCTGGGAATGATAGGCACCCACCCCTCATATGTCTGGGCACTGCTGGGAGTGATAGGCACCCGCCCCTCATATGTCTGGGCACTGCTGGGAGTGATGGGCACCCACCCCTCATATGTCTGGGCACTGCTGGGGGTCCTCTGCACCCACCCCTCATATGTCTGGGCACTGCTGGGAGTGATAGGTACCCACCCCTCATATGTCTGGGCACTGCTGGGAGTGATGGGCACCCACCCCTCATATGTCTGGGCACTGCTGGGGGTCCTCTGTACCCACCCCTCATATGTCTGGGCACTGCTGGGGGTCCTCTGCACCCACCCCTCATATGTCTGGGCACTGCTGGGAGTGATGGGCCCCTACCCCTCATATGTCTGGGCACTGCTGGGGGTCCTCTGCACCCACCCCTCATATGTCTGGGCACTGCTGGGAGTCCTCTGCACCCACCCCTCATATGTCTGGGCACTGCTGGGGGTCCTCTGCACCCACCCCTCATATGTCTGGGCACTGCTGGGAGTCCTCTGCACCCACCCCTCATATGTCTGGGCACTGCTGGGAGTGATAGGCACCCACCCCTCATATGTCTGGGCACTGCTGGGAGTGATAGGCACACGCCCCTCATATGTCTGGGCACTGCTGGGAGTGATGGGCACCCACCCCTCATATGTCTGGGCACTGCTGGTGGTCCTCTGCACCCACCCCTCATATGTCTGGGCACTGCTGGGAGTCCTTTGCACCCACCCCTCATATGTCTGGGCACTGCTGGGAGTGATAGGCACCCACCCCTCATATGTCGGGGCACTGCTGGGAGTGATAGGCACCCACCCCTCATATGTCTGGGCACTGCTGGGAGTGATAGGCACCCGCCCCTCATATGTCTGGGCACTGCTGGGAGTGATGGGCACCCACCCCTCATATGTCTGGCCACTGCTGGGAGTGATGGGCATCCACCCCTCATATGTCTGGGCACTGCTGGGGGTCCTCTGCACCCACCCCTCATATGTCTGGGCACTGCTGGGAGTCCTCAGCACCCACCCCTCATATGTCGGGGCACTGCTGGGAGTGATAGGCACCCACCCCTCATATGTCTGGGCACTGCTGGGAGTGATAGGCACCCACCACTCATATGTATGGGCACTGCTGGGAGAGATAGGCACCCGCCCCTGATATGTCTGGGCACTGCTGGGAGTCATGGGCACCCACCCCTCATATGTCTGGGCACTGCTGGGAGTCCTCTGCACCCACCCCTCATATGTCGGGGCACTGCTGGGAGTGATAGGCACCCACCCCTCATATGTCGGGGCACTGCTGGGAGTGATAGGCACCCACCCCTCATATGTCTGGGAACTGCTGGGGGTCCTCTGCACCCACCCCTCATATGTCTGGGCACTGCTGGGAGTCCTCTGCACCCTCCCTCATATGTCTGGGCACTGCTGGGGTCCTCTGCACCCACCCCTCATATGTCTGGGCACTGCTGGGAGTCCTCTGCACCCACCCCTCATATGTCTGGGCACTGCTGGGAGTGATAGACACCCACCCCTTATATGTCTGGGCACTGTTGGGAGTGATGGGCACCCACCCCTCATATGTCTGGGCACTGCTGGGAATGATGGGCACCCACCCCTCATATGTCTGGGCACTGCTGGGAATGATAGGCACCCACCCCTCATATGTCGGGGCAGTGCTGGGAGTGATAGGCACCCGCCCCTCATATGTCTGGGCACTGCTGGGAGTGATGGGCACCCACCCCTCATATGTCTGGGAACTGCTGGGGGTCTTCTGCACCCACCCCTCATATGTCTGGGCACTGCTGGGAGTCCTCTGCACCCACCCCTCATATGTCTGGGCACTGATGGGAGTCCTCTGCACCCACCCCTCATATATCTGGGCACTGCTGGGAGTGGGGAACAACCTTTACAACGCAACTTTTACAACGCACTACACTTACAACGCATTTTTTACAACGCAGAATCCATTACAACGCACTACACTTACAACGCATGACACTACAACGCATTTTTAAAAACTACCTTTACAACGCATTCCATTACAACGCCTACCATTACAACGCATAATTTTACACTACACTATCCAACACTTACCCTACTGTTGCACCCCCTGGAGTTAGAATAGTAATTTTTACCCCTATACTATCCAACACTTACCCTACTGTTGCACCCCCTGGAGTTAGAATAGTAATTTTTACCCCTATACTATCCAACACTTACCCTACTGTTGCACCCCCTGGAGTTAGAATAGCAATTTTTACCCCTATACTATCCAACATTTACCCTACTGTTGCACCCCCTGGAGTTAGAATAGCAATTTTTACCCCTATACTATCCAACACTTACCCTACTGTTGCACCCCCTGGAGTTAGAATAGTAATTTTTACCCCTATACTATCCAACACTTACCCTACTGTTGCACCCCCTGGAGTTAGAATAGCAATTTTTACCCCTATACTATCCAACACTTACCCTACTGTTGCACCCCCTGGAGTTAGAATAGCAATTTTTACCCCTATACTATCCAACACTTTCCCTACTGTTGCACCCCCTGGAGTTAGAATAGCAATGTTTACCCCTATACTATCCAACACTTTCCCTACTGTTGCACCCCCTGGAGTTAGAATAGCAATTTTTACCCCTATACTATCCAACACTTACTCTACTGTTGCACCCCCTGGAGTTAGAATAGCAATTTTTACCCCTATACTATCCAACACTTACCTTACTGTTGCACCCCCTGGAGTTAGAATAGTAATTTTTACCCCTATACTATCCAACACTTACCCTACTGTTGCACCCCCTGGAGTTAGAATAGTAATTTTTACCCCTATACTATCCAACACTTACCCTACTGTTGCACCCCCTGGAGTTAGAAAAGTAATTTTTACCCCTATACTATCTAATACTTACCTTAAATGCAATTTACTATTATGCGTTGTAATGGTATGCGTTGTAAAGGTAGTTTTTAAAAATGCGTTGTAGTGTCATGCGTTGTAAGTGTAGTGCGTTGTAATGGATTTTGCGTTGTAAAAAATGCGTTGTAAGTGCATGCGTTGTAAAAGTGTGCGTTGTAACGACATACATCCGCTGGGAGTGATAGGCACTCACCCCTCATATGTCTGGGCACTGCTGGAAGTGATAGGCACCCACCCCTCATATGTCTGGGCACTGCTGGGAGTGAAAGGCACCCGCCACTCATATGTCTGGGCACTGCTGGGAGTGATAGGCACCCAACCCTATGTCTCCGTCCACTGATGTGGATCATAGCACGACACCCACCCACCCGCCCACACGCTCTGAAGCCCTGGGTACGGTCCGTAACACCATTGTTGGGGTGCCGTAGGGGTACGGCCCGTACCCAGGTCTACAGAGCGTGGGTACGGGTTGTACCACGCGTACCCCTACATCACCCCAACAATGGTGGTACGGCCCGTACCGAGGCCTGAAGAGCGTGGGTACGGGTGGCACCACACGTACCCCTATGTCACCCCAACAATGGTGGTACGGCCTGTACCCAGGCCTGAAGAGCGTGGGTACGGGTTGCACCACACGTACCCCTACGTCACCCCAACAATGGT
Source organism: Triturus cristatus (assembly GCF_964204655.1). Classification (NCBI taxonomy): domain Eukaryota; kingdom Metazoa; phylum Chordata; class Amphibia; order Caudata; family Salamandridae; genus Triturus; species Triturus cristatus. The sequence continues at coordinate 150,463,256 of NC_140583.1, forward strand.
GGTACGGCCCGTACCCACGCTCTTCAAGCCTGGGTACGGGCCGTACCACCATTGTTGGGGTGACATAGGGGTACGTGTGGTGCCACCCGTACCCACGCTCTTCAGGCCTGGGTACGGGCCGTACTACCATTGTTGGGGTGACGTAGGGGTACACGTGGGGCGACCCGTGCCCACGCTCTTCAGGCCTGGGTACGGGCCGTACCACCATTGTTGGTGTGACATAGGGGTATGCATGGTGCGACCCGTACCCGCGCTCTTCAGGCCTGGGTATGGCCGTACCCCGATGTTGGGGTGTTGTAGGGGTAGGCGTGGTATGACCCGTACCCACGCTCTTAAGGCGTGGGTACGGTGCATACCACAATTGTTGTGGTGATGAGACGCGTCCACATCCACTTCCGTTGTGGCGGGACGCAGGCCTTGGTGGACACGTCCCCCCCGAGTGACCAGTCCCTGGAGGTACGGTATGTACAGGGCATATATACATTTTGCCTTGGGTGGGGGTTATGTTTCCTGCCCCTGCCCCCCACCTTTGCCCCTGGGTGTTGTTCTCACCTTCTGCGGAGTCTGCGTCGGTTCCTGTGCACCAGGTCGTAGGCTATGAGGGCTGGGATGACGCGTAGGATGGGGTCCATGGCTGTCCGTCGCATACAGGTGCTCCTTCCTCGCGTTGTCCTCAATTTCCCGGCAGTTTTTGGCTCCCGTAAAAAATGCTACGTTCGGAGTGACTTAGGCACGAATCGTACTTGCTGGTTCGTAAAACGCTGCCTGACTCCGTCCGGACGTGTCGGTGTTTTGTACGAATTGTACGGAAATGGTATTTCTGTACGAATCGTACTTGCGGGTTTGTAAGGGGGTTTTCCCGGGTACGAGTTGGACGGAGAAAACGCTCCGTACGACGGTTCGTACCCGGGTTTTACAGGATCGGAATCGGCACCTATGTGTGTGTTTAACTTGTTTAATTAAGTCTATTTTTAAAATTTTGTGAAAATGTACATTAAATTAGATTTCTTTTGTTAAAATAATTTTGGTATTTAATATATTTTATATTTAATATTTAATTTGTTATAAATATAAAAATCGATATTTTGTACATCTATATTTTTTTTCTCGATATTTTGTTGTTGATATTTTTGTACTTACCTGTTTAAGTATAGGGAGTCAATATTATTGAGGTCTATATTTTTTTCATCGATATTTTTGACATCGAAGTTGTGTCAGTGAACCGTTTGTCCACAAGACAAGGTTAAGACCCACTGCTGTAGCTTAGACTAGCAAAGAACATCATTTATTCAAGAGGCAGAGATTCTCTTCTCTGTATGGTAAAAGTACATCCCCATTTCTTTAATGTCCCTAAATCTGTTGTTTCTGTCAACAGCCTAATGTAAGTATGAAATGCTTGGATCTCTGAAGTATGTCCACGGTTGTGAGAAAACATATAGTTTAGGTTAACACAGTAAATTGTAATGGATCTTGTTAAAATATGATGTTGTTGTTAATGAGAAACAAGTGGTATAACTTAATAGCTGCAAGAAAATGTTCATCTCTAGGTCACTGATGATGCCTCGATTCCTATTGGTTTGGTCTAAGGTTGAAAAGGTAACTAAGAGACTTAGAGCATTGTACCATGATTCAGAGTCTTGGGACATGAGCACTTTGTTTAAGGTGGTATTAGAGCACCTGCTCAGCAGGGAAAGAGATGTCTAAATCTTTAACAAGTTCAGTGTCCATTTTTAGGCCTGAGTTTGCCAGAGATCACATAATCACAAAAAAACTGTTAACAGATGTCTTTAATGGCATTATATTGGCCAGTAGTACTGTTAGTCTATTTATGAAATGATTCCATTGCTCATAACCAATAGAAAAATTGCTAATGGTGACTGTGGTGCATATGTACAAGGGGGTTGCCCCACCGGAACATCACTTTTGCAATGCCCTGCACCATATTTACAAAGGGACATTAAGCCACTTTGCATGGCATTAACGCTGCTTTGTAAATATGGCACCCTTTTACACAGGTATCTGCTGTGAAACGGGCATGCAATTACTTTTGCTGTGGGTGTTCCACCGCAATACCCATTGCTTTTTGATGCTCCTCCAGATTTACAAATGCAAAAGCAACAGTTGATGGACAGAATGCAGAACAATGTCATACATTCACCCCAGTACAGAGATCTGGGCCTAAATCCATCGTTGCTGCAAAATTTTACCGCAGCGCCGCACTGCACCATTTCCTTGTACATATGCCCCAGTAATTTTGTAAGAAATTATTTATTGTACGATATTCTGGTGCCATACCTTCTCTGCCCCACCATAATAAATTGAACATATAGTAGCACTGGAAAAATATGCAAGTGGGAGGGCTATACTGTGCCGTAGCATGAACCTGAAGGAGCCTGAGCCCACCTTTTCAATTCAATCCAATGTTGGATCCTCATTGGTTCTTTTCAGCAGCATGAATGCATAGAGGGAAGAATAGATCAGAAATCACTTAAACTCAAATGGTTATATAAGAACTCAAATTGACAACCAGTTGAAGGTTAGTCAGTTTTATTACAAATTAAAAAATTGTTGGACATGCACAAATCTTAGCATGAGAGTATAGACATAAAAGAGAAATAAAAGGAAACTGAATCTCCTGAAAAAGTTTATCCGAAGGAGCATGAAAAGAACAAGTATTTCAATAAGATTAAGCATGGGAAAAAAAATGAAAAATATCCTCAGAATCCAGAAAAAGAAAATAAAAAGGGAGTTATTAGGACCTGTCAGGCACAGTCAAGGGAAAGTTTGGTAAAGCAGCAAGCAAGAGTAGGAGAAAGAGGAAATGATGGGAAGAAATGTTAACATACTATCTTGGAATGTAAATAGGTTAAGGCTACCAAGTAGAAGGCGACGAATTTTGGAGTATCTGAGGGTGGCAGATTGTGAGATCATAATTTTACAAGAGACTCATCTGTTAAAGAAGGAATGGGAAGAAATTGGAAAAAAAATGCAATGGGTAGATTGCTATGTCTGCACAAATCAGGAGTGTGTTGTAAAGGGAATAGCTATACTCTTTAAAAAATCAGTAAAAGCTAGAATTGAGAGTGTAACGCCCTGAACGTCTCAGGATCGTTTAACAGACACGACAATGAGGACGCAACCACTTGTGAAGGGTTAGTTCTTTTAATGAAGGCAAATAAAATACAAAGAACAAACAAAAGTTATAGTCACTGGAATCCTCCAGGCTAAGTACGTTACCAGCCCACAGCACGGATGGTCCTAACCGTCCTCTGCATATACGCCGATCCCGGCGTATGCCAACAGAGGGCAGAAATGAAATGGCCGACAATGCCAATCGGTAGGCTGTGAGGGGCACGAAGAGTGTTGGGGAGAATCGAGGAGTCAGGGAAACACCCAGCCGGGGTCTCTACCTGAAGGGAGCAGCCGCTCAACCTCTTCCTCAGACTGCACCGGGACGCGGAGTCACCTCCTGGTGATGCATCACCGATACCCCAATCACAAGCAAGAAGACTGAACCGAGAGCAGCCGCTCGATCGATCCTGTGGACTTCCGAGTCTGTAACACGGCAAACACCTCCTGGTGTGCGTTACAGCTGGCAGTCCCTGTGTCTCTGGTCGGGCTGGGAGTTACGACTCCAACCAGCAAAAGCGCCACTGCGCTTGACTCGGCCGAGTCAAAAAGCGAAGCTCAATGGTTGACCGGTAGAGCTTCCGGGTCCTTCACAGGTGACGATGGGGCAAGACACGGCCCAGGGAGTAACGACTCGACCTACCTCCGTTCTTGCCTTACTGGAGCACCACTCCGGAACACTGCTCTTCACGAAGCAGGTACGTCGGTGTAAACACAATATCCGACAGCCTTGTACCTCCCGGTTCCTCCCTTTATAGGGCGTGTTTTCCTTGAGTTATGTAACAGCTCTCCTGTTTACATAAGGGCGTGTTTCCCTTGAGTTATGTAACAGCTCTCCTGTTTACATAAGGGCGTGTTTCCCTTGAGTTATGTAACAGCTCTCCTGTTTACATAAGGGCGTGTTTCCCTTGTATGACAGGAATTCTTGACAGTACATCCTCCCTCTCAGCGTCTCCCCACGGGTCCAGCGCTGGCAGGAAAACGCCGATGGAACAAGGAGACCAAGCGCGGAGCATGAACCCCTTCAGCCGGTTCCCATGAATGCTCCTCCGGGCCATAGCCTTTCCACGCAACCAGGTACCACAGCTTCCCCCTGCGCCATTTGGACGCCCGTATGCCCGACACTTCATACTCCACCTCCGACTCCACGCATACCGGCCTAGGTGTCCCAGACGGCTTGGAGGGTGCTGGTTTGAGCAATGATACATGAAAGACAGGGTGTATCCGCAATGACTGGGGCAAGCACACCTTCACGTTCACGGGACCCATACACTTGGTAATTCGATAGGGGCCCATGTACTTGGGATGGAACACACTGTTCTTTCGAAACCTCATGTTTCTTGTGGATATCCAGACGTAGTCTCCAGTGCGGTACAGTGGCCCGGGCCTTCTCTTCCTATCTGCCGCAGCCTTGTATCTTCTCTTGGCCTCTATTAGGACAGCCCTTGAGCGCATCAACGTGTCTTTTATGTGTGCCACCCTGTCCGCTGTGGCGGAAATCCTGTCCTCTCTGAACGGATGTAGAAATGGCAAGAACCTGGGATGTTGGCCATAGTTGCTATAGAACGGAGATGACTGTGTGGAGCTGTGAGTGGCGTTGTTATAGGCTATCTCTGCAACCCATAGCAAGTCGACCCATTCTTCCCTGCCCTGGTCCACAAAACATCGCAGATACTGTTTGAACGTTTGGTTCAGGCGCTCGGTTTGGCCGTCCGTTTGAGGGTGGTAGCTGGTGGACAGGGCGGTCTTAACATGCAGCGCAGTGCACCAAGTCTTCCAGAATTGCGCAGTAAACTGCGACCCCCGGTCCGACACGATCACCCCAGGTAATCCATGCAGTCGTACCACATTCTTTAGGAGTAGTGACGCCAATTCCCCGGCCGTAGGGACTCTCTTGCAGGGGATGAAGTGCCCCATTTTCGTCAAGTAATCCACCACCACCAGTATTGCCGTCATCCCCTGGTCTACCGGTAGGCCCACCACGAAGTCCAGTGATATGCTATCCCATGGTCTATCCGGGGTCGGAAGTGGATGTAAGAGCCCTTGGGTTCGGCCATGGTCGGCCTTCATGGTAGCACACGTAGGACACTCCTGTCCCCACCTCCTGACATCCACTCTCATGGTTGGCCACCAGAAATGCCGTCCCATGCTAGCCACCGTTTTTTCAAAGCCCAAATGACCTGCGCATGGAGAGTCATGGCACCAGATGAATGCTTGTTTCCTTAGCCTAGGCGTGGGTATCAATAGGCACCTGCCCTTCAGGGGTATCCCGTCCTTCAGCTGCCATTCTCTGTGACTGAGGAGCCACCTCCGCCATGCGAATGACCTGATCCCTCTCTTTATTCCCCTCAGGAAAGTATCCGGTTGGATAACCCCCAATACCATCCTCGGGGAAATGATGGAACGCTCGGTTGCAGGCAATGGTTCCTTAACTGCAGATTGACGGGACAGGGCGTCCGCCTTCCGGTTTTCCGTCCCCGGCCGATATGTGATGCGGAAGTTGAACCCCGCAAAGAAGATCATCCACCGCAGCTGCCTGGGAGAAAGGTGTCTAGTGGCCGTCATGAACTGTAGGTTCCGATGGTCCGTGTACACCGATACCACATGTCTTGCCCCCATCAACCAATGCCTCCATTCGGTGAAGGCGTCCTTGATTGCGAGAAGCTCCTTCTCCGCAATATGGTAGTTGCGTTCGGCGTCGTTGCGTTTGCGGGACATGTACGCAACGGGATGAAGCACCCCTGTGTCGTGGTTGCGTTGGGACAAGATAGCCCCCAGCGCCACATCCGACGCGTCCGCTTCCACCACGTAGGGGAGATCCGGATCGGGGTGAGCCAACACCGGCGCCTTACCAAAGGCGCTTTTCAGGGCCTCAAAGGCTTTGTTCGCTTCAGGGGACCAGACAAACTCCTTGGACTTCCTCAGTAGCTGTGTGATTGGGGCCACCACTCCTGAAAATCCATCTATAAACCGCCTGTAAAAGTTGGCGAAGCCAATGAATCTTTGGACGTCCTTCACGCTTTGGGGCACCGGCCATTCTTTCACCGCCTTGATCTTTCGTTCTGCCATCTCCTGTCCCTCTGGACTCAGCATCACTCCGAGGAATTCCACGGATGTGACGTGGAAGTCACACTTGCTGAGTTTACAAAACAGCATGTTTTCCCTCAGCTTTTGGAGCACAGCTTTGACGTGGTGTACGTGCTCCTCCACACTGGACGAATAGATGAGGATGTCGTCGATATATACGACCACGTAGATATCCAACTCCTCTCTGAATACCTCATTCAAAAAGTACTGAAAGGCTGCCGGGGCGTTGCACAGACCGAACGGCATGACGAGGTACTCAAAAAGGCCGAACCTGGTCTTAAAGGCGGTCTTCCACTCGTCTCCGTCCCTCATGCGCACCAGATGGTATGCCCCTTTCAAATCCAACTTGGTGTAGATACGAGCTTTCTTGACCTGTTCCAGAAGTACACTGATGAGAGGCAAGGGGTACCGATTTTTTATGGTTATCGCATTCAATGCCCTAAAGTCCACACAGGCTCTCAGCTCCCCATTAGCCTTCGGGATGAAGAAGAGTGGCGAGGCGGCCGGAGACTTGGACGGGCGGATGACTCCTAGCTTGAGGAGTTTATCCAGGTACCCCCGGCGATGCACGTTTTCAGGCTCCGTCAGGGCATACAGCCTGCCGCTGGGAACGCTGGCCCCTGGCACCAGGTCGATCTGGCAGTCAAACTGTCTATGTGGTGGTAGCACTTCCGCCTTCACCTCATCAAATACATCCTCAAAACTGTGATAAGCCTGGGGGAGAGCCACATCTTTTTCTGCCGCTGTAGCCACCGTCTGACTCCCGCTCTCATCTGCGTCAAGGGATTCCGTTCTTATTCCACAATGCAGGATGCAATACGGTGACGTCATTTCGATGCGATGTGTTGGCCAATCCACAAAGGGGTTGTGTTTCTGTAGCCACGGCAATCCCAATATGACGCCATATTGGGGCGCTCGGATGATGTTAAAATCGATTTGTTCCAAAAGGTTCCTCCCATATCTCATCGGAAGGACCCCCGTGTGCTGTCCGATGGGCCCCGTCACCAATCGCCTTCTGTCTACCGCATAGACGTCTTCGGGTACTGCTTTGGGAAGAAGCACTAGCCCTAGCCTGCATGCCTCGTTGTGGTCCATAAACATGCCAGTGGCCCCTGAATCCACCATGGCCACAACGGGTATCCACTGGTCATGCACTCCCACGTGCACCGTGATAAACAGGTGTCGTTGTCCTTTAGTGACCGAGTTGGAAAGTGAAGGGATGGATGAGTGACTCCGAGATGCCCCTTCTCTGGTCTTGGAGTCCTCTAGTTTTCCGCCGGTATGTCCACCACGGCTGTTACCGACCGGTTGGCCCGATAACGTGACGTCTTCGGTTTGGCAGGGCATTAACGTACGTAGTGGCCTTTTGTGCCACAATATAGGCACAATCCTTGTTTACGGCGTGACTCTTTCTCCGTGGCTGTGAGGCTCGCTCGTATTGCGCTGATGTCCATGGGTTCTCCCTTGGATGCGGTGGAAGTTTCAGGACTTCCCACCGTCACATAGGATGGAAGGGATTTTCCTTTTCTCCCATGATCCCCCTTTCTTTCACTTAGCCTATGTTCCAGCCATAATACCAGGTTGATAAGGCCCTCACATGTCTTGGGTTGAGGGTCAATATGAGCCACGGCGTCCTTGAGCTCATCGCACAGCCCTTGATGGAAGAGCGCCGTCTGTTTAGCAACAGGCCACTTGGTTTCCGCAACCAGCCTTCGGAACGCGTTGAGATACTGCACCAGGTCGTTGGATCCCTGTCTCCACTCAAGCATTTCACGGTCCGCCGTGTACGAGTCAGCCCTTCTGTCGAATACCTTCAGGAATTCTTCGCAAAAAGCACCCCAATCACATAAGAGGGGGTCGTCCCTGCTCACCAGAGGTACGGCCCATTGTGCCGCGTTTCCAGCCAAATAGGATATAAGGAAAGCCACACGAGCCTGACTCGTGGGGAACGCCTTTGGTTTGCACGATAAATGTAGCGCCACTTGTGTGAGGAATACCTGCACTGTGTTAGGATCCCCACTGTACCTCTCTGGTGTTGCCAAGGGGATGGCTACCGGCATTTCCACTACTACCGCAGGGGTCTGGTTCGTGAGGGAGGTGCTGGGCGTGAGCGGGTCCAATTGGATAGCATCCAGTCTGGCTTTTACATCGGCTGTTTCTTGCCTAGAGGCAGCCACTTCAACTTGCATGGCCGCTAAAGCAGCCAGCACATCATCAAGTGTTGCCATGTCTGTTATCGACCGGGAGACAGTTAGTGTTATTAAGGTCGGATATTTTGTAACGCCCTGAACGTCTCAGGATCGTTTAACAGACACGACAATGAGGACGCAACCACTTGTGAAGGGTTAGTTCTTTTAATGAAGGCAAATAAAATACAAAGAACAAACAAAATTTATAGTCACTGGAATCCTCCAGGCTAAGTACGTTACCAGCCCACAGCACGGATGGTCCTAACCGTCCTCTGCATATACGCCGATCCCGGCGTATGCCAACAGAGGGCAGAAATGAAATAGCCGACAATGCCAATCGGTAGGCTGTGAGGGGCACGAAGAGTGTTGGGGAGAATCGAGGAGTCAGGGAAACACCCAGCCGGGGTCTCTACCTGAAGGGAGCAGCCGCTCAACCTCTTCCTCAGACTGCACCGGGACGCGGAGTCACCTCCTGGTGATGCGTCACCGATACCCCAATCACAAGCAAGAAGACTGAACCGAGAGCAGCCGCTCGATCGATCCTGTGGACTTCCGAGTCTGTAACGCGGCAAACACCTCCTGGTGTGCGTTACAGCTGGCAGTCCCTGTGTCTCTGGTCGGGCTGGGAGTTACGACTCCAACCAGCAAAAGCGCCACTGCGCTTGGACTCAGCCGAGTCAAAAAGCGAAGCTCAATGGTTGACCGGTAGAGCTTCCGGGTCCTTCACAGGTGACGATGGGGCAAGACACGGCCCAGGGAGTAACGACTCGACCTACCTCCGTTCTTGCCTTACTGGAGCACCACTCCGGAACACTGCTCTTCACGAAGCAGGTACGTCGGTGTAAACACAATATCCGACAGCCTTGTACCTCCCGGTTCCTCCCTTTATAGGGCGTGTTTTCCTTGAGTTATGTAACAGCTCTCCTGTTTACATAAGGGCGTGTTTCCCTTGAGTTATGTAACAGCTCTCCTGTTTACATAAGGGCGTGTTTCCCTTGAGTTATGTAACAGCTCTCCTGTTTACATAAGGGCGTGTTTCCCTTGAGTTATGTAACAGCTCTCCTGTTTACATAAGGGCGTGTTTCCCTTGTATGACAGGAATTCTTGACAGAGAGAATCGAGTTAGACAAAAAAGGTAGATGGGCAATTACTAGGGTAAGAATTCATAACACTCCATACACGATTGCTGGGTATTATGGGCCGAATTCAGATGACCCCACCCCATTACAAAGTTTATATACTCATCTATTATCTTTTTCATCCCCAGTGGTTCTAGGTGGTGATTTTAATCTGATTCCAGACCCCAAGACAGATCGCCTGCCCCCTATAAAACAAATAAATCTTCCGAAAATGAGGGAATGGTTGGGAATTTATAATAGAGATCTGGGTTTGGTGGATATCTGGAAGGAGAAAGGGGATAAAAAATACCCGTTCACCTTTAAAAATAAAAGATTGGGTCTAAAATCTAGAATTGATTTTTTTCTGGTAGAAAAAATGATAGTGAGTAAAATTCACAAGGTTGAGCACTTGCCAGCCCTACTGTCAGACCATTCTGCTGTCCTACTTAAAACTCATTTGGGTAAGGAACAGACTGTAATGAGATGGACTGTGGATCGGACTATTTTTAATGACTCCCAAATCATTGAGAAGTTAAAAAAAGACTCGGTGGAGTTTTTTTTAAAATAATAAAGAGGGAGTATCTACTCAAGTCACATGGGATGCATACAAGGCTGTTATTAGGGGGAAAATAATCAGTTTGGCTGCATACAAAACAAAATTATCAAAACAAGAAATAAGAATGTTGGAAACTGATATAAAAAATTTAGAGTTATTATTAGAAGATGAGGCGGATCTGGAAATTAAAAAGAAGTTGGAAGTAGACAGGATGGGACAAGTGGAAAGGTTAACAGGAATTCTAGAGAGCAAGGTAAGAGAGAGATGGGAAGTAAGCAAGCTTGCTCACTATGAGTATGGGGAGGGGTGTGGCAAGCTGCTGGTTTGGAAAACGAAGACTGACTCCAATAGAAATAAAATACTTAATATTTTACCACAAGATGGCTCAGACCTTTGCTCAGAAGAAGGGGTAATAATGAAAGAATTTGTAGATTTTTTCTCTTCCCTATATACTGAAGATATTGTCCCACTAAATGAGGATTTAGACGAATTTCTACATAATCTGGAACTCCCAGAGTTAACAAGTTTGGAAAGAGAAAATTTGAATGCCTCAATTACCAAAGAGGAGGTAGAAGAAGCGTTGAAAGGCCTGAAGAGCGGTAAAGCTGCAGGTCCGGACGCCCTACCTAATGAATTATACATTAAACTCAGTGAGGCTTTAGCTCTCCCGCTCACAAACTTGTTAAATAAAATCTACTTGGGGAAGGGGAGACTTCCTGACTCATGGAATGATGCCACGATAAGCATCCTGTTAAAACCCGGTAAAAATCCGGCTAAATGTGAATCTTATCGCCCTATAAGCCTACTTAACTGTGATTATAAGATCTTCACACAAATCCTAGCAAAAAGGCTTGGTAATATTGCAGGAAAACTGATAAAAGAAGATCAGAAAGGGTTTATAAGGGGCAGCCAATTACAAGATCTTACACAGGAACTTATCGGGTCAATAGTCATAGCAATAAGCGAAAAAATCCCTCTGACAATAATAACATTGGACGCGGCTAAAGCGTATGATAGAGTGAATTGGGCTTTCTTGAATGCAACTCTAGAAAAATACAACCTGGGAGAAAACTTTCAGGGAGCAATTAAAGAACTGTATCGAGTACCAAAAGCCAAAGTCCTAATCAATGGGAATTTAACAGAAAATATTCCCATATATAGAGGGACTCGACAGGGATGCCCCTTATCTCCCCTTCTTTTTAATTTATATATTGAGCCGTTGGCAAATAGGCTCAGAGCTCACCCCGAAATAACTCCATTTAAATATCAGACTTGGGAAAAAAAATAGCTTTGTATGCAGATGACTTGATGATCTTTACGAACAATTATGTAGGATCTGTCAAAGCAATTGAAGACACCCTAAACATTTTTGGGAGGGTATCAGGTTATCAAACTAATCAATCAAAAATGGAGATTATGAGTTGGAATACCCAGGTAAACAATACATAAACCAGGGAGAAAATCAGATACTTAGGAATAGATCTGATTAAAAACCTAGATAAGATAACTAAGACAAACTTGGACAGGGTAACAGCGGACGTGAGAAAGCTACTAAAAGCTTGGGGAGGCCTTCCTCTGACTTTTCTCGGTAGATCAAACATAATTAAAATGTCTATCCTTCCAAAATACACTTTCTTATTTAGTGCAATCCCTTTGGAATTCAAGAGAGAATCTCTAAAAAAAATACAAGGAGAACTAGCGAATTTTATTTGGGCGTCCAATAGTACACGTATAGCCTGGGGAAAGTTACGAAGAAGAAAAGCAGAAGGAGGAATTGCCAGTCCTGATCTAGTGCAATATTACAGAGCCTTCCGATTCAAGCACATGAGGGTTTTACTAAATAACCATGACTTGTACCCGGAACAGCTCAAAGTAATGACTGGAAATACTGGTCACTTTTTGTATAAATTTGGTCATCCAAAATACTTTAAAAAAGTAAAACTAAAGACTCTGAGAGCAGCAGCTAAGCTATGTTATCAGATAAGGAGCACTCTAAATATTCCATATTATAGTGAGTTCGCGCCTATATGGGACTCCCCAGGAACTCCAGAATGGCTTAAAGACAATTTGGCAAAACCTCTGAAAACATCAGGTTTTCAAGTATGGGGGCAGTTATTGGTTGATAACACCATAATAGACTGGTAAACTCTGTTTATGAACTCAAAGGCATCCCTTTCAAAGTTTAAATATTATCAGCTCACTAGTTGAGCAAAAACAGTGAAGGAGAAAAACAGCGGGAACAGGACCTTGGAAATAATTATGATAGAGAATCCCCCGAAGAAAAAAGAAATAGCATTGTACTGGGCACTTACAAAAGCTGGAGAAGAGGACTTTCTAATTCCAGATGCGATCTGGGGGAAAGATCTGCCTTCGCTGGATCTTCAAAATTTGTGGCAAGTATCAATGAATAAATGCTGGTCCATAGTGAAATCTGCTACCTTAAGGAGAAACCACGTTTTTACTTCCCATAGAGCATACTGGACGCCAAAGCGACTATCTAAATTTGGTGGACCTAACATGAAAACATGCCCCAAATGCGGCTTTCCAAGAGCAGATGATGTGCACATGTTCTGGCAGTGCCCCCAGATCGCTGGCTTCTGGCAGGAAGTGAGTAAAATCTTAGATTTGGTACTAAGAAGACCAATTAAAGTAAGTACAGATCTTGTTATTTTTGGGGTCAGTAGGCAAGACGAGATAATAACTTTAACTAAAAAGGAAGAGAATCTTTTGTTGATGATGATTTTGCTTGCACGAAGGGAACTCTGTATTAAGTGGATAAGATCAGTTCCTCCCACACACTTTGAATGGGTGGCCTCTATGAATAGAATAAATAAGTGGGACAGGAAAGGGAAAACCAGTAAGAAGTACAACTATTGGGAATTTTGGGAAGGTTCCCAGTTTGTAAACTAATCGGGATACTCATAATATAAATATGCTATGACCCATTTAATTCCAATGATTATGCAATGGCAATAAAATCACAAGCAAATTGCCTCTGTGTGTGACCAGAGTGGTCAGCTCCCCCAGTTCGAGTGAAAATTATTGGAAGTGTTACGGACGTAAGGGGACCCTACTCTACAAAACTCGCAGTGTGAGATCCACCGAAATCGGGGAATGGATTGGCTCAGAAAACAGAGAATTGGGTCCCTGATAACTCCATATACACTACATTGTAGTATGAGGAATAAAAAAAAAATAAAAAAAACAAAAGATTAAGCATGCGATGAGGAAACAAAAGCTCAAGTTCCATTGGCGCTTCTTTTGTATGCACCATTTAATTCCCTACTCTAATGTAAAGTGGTATCCTTATGTCAAGGCACAAGCAAAGGACGTTCGAGAGAAAAAGGTGTCAGTGGCCAGAGCCTTCCTAAGAAGTCACTTTGCCATAAGTTGGGTCTGGAGCATAAATCCACGAGCAAGGAAAGAAGGCAAAACTGCATGCAGGTGCCCTCTTTCAGGTGGTCGAGCGGGAATGGGAGGACTGTCCCTATCTACAAAGCATTATATACATAAAGTTGATTTCATCAAATGTCCCATAATGCTTTTCTTCTCATAGGCTTCACAATGGGCTCAGCCATTAACTTTTCCATGACATCGACTACCTTCAGGTTCTTCTCCACACACGCCCTTCTGTAGCAGCTCTTCTTTGGGCTTCTCTCTGTCTCCCATGTGAAAACACCCCCCTCCACCTTATCTCCAGCGAATGAGCTAACAGTCTCTCCTTCATTCCACTACTTTGTCCAATGAAACAATACCCTTACTCTTCACTAGTAAATGTTGTCCACCTGCAATGCAAACATGACATAAGGGTTTGAACATTACTTTTAGAAACAAAGACACTGCAAATGTATTACAAATTGAAGCGCAGCTGCTGCCTAGAAGCAGAAGTAGGGCGGGTGGGAGTGAAGAGGTGGGGGAAAATTGGGTAAAACCAAAAAAAAATCACTAACCTTCCAGCCACCACCGCCTCTCCTGTCTCCATTCCCATCCTCTTCCTGGCTTCTTGTGAGGAAGCAGGAAGCACCAGGGCTCTCACGATACCCCCAGCCAAACACAATGCTGCAATTCAGTGTTGTGATTGGTCCGTAATGCTGCCTGCATGGAGAACAGGGAAGTGCGCATTACTATTTGTGTGGCTCGAGAGGGCCGACCAAACAGTCACTGTGCACAGGATGTTCTGCATCTCCTCCCCTGCTCTACAGCCCTGCGCCCAAGCTGCTGGGGCAGGAGGACTACATAAAATGATAATAACATCACATTATTATCATCTTATTTTTTCCTTTCTTTTGAAGATTCCTGGCAGTGGTGTGACGCTCCTCCGCCTTAGCGGAGGAGCCGCCACTATACAAATTGAGGCCTATGAGTTAATCTAAATTAATAAATTCACCATACAACGTAGGCTAGCAAATATATCAGCAGTTAACATTCCATCGGAACAGTTCCGTTGACTGCATTAATATTAATCTTGCATTTAAGTCATTAATCTAAGAAAGCATTTATCATCATTAACACATCATTGAATCACAATTACTAATGACACCTAAACGAGTTACATTGGTTACAATGGTCGGTACACGTTCTAAGCAATAATTACCGATCTTTACATTGAATTGCACTAACTTTAACAGCAACATGTTAGTTGATTCACGTTTCTTCTAATATCGAATTCTCTCATAATATCGGAAATTATGTGAGTGCGTTCTACAAACAATTACATTGCACTCCTAATAGGTACCCCATGTAGGATCCAAATCTTCCGCTCTTAAACCTAAAAGGTGCAATACATTTAATAACTCTACAGAAACAAATATTCAAATGTGCATTTTATTTTAAAACTATATCTTAGGAACTTTCTCTATAATTGAATTGCAAATTCTGTCTGTATTACATCAGCTGGGTAGCCGGGTTTCAGTATTGGGACACGTCTCGGCTGCACTCTGATATATCTCTGAGTGGGTTCTAGCAATAAACCTCTTTTCATAAAATTCTGGAGGCAGAGTAAGTGAGATCAAACACGCTGACGCATATGTACAAGGGACTTGCACCATCAGAACGTTACTTTTTTCAATGTTACAGAGGCACAATGCCCTGCACCATATTTACAAAGCAGCATTAGGCCACTGTGCATGGCTTAATACCGCTTTGCAAATATGGTACCCTGTCACGCAGGTATCTGCATGAAAGAAGCATGCAGTGGGTGTTGCTGTGGGTAGTCAACGACAACCCTTTCTTTTTTTATACTGTCCCAGATATACGAGGATGTGTAATCTGAGGCAGCCCCAAAAACTAACACCGTGGAAAAGCAAGCGTTAGATTGGCGTAATGAGGAGAAATACATTTTGAAATTGGTGATTGTTTTTGTGCTTGAAGGCGCCCCTTTCTGCGCAAAAACAATCATTGAATAATAATGACTTTCTACTTTTATGTGTGCTGCTAAATGCATCACACATAGAAGAAGTAAATCGCCATGATTTATTGTTTATGTGCAGGAAGAGATACCTTCCTGCACACAAACAATGATTCCTGCAAGGCAGGTACCCTTGTATTATGAATAATTACATTTCTTCACATGCATAAGTACATTCTCACACACATACTATGGCCCAGATTCTGAAAACTATCATGGAACGCATCGCATCCCCCAATGAGGCATTGCATGACAGGAAGAGAGCAGGAGAGGTCCATATTCACAGAGATATGACACTTGCTTCTCATCTACCTAGCGCTGGTGCTGAATTCAGCTGCCATGCATCAGGCACACACCTTAGCGTCATAGTGCTAGGGTGCGTGTCTGAGTCTAGCGTAGGTTCTGTACAGGTAGGGTACCCTTCCTGTACAAAATACTATGCCTAGAAATACTCCAAAGCTTTTCCTACTTTGTATGCCTGCTGCACAGTGCAGAACCCATGCAAAGTCATAAAATAAAGGAGAGATGAAAAATTGTCTCCTTTCACGCATGCTTTTCAGCTGCGTCCATTTGTGGTGCTAATCCCTGTCTAATAATGTTAGTAGATAGGGTTTAGCATACAAAAGCATGAGTAGTTGCATGGGAATGCCCATATATCATCCATGTAGTGTCCCCTTGGTGCAAGGTAATACAAAGCAGCGCTAATACCAATTAGCTTTCGCTTGTTAACCCCTCAAATAGGTTTAGCTATTAGTAATGCTAACCCGATGCTAAACCTTTGAGAATCTGGGCCTATGTGTGCCTGCACATGCAGTGGACCTGCAGTGGCTATGGGGCTGATACTCGAGTAGCACCAGCCCAGAAGAAGAGTTGCAGGAAACTGCTGCAGAGCTGTTCATGTGCGTCTTGATGCAAACACAACATATGATGGACAGAATGCAGAACAATGTCATACATTCACCCCAGTACAGAGATCTGGGCCTAAATCCATGTTTTTTTTTGCTCACCATGCCGTTCCAGTTTGAACCCAGCCATATGCAAATCAGGCTTGACCCTGTGCCTCATTGGAACAGTCCAGCGCGAACTGCCAAGCCAGGTCCTCCCTGGACTGAAAACAAGCATCCTAGGACCGGTTTTGGAGTTTCACCCCTCGTCAGCCAGGATAGCTTGATTCCAGTGGCATGGAGAGCAAGGGGCCCAAGTCGGGGCATACCCTTCCCACTTGGGGTGATAAATGCAAAAACAACAGATGATGGACAGAATGCAGAACAATGTCATACATTGACCCCAGTACAGAGATCTGGGCCTATATCCATCGTTTTATTTTATTTTATTTTATTTTTTTTGCTCACCATGCCATTCCAGTTTGAACCCAGCCATATGCAAATCAGTCTTGACCCTGTGCCTCATGGGAACAGTCCAGCCCGAACTGCCAAGCCAGGTCCTCCCTGGACTGGAAACAAGCATCCTAGGACCGGTTTCGGGGTTTCACCCCTCTTCAGCCAGGATAGCTTGATTCCAGTGGCATGGAGAGCAAGGGACCCACGTCTGGGCATACCCTTCCCACTCGGGGTGATAAATGCAAAAACAACAGATGTTGGACAGAATGCATAACAATGTCATACATTCACCCCAGTACAGAGATATGGGCCTAAATCCATCGTTTTTTTTGCTCACCATGCAGTTCCAGTTTGAACCCAGCCATATGCAAATCAGTCTTGACCCTGTGCCTCATAGGAACAGTCCAGCCCGAACTGCCAAGCCAGGTCCTCCCTGGACTGGAAATAAGCATCCTAGGACCGGTTTCGGGGTTTCACCCCTCTTCAGCCAGGATAGCTTGATTCCAGTGGCATGGTGAGCAAGGGGCCCACGTCTGGGCATACCCTTCCCACTCGGGGTGATAAATGCAAAAACAACAGATGGTGGACAGAATGCAGAACAATGTCATACATTCACCCCAGTACAGAGATCTGGGCCTAAATCCATAGTTTTTTTTTTCTCACCATGCCGTTCCAGTTTGAACCCAGCCATATGCAAATCAGTCTTGACCCTGTGCCTCACGGGAACAGTCCAGACCGGTTTTGGAGTTTCACCCCTCTTCTGCCAGGATAGCTTGATTCCAGTGGCATGGGGAGCAAGGGACCCACGTCTGGGCATACCCTTCCCACTCGGAGTGATAAATGCAAAAACAACATGTGCGTCTTGAGACAGAGACCTGGCTGAGGTTGACCATCTGCATCACTAGTGGGGTTGGATGAGGGGTTTGACTGCTGTAACTGGTTGTTGGCGACACCACTGAATGTCACCAGTTGTGCAAAAGATTGGGGACTGATGTGTCTTGGTGACCTGCCAGTGGTCACTGGGTAAGTGTTCTTGAATGTATATAAACAGACATACTTGATTATTAGTGCCAGCCCTACTAAAGAATGCATTAAAGAAGCATACCATCAAGGAATGACAAGGAGAGAAAAAGGACTCCACTAAGAAACAATTGCTGCAGTGTTATTTCAAGGGGAAGACTCATCCATTGTTAAATATGTACACAACCAGTCTTAAGAGTGTAAAAGCAAAATATCCAAAAGATTGATTGCATTCTCAAACCCATCACGGACTAGTAGTCACACTGTACCAGAAGCACTCTCACAGACTACCAGTCAGACACTACTAGAAGCATTCTTACACTCTTTACATGGTAGCAATGTCAAATTACCAGAGGCTCTCTCACAACCATCACAAACCTGTGGATGCAAGATTAGGTGGAAGCGAGATTAGGTGAATGAAAGAATGGGCCAATGGAAGGGTGAATAGACTCATGCATGCAAGAGTCAGTAAATGAGTTCATGGAAGATGAGTCACTGAGTGCAGAGATGAGTTATTGTAATGATGTATCGATACAGGCATTTTCAATTATAACCAAACACAATAAGGAGCTATAGGGGCAGAAAACAGGTCTTCCCCCACTCTGAGACTTATACACAGTAAATGACCTGTTTACACAGTGATATCACAGCTCGTACTCATAACATAGTTGTCATATATTTAGACAATCTATTGACCCAGTGGTTACACCATCTGTACTCCTATAGGAACGGATCACCAACAAAGGAAGAGAGAAAAATTAATGAGAATTAGAGGCTATCTATGTAACCAGTGACCTGTGTCTCTAAAAACCCTAATGTGGTGAAAAAGATGAATAGAGGTGGGTAGAAACCCAAAAAGACAAGGTGCTAGGGTGTGTGATGAAGAATAACTGTGCAATAATTCGTGCACCAGATACAACCCCACAATTAGGACCTGGGGATCAGGAAGTCACTCCCCATGTCCCTATATACAAACTGAGCTATCAACTTTTATTCTGTGCTGTGTGTCTGCTCATTTAAAACGCCGACATGTTTCATTGCCGCTGGATAAACTCACGGCAATTTCTTCAGGGCGTGGGTTCTATCACTCCACCCTGCACCAACACTTGTCTATTAAAAACAATTCGGGATGTAGCCCATCATGGGCATACCTTTACCCTCGAGCACTTATGTGTGTGTGTTCAATCACTCCTTCAAAGGCTCTTCCAGTTACTTCCTATCATGAATCGTCTCCGGTATTAACTCAGCACTGTGTCTCAACAGGGTGGAGTGATAAAACCCACGCCCTGAAGAAATTGCCGTGAGTTTATCCACTATATGACTTCCTGATCCCCAGGTCCTAATTGTGGGGTTGTATCTGATGTACAAATTATTGCACAGTTATTCTTCATCACACACCCTAGCACCTTGTCTTTTTGGGTTTCTTCCCACCTCTATTCTTCTTCACATTTTCATTTCGGAGTGGTAGTAGCTGATGATGAGACCTTGAGGTAGCAGGCGAGTACCTTCCTGCTTTATCCTCCCTGGTGTTGCTACCGTGAGGCACCACCATTCCATCTTCACATCTTTTTCACCACATTAGGGTTTTTAGAGACACAGGTCACTGGTTAAATAGATAGCCTCTAATTCCCGTTTTCAATTATAAGCCAGTGCTATTGGCTTTACCAAAGGTATATGAGCTATCTAATTTTGTCAGGAAACTCCAAGAGTAGCACAGTTAGATAATTAGATGCTAGGCAACAAGGGTACAGCATGGATGAACATTGTATGCCAGCCACAATGGCAGCCAAGATTTCTGATTTCTAAAGTGGGTGACTACAATCCTAATCAAAGACCCTTTTTGTGGTTTTCGGTTGTAGCACTACTTATGTAGCTTCTGAGTCCTGACTGGAGACAACTTTTATTTATCAACCACCTCAGTGGCCCATGTTGAGTCCGAACTGTAGGACTGCCACATAGGTTTGATTTGACCAGGTTGGGAACGAGATTGTGAAGATTCATGATAATTTATGTAGAAATTACCATTGGGCTATTTAAACAGGTCATAACAAATTTTAATATCAGAGTCAACACTTTCTTAGTACTAGATGTAATCAGAAAGGGGTATATTCACAAGAACATGTGATAACTACCGCATGAGTATCGTAAGACAACTTTCAATATCGCAGCCTATCGCCAGAAAATAACCCCGAGACAACGTGGAATTCACAACAAAGCGGTAGCAAGTGATAGTTTGCCGAAACCGCGTAATAATGTCCGCGATACAGCCACCAAGATGGAGGTAAAACCACGAACCACAACACCAAAAAACATGCGATGGGCCGAAGCGCGATGAGGAAATCAGAGATAAGCAGCGCCAGGCCTGCAACACACACACCTGCAAGTCTGAAAAAATCACCATAAAAGTAGAAAAAACACCCACACACAAACTGACCTAAACCCAAGCACCATGGAGACAGCTGGAGCAGGCGCAGAGGACGAGCACAACCCCACAAGCACCCCGGACGACCAGCCCGGGACATCAGGGACAGGGAAGGGCGAGGACAAGAAGACAAGGAAGATGAAGTTCAGTCTGCAGGCGAACAGGATCATAGTCACAGAGGTGATGAAACACCATCAACAACTCTTCGTCATCTCCTACGTGTCATTGGGCACCAAAACTGGAATATGGCGGTACATCGTCGACAAGGTGAATGTCGTTGGAGAGCACAAGCGAACAATGGATGAGGTCAAGAGGCAATGGAATGACATCAAGCGAAAGACCATGGAGAAGCTCTCCACCAAGCAGAAGGCAGCAATGCAGATCGGAAGTGGGGGCCCAGTGCCACCGCTCGTGCTGGATGACATGGAGGAGCTGGTGTCGACAGTTATCAGTGTGGATACTGTGGCCGGAGTCAGGAGACCGGACACTGCTTGACAGGACACAACACAACCGCAACAGGGTGAGTGATCACCAGATACTGGGGGCCGGGTGGAGATGGCCACGATGGCACACATGCACAATCAAGCAGAGCACAGTGCACACCCTCAATGACTCTGGTTCATTGCCCAAATCTCTAGACTGTCACAATGTACAATGCCATGCTATCTGAATGCCAACATGTACATGCGGCTACATACATGTGGACACATTGTAATACACCATATCCCCTTCACATTGCAGGGCCACCGTCAACACCCCCTGCAGAGCAGTCCCAGCCACTCTTCACTGATGACGAGGAGTACAACCCCAGCATTGATGCACAAGAACTCCTAGACATCATTGACCTCATCCGCCACTCACCAACAGTGATTCATTTTCGCCAGGATTGCAGGACGGAAGCCTGCATCCCCCACTTATCCAGGACCTCCAATACGATTGAAGCCATTCATTGCCATCATCCCGCAGATTCCCGCACCGGGTTCCTATGCCTCAATTATACTCTGGCCTAGTCTAGGCTGTTACCAAATTCCCTACCCTCCCCACCTCGTCCTGATGAAGACCCGTAGTGACTATCGAAGGGAGCATACCGTGGGTTGAAACGTCGGCGATCTCACTAGGCACAGATTTACCAGGACCATCCATATCAAAAGAAGCATTTTCAGCCAGTTGGTTTCTTGGTTGTTTCTCTGGCCTAAAATGTACATTTTCCCCTTTCATTCCCCTTGTACATAAATCTTGTTACCATCTTGTACATATTGCACTAAGTTGATCACTAAGCACCTTTTCACGTGAGCACTATATGTATATATCTGTGAACAGCCGCTTTTGTGTCTTTGCACTTTTGTATAAATTGGTTATATCTGAATGAATCAATTCTGATAAAATACAAAGCTATATACAAACATTGTTATTCTGATTATTTCAGATATTGTAAATTTCTGGTCAGGTTTGTGTTCCATGTTTGTTCCATAAAATAATTTGTGGTTTCTTGTGACGTTCTATGTGCAAAGATAAATGAAACCCGACAGAACCATTTTTGTTTATAAAAGAGGAGTACAACCACAGCATCAATGCACAAGAACTCCTAGACATCATTGACCTCATCTGCCACTCACCTCCAGGACCAGGGCAGCTCAGCTACATTGATGAGACCCCACCCACCACCAAATACACCCAGCAGGAGGCACCCTCAGTCCCGGCACCCTCCCAAGTCCCCCAGGAACAACAAATGGCCTTCCAACGCTGTGTGCTGGAGGGCCAGAGGGAGATGGCTGAGCAGGTGCGGGTGGGGTTCAAACTCATGGCTGCCAAACTGGACGCCATCCTTGGGTGTCTAATTCTGCCCCATGCTTTCCAATGAGCCCTGACTGACATCGCTGGAGTCATGATGTGGAGAGAAGAACAGCTGTCCGCTCAGAGTGGCTCCAGCGATGCCAGCCATGAGCTGGCACACATGCGAAAGCTCATGGAGGACATGGTGCAGATGGAGGCGGAAAGGATGGCAGCCACCGCTGCACATCATCAAAATGTAGCTGGGATCTATCTTGCCCTGCAGACCTCCATCATGGCATTGCCGCCACAAGGCGTGGCGCTGATGAATGCTGCTGCCCCCACACCATCCACATCCCGGCCCCTGGTGTGTCAATGCCTCCCAGTGCGGCAGGCATATCCACTCCTGATGTGTCAGTGGCATACAGTGCTTCTCACAATCCCCCTCCTACCCCTGATGTGTCAGTGGCACACAGTGCCGCAGCCGGTACTGCAACACCCACAGGTGTGCCAGAGCACACATCCGGAGACGAGGACATGGATGGGTTTGTGATCAGGAGGCACTAGCATTCATTTCCCCCACTTGGCCTGTTTCTGCTTGGTGCCGCACATGGCCTCATGACCTTCCACTGACCCCCGATACACTCCAATGCACTCACCTTGGACAGCGACATGGACTGCCACATCCTGTTTGATGACCAATGACACGGCGGACAGACTGCGGACTGTACCCTTCCTCTTCCGCAGTACATGTCATCCCCGGATGGACTCTGGCTGGCCCTCCACGGGCCCATGTTGTGTAGTGTGCTCTGCATTGCCCTGTACTGCTCCAGCTGCATAATTGCACTGGATGTGCAAATAAACATCCAGAGACGCACTGCTGTGTCATGTCTTTCATCATTCAGGTATGGATGAGTGGATGAATGTGGGGACAGTGCCTTCCCTTGCGTCAATGATGCTTATCCTGTGGAATGCGAGTCAGAGGGTGCAACAGTGCATTTTCTGTACCTGATCCTGTGAACACCACAACAGGGACACACACATCAGTCACTTCCTTGTCCGGACATGGACTGGACCACGCCCCGAGCCCACGAGTCATTGTGGCAAGCCCTGCGCTGGTCCGGCGTACGGCAGGCCAGACCACTCCGATGACGCGCCGAGGGGCGGCCATCATTGCTATCCGTCGCAGGCGTACTCGCTAGTGGTGTGGAGGTCACTGGTCTAGTCGTCAGCATGTCACAGCCACTCCCTGAGGGCAGGTTTGCACACACACCACACCCATTCGGCACATGCATCACTGGCCATGTGACTCCGCCAACATAAGGGGCCGATGATGTCACATTCCCGTCTTCCGGTGGTGACTGGATGACGGCCGCTCCACACTTCTCATGCATAAAGAGCCCATGAGTTGTTGCGCACAGGGTTGGTGACATCCGAGGCCTGCGGACAGCATGGGCCTACCGCCACATGGCGCAGACTGGGGTTGCACAGGGTTAGTGGCATCTGAGGCCTTGCGGACGGCACTGGCTCCCCGCCATGGGACGGTGAGTTTGGGTGCACAGAGTCAGTGGCACCTAAGCTGCTGAGCGGGTGTGCAGCCTGCGATGATGCCCCGTCCCGGCAGTCCGGACAGCTCAGGTGGACCGCAGTGTAGGCCAGAGCCAGCGGGCAGCGCAGGCCTACCACAACAAGGCGTTGCTTCCGGGATCCCAGAGTTAGGGGCACCATTTGTGCTGAGCAGGTGTGCAGCCTGCGATGGTGCTGGGTGCACTGGTATGTCCTCTACCATGGAGTAATCAAGACCCAGCACCAAACATGAGACCTGTTGGCCTGCGGAGCATGGCTGCATGGTGTGGAGGGTGCCATGTCTGCGAGCCCCGGGCTTGTGGCTTGCGGCGGCACGTGGTGTGACCTCCTGTCTACGCGCCGGTGGCGGCAGGTGAGCAGTGAGGCCTGGGTGTGCATGGGCGGCATGCTCCAATGGGTGGCGGGAGGGTTTGGGGGGCCTCTGCCTGGGTGTGTATGGGCAGGCAGGCCATGTTGTCTTGTGCAGGTGTGTGTACGGTGCCAGTCATGTATCTGAACTCTGTTTCAGCTGGGTGACCTCGTGAACTGCAATACATACCAGCATGTAGTTGGAGACACACCGGTGGCAGGAGGTGAGCAGTGTGGCCTGGGTGCACAGGGGCAGCACTCTCTCCCTCTCTTCTTCTCTCTTTCTCCCTCCCTCTCTTCTTCTCTCTCTCTCTCTCTACCTCTCTTCTTCTCTCTCTCTCTCTCTCCCTCTCATCTTCTTCTCTCTCTCTCTCCCTCTCTTCTTCTCTCTCTCTCCCTCTCTTCTTCTCTCTCTCTCCCCCTCTCCCTCTCTTCTTCTTCTCTCTCCTTCGCTCTCTCTGTCCTTTGATGTGCGCAGGACACACCTACTCATCAAGTGTTTTGTCTTGCAGGATGGGACCTATGGATTGTCCCGAGGGGATCGGCCATGTGTCTTCATTTCATTTCAGTGTTAAGTTTAATAAAATTTCATTTGTTGCTTCGAAAGTGAATGTGTGCTGCTCATTTCTGTGTCGACACATGCATGTCACCAGTTGTGTCAGTGCGACGTCAGGCAGATTATTATGTACATGTTTAGGTGTAGCTGATGTGGCATGTCTTTGGTTGGGGGGTGCCAGGGAGGGGTGGTCCTGGGGGTGGTGGCGGTGGGTGTTGTGGCCCTCCTGGGTGTCCAGCCGCATGATGGGTGGCTCCATGGCATCTGTTGCCCTTCTGATGTGGCCCTGGGCTGTGCTCCCTTTTGTGGGGCAGGCTGCCATCTGACTTTACACCAGGTCAGAGCAGGTGTAGATTTCCTGGTGCTAACGCGCCTTATCGCCTGTTTTGTGTTTTTATTGCAGATCTGGCTGGTCGTTGAGAATGTTGAGGTGTGATATTGTCATGGCTTTTGGCACAGGAATGCCCACTCTGCATCTCATTAGCGATAGTTGCGCGGGGTCTCTGTGGCGATGTTTTTTGCGGCTGCTATCACGGGTAAACTGGTGCTGTGGGCTGTTAGCACCAGCTTGTGAATGGGGAGGTAAATTTATCACAACTTTGGCTGCCATAAAGTGCTGTTAATTTGGCGATAGCTCCTTGTGAATATGTCCCAAAGTTTATTAAGACCATAATCTGTTGAACATAAAATACGTAGCATCTTTCAAAATCACCTTAAAAATGCATAATTTACGTGCAGGATCTTCTACCCTATCATTCCCTTTAGAAAACGCCCCAATGCACAGGTTACATCTACAAATTGCGTACTGTAAACCAAATGAATTGCACCATTTCTTGATCCTGTGCCATATTTCAGAAATATTGGTTTTTAAATTTAATGTTTCACTGACTTAAAGAATTTAGATTCAAATAAAAATGCTCATTAAACTTCCGTCTTCTTAAAGATTGTCCTAGCTGTCTGCCGTAGCTGAAATCATTACAAAAAGAGACTTGAAGACTGAAGAGGGCGAGAGGCTTTGACCCAGCCCCTCTCGTGCTCTTCTTCCACACAGGCATTTCATTGGTCAGCAGCCGTGTTAGACCGCGTGCTGCTCTTCTTTTACACAGGCATTTCATTGGTCAGCAGCCGTGTTAGACCGCCTATGAAGAAACAGCCATTTCTTGGCCTGAGTTCAGTACGAATGGCCTGTTAATTCATTTCCTTTAGCCCAGTCGCACTGAAAGAAATTTGGGGGCATATTATCAAGTACGAGTTTAAAATTATCGCTGATTTAGCGGCAGAAAACTGCAGCTAAAGCTGCGATAATGGGCTTGATAATATGGCCTTGAGAATTCTAATAGAAGCCCATGTTGACACCAGAACATGGGCTTCTATTGGAATTCCCAAGGACGTATTATCAAGCCCATTATCGCCGCTTTAGCGGCAGTTTTCTGCCGCTAAAGCGGCGATAATTTTAAAGCCGTTTCTTGATAATATGCCCCTAAATAGGTTAATAAAATTTGATAAGGCACAATAGGGTTATGTTAGATTCCTAAACCAAATTTGAGGTTGCAGCACAATAAATACCAAGGGGCATATTATCAAGAAATGGCGTTAAATATATTGCCGCTTTAGCGGCAGAAAACTGCCGCTAAAGGGGCGATAATGGGCTTGATAATATGCCCTGGGAATTCCAGTAGAAGCCTATGTTCTGGTGTCAACATGGGCTTCTATAGGAATTCTCTGCGGCATATTATCAAGCCCATTATCGCTGCTTTAGCGGCAGTTTTCTGCCGCTTAAGCGGCGATAATTTTAACGCCGTGCTTGATAATGTGCCCCCAAATGTCATGATTTTAAGCTTTAAAAATAAACGAACAGAAGTGTGACTGAGAACGTGATGTTTCTCAATATACGAAAAAAAGCACAAGCTGGGAAGACTGCTAATGACTTTAACTGTTATATTTATCCTAGACACTATCTCAAGTGCAGCGTGATAATGAATGTGACATTTTCTCCACTCAAGGTTGCCCATACAATTCACTCTTTTCTTGCTGTATGATTAGTTTAAATCTCTTTGTTAGTCTTAAATCAGTCTGTGTTAACAAAGGGTGCGCTGTAGTGTTTGCAAGAAGACAGAGCACTGCTTTTCATGCCATTGTTAAGCTCAAAATGTTTGATGACATCTTTGCTTCCATAGAAGCCCTGTGCTGGCTGCCTGTGTCTCTCTATGAGTCCTGCAGGCCCTTCACAAGGTCCTTTCACTGGCCGTCTCATGCCTTTTGGGAGGAGTGACCACCAGCGTTGTTGAGCAATTGGGATCCTCATGTACAACAAAGTTATGAATCCATAATGAAATGGCAAGTCATTGTAATGGAAGAGCAACTATTGAATATGCAATGCAGAGAAATGCCATCGCTGAACTCTGATTGCAGGTAAGAACTGCTCAGCTGACCCCGCCTTTCCAAACAGGATATTTTTTCGTTTAAGTATTATTTTTATTAGCATTGTTAACATTATCTTTATTAGCATCATTAATATTCTCATTAGTAATGTTGCTATTAAATTAACTCAAGCTGTAATGTCTCATGATGCTTTATTGAAATTGTTATTATTACTGACTCAATTTGCTGATTTCACACATTTCAGAAGGATGACTTGCTTCTTTCAGTGTTTGAGTGCATGAATCGTGGTTAGTTATCCTTTCAGGATATTTAGCTTTTTCTGTACTGTTGCTATTCTGTGTTTATCATTGGTGCCTTTCAATCAATTTGCCTTATGTGTTGTACATTTCACCCGGTACATGAAGCGGGATATTGAGATCTTTTATATTAGGAATTCTGTTTCAGTAAAACGCCTGGTCTGGAGTCTCAGCTAACTATTGCATTCACTGCAGAAATCTCTGTTTAACCTCAGGATCATATCTTCTAGTCTGGGTGTGTCCACTCAGCCTTTCATTATTATCAGGCCAATATGGTGAGAACCATTGAGTTGGGCGGCAATAAACATCCACTACTCAGGCCAAGATGCCTAAGAGGGTGAATGTGCGGTTAACAAATACACATTTAAAAATGTTTTCTCTTGCATTATGGAATTTCATATTTAAGAACGTGAATGTCTTCATATCCTTTTTGTGAGGATATCACTTGCACAAGAGACTAAAGGCACTTTAACCATGCAGCACTCAAATCCAGCTGTCATAGATTTGCCAAAGGTTCTTTAATGAACCATTAGGAATTACATGTATTAGCTTTGTCCAGCCAGAAATACAATTAGCAAAAGGTCTGGCCAGATGGTAAAAATGTTTACAAATGCATTGACTTTTTTCGTCACCAGCACAACTTGTTTTTCTTTGGAAAGTAGACCTAACTTAATACAAATTAGCAGGATATACTACTTTGTGCTAGTTTGCGTCAATGGGGGCTCCATGGCGGGCATATGACTGTTTCCATGCAACCATCCATGTAATTTTGACACAAAGCCCTATCTATTAAAAAAGGTTGTGTTTTCTTTTCAACAAACCTTTCAAACTTTTAATGTGCGCTGTACTGTACAGCACGCATAAAATCTTGGGAAAGGTTTAAACTATGTCTAAGAATAATATTTTCGACAGCATCTATAGTAGACCAGCACAGCCTTGCTCTGTGGATCAAGTTTGTGTGCATGGCTGCCTAAAGAGGGCCAGTGCAGTGGGAGAAAGAAACATCACCATGTATTAGTAGATATAAAAGTCCTCAGCTTTTTCCCTTTGACACAATGCATCAAAATTAGAACATGTGGGATAAACATGAATATGGAGATGAGGGTGGTAGGGTATGAATTGTTCTGAGTTGTGCGATGTCACAGCTAACAAGTTAGAATGCCCGCCGTCACTAGTCGCGTGGACAGCAGCCCACACATATAACCTAGAGAATGTTAATATCCTGAGCAATAAATGTCCACAATATTAAGAACAGTCCACAGTTGTAGTTGTCACAGAATTCTTCTTCCGTTCTTTATTTTCATTTAGTAGAGTTCAATACAGATGTGGACTCTGGCTTGTTAGATTTGGGGGTCTCTAGTTGGCAGAGGTAGGCACCTTTGACCAAATGGGGGCCCTTGCGGCTAGTCAGGGTAAGGGGGTACACTCCAAAAATAAACCCTGCAGGCTTGGATAGTTGGGCAAGAAAATACCTACTTTCTAAAAGTGGTATTTTCAAATACAGAACGTTAAAACCAACTTCACTAAAAGATGTATTTTATCATTCTGAGTTCAGGCATACTAAACTCGAATTTCTACCGTGTTCTCCGGGTCAGTTAGGATTATAAGGTGTTATAATCAAACTGCCCATTCTGGCCAATGGGGAACAGTTAGCCTTGCAATGGTGAATACAAAAATGGCTGTAATTCACTATTAGGACATGCCACACACACCAGGGCATGTCCAACCTTATACTTACAATGCACCCTGCCCTTGGGCCTACCTTAGGGGTGTCTGATATGAAGAAAAGGGAAGGTTTAGGGACTGGCAAGTGGGTGCACTTGCCCAGTCCACATGGCAGTCACAGACTGCACACAGGCTCCAAATAGACGAAACACGTGTTGGCTAGAATCCACATCTGTATTGAACTGTACAAAATGAAAATAAAGAACGGAAGAACAATTTGTTGACAACTACAACTGTGGACTGTTCTCAATATTGTGGACATTTATTGCTCCTGATACTAACATTCTCATGAATGGAGAGCTTTACTAACAATTTGTGCAAGTTTGTGTCAGCACCACTGTATGTATTGTTCTGGAAAGTACCTCTAAAGTAATACAAAGTAGCAGGCTATACTACTTTGGGCTACATTGTGTCAAGGGGGCATCATGGGGGGTACATAACTATTCTCATGGAACTATCCATGATTTTAATGCAAAACCCTCCCTCCAATAAATGTTACATTTTCTTTTCTCCAAACGTTTCCAAATTTACATATGTACTGTATTGTGCAGCACACATTCAAACTTGGTAAAGTTTTGAACTATATCTAAGAATTGTATCTTGTATAAAATCTATGGTAGACATGCAAAAGCCTTGCACTGTGGGTCAAGGTCATGTACAAGACCACCTAAAAGCATGTGTGTGGCTGACAAAACTGCACCAGTGCTCTGAGAGAGAACAATCACTATAATTTAGTAGATGTGACACTCCTCTGCTCTTTTCCTTTGATGCAATGCAGCATAGCAACTCTCGTTATTGCACTGCATTCAATCGTCAGTAAATCTACCTACTGATTGGTATTCTCAAAACTCACCATTCCCCTCTACGAACAGCCCTCATTGCAGCACCTGGTGGTTGTATAATGTAAGATAATTTTACCCCAAATCTGAAGAATCTTAATTGGCTCCTCTCTGAGATAGCTAACCTAACCAACCTTTTCTGTAAATTGCATAAACTGATATATTAGAGTTCAGAAAATTACCTACCAGAGCAATTCACCAGTTAGCTCATTCAGAATC
Source organism: Triturus cristatus (assembly GCF_964204655.1). Classification (NCBI taxonomy): domain Eukaryota; kingdom Metazoa; phylum Chordata; class Amphibia; order Caudata; family Salamandridae; genus Triturus; species Triturus cristatus. Next base: position 150,493,246 of record NC_140583.1, read on the forward strand.
CCTGATCTAGCTTGAAACACATCCTTTCAAAATACAAGAACACTAAAACAATAATTCTCAGAAGAGATTTCTCAGGCTGTACACCCATAGCCTGAAGCGCCATTCCCCACAATCAGCACACACGCTTCCTATTTCAACTTCATTAAAGGATCTATAAACATACTTTTTCAACAGTGCTTTCAGATATGACTGGAGGCAGGAAACTCCTCTCTGTATTGGGGTGGAGCTGTGCATCCAGATATGGGACCTATTGCCCCACCACAAAGCCCCTGCTTCCGTTATGTCTAGAACATGCCCAGTGCAAGCAGGAGAAAACTTGGATTATTTTGACGTAGTTTTGGAATATACGTTGGCAGAAAGAGGGGTAAGTACCAATTCCCTCTAGCTTGCCACAGTGAATGGCCACACCTCAGCTGGCAGCCAGAAAACTCTATGAGCCATGTGTATTTCTAAAACATAGATACTGAGATGAATACAGACTGGTATGTAGTGCATGGATTTTCCTACATTTTCTTACCCAAAATGCTCTGCAATTGTTAAACTTTGGCTAAGAGCACACAAATTCCTCCAACTTCTTGCTAGGAACCTGTGCAGAATCTGTGGGGATCCACAAAATTTCTATCAGCCAACTTTCCCACAGTTCTTCCATTTAAGAGGTTGGGCGTAGATCAGGTGACATGAACAGATAAAACTTGTTATCATATTAAGTTCATGTGGTCTTTACACTGTCCGTGTGAAAGCTAATATTTAAATTACAGTCGAATGTCCTCAATGATTTCTAAAAATTTCAGTGTTCAACTTACTTTGTATGCCAAATCAAAAATGTTTAACTGCGAGCTGGCTGCCATTAAAAGACTCCGAGCACCAGCACTGTTCACGTCACTCTGAGAACCTGAAGAAGTGACTGATGATAAGATATTAATTCCTACGATGGGCAGGACCATGTAAGACTCAATGTAAAAGGTGCATTGAACACGGCGTGTACGATTTTAAGCAAACATATTTTTTTAGATTTATTTTAGAGATATTCTATTTCAGCCTAATAAGGCCATAAAAGCACAAATAAAACATTTAAGAAATACAGTGCAGCTTTTCCAACATGAAAAATAAGCATACTCGTTAAAATATTCGATCAATAAAAATTGTAAGGTGTAATAAATATCCTAAAGAAGTACAAGTATCTCATCCATGATATACAAAGTCATGTATTAAAAAGGTGGAACCTCGGATCATGATGAGGAAGTAAGATCAGTTGGTTGAACTTGCTCTTTCTTTAAAACTGCTCGGCGGACACACCACATTGAAAACAGATAGCGGGACACTGAATATGCAATAGGCATACTGCTATTATATTTTAGGATCCTAAAAGTCTGTGAACAGTGGGAAGTTCCAAGATTCCTACATAGCTGTCGTAACCAGCGATGTCTTTCTTCCTTATAAGCTGGACAAAAAAAAGTACATGTAGGTCAGTCTCTGTACAGTTATTACATGTCGGACAATCTTTTGTGGAACTGCCCCCCCACTTATAAGTGACGGCAAGTAAGGGAAGTGTACCATGCCTAAACTGCAAGTATAGTTTTTGGGCAAGAGACGGCTGTATATCGTCTATAAGTTCTAAACTGTATTGCAGTTTAACTTCTAGAAAAGATGCTGTGAGTGTGCCTGTCCTGGGGCCCCTCAGTAGTAGATTGAGATTATAATCCTTGAGATTTTTTATCAAAACCTTCCTAGGAGTTAACGGACATTTGGCTTCAACACTATCCAATAGATCTCCCATTCCAGTGGATATCAGAGAGTTCTTAATGTGAGTGAGCCAACATATTTTGCTTGCTCCGTCAAGGTGTGCCACTTCCCTCAGTTCCTCTCTATACATAGATAGCTCCGGGGTGCTCCATAGGGGGCGACAGTATAGCGTGGGTCTGAGAGCGACCTCCATTGCAATTGGGCTAACTCCAAGATCCATTCGGAGTGGGGTAAGTGGTGTGCTTTTGGGAAGTCCCAAACGTTGTCTAAGAAATGAGTTCTCAATCCTAGCGAGTTGTTCAGATGGCCGATGATCCCAAATTTCCACCCCATATAAGGCAGCTCCTCTGGCTTGTGTCTTATATATATCCAGCACCGGCCACAACATCTTATGTACACATTTCCTCTGCTGTTTCGCTAGCCCCCTGATGTTTGAGTCAGTTTAAAGCAAACCTTCTTGATTTGAGCACCCCACTCCATTTTCTCATTTAGTGACAATCCCAAGTATTCGTATACCGGGACTTTCTCTAGAAATTCCCCATCTAACTGGGGATTAGGTCGTTTTGAGTGTCCTGCATTTAAAACCATGTATTTGGTTGTCTGGGTGTTAATTTCCAGGCCCCTGTTCTTGCAAAATAGGTGGAAGATGTCCAAAGCCCTTTGTATCACCCATAGTTAGTAGGGATGGCAGTTTAAGTAGGTGAGGTCAGGTGTCATATAATAGGGAGTAATTTTCTTTCTGCCTCTCTTTGACACTACTAAAGTAAAAGAGAGAAGTGCTGAAGAATGCAAGATACGATTTACAGTATGTAGGATGGTGGAACTATAATATCCCTATCATTGTATTTTTTGGAACTAGAGTACATTTTTAAATATTTTCAATACTGGTATGCCCTTTCTATAGGGTTGCCTTTTTATATTTACAATAGGCTATAGCTTACAACATTTTGTCAATTTAAGGTTGCTATAAAATGTGCTGACCACAAAGCATTATCCAGGATTCATGAATATCACCCATCAAAAAGCCACCCACCCTCACTAAGCTTCCATGTGTAGTCTACGTTTTTTGTCGTAAAACTCTGGAATTGATAAGTAACTCCTCTTCTCCTTTTTCAACCAGGTAGGTAGAGATAACAAAGGAGGAGTGAGAAGGAAGGAGTAAGAGAAGAAAAACATAACATTATTTCTTTTATTCACAAAACGCACACACATAGTCTGAATTCCATATCTCATTAAGTGAATGACCAACACTTCACATCAAAGAGGAGATACAATTATGTCCCATTAGGCTCTGACGCCCTGTCATGTGTTATTGCTACTGTTTTAAATATAACTTCAGCTGCACATCCTGTTCAATTTGTTTCTCAGCAATGCTCAGTGGAACCAGTAGGAAATCTGTAATTCACACTGAAAGGTAAAGATTTTTACCAAGAAAACCCAAAATCTGCAATGACATGAGAGGTTCCTTGTCAAGCTACTTCTCAAATTATTCGTACAAGTGAGGCAAAAACCGTGGCCATGGGATTTTTTCGAAATCAGCTCGAAGAGAGAAACATCAAGCAAGGATAATGAAAAATAAAATAAGCGATTCATTTAGTTGAGCTAAGATCGCACTTGTAATTAATAATTCAGTTAGAGAAAGAACTACATTTGCATTAATTATTATATAACAAATCGGTTCTTTAGATAGAATGTTTGCAGAGATAACAAGTAGTAGTATAATTTCGTGGCAAATGGAAATGTTTCAAAAAGAGGTTATAGGAGATCATTGTGTTTCAAAACAATACATTAATTAAAAGTCTACTGAAAGCTATTGCTCCATTAACCAAAAGAGTGCCCGGATTTTTCTCTGACGCCAACCTCTACAGAGGCCACCATGCACCGAGAAAACGAGAATGCTAGTATCCAGCTAGGATGCTAGGGGCCCCAAGTTCATCATTCCTTGTCCTGCGATATTATGATAACCTTGTCAAGTGTTCTTGACTTTCGAGTTGATGCGAATGACCAATCAAAGAATAACTCAAGGAAGGTGATGTACGATGAGTCAAGAAGAGCACAACTCAATTATTACAGTATCAATAAAAATGTCAGTTTCCAGAGTTACATGCACAGAACACTATAATAATAACTCTAGTTCGCCAGTGGCTAGTTATAGTTAGAAGTAGGGGCCAAATGCATAAAAGGATTTTCGCTGTCTGAAATGATCAGATTTACAGAATCGAGTACAAAAATGATTTTGTATATAAGCAAAACACATCCTGAAATTTGGTAACATTGGTCCTATCACAATTTGCTTTTAGTGATTTGGTATTTGGACGGGGCATGTTTATGGCGTCCCTTCCAAATACCAAATTGCAGTGCTACGTTTGAAAGTTCTGTGATCGAATTACAGTCGCAAAACATTCATTTTTTACGGTCACTTCAAGGGCATTGCTACCCATTCATCTTTGTGAATGTTAAGAGCGGTCGCCAGTAGATAGTAATAGTTAGGACCGTGTTTCCATAGGAAATCTGAAAATTCTATTTTGAATAACTTTGGCGCCGGTTGATGAATCCTCGCGAAATTTTCAAAACTAATGGGGCGCTCCGCTCAGCTCCTACCCTGAAAGTCTCGGGGTGATTCGTCAAGCGGGGGCCGAGAAAAAAGGAGGGGTCCCAAAACGCGTTTTCCCCATGTTATTTTCCATAAGACCTTTAGTCGAAGGTACAGCCCGAACGGCTGAACAGAATTACTTGAAATTTGGCAGAGAGGTAGTCCTCAGGTCAGGCATGTGCCTTTTGCATATATGGAGTCAATCTGTACAGTAGTTCCTGACAAAATTGCAGTTACAAGTACATAAATATCTATATGCGCGCTCCTTGCGCGCACCGTGCGCGCACCGTGTGTGCACCGTGCGTGCACCGTGCCGTGCGCGAGCGTAATTCTCATTGGTGGTTACATGTCAGTCAACATTCGAATCGGTCGAAATCAGGAAGTGTTGTCTGCCATTTTGTTTGTTTTGGGTGCGACACTGAAAAAGAGAGGTGGCGAACGTGAAAAGGGGGCAGGGTAGAGAGTTCCTGACCCCCTAGCCTTTGTCAGGGTGTCCCTGAAGGACCCCGAAGGGTGAAAAAAACATTTTATTTATTTTTTTAAAAATCACGGGGTGCGCGCATGCTGCGCGCATGGTGCGCGCACGGTGAAAAACCTTAAAAAAATATATAATAATACATACATAACTTAGCATTTAAAAAAACTTACAAATTCACTTAAAAAACTATAGGTTTCACACACGTTATAGTTATGAATTAGCATTTAAAATACCTTGCAAATTCACTTAAAAAACCAAAGGTTTTACACATGTTATAGTTAGGTGGACATCACTCGTAAAAAAACAATGAAATTCCCCCGTTATAGTTAGTTCAGATAACTATAACTCGCACGACCGCCACTCTATCACAAGGATGATGTCATCAGTGATGTCATGAGTGATGCCACTGACCCTGTCATGAGTGATGTAATATGTGACATCATGAGCAGTGGATTGCGGGCGCGCAAGTTATAGTTATCTGGACTAACTATAACGGTGGAATTTCATTGTTTTTTTACGAGTGAAATGTCCACCTAACTATAACATGTGTGAAACCTATGGTTTTTTAAGTGAATATAAATATATATTCACTGAAAAAACCATAGGTTTCAGGTGCGTTATAGTTAGCTGGACATTTCCCTCATACAAAACCCTAGAAATTCCCTCGTTATAGTTAGTTTAGCTAACTATAACTCGCGCCCCCGCAATGCACTGCTGATGACGTCACATATCACATCACTCATGACATGGTCAGTGACATCACTGATGACATCTGAAATTTCTAAGGTTTTTTAAATTCCAATTCCTAACTATAACGCCCCTGAAACCTTTGGTTTTTTCAGTGAATTTCAAAGGTTTTTTAAATGCTAATTCCTATCTATAACTTATCTCTAAAGATATCATGTTTTAATGATTTTCATTGGATTTCTATATTTTTCAATTACAGTGTCAATTTCATTAATTATGTGTTTTTGAAATTCTTTTTTAACACTATTTTTTAACCTATTTTTTCATTTAAATCTTTTCAAAATTAAAAAATATTATTTGTTTTTATTGGGGTTTTCAAACGTATATTTTTATATTTTTAAAAATATTTTTTTAACTATATGTTCAAAACTTTATTTTATATATTTTTTTTCCATGTTTTTTGGATCCACACACCCTATGCGCACCGTTCTCGATCCCTATGCGATAGCATCCGCGCATGGTATGCGTTGGGTACGTGTTTAGTGCGCGATCGCAATACAACCGGTACGCGACTCCCAGCCTATACGCAACACGTTCGATGTACGTAACGCAACATTTACGCGCTTCCGCGATGCGTCATATGCGTGTATGACGTGGTAGGTGCGCGGATCCCGCGAAATATTTAACATTTAAAAAAACATATATATATGTATTTCATGTGAATATTAATTGAAGGCAAACTCTAAACTAGTCTTAAATGTAATATATTTTTACATCTAATCCTATATTTCTTTTTAATTCAATTTCCTGGATGCACGCCAGGTGCGTGCAGCATAAGCGCAGGGTGCGCGGATCCCATGTGACCTGCAAAAAAAGAGATTTGATTGGTTCATTACACTTCCTGTTCTAACTATTGAAAGACCCCACCCATTTCAATCATTCTTCTTTCACCTTTTTGGGAGGAGCATTTCCTTGCAGAGAAGAAGATTTTTTGGACTAAGTTTACACTTAGCTCTAACTTTTTTCTCCTAACAATGGCTTCAGGACAGCAGGCATCACCTGCATCTCCTCGTACATCTGAGGATGAATTTCTGGAAGAGACACCACGTTTTTCTTCAGTGGTGTGGAAATTTTGTACTTTTCCCGAGGGGCAAACGAAGACCAATGCCACCTTGGTCACGTGCAAGATTTGTAAAAGAGTGCTGTCTCGGGGGATCCGACGAAGAAATACTCATGCGGGGCAGTAGCATGATGAAGCACCTACGGACCCTTCATCCTGTTAATCTTGCACGAGAAGAATGCCGACGGATGAGAGACACTCATACTCCTGCGCCTTCCATCCGTCAGCCCAAAACTTGGACATCCGTCCTCAATTTCAATTTTTTTCCAGAAAAACAAAAAAAATCACAAAATCGTTGGAAAAAACAAAAAAATATATAAAAGAAGAAAGAAGAAAAAAAAAGTTCTTCTAAGAACTAACTTTCCTGGTTTAAAAAAAGAGCTACATTTCTTTGTTAGTGTGTGAAAGTTTAGATGAATGTATGTGTAGTACTTAATTGACTGAATGAATGCATTAGTAGCGTATGGTGAATGTATAAGTGCAGAACTATGAGGAAGTGCTGCAGCATCACACAGTAACCTCTTTAACTGCAGTGTGCTGTAGTACTTCCGAAGCACAGGGATGCAACATATGTACATAAATATGTTGCAAATCTATGATTCTCTCTGCACGGCTGCTTAAACTGCAGCCATGTGGTGACACAGGCACCCTTGCACCATAGTGCAAGGCTATCTGTGTCATGTGCTGTTTGTTTTTCTGCAGGAAGGCACACCTTCCTGCACAAAAACAATGAGAAAATGCATTTTTCTCCTTCAATGTATGCTGAACATTTTAGCATGCATTGAAGATATAAAAATGTGGAGAAATGAAAACAATTCTCCTTGTTATGCTTTCCTGCACCAATTTTAGAATGGTGCAGCATTCACACACATATCGAGATTTATGATTTCTGATAAATCTAGAGATGTGTCTTGTTCTATGAGTATTCAGTCCAATCATGCACAACAACACTTATAGAACACCCTTTCAACGCAAAGTGGTGTGTATGATGAGGTTGTATTTACATGGAGTAGAAAAAGTACACAGAGTGCCTTTTCCTCTCTTTGTAAATATGAAAGAATGTCTTGCGCAATAACTATGTTACAAAAAGGGACATATTTCCGGTTTTAAAATTCCTTGCGAATGATAGAAGGTAAGCACAGAGTTTTGTCTGCAAAGATGTTCAAAGAAGAATGATTGAAATGATTGCGGTCCTTCAATAGGTACAATGGGAAATATTGCAGGTCACATGATATCTGATTATGGTCAGATTTCAAAACTACATAGGTATAAACAGAGTGTTTTTAGAAACGTGTTTCAACTTTGTAGCATCTTGCAGACCTCCTCAGTCTGCATATTGAGACTTAGTTAATTACCTTCACAGTAATAGGAATAAAAAATGGTATACATTTTTTGCTGTTCTCAGAATATATTGAATGTCACTAGAAATAGTGATTTCAATCGTACTCATCACTTAACAGCGGGCAAAAAAAAACAATCAGAAAGATTGTTAAAAAAAAAACAACATGCTATTCTCAGTAAAATACCAGAAAATACAAATCACACATATGTGAAATGATTATGGCTTACAATATTTTATAACTTTAACTTATAAAAACTGTAAATATTGCAGCTTTAAAATATTCACCGAATCAATGACCACGAAAAAGTCCATAATTCAAAAATATACCTTTCCTTGAGGCCAAATGGTATTTTTTTGCACTCCTTCTTTATGTAAATTGTCCAATGGTAGTCCTACTAAATTATAATAATAAATTCCTCAGAGAATGAATTATCTTCCTAAAACTTTGACTTTAAAAATAATAGGTAGGAATTTTGTAAGTCCCTAGGCAAACGTTGTTTAAAAACCAACTGGGAATCATTACAAAGTGTCCAGCCTTTGTCACATTTCAGATAGGCAGTGTAATTTCCAGATGTGGTGGAAGGACCATCATGGAAAATTATAGCAATTGCTACAAAAGTCCTTCCTGATATTGATAGTTGTGCTGCTACAAATTGTTTTATTAAAGTATCCAATTTTCTTCCGTCAGCTGTACAATGTTGCATCATTAAAATTATGTATTTTCCATATTTTGTTAAGAATAATGTGGATAACATTTCTGATTTACATTGGCTATACTCCATGTTTTGATTTGCACCTTTAACTAATTTATTGAAAGACACTGATTTACAGTCTGGTGATGTTAAATACAGAAATCTCTCAGTGTCTACATTGGTGCTACATGTATACATGCAATTTTCACAATGATGTTCCCATTTGTAAGAAAGGCCAAAAATATTTTTTATTTCTACACCTTCATTTTCAAAAATGGTAAGCATATACGTTAAAAATTCCTGGGCATCTTGTTGGATATTTTGTGAAAATTGTGTAGAACCAGAACACACATCCAAAAGACTACGAACATCTGAAACAGATTGTATTTTACTTGTATCTGTTGTAGGGGTGGGCGGAATTTGCGAAATCCACTTTCGCAAATTATCGCGAAAATGTTAAAAATTATCGCAAACACGCGGAAACATCGCGTAGATGTGGAATTTTTTTTCCAGCATGTTCGCGAGATTTTCTGCATGGTTGCGGCTCGCCAACTTACCCATGTGGTTGCTCGCGGGCACGGCCATCTTGTTTTCAGTTGTCTCGCGGTGCATGATCACGAGAAGAAAGACGTGATCGCGCGACGCATGACGTCACTGCGGGTGCGAACTATCGCGAGACAGCGCAAATGGCTAAAAACAATACAACATCTCATGGAGAATGCGACCGGATCAAGAAAACTTGTCGGGGAATGCAGGGATTCAGGTAAGGCGATCGCGCGCGAGAATGTATTATTTTACAGCGCGAGCAAGAAACAAATTATCGCCAAGCTGCGGAATGCGGAAATTTTGACATTTTCGCGCTTTTGGCGGAACGCGAAATTGTCAAATTATCGCAATTTCCGCGAACGGAACGAAATTTTAGCCCAGGCCTAATCTGTTGTCAACTTTTCATAAACAGATTGCAACAGAGAACCAAATCTTTTTTGACGATTCTGCATAATTTGTTCTCGCAAACCTTCCAGATAAAAAACAACATTGATCACTACATTAGCATAGCAGTTGACACCTGAACTATTTTGAAACTGATAACCAACAATCTCTTCAACAGTGTCCAATTTCTTTTTACCTGCAATCACAACATTATCTTGTTCTTAGTAATGTAAGACGTTACATATCGAGCAACAGCAATGGAATTTGGTATAGAACTTATCCTTTGACTTGTACTTTCGTCGACAGTATTTTCCACACCTGTGGCTTTGAAATCATAAGACTTGTTGTTTTAAGTTTTTATCTTCTCTGCTATTGGGAAGAGCACATGCAGCATAATCTTCAATTAAAGACAAAATAGTTTCATCTGAATCTGTTCCAAATTTGAGGGCATCCTTGATCCATAACAACATATGTATATGAGGAGCACCTCTTGTTTGATACGCCTTTCTCCAAAAGAAATCCACAACTTCTCCAAGAGGAGGATTCTTTTTATTGCAGATGAAATACATCATAGCTTCAAATCTATGATTGAAAATCTGCATACATTGACAGGATCCAAAGAGCACAATTCTCCAGGTGTCTTGTATTCAATATTTTTTATATTGGAATTTGCCTCTCGAATAAATTCAAGTAAATCATCCCAAGCATACTCAGCACAGCTTAGTGTACCAAACATGTAGGAGTTCCCAAGTTCCGTAGCATACATTTCAGTTCTCCATGTCGACGGTACCAATATTCATTAGTCCCATGCTGACATGCCATCAGATTAATCAACTGAGATTCTAAATGATCATCTCTCTGATGCACTTTATCCATAAAATCCTTTGCAGTTACATTTTGAAGATGCATTCCAGTTTTTAAAATGTGATTTACTGCATATGAAAGTCCAGACAAGTCACTTTCAAACAGAAGATGAAACATATAAGGGATACATTGTCGAAATCTTGGATCTTCTGCATATAATCTTGTTGTCTGATATTCAGATGCAGGAATCTGCACAGGACGTTCATCATATCGTCCACCTTTTCCTGTTGGAAACAACTGCGGGAAACAACGAGCTTCCAAGCTCTCTTCCCATACACTCATGGGACTTCCTGTTGCTTTTTTCATTTGAAACAACTCAATTGTATTCCCCATCACCTCTTTGGAATGAAGTGTATGTACACTGTAATGTTCATAGATCTCTTCACATCTGGACATGTCCACTTTTTCTATTTGTCCACTTATTGTTTCAGTATCTTCTGCTAAATCTATTTCTTCTTCTCCAACAAACACATTTCTATAGTACTCATTATTTTTTAACAGATACAATGACACCTTTTGCACTTTTCTAACATCCACTAACTCTTGCCAAATGTTCTTATTATTAGTAGGAACACCATTAACTAGAATGACTAGTGGCTCATTTTCTGCATGGTCTACACCAATAGTTTCAATATTTTTCCTTAAATCTAACGGTAAATACACAGCTCTTCCTTTCAATCCTCTTTGCAACTCTGATGGAGGTAATTTACCTGTTTTGGGCTCCATACGAACAATAGCCTGAAACGGGTGAACACATTGTATGTGAATAGACTCATAACTATTTAAATCTATCAGCTCTGGTGGAATAGCAACCATCTCTAGATTAGTATGAACAGCTCTATCAGGCATTTTATTCTCATCTAATTTGTTATAACAATATTTGCAAATACGCTGCTCCGATCCCAAATCAAAACAATCCTCTACCAACAAATAAGTTGGAAATTCCATCCACTTATCATTATCTTCTATTTCACTTTTTAAATACAGATTGACACCCCTAGTCTGATTTTTATAGTGACTTCGCCGTCAACAAATACAAGAAACATTTGGTCTTTCACTTGAAATTACCTTAAACTTTGTGATTTCATCCTCAAATTTTTCTGTAATTACAGGTTGTATATTGTCTTCAACATTTTGTTCTACTAATGTGTCAGTTTCTTCACTCTCTTGCTGAGGACCAAAGTAACAAAACTCAATATCATCACAGACCTGCTTCACATCTGATACTGACCCTTGCAAAAGAGCACTGTTCAACTCACTTAACTTTAGTGCTGGACCTTTTGCATAACACAACCTTCTCAGTAACTTCCGCATTTGAGTATGATGTACTGCCAGCATTCTGAAATGTTGAAAAACACTTTGACAAACTTTCCTAGAAAGACAAGCCAGAGAATGACCTTGCAAACCAGTATGTTTTCTCACTCTTGAAGGACTGGGCAATTTGTAAGACCCAGCGGTGCCAGGGGACAACACCTGAGACCTTCGGGGTTCACCTGTTTTGGCGTACTAAACAAACAGAGACACAGGAATCATCCTCTGGCGTCGAAAGATCTTTTTAATGACTGCAGGCAGGAACAGAAGTCACAGAAGTATCATACGAGATAGATTCTACGGAGACTGCTCGATTTGTACAAAGCAGGTCGCTCCTTAAATACTGACTATTATGCCTCGGGCAAACATTCCTACAAGTTTACAATTATTCCCGTTTCTGTATTCCAAACAATAAGATCACACAACATCACATTCCCATCTCCAGGTGTCCGGCCTTCAATCACACAATTCTGACATCACTCTATTGAAAGGCCGGACCGCCCCATAATAAAATTGGTCACCTCCTCATCATAAAAGGCTAGAGGGAAATACAGGGATAGATGCAGAAAATGGGAGAGTCAGATAAGACATATTCGTAGGCAAATAAAAGAAGCGTGGTCTATTGTATCAGGGTCAGCAATCTTGCTCAAGCAGGACAAGACAAAAGAGCCAGTGTGGCAGGGTCAGCTTCGGGCGGCAGAGTCAGCTTTCGCCAAGTCATGCGGAATTCAGCAGAACGTGCACTAAGGAATACATGTCCTCGTGAGGTTACCCAAACAGGGTAATCGCTCGGACATCGCCCATTCACTGACTATGTGAGGGCAATGATACAAAATGGACGTCGTGCACAAAATGAAACCCGTAGGTTTGAACACGAAACCCAGCAATATATGACAAATCCTTCAGTGCAGAGTTGCGAAAACACTTGCCCATACTAAACTCATCATTTGTGATTCTCTAATACCAAAATCGTCATGGTACCATTAGTTCCAAAACACGGGTTCAGTTTTCACGGAACCTCAGACCCTCCTTTTGCCCTTACATAGGCAAGCACTAATCGATATCTGAGTCGCAGCCTATTTTCATCAAATCACTGAGGAGTTGCTGAAGCATCATCCTCTCCATCAGTGCCTCTCTAGTAACAGGCGGCCTTCTTATACATGTCGCAGCACAAAGGCCACATAAGGCAGGACCACACTGGACACAGAGACAGCACGAAAACAGGAGAACTAAAACAACCCCAATGACCATCAGAATCTTCCATCCCCACGCAGATAATAGATTCCAAATCCATCCAGTTAGCGACCACTCTCCTTCATCCACATGTATAGAATCAGAGATCTTATGCAATTTGGAAATGGCCTCATTATCCGGAATGAAAACACAACAACTCGATCGTATCACTTTACATACTCCACCTCGATCTGCAAGTACAACGTCTAGAACCATACAATTCTGCAACGTCATAAGGCGATCCGCTCGAAGCTCAGCTGTCAGGTTACCAAGGGCACCAGCCGTTACCATTAACAGTGGATTCAACTACACGAGTCAGTTGTCTCAGGTTCCTACTATTGACCATAGGTCCCCAAAACGGCAGGAAACCCATGAAGAAGTCTCCCGCTTCCTGACCAGCAGTATCCTCCTGACTAACAACACCTCTTACAACTCTAGTCTTGTGATAGTCAGAGGCAACCAGTAAATGTCGGCGGTAGTAAGTTAGCGACATAACATGGTCCCGAAAAATCAGGGGGCAACCATGTGTATGCTCGATCATAACAGACAAAGTATGTACCCTTGGCAGCCAAAAACGCAGGGGAAGACTGTGATGGGAAAACGTATGTTTCAGTACAGTCACTCTTCCCTAGCTGAGCTCTCGGATTCTAACCATTGCCTTGCAAACAAAAACGACCTAGGTGGGGTACGACCCAAATCGGAGACGAACTCTTGCTCTGTTTCTCGCCCAGACTAATGCTATACCCAGTCGCATTCCAACCCACATAAGCTCGCAACTCATCCTTCGGAATGGATGAATATGCATCGATATCTCTACTCATATCGGCAACTCCTTTTACCAAGGCTTTATTGCTGGAGCTAAATTTTGTGGAGCGCGGTGGTCGCGGGGGATAGGTCTCAAGTGCAAAAAGGAACATAGTCTGGAATGCCCATGATGACCCATTATAGCTAAAAGGCAGAACCAGATACGGGATACCCTTATCAGTGGTATGCGGCATCAAACGACACACCCAGAAATTAGTCGTATTCATCACTAGTTGGTGTTGGTGCAGAAGTTGAATAAACGAATTGTTTACAAACTCAGAACGTCTAGCTTGTTCGTGTTCAGGCAAAGGGTGGAAGGAATGCGAAGAAGCAGTAGTAGCGGAAAAAGAAACGTGAGGAGGCACCGTAGACATAGCAGGTACAAAAATTAAAACAATTCCACCCACCAAAGTTATCAAGAAAATTAAAAACATTAGGGCACACTGGATCAGGAAACATTTGTTGCGCAATATTTCATGCAATTTCGCTCTACGCTCAATCACAGTATTAACACCTCCCAGCTCAGGAAGCTCCATCCTCTACTCGAGCCGTCCGCGGCGGTTGGTTTGTACCTGTTCAGAAATGCGTCCGTTAGCCTTGGGAGTTCCCAAAAACCAACCGGGGAAACCGACCTAGTGTCTGGTAACCTGCAAATCAAAACTAGGCACACGTCACGGCCCTACGGCGAACCCGGATGGCCGGTTCAGGAACACACATACAGCAAACTTCCTGGCTGAGGAGAATACAATTGTCCAAAAACGAGTTATCAGGGCAGAGGAGGCAAAAGAAAACAAAAAAAAGGTATTCACTTTATTAGTCCTTGAAATGGGAGCGTAAAGAGTAACGATGTCTTCCAGGTTGTGTCTGCTCTTCGAACAAAGGACCAGATGACAAGACAGTGTTCAATTGTTCAGGTGAATGTTTTAATGGAGTAATGTTCAGATCCAGGGGCAAAGGCACAGTTCCAGGTGAAGCAGCAGTGTTCTTCAGTTTAGCTGACTCAAGACTTTTGGATCGTGCATCGCTGAAAGGGACAAGCCTAGGAACACACTCTGTCTCAGAACTGCCAATTCCCTGTCTAATCCACTTGTCATACGGTAAAGGTAGCAGTACACGCTTCGTATGGGCAGCGTGCACCCAATGCTTTCTTCCAGCCAATCGAACAGCAGTCCGTGTTGACAACAGGACCTGGAACGGTCCAATATATCTTGGCTCCAGGTTTCTGGATTTCCCAAAGTTCTTTACGACGACGAAATCGCCAGGCTATAACTTGTGTCCTGGTCCCTCAGTTGGTTTTGGCAGAGCCTTAAAAACCTGTTGATGAATGGCACTTAGTTTAGCAGTCAAGTCATAAAGGTAATCGATCAACATGGGATATTCGAGCTGGGTAAATTCCTTAGGTCTAGGGACTCCCCAAACGTTCGCGGGACGACCAAACACAATTTCATACGGGCTAAGCCCTACTCGAGAGTGAACAGTCGCCCTAGTGGACAGAAGAGCCAAAGGCAATGCATCTGGCCATGACAATCCAGTAGTTGTTTGGATCTTAGCTAACTTTAGTTTCAGAGTCCCGTTATAACCCTCAACAAGACCTGCGGACTGTGGATGATTAGCACTATGGAACTTCTGCCTAATCCCCAAACCCATACGCACACTCTTAATAACCTTTCCCACAAACTCACTTCCATTATCCGACCATACAATCCGTGGCATGCCGAAGCTAGGGAAGAATTCTTTGAGAAGGACTTTGGCTGTAGACAGGGCTGTATTATCTTTCAAGGGGTAGGCTTCGATCTATCGTGAAAATTCACAAACTACAACAAGGACATACTTAAGGTTGTTACACCTTTCCATATGAATGAAATCTAATTGAATAATCTCAAAGGGACAAGTTGCGGGAGCAAAATGACCAGCTGGAGTTGGAGTTCCCTTGCCAGGATTATGCATCAGGCACACCATGCAATTCTTAACCACCCTCTCCGCACACTTAGAAATCCCATCATTCTTCCATACTGGGGCCAACAACTTGCAAATTCCCTTCGCACTTATGTGTGCCATTCCATGTGCCATTGTAACTACTGCAAGCACATACGCATCGGGTAACATCCATCTCTGATGTTCAGACAGATCAATCCAACAACCAGTCGAATCCAATTTACCCATACTTTCTTTCCACACATTCTTCTCACTCTCAGTACCCTCCTTCTGAATTGACTTAACACTCTCAATCGTATTTTCACACATTCCAGCATCAGTAACCCATCTTGCAGAACTTGCAACATACATTCGACTCATCAAACCCTTGATACGAGTTATTTTTGCACTAGCGCTTCAGCTAACAACATCGTGGGTGCTTTGCTATTGGTGTTTTATCTAAAAAACGTTTTTATGCTTGCTACATTGTTGCTGCTATTTTTGTCATTTTAAATTGAATTGTACTCTGACTCCCTGGTCCACCGCAGCGTTAGGCTGATTGATGTGGAGGGAGTACAGAGCGCGTTCACTTCCTGGTGGTGCCATTATAGGGCGGCCATCTTAGGGGGTTGACGCTCCAGTCTCCTCTGAGCCTTGATTATTTAAGTTCCCAGCACCTGTGCGCTCGAGAAACCTTGATACGAGTTATTTTTGCACTAGCGCTTCAGCTAACAACATCGTGGGTGCTTTGCTATTGGTGTTTTATCTAAAAAACGTTTTTATGCTTGCTACATTGTTGCTGCTATTTTTGTCATTTTAAATTGAATTGTACTCTGACTCCCTGGTCCACCGCAGCGTTAGGCTGATTGATGTGGAGGGAGTACAGAGCGCGTTCACTTCCTGGTGGTGCCTTTATAGGGCGGCCATCTTAGGGGGTTGACGCTCCAGTCTCCTCTGAGCCTTGATTATTTAAGTTCCCAGCACCTGTGCGCTCGAGAAACCTTGATACGAGTTATTTTTGCACTAGCGCTTCAGCTAACAACATCGTGGGTGCTTTGCTATTGGTGTTTTATCTAAAAAACGTTTTTATGCTTGCTACATTGTTGCTGCTATTTTTGTCATTTTAAATTGAATTGTACTCTGACTCCCTGGTCCACCGCAGCGTTAGGCTGATTGATGTGGAGGGAGTACAGAGCGCGTTCACTTCCTGGTGGTGCCATTATAGGGCGGCCATCTTAGGGGGTTGACGCTCCAGTCTCCTCTGAGCCTTGATTATTTAAGTTCCCAGCACCTGTGCGCTCGAGAAACCTTGATACGAGTTATTTTTGCACTAGCGCTTCAGCTAACAACATCGTGGGTGCTTTGCTATTGGTGTTTTATCTAAAAAACGTTTTTATGCTTGCTACATTGTTGCTGCTATTTTTGTCATTTTAAATTGAATTGTACTCTGACTCCCTGGTCCACCGCAGCGTTAGGCTGATTGATGTGGAGGGAGTACAGAGCGCGTTCACTTCCTGGTGGTGCCATTATAGGGCGGCCATCTTAGGGGGTTGACGCTCCAGTCTCCTCTGAGCCTTGATTATTTAAGTTCCCAGCACCTGTGCGCTCGAGAAACCTTGATACGAGTTATTTTTGCACTAGCGCTTCAGCTAACAACATCGTGGGTGCTTTGCTATTGGTGTTTTATCTAAAAAACGTTTTTATGCTTGCTACATTGTTGCTGCTATTTTTGTCATTTTAAATTGAATTGTACTCTGACTCCCTGGTCCACCGCAGCGTTAGGCTGATTGATGTGGAGGGAGTACAGAGCGCGTTCACTTCCTGGTGGTGCCATTATAGGGCGGCCATCTTAGGGGGTTGACGCTCCAGTCTCCTCTGAGCCTTGATTATTTAAGTTCCCAGCACCTGTGCGCTCGAGAAACCTTGATACGAGTTATTTTTGCACTAGCGCTTCAGCTAACAACATCGTGGGTGCTTTGCTATTGGTGTTTATCTAAAAAACGTTTTTATGCTTGCTACATTGTTGCTGCTATTTTTGTCATTTTAAATTGAATTGTACTCTAACTCCCTGGTCCACCGCAGCGTTAGGCTGATTGATGTGGAGGGAGTACAGAGCGCGTTCACTTCCTGGTGGTGCCATTATAGGGCGGCCATCTTAGGGGGTTGACGCTCCAGTCTCCTCTGAGCCTAATCTATTTAATCCACTGTTGCACCGCGCAGCGGCACGCGCAGCGGGAGCGCCATAGACGCGCCGAAGAGGCGCCAAAGAGAAGCCAGTCTGCGCCAGTCCGCGACCGGTCGCTCCAGCTCCAGTCCTCATCCCCAGTTCCGCAGACATGGTAGGCAACCGTGTTATTTACAGTGCTCCTTTGCTGCATGCACTTCGTTCTACTACTAAAGCTGCCTGCCTACATTCGGTCTTGCCTATAAACCGTAAGGCCCGCTGCAAAACCTGTGACTGGAGTGTTTCACCTCCAGACTCAGGGAATCATTCCTTTACGCGCAAATGGAAGATGTGTCTCCTCAATTGCCGATCCCTGCCAAAACATCATATTGAACTAGCTATGTTGATAGAAGATCTTAAACCTGATGCCCTTTTTTTAACGGAGACTTGGCTTCAGCTAGATATCGATCCTACAATTGTATGGGCCATCCCCCTAGGCTATACCTGTAAACGTCTGGATCGTAAGACAGGTAGAGGGGGAGGACTGGCCATTATTTACAGGGACAATTTTAGATGTCGTGTCACCCCATCCTCTACGCCAGCCTGTGAGACTTTACACTTTACTCTTGAATTCTCCCCCTTAAACACTTTTTCTGGTATGTTAGTCTATCGACCACCTGGCGCCCTCAGAAATTTTATCACCAATATAACGGACACAGTTGCCGACTTAGTGTTGTCTTCAGCAAATTTTACTCTGCTAGGAGACCTGAACCTGCATTTGGATGTCCCACTTGACGCAGATGCCAATAGCCTTCGATCTAATCTGCAGGCTATGGACCTGCTACAGAAAGGCTTTCAACCGACGCATATCAGGGGCCATCTTCTAGATCACATTTACAGTAATCTAGAGAGCCTAACCGTGGAGACACCTATACCACTACCCTGGACCGATCACTTTTTGGTACCTTTTTCTTGGTCTACCGGCAGCTTTTCTATGTCACACTCCCACAATAAGCGCTGGGGAAGAAAATGGGCTTCACTTCCACTTGCTAAATGGAAACTAGCTCTCATTGATCAGCCAGCCCCGGAGGTGACTAACCCCGACACAGCCACTGTCAATTTTGACAATTGGATCTCCAGCACCCTCGATCTAGTCCTTCCAAAGGAATCTTTGCATCTAATAAATAGACCCAAAGTTGCTCCCTGGTACTCGCCTGCTCTCAGGTCTAGGAAACAACTCTGTCGCAAACTAGAGAGAGCCTGGAGACAAGAATATTCTCAATCTAAAAAAGTGGAGTACCGAGCTGCTATAAAGCTCTACAAAAGTGAAATTAAATCTGCCCAAGCTCAGTTTTATGAATCAAAAATTCGTTTAGCTGCCAATTCTCCTAATGAAATTTTTAAAATTGCTAAATCCTTAATCACTCCCCCTCCCCCTGAGCGTCAGTCACTTGACGGCGCAAAAACCCGTTGCAATAACTTAGCAATTTTCTTCTCCCAGAAGATTTCAACTATCTATTCCTCTTTCTCCATAGCTGGTGGGAACTTGGAGCCTACCACCACAATGGACCCCGACACGATGACTTCTTGCCTGTTGGACAAATTCCCCCTTCTAGACTCCTCCTCATTGGATGGAATAATCCCTAAAGTCACCTCGGGTTCCCCTAACGACCCAGCACCTCCTCAGACTCTTATCAAAGTAATCGACGTCATCCGTCCTGCCATCCTGGATGTCCTCAATGCTTCCATTGCTTCGAATTCTGTCCCAGTCCAATGGAAGTGTGCGATGGTTAGGGCACTTCTGAAAAAACCCACCTTAGATCAGAACAATTTGGCCAACTTTCGCCCTATCTCCCTACTTCCTTGGATGAGCAAACTTCTTGAGAGACACATTAATAACATCTTAGTGGACTATTTAGAATCTAACAGCCTACTATGTGTCTCTCAGACGGGTTTCCGCCCTCAGCATGGAACTGAAACTGCCCTTATAGCAGTAACAGAAGAGACTAGAGCGGTGCTGGACCAGGGAGGAAAAGCAGCCATCATACTACTCGACCTCAGTGCCGCGTTCGACACTGTCAACCATGCCATCCTATTACATCGTTTGAAAGGCATGGGTGTGTCGGGCGCGCCCCTGGAATGGCTGACTTCCTTCCTGGATGAGCGTTTTTTTCAGGTGTTCGAGGGTGAGACGATCTCGGCCAAGCAACCACTCAGTTGTGGGGTTCCGCAGGGTTCGTCCCTGAGCCCCACTCTTTTTAATGTTTATATGCAACCTCTAGCAAATATAGTTCAGCCCTTTGGTGTGCGTATCGTCACCTACGCAGACGACACCCAACTGGTGGTCTCTTTGGACCACTCGGAGGGGTCATCTAACACCCTGGGTCTGTGTCTAGAGGCTGTTGTAGAGTGGATGCATGCGTCTTGTCTTAAACTTAACGGGGAGAAGACGGAGATCATGTTATTAGGTAATTCCTTACCGAACACTTTGGCCTCTATTTGGCCTACATGCCTTGGCACTCCTCCCCTCCCTAAGCCCCAGATAAAGAGCCTTGGAATCTGGCTTGACAGGGCGCTTGATTTCTCGGTCCAAGCCACCAAGACTGCCTCAACTTGTGCTGGGTTAATGAAAATGCTCCGCAAGGTTCTACCTTTGCTCCCTTTCCAGGCGAGGAGAGTCATGGTTCAGGCCCTGATTCTCTCTCGCCTGGATTAAGGGAACGCCTTATATTTGGGCGCCCCTGTAGCGGTGACCAAAAGGCTCCAAGTCACCCAAAACTGTGCCGCCCGGCTATTGTTTAATATTCCTCGTTGGCAATCAGCTAAGAAAGCCCTTAAGGAGCTTCATTGGCTCCCAATGACTGCCAGAGCTCAGTTTAAGGCGATGTGCATAGTGCACAAATCTTTTCATCGAACAGGCCCTGCCATCTTGTTCCCCTTTGTAGTGCCTTACGTCCCTTCCAGAGCCCTTCGTTCCGGCTCACTGCACTTAGTAACTCCAACAAAGGTTATCAAAGCCCGTTGGGGCGGTCGCTCCTTCTCACACTCTGCCGCCAAACTATGGAATTCCCTTCCTGTGAGTATTAGACAGATCAACAATAGGATGGCATTCAGGAAAGTCCTAAAAACCCATTTGTTTGCGAAAGCGTGCTAATGTACCTTGGAGCTCGTCATAGTAATTGCTGAAGCGCGACGAGGCCTCCGGGTAGTTACGCGCTATATAAATATAATTTTTCATTTCATTTCATTTCATCATGTTCTTTGCCGTCTCTTTCGCAACCTCATCTGCAAACGCATTACCACGACCAACATCATCTGTAACCTTCCGATGTGCACTACACTTCACAATAGCAACTTGCTTTGGCAAAGTAAGTGATTCCAGAAGCTCATTCACCAATTGTCCATGCTGTATTTTTGTCCCGTGGGACGTCAAAAATCCACGGATTCAGTTTTCACGGAACCTCACTCTGCAAGGGTCTAGTCCTTGCAACAGCTTAACCTTTTGTTTTACACTTTTTTTAGTATAGGCTCGTAAAAAACTACATAATTTTTCAATAGATTCCTGTTGTACACTGCAAATACTTCTGCAATCCCAAGTGTGCACAGGGTTTTCAACTATCACTTCATCTGCATTTCTTTCAACCATTTTCTCTTTCTCAATTGGACAACCGTCTCTAACCTCATAACCTCTACCACTGGTGTCAACTCCATACAATAATTTTTCGCTCTGTGAATAACTCTCTTCGTTAAAAAAAGGCTCTGAACTGGAACTATGTTTCCATTCTCCCAAAAAAAATCACAAACATTTTTTTTATTAATAACTCTTTTCCTCCTACTTTTGGCCTTCATTACATGGATTGATTTATCTAGTGATCGAATTCTGTTTAATACTAAAATAAACAGTTTCCTTTTTATTTCAAAAGCCTTTTCCACAATGTTTTCAATATGCTTCTTCTTTTTATAAAATAAAGCTCTCTTTTTATATTTCTTCACATCTTTCAGCAAATTATGCACTACTCTTAATACATTGCTTTGTGATCTTACCAAAAGATTTTTTCCTTTTAGCCACATTATCTTGTACATTCAATACTTGTGGTTGATGTTTGTTTAAGTAATCCTCCTGTCTCTGTTCTTTTCTTTTTCTTATATTTTCTGGCATGATTTCTCTATTTTAACGTTGAAAAACAGTATCTGTAAAAAGGAATCACAAATAAATGTATATTAATAACTTTCAAATGTATACTATTCTATTACTGTATAAACACATTTTATATAAAAACTGACTAAGAAACTATAGCCCTGAAGCACACGTGTGACAATGGTTAAAACACTACATGCATAGTGCATACTACTTTGAAGCAGTTCATGCCCTAAAGCCTACCTCACTAAAAGACTACATGCTAACTGACTGAATGATTACAGTACTATAAGGAGACACACTGGGTGAGTGACAGGGTGTTTGCTAGAAGTGTATGAATACTGACTGGGGAATTGAAGGTGTGAAAGACAAGTGTGTAGGTGGTTAGAGGACTGCATGCATAGTGGATAGGCATTTGAAGTAGTCCATGTGCTAAGGCCTGGCTCAGTGCATGAATACTTGGGCACTGACTGAATGATTAGAGTACTTCAGGGAGAGTGCCTTGGTGAATTTATAAGTGTTTGGGTTTTGGCACAGTGAATGGATTAGTACATGGTGCTGAATGGGTCACTAGAGGAGTACAAAAGGAGTGACAGGGTGTTTGCTGGAAGTGAATGAATACTGACTGGGGAATTGAAGGTGTGAAAAACAACTGTGTAGGTGGTTAGAGGACTGCATGCATAGTGAATAGGCGTTTGAAGCAGTCTATGTGCTCAGGCCTGACTCAATGCATGAATACTTGGGTACTGACAGAATGATTAGAGTACTGCAAGGAGAGTGCCTGGGTGAATTTATAAGTGGTTGGCTTTTGGTGCAGTAAATACATTAGTACATGGTGCTGAATGGGTCACTGGATGAGTGCAAGGGGAGTGATAAGGTGTTTGCTGGAGTGTATCTATACTGACTGGGGAATTGAAGGTGTGAAAGAGAAGTGTGTAGATGGTTAGAGAACTGCATGCATAGTGCATAGGCATTTGAAGTAGTCCATGTGCTAAGGCCTGGCTCACTGCATGAGTACTTGGGTACTGACTGAATGATTAGAGTACTGCAAGGAGAGTGTCTGGGTGAATTTATAAGTGTTTAGAATTTGGCACAATGAATGGATTAGTACATGGTGCTGAATGGGTCACTGGAGAAGTATAAGGAGAGTGACAGTGTGTTTGTGGGAACTGTATGAATACTGTCTGTAATATTGAAGGTGTGAAAGACAAGTATGTAGGTGCCTAGAGACCTACATGCATAGTAGATAGACGTTTAAAACAGACCATAGAGTAACACTTGGATCACTGCAACACTACCTGAGTACTGACTGAATCATTACAGTACTACAAAAAGAGTGACTGGGTGAATCTTTTTAAGTTTTTTGGTTTTGGTGCAGTGAATAGATTAGTACTTAGTGCCATGTTTCAGAGTTGGATGGGCTGCTTGAACAACCTCCCCCTTTTCCCAATCATCTTACACATTTTCCCGTTATCCCAATGGAGAAATCTTTACACCTTCTCCGCACCTTGAAATCCGGTTCCCCGATTGATCCCTGTCCGGCTAAAATTCTGGCATCAATTGCTGAGATAATTAACCCTGCCGTTAACAAACTATTAAATCTCTCGCTGTCTATGGGGACTGTTCCGGAACAATGGAAGATAGGCAAAATTCTCCCTTTGTTGAAGAAATCCTCCGCTGATCCCCTGATAGCGAGTAATTACAGACCTATCTCACTGCTCCCCGCCCTATCTAAAACCATGGAGAAGTATGTCAATAACATCCTCGGAGATTTTCTAGAATCTAATAACATCTTACATTCTAGCCAGTCTGGTTTTCGTGCTAATTTTAGCACGGAAACTGCTCTCCTTGAGGTCTCTGAACAAATTAAAGTTACTTTGGACGGTGGCGGCCGAGCATTGTTGGTCCTTCTTGACTTATCAGCAGCTTTCGATACCGTACCCCATGACCTTCTCCTTGATCGTCTATGGAGGTGCGTTATCGGATATCTTGCTTCGCAGTGGTTTCGGTCTTATCTCACAAACAGACAACAAACTGTCTGGTCCCCTCCTTTTGAGGCTCACATAGATGCTATGAATGTTGGAGTCCCTCAGGGCTCCATCTTGAGTCCTACCCTTTTTAATGTGTTTGTGTCACCCCTGGCAACGTTGGTTGAATCATTCGATGTAAAAATCGTCTCGTACGCAGACGATACTCAATTACTTTTCACCTGTGCCAGGGATCAAGTCCTAGATGGTAACAAGATCAAGCTCTGCCTTTCAGCAGTTTTCAGTTGGCTTAATACCAATCACCTGAAATGCAATTCAGATAAATCTGAAATGATCTTTTTTGGCGGTCCTCCAGATGAAAATTGGCGTGATTGGTGGCCATCTAACATGCTTCCGCCTACAAATTTGGCTACCACTGTAAAAAATCTTGGGGTTAAACTAGACAATAAACTTTCTATGAGCACCCAGGTACAGTCTGTGGTAGGCACTTGCTTTGCCCTGCTCAGGATGTTGCGGAATTTTCTTCCTCTACTCTCACTATCCCATAGAAGGACAGTGGTGCAGGCTCTGATCCTGTCCCGACTTGATTATGTCAATGTCCTTTACCTGGGAATACCGGAATTTCTTCTTAACCGCCTCCAAGTAGCTCAAAATGCTGCCGCTCGAGTGATTTTTCTTGCTGATCGACGCACACATACTTTCCCTCTTCTGAGAACACTTCATTGGCTGACGATTCGTAAAAGAATTCATTTTAAGGCTTTGGTTCTTGCCTTTAAGGCCTCCCATAACATCGGTGCCCCCTATTTAAGAGCCCGCTGTCTTCACTACGTGCCTATACGTTCGCTACGGTCCTCCTCTGCACACTTACTCCGTACGCCCAGGTTTTACCTTTCGCGACAGGGCGGCCGTTCCTTTCAGGTTTTGGTATCGTCTTTATGGAACAAACTCCCTGTCAATCTTCGCCAGGAAAAAGATCTTTTATGCTTTCGCCGCAAACTTAAGACACTGCTGTTTTAACATCTTCTAGGGCTCTTTTCTCAGCTAGCTTTCTTTTTGGCTTTGTCACGGGTCTCGTGCTCAGCGCCGGGACACTCCTGGGAGTAGCCGCGCGCTTAACAAATACCTAGTAACATAACATAACAACATAACATAACATAACATAACATATGAGTCAGTGGATGTGTGCAATTGAAGTGACAGAGTGTTTATTGGAGTTTATAGATACTGACTGGGAAATTGAAGGTCTGAAAGACAATTGTGTTGGTACTTAGAGGCCTCCATGCATAGTGGAAACACGTTTGAATCAATCTATGTGCAAAGGCCTGTCTCATTCCATTAGTACTTGGGTACTGACTGAATGATTATACTATTGCAAGAAGAGTGCCTGGGTGAATTTATAAGTGTTTCAGTTTTGGCGCAGTGAATGCATTACTACATGGTGCTGAATGGGTCACTGGAACAGTGCAAGGGGAGTGACAGAATGTTTGCAATAAGTACATGGATACTGACTGGGGAATTGAAGCTGTTAAAGACAAGTGTATAGTATGTTAGAAGACTGCATGCATACTGCACAGACATTTCAAGCAGTCTATGTGGTAATGCATGGTTCAAAAAATGAGTACTTGGAAACTGACTAAATCATTAGACTACTGCTAGGACAGTGCCTGGGTAAAACTTTTAAATTTTCAGTTCTGGCGCAGTGAAGAAAATAGTACATGGTACTGAATCAGTCACTGGATGAGTGCAAGATGACTGACAAGATGTTTATTGAAATATATAGATACTGACTAGATAATTAAAGAAGTGAAAGTGTGTAGGAGACTAGAAGCCTGTATGCATACTGTATAGGGTTTAATGCAAAGGCATGCCTCACTCCATTACTACTTGAATATTAACTGAATATTTACAGTATTGCAAGGACAGTTCCTCGGTGAATACATAAGGAATGACTACCTTTTAATTCTACCTAAACTTGAGAACAGGAAATTTTTTAAGCAGTTATGCATATTCAAAGAAATGAAGTACTCAAATGCTTCACTCACAGTGGTTCCCAAAAGCACACAGACTCACAGTGTGATTCTAGACAACAACCACTATCCCTAGGAGTTTACCAAAACTCATTCACTACAGTGGAAGAGGTAAGGGGACTGCACACAAACTACATATTTTAGAACTGCACTTTAGTGTCAAAGCCTGACTCATTTAATCAAAGCATAAGCAAAAACTGCCTTCTAATGCTACTGAAACTTGACAACAAGACAGGTCATGTCAGCAAATACACAATGTTACCAAATGCTTCTCTCATAGTGGTTCCCAAATGCACACAGACTCACAGTGTGAATCTAGACAAGCAATACTATCCCTAGCAGCTTACCAAAACTCATTCACTACTGTGGAAGGGGTAAGGGGACTGCACACAATCTACATATTAAAGTACAGCACATTAGTGTCAAAACATGACTCATTTTATCAATGCATAAGCAAAGACTGGTTTCTAATGCTACTAAAACTTCACAACATGACAGGTTTTAAAACAGTTATCTGTCAGCAAATACATGATGTTACCAAATGCTTCTCTCACAGTGACTCCCAAATGCACACCGACTCACTGTGTGATTCTAGAGAAACAACACTATCCCTTGCACTATACCAAAACACATTTCTTCATCTAGAAGGAGTACTACATTTTAGTGTAGAACCATAACTCATTTCACAAATTCATAAACAATCACTGATTTCTAATTGTACCAAAATATAAAAACAGCACAGTTATCTCCCTGCAAACACATGAAAAACACAAATGCTTATCACAAAAGACCTCCTCTCAATTAAATAACTCAACTTTCAAGTCGTTTTGTAGATTAAGAAGTATGTCAGTCACACACCAGATTTTCTTACACAGAATCTCTGCACTGTGCACCTGTCAGCAAAACCAAAGAATGGCAAAGTTTCCGTATCATTTTCCCCACATATACATGTAAACATCAAATCACATTCCTTCCCACATAAATTCAAAACCAAACAAACATTTCTATTGGTTACACATTTCAACCCTTTCCAAATAACATAAATTTGAACCCTTCCCCCAATCTGCCTTCTGCCTGTTACCGTAGAAACAGGTCATGGAACACTGCACTGAGCACACAGGTCACAAGTTCAGCACACAATGTTGCTAATCAAGACAGCAAGTGTGCTTGACTTTTCAACATATCAGCTTATCATATATAATGTTCCTTACAATCAGTTTTTGTCAACCAATAAGAATCATGCGTTTAAAAAACAGAAATATGCACCCTACCTTTCAGTGTAGAAGGTTGTCAAACAACCAATGATTTCTTGACTTTTTTCAAAACTGCATCTTAGCCACCATTTTGGAAAAATCTTACTTTCCAAATTGCCATTCCATTTACAGAGACCATCTGAGTGCATCCAGACCTCCTTTCAAGATGCTTAGAGTGTAGATTGTGGGACACAGCTATATTTTCTGGAGCCAAAGGTATGCAGAAAACAAAGGCATTCACAAAGACCTAGGTTTGCCAAATGTAGACATTAAATGGATTGGACAGAGAGGGTTAAAGTGGCACCAATTTATGCCATTGGTGAAGTCCTTCATGCATATCCAACACCCTGACCTCATAATAGTGCACTGTGGTGGCAATGACCTAGGCACTTTGACTGGGGTAGGTCTGAAAATGCTTATGAAGGACACCTTTGCAGAACTGATTTCACTTTTCCCCAAAACTGCCTTTGTGTATTCTAACATATACCAAAGGCAGAAATGGAACTGGTCCGATCCTTTTTGTCCACAAATTGAGAAAGTTAGGAAACATGTGAATAAATGTGTTTCTGCTTTTCTCAGAGACTATAGAATGGGTCCATTTTCAATAACAATCTGTGCTTTCATATGCAAGAGATGTATAGGAGAGATGGAGTACACTTTACTGATGAAGTAAACATAGTCTTCCTCAACAATTTAGACTCTGTATGGGTACTTACTTATAAGTACCAAAAACTCTCAATGAACACAACAGCTCTTTTCAGAGACACTCAAAAACAAAACACTTAAGCTTGATGTTTATATCCCAAAAATGTCAATTTTTTTTCCCTTGGATCCGCGCACCCAATGCGTTAGGAACCGCTCACCCAATGCGAGAGTATCCGTGCACCCAACGCGATAGGATGCGCGCACCCTGCGCGCATTTCACAGTTTTTTTTTAAAAAAGGGGGCCCCAGGGGTCCTTCTGAGACCCCCTAAGCGGATCTAGAGGGTCAGAGTATTTCCACTCTGCCCCCTTTATATGTTTTACACACTTATTTCCCTTGCTTCTTCAGCCTCGCTTCTACCGAGGCAGAGAATGGCCGCAAACAGTTCCTGGTTTCGAATGTAGACAGACACTCGACAGCCAATTAGCATTCAGCGCGTGATCATCAGGGTGCGTGCTCAGTTCGGGGAGGGTGCGCTTACGGTGCAGGTATGGTGCGCGGATCCTCCCCGGCCATAGATAGCACTAACTTTTTTACCCTAATTTTCTCATGAACTACTGAACAGATTCCCACCATTTATGCAAAAGGCACGAGTCTGAACTGAGGACTACCTCTTTGCCAAATTTGGTGTAATTCCATTCAGCAGTTCGGGCTGTAGCTGCGACAACAGATCCTATGGGAAATTGCATGAGGAAAACGCTTTTTGAACCCCCCTTTTTTCTCGGCCCCCGCTTGACGAATCACAACAAAACTTTCAGAGTAGGAGCGGAGCAGAGCTGGCCAAAAGTTTGGAAAATTTCGCAAAGATTAGTCAATCGGCGCCAGACTTATTGGGAATAGAATGTTGCGGATTTCCTATGGAAAATAGGTCCTAACTATAACTATCTACTGGCGACTGCCAGTAGATAATATATATATATATATATATATATATATATATATATATATATATATATATATATATATATATATATATATATATATATATATATATATATATATATATATATATATATATAACACACCACACGACTTCCAATGAGAAATCACGCACAGGACACCCAGGAGATTTGCAGTTAGAGTTGGTTTATTCGCTGCAAGCAACGCGTTTCAGCTTTCGCCTTTTTCACGCTCATCGCAAAGTTTTTTAAATAAAGTTTAAATATACTTTCAATATGTAAACACAAAAAACGGACTAATGAATACAACAATAGTCAGTCTCACAGGAAAAGTGGCGGCCATCTTAGCACTATGTTGAGAACAGATACTTCGACTCTATATGATAAACATAATATCATTCTTCAATTGATCAGAAGAGTCCTTGTATAAAAGATGCAAAAACAAAATAATTATCAACAAATGCATATGATGCCCAAGTGGGCAAAATAACAAAGGTGTATAAAAATAACGATTTGAATACATCTCAGTGTATGCATGGAACCTGTCTATTCTCGTTAAACAAATGTTTTCAAGTGCACATGCTGGAATATCCATTCAAATCTAACAATGCACCTATATAGGCCACTCTGAGGACTGTCATGTTTGCAAAATTAAATCCAATGCAAATGAACAGGTCCCAGCTAAACACTTAACCCCTTCCATGCGGGGCGGATTCCCCCGCGGTGCTGACCGTTGCTTGCGCGGGCGTGGTCATGACGGAACGGTTCCGTCATGAGCACAGCGCAACCGACGCTCATGACGGAACCGTTCCGTCATGAGCGCCGAAGTGGTTAAGTATATGGTTAAATATACACAAACAAAGCACAAGCCAACAGTTATTAGTCTTGCCCAAGTGGGCTAATGAACATTGCATCATGTATCGGAACAAATATATATAACCAACAAACCAAAAATACTTAATCTTTCCAGTAATCTGTTCAGACCTTCAGAGCCACTACCTGCAGGATATAATAAAATGTGTTTCAATATAAAATCACAAGTTAAGACAGCAATAACTTAATAGCACAATTCTTATACCTCACATTAGGTATGCAGATGAATTGATCTTTCTCACATTAGGTATGCAAATGAACTGATAGTTCCTCGCTAGAATTCAGACCCCTCGGGAACATAGTTTCTAGGTCAACAATGTATCTTGACTCCAGTTGTCTTAGCTGGAGTAGTTTGTTGCCTCCTCGTACATTGTCAGGTACCGCATCAATTACCACCATTTTCAAAAGCCTCTCATTTTGCATGTGTTGCTCAAAAAAATGACGAGCAACCGGATATTGCCTGTTGTTGTGGCGTATAGCCCTAACATGCTCAAGTACTCTTTTTTTGGCACGATGAATAGTGCTGCCAATATACGCCTTATTGCATGGGCATATCAAAGCATACACGCAATACGTTGTATTGCATGTAAGGGCTTTTTTGATCTTAACTTCCCTGCACATGCTAGAGAAGTGTAACACCGTACAGTCAGAGCTGTATTTGCATGCCTTACAATTTTTGCAACATCGAAAGCCTGGGCGACCACACAGTTTAGGTCTGGGAGAGTTGGTTACCATATTAGGACTCAGTTCGTCTCTCAAAGTTTTACTTTTCTTAAAAGTAACTTGTGGGTGACCATTCAAATATTTGTGCAAATTGCTGTCAGTCAGCAATATATGCCAATATTTATCCAAGATATGACGTACATCATGTGCTTTTCCAGAGTACGTTGTGATAAACCGTAAACTTTCAGAATCAGGTGTACGTTGAGTAGGATGTAATAAATCAATACGTGACACCTTATCTACTCTCTGACAAGCCTCATTGATAGTTTTGAGTTGATAACCCCTGTCTTTGAAGCGTTGTATCATGTTCTCTTTTTCTTTTAGAAAGCTATCTTTGGTGCTGCAATTGCGTTTGGCACGCAAAAGTTCTCCATACGGAATGCTGTAGACTAGCTTGCGTGGGTGTGCACTGGAAGCATTGAGAATGCTATTACCAGCAGTTTGTTTGCGGTATAAATGTGTGTGCATGGAATGATCTTTGATTTGCACTACAATGTCAAGAAATTCAACTGATGTTTTACTGATATTCTCCGTAAAGCTTAAATTAAACGGATTATCATTAAGTTTTTTTACAAATGTGACAGCCGAATCAATATCCCCATTCCAAATTACGAAAATGTCATCAATATATCGGAGCCACAGGACACAGTTGGTAAATTCTGCCATTTGTGAGGCTACCTGCTCCTCCCACCAGCCCATGAATAAATTCGCATAGCTGGGGGCGAAGCAGGTGCCCATGGCCGTGCCCTGCGACTGCCGATAGATGACATCATCGAACAGGAAAAAATTGTTTGTCAGACAAAACTCAATCATGTCCAAAATCATTTGGGAATGATTGAGCAAAGAAATGGATCGAGTTTTCAGGAAATGTTTCACAGCCCCTAAACCAAGCTGATGTTCTATGCTGGTATAGAGACTGCCTACATCCAGGGTCACCAAAGTATACTCAGATTCCCAGTAAATCCCATCAATAGTTGTCAGAAAATGAGTCGTATCCCGCAAATATGCTGGCAGGCTGACCACAAACGGCCGTAAATAATGGTCAATATACCGCGATGTATTTTCCAACAGGGAGCCAATCGATGAAACTATGGGTCTCCCTGGAGGATTGGCTGGGTCTTTATGTAATTTCGGGAGTAGATATAAGACCGGGATTTTGGGATGAGGACATTTAAGATAGTTATATTCCTCCCATTCCAAAAGTCCCTTCTCTCTCCATTCCACCAGATATTCTCCATATTGTCGGTTAGATTGTAAAATACAATTTCTGTCAGAAATAGAATAACATAAAGGGTCCTCTAACTGCCTGTAACCCTCCCGTAAATATGCCATTTTGTCAAGAACAACGACATTCCCACCCTTATCCGATTGACGGATAACGATGGTGCTGTCTGTCCTTAAAATATCCAAAGCTGTAATCTGCTTTTTTGTTAGATTCTTGTTGGTCACAGGAGTTTTGCTGTATCTCAATTTTTTCAAATCATTTAGGACTCCCCTTTCGAACACTTCAATTGCATCACATTCAACATTGGGCAAAAAGACTGATTTTGGCCTAAAGTGACTACCTGGATTCACATTGAAATCAATGGAAAAATCTTCCAGATTCACATCCGGATCAACCCCATGAATATCTGATTCTGACATGGACGATAGTGCATGTAGAATCTCAATATCCTCTGTGTTGAGATTACATAAAGGTATACCATCCTGAATCATATCCTGCTTATTATGTTTGGTGTCAAACCACTTCTTAAGTTTCAATTTTCGAGAGAAGTAAAATAAATCAATTCTAGTTTGTACAAAATTGAAATTGGAAGTAGGGCAAAAAGACAAACCTAGGCCAAGGAGTTCCTTCTCATCCTGGGATAGTGAACGTTTAGACAGGTTTACGACAGTCATGATTGCATTTTGTTGCCCCTTGTCACCATTCCCATCGGGCTTCCCATTTCTTTTCTTCCTCCTCTGTTTGGCCTGTTTGTTCCTCTTGTTTTTCCTCTGCCGCCGCGTCCTCTGCCTCTCTGCCCAGTTTGTTCCTGATATTGTTCTGTCCTTCCCTGATTCAACATCTGGAATTGGGCTAAAAAATTACTCGACTTCTTGTGCTGAACTGGACCAGCATTGCTCATTGCTCCTGATGTCGATACATCAGACAGACTGCCATCCGAAACATCACTTTCACTTATATCCACAGTAGGTATTGTTGTGGCCAGTGGCAGAGATACACTGCCATCCTTCTCAAATAGATGGTCGTATTTTTTGTGAAATGTTAGAGTGCGACCTGCTTGGTAATCTTTATAGTCCCTTAGGAACTTTCGTTGTTTCTTGGCCGTGATCTCTTCCTCTAGCTTGTCCATCCGTGCTAGCAAAGATTTCATAAAGCCATCCAAAGTATCCTTGGCCACCAATTTCTCCAACTCAGCATACACCATGTCAATCTCAGCTAATAGTTTGCTGCGATCTTTAAGTGCAAACTTCACTAAAATCCTCATCATTGTAACGGAACAGGCAGCTGAGTTATTGGACCATTCCTCTAACATCTCTGGATCAGGGTCCTCATATGTAGGTATAGTGAAAATACGCAGCCCGCGCGGTACTCGGGCTACGTCTATATATCTTTGTAGGGACTCTGCTTCCCACCATTTGGCAAGTTCTTTTTTATGTAGTTTTTCCAAATGAATGTACAGTTGCTGTGTTTTAATCTCCTCCGTGATGCTTGTCCCTGGGTTGGTTGAGTCATCATTTGCAATGCCTTGTGCAAAAAAGAGTTTATTTGCTGTCTGCTTGCGCTTTGCTTCTAAAGCTGCAGACATATTTATCCAAATTGTACTTCAAATCTCCTGTGCCGTGAAACTGAAACACATCAGTCTCAGCAATTTCTCGGCTCCCTTCTCGTCTTTAACTTCCTCAGCCCGTAATGCAGTGAAAGTAAAATCCGGACCAGACTCACACCATGCATCTGGAATTGGGCTAAAAAATTACTCGACTTCTTGTGCTGAACTGGACCAGCATTGATCATATGCATTTGTTGATAATTATTTTGTTTTTGCATCTTTTATACAAGGACTCTTCTGATCAATTGAAGAATGATATTATGTTTATCATATAGAGTCGAAGTATCTGTTCTCAACATAGTGCTAAGATGGCCGCCACTTTTCCTGTGAGACTGACTATTGTTGTATTCATTAGTCCGTTTTTTGTGTTTACATATTGAAAGTATATTTAAACTTTATTTAAAAAACTTTGCGATGAGCGTGAAAAAGGCGAAAGCTGAAACGCGTTGCTTGCAGCGAATAAACCAACTCTAACTGCAAATCTCCTGGGTGTCCTGTGCGTGATTTCTCATTGGAAGTCGTGTGGTGTGTTATATTTGGGGATGCCGATTGCCCCGGCACGGACCGCCCTGCCTGACAGCCTCTATTCTATCGGGATTGTTTAAAATATATATATATATATATACATACATACATTACCTACTGGCGGTCACCAGTAGGTAGACATAGTTAGGAACTATTCTCCATAGGAAATTCGCAACATTCTATTTGGAATAACGTTGGCGCCGATTGACGAATCTTTGCGAAATTTTCCAAACTTTTGGCCAGCTCTGGTCCGCTCCTATGCTGAAAATTTCACGGTGATTCGTCAAGCAGGGGCCGAGAAAAAAGGGGGTCCCAAAACGCGCTCTCCCCATGCATTTTCCCATGGGACCTGTTGACGCAGCTACAGCCCGAGCTGCTGAACGGAATTACACCAAATTTGGCAAAACGGTAGTTCTCAGTTCAGACTCATAACTCTATGGCCTCGGATGATCCGCGCACCCTCCCCGCACCCAGCGCGCACCCTGCCGTGCGCAAGCTGTATTCTAATTGGCTGTCAACATTCCAGATCAGGAAGTGTTGGCAGCCATCTTGTGCCTCAGTAGAACCGAGGCACAAGAAACCTAAAAAACAAACGCGAAAAACACAACAAGGGGGCAAGGTAGAAACACCCTGACCCCCTAGGCCTGCTCAGGGGGTCCCACAAGGACTCCCAGGGCCATAAAAAGAAAGGAAGCGCCACGGAGCTGCGTTGCAGAGTGTTGTAAAAAGGGGCATGGCCTCTGAACACCTCTCTGCAACGCAGCTCCCTGACGCATACTGGAGGTACCTGGTGGGCTAGTTGGCCCCCAGGGGACCGCAGGATTGAAGAGGAATTAATTCCCCAACTTAAAATGTGCCACAGGGCGTGATTGCACACGTCACCTCAGGCCCCGCCCCCTTCCTTTACCATTGTACAAATATTCCTCTAAAATCAGCCGAACTACGAATTTCGATTTACTCACCTGTTATCAGGAGAGAACCCAGTGCTGCATCTTTTATCCAGCACTGATCCTGAAAAGTTATTTTAAGCATACTTAACAGTAACTTCTATTTCCTTCCGTAGGAATCCATTGTGTGCTTTTAAGTAGAAAAGATTCTAAGTGTCTATTTTCACAAACTAAAAATATTCCTAAAAAATCGTCTGTATGACTTAAACACATTCTTTCAACTTTTTACCGGAGATTCACATGTGCTGAAACCAGGATCCACCACTGAGTAAGAACACGTAACGATAACAGTACTTACCTGCTAAGTGAATTTTCTGCCATAGGATAACATTAGTGATTCTATGTGAACATTTTTCTAAGTGTCAACTTTTAAAATACAATAATAATCCTTAAAAATCACTACTGTAACCAAAACGCTTTTACTCAACTGTTTACAGGAGATGTCCAAGGACTGAATCTAGCATCCAGTTCTGTGGTTAGAAAAGTAATCCATAAAGTAACTAATTGCATTTGACTAGAAATTCACATTGAGCTCAATGTTGCTTTGTGTTTGAAATTGTGTTGCCCATTGCAACAACTGTAACTACTGTACTTAAAAGTGTATTGCCTATTTGCAAAGTGTTTAAACTAAAGTAATTCATTCTGAGAAAGTATATTTTGTATTGTTTTTTTGGTTTTTTATAAATATATTTTTATTTTTCTGAGAACAGCACAATGTAGCAGAAAAATCATACAATCTTGTAAAAATAAATCCAGACAATCTTCAAAATGTTATTCAGTAACAAATAGCCTAACAAGAAGAAAAATAATATTGCTTTACATTTCTTAAATTTCTTAAATGGGGCCGACATTAAGTGCTAAGGCCCAGCCAGGCACATCTTTTCCCTCCAATTATAGATGGGGGCCCATATTTGTCTGCCAAGTGTTTTAGCTCGTTTCCCTTTCTTCTCGTAAATTCCCTTCTCGGGGTTGAATACTGAAAGAAGCCTAGCAATGCAGAACTGGAGAAGTTGGAGCCGTTTCATCCAGCCAAGCCGAGGCTACGCAGATTCGCAACACCGCCATGGCAAGAAAGAGAAATCGATAAGAGACAGTTTGTCAGTCTGTGTTATATCCGCCCCAAGAAGTATCAGAGCTGATGTTAGCTTAAATTTAATGCCTAGGGTGGACAAAAAGAATGTGGAAATAGTGGTTTCCAAAATATCTAGGTGGGGGCAAGTAGAAAACATATGAATTAAATCAGCATCTATGGAATTACATCGCGGGCATCTAATGCCCTCCTGTCCCCCCCATTGTGCAATCTTTGCCGGGGTATAGTATAATGAGAAAAGTGTTTTGTAATGATGCGCCTGAAGTCCCGCAGAGCATAAAACAGTCTGACCCAGTGCCATTGATTGACTAAAATTATCTGCATCCGTCCCCAGCCTCTCTTCCCATATTTTGCCGTGTTTTTCTAAATCGTCTGAGTTGGCTGCTACCAGTTCCCTATAAATTCCCTTAATGGTGCAGCCATCCCCATTGCTAATAACATCCATAAGTTTAAGACTTCTAAATCCATTAGAGCCACCCATCTTCTTACTAAGAAAACTCCTAATTTGCAAATATTTAAAGAAATTCCTAGTGTCTATACTAAATTTGTCCTGGATTTCTTTAAATTGATAAAAACCTTCTGAACTTATTAAATCCCCAATTCTAATAAGACCACGTTTGGCCCAACCCACCATAATTTGCTCCCAAAAAATTTCCGGCAATGAAGGGTTGCCAACTAACTGGGTATAAAAATACTTTCGGCTCAAACCAAACTTTTTCTTAAAAGCGCTCCAGATTTTAAAGGCAGCCATCATGGTCTTAAATTTAAATAACTAGGCTCACTGAATTTCAATAAGCAATTTTCTGCATCTACGCCCAGAAGTAACCTATATACATCTGGGATTCTAAATTCCGTAGCACAATCTGAATGTTTGCCCCCGAGCATCTCACACCTATATTTAAGGGCTGCAGCCCAGTAATAATATTTAAAATCTGGGACTGCCCAGCCCCCTCTGTCCAAGGGTAAAGACATAAAACGTAAAGCCCTCCGTGTTTTACTGTGCGACCAAATAAAACGGTTAATCATATTATCTAGGGCCATAAACCATTTCTTCTCAAATTCTTAGGGTATTGCCTAAATAGATACAGTATTTTTGGTAAGGTTACCATCCTAATCACATTGCGGCGACCGACCAGAGACAAATGCAAATTTTGAAATCTATCGAGATCTGTTTTGGCCTTCTGTACAACCGGGTCAATATTTACCTCCACTAATTTGTCCAAATCTGGGGTTATGGTAATCCCCAGGTAGACCGCTGAATCTATCATACGCGAATCAGATCGGGCAATTACGCTGTTAATTACTATCTGGGTCTTTTGCTT
Organism: Triturus cristatus; assembly: GCF_964204655.1. Classification (NCBI taxonomy): domain Eukaryota; kingdom Metazoa; phylum Chordata; class Amphibia; order Caudata; family Salamandridae; genus Triturus; species Triturus cristatus. The sequence continues at coordinate 150,530,441 of NC_140583.1, forward strand.
ATTCAGGGCGTAACCCGATATTTCACCAAAGGTCAAAGCTATCTCCTCTACTGCACTTATCGCCGCTAGCGGGTCAGGAGTAACTAAGGCTACGTCGTCCGCATATGCAAGAACCTTTGTGACTAGCCCTTGATAGATCATAGGCGGAATTTCTGGGGAGGAATCAAATTGCCGAATTAAAGGATCTATATATATCGCAAAAAGCAGGGGTGAACAAGGACAGCCCTGCCTAGTGCCTCGTTTAATCCCAAAAGGTGCAGTATATTTCCCATTAATTTTAAGGCGAGCAGTTGGAACTCTCTATAGGCTGCTGATAGCTTTAATAAAACCTTGCCCTAGTCCAAACCATCTCATTGCCTCCCATAAATAATCCCAGGAGACCCTATCAAAGGCTTTCTCAGCGTCCAAAAGTAACATCGCCATAGGGTCTCCTGAGACTTCTGCTGCATCAAATAGAGTTATTACCCTACGTATATGCTGGGTGGTCCCTCTCCCCGGGATAAATCCATGTTGGAACGGATGAATTATTCTACCAATAACGGAATTGAGTCTAGTTGCAAGGGCTTTGGACAGAATCTTTACGTCTGCGTTTATAAGGGTAATTGGCCGATACGAACCTGGGTCCTGCGGAGGTTTACCTTTTTAAAAAATTACTATAATATCTGCACTTGACCAGGACGCCGGGACTGAACCCCCCAGCTGTGCAAGTTTCGGCCAGATATGGTCCAATTTCGTCCAGAAATATTTTATAGAATTCCAAAGGAATCTGATCAGGTCCTGCCGCCTTCCCAGCAGGGACATTTTTCAGCGCGCAGTAAATCTCTTCGTGGCTCAAGGTAGCTTCAAGTTTTCTGCTATCCTCATACTCAATCAATTGCAGTGGTACTTTATTAAGGTAGTCGTGAATTAATTTTGTCTGTCCCGGGGGGCCAGAGTCGTAAAGCCGTTGGTAAAATGATCAAAATACTTCCTGAATCTCACAGGGATCTGTTACTACCTTCCCATGAGCATCCCTGATCTCATTAATCTTGCTTGATGTCCATTTTTGTCTATGTTTGACTGCCAGCATATGTCCAACCCGCTCATTAAATTCATGGCAATGTCTCCGAAGGAGGTGGCCATACCGGCTCGCCTTCGCTTCGTCCAGCTTAAGATACTCCACCGGGTTTACATGACGGGGCCAAGGCTTCTGCGTATGGGCTATGCTGAGGATGGGTTGTGTAAGCGTGGGTGTGGTGCTTTGGCTACTTTTTTGCATATTTTGTGGGAATGCCCGAAGGTGGAGCGATTCTGGCGTGGTGTGCATGAGGTCCTGCGAGTGGTTACGCATGTCGCGCTGCTGCCTGAAGCGAGGAGATGCCTGCTGAATGTGTGGGAACCAACTGACTACTCGGTTCCGCAGACGCGATGGGTGACTCTGGAATATATGATTGCTAAGCGTGACATTGCTCAACTGTGGGGATCCCAGAGGCCCCCGGCGGTGTCGGCCTGGAAAGAACACATGGATTGGTGCATGTTCCGAGAAAAGGTGGTGTATGTGGCGAGGGGTAAGCCTGGGGCATGGGTGAAGGTATGCGGCCCCTGGAACGCCTACCGCGGGGGTATCTGCGCGCCACCACTGCTACCTGCTGCCTCACCAACCCCGTCCCCTTAGTTGACTCCTTTCCCCAGCCCCGGGCACAGAGTTCCCCCAGTCCTCGATCTGTTCCCCTTCCCCTCTTTAGACTCCTGTGGATGGCTGGGGTCCCCCATTCGGGGAGCACGTGCTGTTACTTCCGATTGCGGGTTGCCTTGCGGGTCTGATTTTTCGTGTTGTTTGTATAAAATGAAACCGTATTGTGGGGTCAGAGTGATGTGGCCCACGACGTTGATACCTCCTGATTCTGCTTCTCTGCAAGGCCAAGTGTTTTTGAACGTATGTCATATGCTCCTGTCATTCTAGCGGCCGGCCGGAAGGTTGTAGGCCCATACTTGTATATTCTTGAGATTGCAATAAACGGTTTCAACAAAAAAAAAATAAAAAAAAAATTCATGGCAATGTTCCTTTTTAGCTAAAAAGAGCTCAGCAGCTTTTCGGCGGCGCGATCCCCAATTCCCGCTTTAGCCCAGGCAAGCCTGAGCAAAACATCTTCCGTTGCTGAACATGTATTTATAGCTACAGCCAGCTCCATCTCAATATTCACTAAATTTTTATACAGTGCTTCTACCTTATGTGCCTCCTTCACCTGTCTAGACACGCTAAAGCTGATTGTCTCCCCACGTAAGCCAGCTTTGAAAGAATCCCAGACAACCCCGGCATTAGCGCTATATCTATTTATGTCCCAAAAGGTCTTTATCCAAACTTTCATATGGGAGATATAGGCCGGGTCTGATAATAGTCCTCTTTCAAAGGTCCAAATCTGTTCAGCCTGCCCGCCTTTTGCAAATCTTAAAGTAAGGACGAGGGGGTTATTATCAGATATTATCCTTGGATACTTCTCTATTTTAGCCCGATACGCCAAGGATTCAGCCAAAAAGAAATAGTCAAGTCTGTAGAGTGACTGACGAGGAGCAGAGAAGAAAGTGCTACCTGGATCCTGGGGGTTTAGCTGATACCATATATCTACAAGTCTATGATTTCTAACTATCTTTGTTAAGGCCCGAAAAACCTTCTTTTTACGACCGGCGTATAATACACCAGAATTACTCCACAGCCCGCCAAGCCCGTTAATATTAAAGTCACCACACAATAACAGTGGGGTGGGCCAATTTGCTAGCTCGTCATCTAAATGCTCCAAGGCCTCTGGGTTGTCAGCAGTGGAGCGATACAAGGAACCAAGAGTAAAATGCTCCCCGGCAAATACACAGTGTACTACCACCCACCTTCCCCACCTGTCTGGAGTATTTTTTTTGACAATTATGTCCTTCCTACGAGTAAGGATAGCAACCCCTCTTGTCCTAGTCCCTTGTTTAGTAGCTCCCAACAATCGAAAACCAAGTTGTTATAAAATCCCTGCTCTATTACCCTCTAAATGAGTCTCTTGGAGACATAAGATATCAGCCTTCATAGATTTCAGTATGACAGACGCCCTTTGTCGCTTTGCCTGATCATTCAAACCACAAATATTTATAGTAATAATTCTAAGATGACTAAAGTTCATAAAGTAAATTTAAATAATCATCCTTGGCCATAAATTTACCTATATTTCCCATTGAATATCACCACCTTAACCTCATTTTTAATGAAAAATAAAAACTTCCGAAGATGTTTTCTACGGCCTGTAAGGCCGAATATCCTCAGCGTAAAGACATTGTTGCGCTGTACCCATACCCCAACCCAACCCCATACCCACCCCAGAACTAATTCTGCCACCCCTCCCTCCCCCCTGACCTCCCATGTAGGCAAATAGGTCAGCAATGACCTATGTGTGGCAACTGAGCATGCTACTTAGGCTACTATGTGCTCCCCACTACCGCGCCTATACAAATCACCGTACCCAAAAATTAAAAAGAATCCACATATAATACGCATGAGACAATATGCAGTTTGTCCGTGACAAATAAAAAAACAGATAAGAGGCAGTTCATTAACCATATCCCCTACTACAAACCCACTTCCCCCAACCTTTAAAGTACAACCAGCAGCCTCCAACAGGCGTCATCAGGCAAAGCCTAGAGTAGATATCTTAAGGCCCTTTTCAATTTAATCCCTTTTAAACTCTAAGATAAACTCTTGAGCCTTGATTTCCGAATGAAAAAAGTGAGTCCGACCTTTGTCTATAACCTTAAGGCGGGCGGGAAAAAGTAAATAGGCCTCACTACCCATCCCTTGAAAAACAGAAATCAATTGTTGAAGCCTCCACCTTCGTTCCACAGTGGCATGACAAAAATCCTGTCTTGCAAAAAAGGTATGTCCCTCAAAAGAGCGTTTGGCATCTGGTCTAGCCATATCTATTATGGCTTGGCGGAGCAAAAAATCCCAATAAAAATCAGAATTCCCCTGGGACGCTCATCTTGTCTATCTGAGTAATTTCTTTTTTTCAGAACCATTGGAAACCGATGAACCCGTTGAATCTCCATGTCCCAGTTCCAATGTGCAAGTTCCGGAAAAGAGCCTTTCAGCAGGGATATAGTAAAGGACAAGATGTTTCCCCCTTCAGCATTTTCCGCGATCCCAAGCAAGCGGACGTTTTTCCTCCTTTGAAGATTTTCAAAATCCTCAAGTTTCCAACAAACGTCCAGCGCCTGTTTTTCCTGCTGTACTTTAGACTCATGTAATTTATCCACTGCCGCCTCTAGAGCCATCGTTCTGTCCTCCACTTGCGTAACCCTTTCAGCCATTTCGACACAAAGCTTGTTTGTTCTGCGTATAGAAGCCTGAAGCTTCTTTGTTGCTTGAAGTGCCTTCCTGCTTTCGGATCTGGCTTCGCTCTGCATTTGTTTCAGAGTCTGGTATACCATATCCATTGACGGAGAAGTGGTACCCCCGGTTACCATATCTAATCCGCCTGCTGCCGCCTGTCCATGCACCTCTTGTACCATACTTGTGGCTGAATAGTCCCACTCCAAATTGCGAGCAGTAGCTAAGTTGATTCTATCAGGGCTATTCTTCGCTCTAGATCTCCGCTTCTGTATAGTAAAGTTGCCATGAAGGGTTTTTTGTACAGTAGGTGACTCTCCTGAACCCCCTGAATCCGTGTCAGCGACGCTGCTAAGATCAGTGAGATCCTGAGAGTCGGAATCAGAGTAGGAGTCATCGTTAAGCGAGAAGAATTTATCTGCCTCAGGAGAGCCATGCACTGGCAATGTAGGAGGCTGCGGCGTACAACTAGAGTCACTCTCAAGAAGATTGGCAGTGAATAAAGAGCAATGATGATTTTTATCCAGAACCCCCTCTAATGAAGCACCGGAAGTTAACCCTTCTGAGATTAATATAGCCCCAATAGTATCTGTGGTATCTGTGGTGTCTGTAATGTCTAAGAGGACATGATTTTGCTCTAACTCAGGCTTCGACTCTGGCACTGATTGTATTAAGCCACCCAATTCAGCCACTTCCAGCGCCTCTGTCTCTGCTGACTCTACTGTTGCATTTGGTACCATCGTGCCTTTCATTCCCCAGTTAGACAACAAGCCTGGCACGTCTACTTCCTTCTGAGGCGCCACAGCAAGATCTGAGTCCACCTGTGGCCCCTGTTCCAGTCTGGAAGTTAGGGACAGCCGGGTCTCTTCCACTAACCCAAACACTCCACCTTTTGCATTGGGAACAGCGCGGGGAACAAGCTTTTCCTTCTCTTTTAGAAGTTTCTCTTTAATTGTATTTTTCTTTTTCTTCCCCCCCAGTACCGCGGGTGTAGCCCCAGAGAATATTGGGAAAGCAGCTGTCACTATTGCCGGTCGATGAAGCCCCTCCATGGCAGCCGCCGCCAAACGATTCTGCGTCCCTCCGGCAGCTCCCATCTCCCCCGTGGTGCCGTCCGTCTTTCTTACTACACCTCCTCTCCGATCAGCACTCGGCTCCCGCTGAGCCCCAGGTGCCTTGGTCACACAAGTGCCCCGGCCCCCTGCTGAAGCGCCCAAAACACTCGAGGTCTTCTCCATCCTTGCCGACGCCGATCTTCCACCAAAGCAGCCCTGCGTCCGTGTCGCGCTGAGATGAAACCGGGACCGGGAGCAGCAGAGGGATAGATGGGATAGCCGATGGACCGCTAGGAGCAAACGATCTCCACATGAGGCACGAGCACCAATTAGCCTCATATCGGCCTCATATTATGTCACTGGAAGCCTCTCAGCAGCATTCGCGATCGCCTAGACTGCAAGACATGAAAAGAAATGAAAAGAGCGCTTGGAGCGAGGAGCCACAGCAGCCCTTACACAGATCAGTCTGCCTTCTTTGCCCCTGTAACTACTGTACTTAAAAGTCTATTGCCTATTTGCAAAGTATTTAAACTAAAGTAATTCATTCTGAGAAAGTATATTTTGTATTGTAATCTATAATGTAATTTAAAAAATAAAATATCTAAAAATAAACAGTTTAAACAATGTAGTAAATCAGTATAAAAAAAATCAGTATAACAATTAATACATTAAAAATTGTCATTTACAAAACCTTTGAAATTCACTGAAAAAACCATAGGTTTCAGACCTGATATAGTTAGGAATTAGCATTTAAAAAACCTTTGAAATTCAATGAAAAAACCATAGGTTTCAGGCCTGATATAGTTAGGAATTAGCATTTAAAAAACCTGCGAAATTCACTGAAAAGAACATAGGTTTAAGCCCTGATATAGTTAGGAATTAGCATTTAAAAAACCTTAGAAATTCACTGAAAAAACAATAGGTTTTAGGGGTGTTATAGTTAGCTGGACATTTCACTCGAACAAAACCATTGAAATTCCTCCGATATAGTTAGTTGTACTAACTACATCTCGCGCGCCCGCAATCCACTGCTGATGATGTCACATATTACATAATTCATGACATGGTCAGTGACATCACTGATGACATCTCAAATGACATCACTGATGACATCATCCACGTGACAATCAGATACACCTCATCATACACTAGTATAACCTTTCATCACTCACTGTAAAATAGAGAGTGCCAGATTTAAAACCATTGACACACCAATACAAGTTTCTAAACACCCACTCAGTGATTCCTTGATCTATTCACACATCTAATCACTTACCTATAGATTCACTCATACATGCTGTCAATGATCAATAGAACACTATCAAATATACTTATACATCTATATCGACATTACACACCAGCACACATCCTAATCACTTATAAAGTCATCCTACTCACTTATGCAAACAATGGATCATACTTACTTTTACTTAGCTATACACTTATAAAAACATCAGTTCTTCTATTCATATAGATTATAGCTCATACTTAGTGTGTTTTAAAATCACTATTACAACTATACAGTTATCCATACATTCACTCATACAATCACTGTGTCTTATGTATACTTATTTATATACAACAACTGACACATACACAGGCTTTTATTTTTCTAGTTTGTTGGACATGTACCATTGAGACATATATTTGCTCATCGCCACACCCATAAATATATTCACTCACCCAAACAACTGTTATAACATGTAGTTTTAACTTCATAAACCTACTGAATCAACTATTCACACATCTTTGGCAGTCACACACCCCCCACCAAACCACACACACATTCACTCTCCCATACATATAGTCAGTGAACTAATCAATAAATAATATAGACTTTCACATAGCTAGTAACCAACTAGTGCAGCAGTTTACACAGCAACTGACAAAGTGATACAGATATTCACACATTTTATTCACTATCCAATATATTTAGTGAGACACTATAAATTAGTCAAGTAAACAGTCAATCACTCTGCTACTAAATCCTCCATCCAGATATTTATATTTATATATCCACTCATTCTTCAATGCAAATTGCTATATATATAATACATATTTAAATAACGAACCAAACCACATTCTCTGGATGATGTCATCAGTGATGTCATCAGTGATGTCATTTGAGATGTCATCAGTGATGTCACTGACCATGTCATGAATGATGTAATATGTGACATCATCAGCAGTGGATTGTGGGCGCGCGAGATGTAGTCAGTACAACTAACTTTATCGGAGGAATTGAAATGGTTTTGTTCGAGTGAATTGTCCAGCTAACTATAACACCCCTAAAACCTATTGTTTTTTCAGTGAATTTCTAAGGTTTTTTAAATGCTAATTCCTAACTATATCAGGCCTGAAACCTATGTTTTTTTCAGTGAATATATATATATATATATATATATATATATATATATATATATATATATATATATATATATATATATATTACCTACTGGCGGTCGCCAGTAGGTAGTTATAGTTAGGACCACGTTTCCATAGGAAAACCTCAACATTCTATTTTGAATAACTTTGGCGCCGGTCGACGAATCCTCGCGAATTTCTCAAAATAGGTGGGGCGCTACGCTCCGCTCCTACCCTGAAAGTCTCGGGGGGATTCGTCAAGCGGGGGCTGAGATAAAAGGGGGGTCCCAAAACGCGTTTTTCCCATGCATTTTTCCATAGGACCTTTAGAACGAGCTACAGCCCGAACGGCTGAACAGAATTACTTGAAATTTGGCAGAGAGGTAGTCCTCAGGTCAAGGAAGTGCCTTTTGTAGGTTTGGTGTAAATCTGTTCAGTAGATTCTGAGAAAATAGCCTTTAAATCAATATATATATCTGAGCCCGCTTACGGTACGCTTACCGTACGCTTACGGTAAGCGTACGGCGGCGTGCGCGAGCGCGATTCTGATTGGCTCTTAGATCTTAGTAAACATTCGAATCGGTCGAAACCAGGAAGCGGCGGCCGCCATTTTGTGTATTTCACTCTGAAAAAAAAGAGTGAAAACAAGGAAAGGGGGCAATGAGGAGAGTTACAGACCCCCTAACATTTGTAAGGGGGTCAAAGAAGGACAGAAAAGTACAAAAAAAACATTTATTGATTTAAAAAAAAATCACGGGGTACGCGTACGGTAAGCTTACGGTAAGCGTACAGTAAAAAAAAAAAAAAAAAGATAAATGAAAAGCAGATTTAAGAGTTTAGAAATTAGGGAGCTCTAAAAAGAGCTGTTGTGTTTATGAAGTCATTTTTTTAGTGGTACCTACAAGTAAGTACCGATGCAGAGTCTAAGGTTCAAGAGGAAGACTCTGTTCCCTTCATCATTGAAGTGCACACCATCTCCTCTATAAATGTCTTGCATGTCATAACGCAAGTTGTTGTGGTAAATGGCACCCATACCATAGTCACGGAGGAAAGCAGAAACAGATTTGTTGACGTGCTTTCTTGCTTTGTCAATCTGTGGACAGAAATGATTGGACCAGTTCCATTTTTGCCTTTGGCATATGTTGGAAAACACAAAGGCAGTTTTAGGGAAAAGTGTAAACAGTTGTGCAAAGGTGTCCTTCATAAGCATTTCCAGACCTACCCCAGTCAAAGTGCCTAGGTCATTGCCACCACAGTGCACTATTATGAGGTCAGGGTGTTGGATTTGAATGAAGGATTTCACCAATGGCATCAATTGGTGCCACTTTAACCCTCTCTGACCAATCCATTTAATGTCTACATTTGGCAAAGCAAGGTCTCTCACCATATCTGTTTTCTCTGCAAACTTTTCACTCCAGAAGACATAGCTGTGCCCTACAATCCACACTGTGAACATCTTCAAAGGAGAACTGGATGCACTCAGGAGGTGTCTTTCAGTAGAATGGCAATAAGAAAAGAAAGACAGTTTGGAAATGGAGGCATACATATTTTTTTAAAACAAAAAGAACTGATTGGCTGTTTCATACCATTCTAGAATAAAAACTAGGCTGTATGTGAAAATTAATAGAAGCATGTTTTGTATTGGTACAAAAAAATGTGTAACCAAAGAACAGTACTATGGATTTGCTGTAAGGTTTGAAAAGTCAAGCACTCTTGCTCTGTGGAATTGAAACATTGTGTGTCGAACTTCTGACCTAACTGCACACAGCAGTGTTCCATGAGCTGTTGCTATGGTAGCAGGCAGAAGTCAAGTTGGGGGAAGGGTACTAGGCAGAAGTCAAGTTGGGGGCAGGGTACTTTTGGAAAAGGGTTGGTTTTCAACCAATAGAAATGTGTGAATACATGTGAAAAAAAGGGGGAAGCACTGAGATTTGAAACTTACATGTATATGTGTGGAAAAATAGAGGGAAAGTTTGCCATTATCTGGTTCTGCTGAGAGGAGAGAGGTGAACAGAACAGAGATCCTGGCTCTGATAATCTGCTGTTTGAGTGTCACATTTCTTTCACAACTAACTAATTTTAAAGGTGAGTTTACAGTTTGAGAGGGGATGTATGTGGTAACTTAAGAAATGAATAATAGAAATGGGAATTGTTTTTGTTGTAGTTACACATGGTGGTTTCATAATGTGTCAGTGTGTAAAAGTGATTTACACTTGCCCCGAAAAAAAAAAAGAGCAGTAAGTGTGCTTTCAAATTGGCAAAGAAATTTCGTTTTGGCACTAATGTGAAAACATGACTCTGTGTGCATAGAGGAATTATAGGCAGAGATTTATTGCGTCTTGCTCTGGTGATTTCACAGTTGCATTAGATGGAAAGGGGGAGCGAATTTTTGGGGGAAGAAGCAGAGGCTTAGCACACACCCATGTCCTTGCCGTGTATAGTCATGCACAGTATTTACAAGCGAGTGGGGTTTTCAGGTTTCAGTCTGTAATGCAAATACATTCAGCATCACTAAGGCTGGTTGCCCTTGGTGGAGTGTAGGCAGTCACAGAGAATGCACATGGTGGTGGTCTGAAAAAAAAACAGCTTGGACACGTGCAATTAAATAAATCAAAAATAGTGGTTTCATAATGTGTCAGTCTGTAAAAGTGATTTCAAATTGTAAAAAGAGATTTTCACTTGGCCCGAAAAAAAAAGAGCAGTAAGTGTGCTTTCAAATTGGCAAAGAAATTTCGTTTTGGCACTAATGTGAAAACATGACTCTGTGTGCATAGAAGAATTATAGGCAGAGATTTATTGCGTCTTGCTCTGGTGATTTCACAGTTGCATTAGATGGAAAGGGGGAGCGAATTTTTGGGGGAAGAAGCAGAGTCTTAGCACACACCCATGTGCTTGCCGTGTATAGTCATGCACAGTATTTAGAAGCCAGTGGGGTTTTCAGGTTTAAGTCTGTAATGCAAATACATTCAGCATCACTAAGGCTGGTTGCCCTTGCTGTATTGTTAATTTTTTTTGCCCGCTGTAAAATGATGAATGCAATTGCTTTCACAATTAATAGTGAAATGCAATTTATTCTGAAAACAGCAAAAATAAGGCAAAAATATTTTTTGGTAAAAAATGTAAATATGTGTACTGTATTATTAAATGGTTTAAAAATATTAATACTTTTTTCTTTATTTTCAGATCGATATAGAAAATTTTCGGAAACTACAACCATTTTAAAAACTATTTTTTAAAAAAACAAATGAATAAATATTTTTTTGAGTGAGTATGGTAAGTCAATAATAAAAATTGTAGTCTCTCAAGGACTTTATAATGTGATAAATGATTTTTAGTGTTTTTTTTAAAAAAATAAAAAAAAGGTACGCTTACCGTACGCGTACGCTAAAAAAAAAAAAAAAAAAGTTTTTAAAAACAAGTAAAAAAAAGATGGAAGATAAGGTTGGCTCTTAAAAGAACCGTTGTGTTCATGCAGGGACAGAGGAAAGGAAGCATGGGAAAATCATTCAAAGCTACAAATGTGCTGATCTATTTTGTTGTTTACTAGGGAAACACTGGTCTCCCTATGACAAATTAGACCTTTACAAAATGTGCAATGAATATCAACCTTCCGAAATCGAAGGTTCATTTCCAGAGGGCCAGCAAAAGGAGATTCTCCCCCCACAGATGAAGGGCTCACCTGACCTGCAGAAGAAGGAGTAAGCCCTGCAGGTGATGGTCCAGGCTGAGCTGCTGTGGATGTACTGGCTCGTCTTTCTGAAGAGTTACCTCCAAAAAGATGACCATGTGTCCTTCTGTGTACATCCTGGAGGTGTCTCTTCATGGTGTGATTCCCAAAGGAATACTTCCTGTTAGGATTACCTCTAGAAAGTACACGCTTACACAGCTTGCAAGTAACTAAGGGTGCATTCACCTTTTTCTGGCCTTCTGGAAAAGTAAAATAATCCCAAACATAAGAAGGCTTTACTTTCCTCGCTCTCTGCCTCAAGACAGTGCTGCTGGTGCTAGCCTCACTCTCAGAAGAGCTCTGCTGTTCTGCCATCGTATCCCAAAGACAAACCAGCTCCTTCTCCCAAGGGATCACAAGCAGAAATGAGGGGAATGGGTGTGGTGTAGGAGAGTTCTAGAACTGAAAGTACTTTCAACCAATCAAAAGTTGTGTTTCATGATCACATGACCTACCGTACGCTTACGGTACGCTTACGGTGCGCTTACGGTGCGCTTACGGCAAAAAGTACGCATGCGCGTAAAAAAGACACGCGCTTGCGCGCATGCGCATAACAGTCACTCCCCGGCACTTCCGCGTAACGTGCGCGTGTGGCGTAAGCGCGCACGCGACCCACGCGCAGTACGCGCGGCTACGCAAAGTACGTAACTATACGCAAGCAGCGTAGATAGATTACGGGCGTTGCGTAAACCGTACGCTTACCGTGAGCTTACGGTACGCGTACTATAAAAAAAAAAAAAAAAAAAAAAAAAAAAAAAACTGGAAATAAATTTTACATGTTTATTTTAAAAAATTTATATAAAATAAATATTTAATGATTTTAAAAATTTAAGCATAGTCTTTATAAAAGGTAAGAAAATTAAATTAAAAATATGTTTGAAAAAAATGAAGAATAAAAAAAAAAAATAGCATTTAAAAAACCTTGCAAATTCACTGAAAAAACCATGGGTTTCACACACGTTATAGTTAGGAATTAGCATTTAAAAAACCTTAGAAATTCACTGAAAAAACCATAGGTTTCACACACGTTATAGTTAGGAATTAGCATTTAAAAAACCTTAGAAATTCAGTGAAAAAACCATAGGTTTCACACATGTTATAGTTAGCTGGACATTTTACTCGTAAAAAACCAATGAAATTGCCCCGTTATAGTTAGTTCAGCTAACTATAACTCGCGCGCCCGCAATGCACTGCTGATGACGTCACATATTACATCACTCATGACATGGTCAGTGACATCACTCATGACATCACTGATGACATCTCAAATGACATCACTGATGACATCACTGATGACATCATCCTTGTGATAGAGTGGCAGACCTCCTCTCACCTTAATATAAGCTTTGATACACACATTCAAAAATAGAGACTAAAATTTTCAAAACAATGGACATACCAATACCAGTTACAACAACCTCTTCAGTAATTCTAAGATCAACATACACATCCACTCATTCACCAACAGTCCTATACAGTCACTCATACATGTACTCACTCATCATATGTACTCATACACCTATACATCCTGTTACATAATGCCACTCATCCATAGAGTTACTCACACACATAGTCACTCATGCTAGTAAAGAATCAAACATACATTCACCTGCATATACAGTTATACACACACCACCACACTTACTTCTACGGAAACTTACACATACTTAGTCTTTTAAACAATCACTTATAGAAACACATACTTATTCATACAGGAACTCTTTCAATCTCTCCCTCTCACATATACTCACATATATACACCAATAGTCACATATACTAGTTTAAAACATATGTAGTTACTCATAAAGACACTATTGAGACAGTCATTCACTCACTAACACACCAATACACACACGCATCCACCCATGCAGTCCTGCACACATGCTCTGTTCAACACATACAAACAGTGAGTCACTCATTCATGCACCTATGCACTACGACATACCCCCCACCGAACCATGCAGACACTCAGACTAATACTCAAAAAAAACAACTAATAACCTATATAGACACCCATGTAGCTACTCACCAACCCATGCAGCCACTTATACACAAAGTGAAAAAATGATACAGATATTTACATATTTAAATATTACTCACTAAGCCATGTATTCACTATGATACACTTAATCAGTCAGTTACACAATCAATTTTTCAAAAAGAAATCATCCATTTAGACAGTAATATACCCATTTATTCTTCTATCAACCTTGAGATATACATATATAAAACATATTTAATTATCAGAAAAACACACATTCACTGGATGATGTCATCAGTGATGTCATCAGTGATGTCATTTGAGATGTCATCAGTGATGTCATGAGTGATGTCACTGACCATGTCATGAGTGATGTAATATGTGACGTCATCAGCAGTGCATTGCGGGCGCGCGAGTTATAGTTAGCTGAACTAACTATAACGGGGCAATTTCATTGGTTTTTTACGAGTAAAATGTCCAGCTAACTATAACATGTGTGAAACCTATGGTTTTTTCACTGAATTTCTAAGGTTTTTTAAATGCTAATTCCTAACTATAACGTGTGTGAAACCTATGGTTTTTTCAGTGAATATATATATATATATATATATATATATATATATGCAACAGCCACGATGACGCTGTACCTCCTTCTCGGCGAACAGAGACACCACGAATCCCAGGAATAAGGCAAGATGTTGTTTATTTAAAAGAGATGCACAAAATCGGACACGTTTCGGGCGGTTGCCCTTGCTCACAGATAGTCAGTGCCTAATTCGCCATTTTTTGTGTGCACCACGTGGGGTAATAGACATAGACAAACTACTAAGCGCCTAAATATATTATATAACAGGATGGCTCAGTCTTTCTTCTATTCAAAAAGCGAGTTATTTTATATATATGTATATTACCTACTGGCGGCCGCCAGTAGGTAGTTATAGTTAGGACCAAGTTTCCATAGGAAGATAAGTTTTTGTTTTGCTTATAACTTTGGCGTCGTTTGATGAATCTTCATAAAATTTTCCAAGCAAATTCTTTGTTCATATCAGCTCTTATGTGAAAAGTTTTGGGGTGATTCGTCAAGGGGGGGTCGGAGAAAAAAGGGGGTCCCAAAACGTGTTTTCTCCATGCAATTTCCATAGGAAACTTTAGACAAGGCTACAGGTCGAACAGGTGAACGCTATTACCCCAAATTTGGCAGGGAGAAGGGTCCTGGTCTAGAAAGCACGCTTTTGTTTATTTGGTGTGAATCCGTTCAGAAGTTTTGGAGAAATATCGAAATTTGCAGATATCGATATTTGGGAATTCTGCCATCTGATTGGCTGAGGCGTTACAAGCACGAGCTTGATGCTTATTGGCTGGGAGCTGTTGCAACTAGGAAGTGTTGGCAGCCATTTTGTGATTCCGTTGAAATGAGTAAGGGGAAAAAGGGGCAAAAAGAGTAGGAAACAGGAGGATAGGAGCACTGTAACCTCTGTGGGGGAGTGCGAAGCGAAGTAGTCACTCTTACCGGTCTGAAAGTGCGATGTTGCTCAGAGTGACATGGTGCTGAGATGAGATGCTGCTACACTCGGGTGTGAAACCGAGAGCCTAAACCGTGAGCTCATTGCTGTAAAGTGATGTGCTCTGTTCTTTGTAGCATACCTGTGCATGTAGTGTTAGTAGGCATTTATACCATACAGGGAGTGGGAAGCAAACTACTGACCTCTACCGTGCGTTTATACTATACCGGAAGTAGGAAGCGAAGTACTCACGCCTACCGGTGTGAAGACTCGGGGATCAAACCGAGCTGATTGCTATAAAGTGATAAACTCTGGGCGCTGTAGCATACTGGCCGCTGTAGTATAACTGTGTAAGTAATGTTAGTATGTGTTCATATTATACAGGATGTGGGAAGCTAACTACTCACCCCTACTGGTCTGAAGACTCATGGATAGAACCGTGAGCTTATTGCTGTAAAGTGATGTGCGTTGGGCGCTGAAGCATACCTGTGGAAGTAGTGTTAGTTTGCGTTTATACAATACAGGGAGTGGGAAGCGAACTACTCACCCCTACCGGTCTCAAGACTGGTGGATGAAACCATGAGCTCATTGCTGTAAAGTCATGTGCTCTGTGTAGTATTCCAATGTAAGTCATTGTAGAATGTTAGTATGCAATGCTACTAGAATGTAAGTATGTCATGTTAGAATGTAGGGCTGTCATGAGGGGAATCTTGGGGAGTTTGTACACAGTGCTGGAGAAGACGGTTGCCTTGCTGTCTGCTCCAGTTGGTTTGGTAGCTGTTTAAGCTGTCTTCTTTTCCTGCAATAAATCTACTTATTGGATCCACTGCTGTCTTCCTCTTCACTTCACAAATTTGGCGATGAGCGGGGGAAGGTAAAAAGAAGGCAGCACTCACCAATATTTTGAGCTTCCTTGCGTTCTGCTGAAGACCCGTTTTCTTCTTGAAGCTGTTTCTACTCATTCCAGGGTCGTTGGCTCATCGTACTATGTCATCTGACCTCTGGCAGGATTTTAATTTTTGGATTTTGGGCTTCCTCTGCCTCTTCACCACACTCTGGTCGCTGTACAACATGTGAGCAAGTAGTGTTAGTATGCATTTATACTAATTCTGTAGTTATGCAGTAACTAATGCATAATGGGCCGATGGAGCCTCACCTCCCAGGCGCAGCTCATACTATGTTCCAGGGTGTGCATCCACGGGACATTTATGTTTGCTATTACAGGGCAGCAGCATGTCTTCCACCTTTTGATAGCAAATCCTTTTTGCCTCGTTGAAGCGAGAGGAGGAAAACCTCGTATCGCTTCAATAAAGCGGATCCGGATGGTAAAAATGGAGAAAAACAAATTAAGAGGGGTGTCACCCGTCCATTTAAATGAGCCCCCTGGTGGGTAATGTTCCAGGGCCAATCCTATTATTATATTGCGGGGTCTCTGCAGCACTGGGGACCTTAATCTCACATGTAAATTAGGCGTGGGAGGACACAGAGACATTTCGCTACCTAGGGGATCGCCACCTCCCGGGGTATTGATTAGTAATTGTTCGGGGGGCTTCGAGACCAACTCAAGTCCAGGGATCGCCACCGTTCGGGACTTTACTTAAATATGCAGGGTGGGTGAAGCCAGTCCCTGAAGCCTCGGAGGCCCTAGGCAGTGCCTTATTTGTTTGGTAATCACACAGGCAATACTCATGGTGTTATAAAGTGATACACTCATAGAACCCTTGCAGTTGTAGAATTACCTAGGCTTCATTAATGTAATAGTTTGTTGGTTTATATTTGGTAGGTGCACAGCAAAATTACAAATGTTTTCCCTCATAACCTCCGCTCAACCGCCAATTTTCACAATAAACTACAGACAAGTGGTGTCAGAAAAAGAAGACCCATACATCACTTATTTATTGGTAAAAAAAAATAACTTTTATTAAAACAACACAAATAAATGGAAATGCAACTTTATTCGAACAAACAACAGTAAAACATGAAATAAGTGGGTGGAACTCCTCCAGAAGCAGTGTACAAAACCTGCAAGAGAAAAAGAAACATAAGAATGTGTGCCATGTCCAAGAGAAAAAGAAAGGTAGTCAGAATGAAAGGAAGAAAGTGAGAATGGGACAGAGAGCGAGTGGGTGGAAGGGAGAAGGGGAGGGAGAGTCAAAAGAACAGAGGGAGGAGGAGACAGAGTGTCGGCCTACTGCACCCAGCCCTCACTGTTCACCTCCTGTCACCCATGTGTCTGGGATGCTGGGGTCCACGAGAAAGAGTGCAGTCCAGCAAGTCTTTAAAATGAAACAGAGATATGAATGAGGCCAGAGATTACATTATTATCTACGGCAACATCGCTTGCCTGCACCTGTGCACCTAGGCTGCTGCACCCCAGCCCCGTCCCCCGCACCATGCTCAATTGCAGCTCCTGTGCATCGAAGCTTCACTGCTCACCTGCCACAACCGGTGTGTCCAACGACGTGCTGGTGCGAGCTGCAACTCCAGGGTGCCTCACTCAGGGTGGCACAGCAGATCTCCGGTCGGGGACGGTGTCTTGATACCACGATGGAAGGCGTCAGAATGCCAAGGGCCTCATCACGGGCTGAGCATCCGGTCTGCCGATTTTGGTGCCACTAACCCAGTGTCTGAAAGGGGAGATATAATATAATGCTGGAAACATTTTGAGGTAAATGAAGGTTTATTTTAAGGTTAATAGAGAACACCAGTTGAGTGCATCCTTCCTTCTTGAAATACGATCTACCAACTGTTAGTGGTAATCGTGGTTCAAAGAGGAGTAGGAGTGCACGAGAATACACAAGTTTAAATAATAATATGTTATGCAAACATTCACATACACAGGAATAGAGCGCATGCTAGAAGCATAATGTGCGCGTGCAATGCAGTGGTGCAAGCCTGTGTGCATTTACACTTAGTAATCAGCTCACTACAGTGCCCCTAAAGCCAATGCCACGTGTCTGTAGGGCAGTGCTGCCCGCTGGCTCAGGCCAACAGTACGGTCCAGCAGGTCCTTAAAATGAGACAGAGATGTGACTGAATTAGGTCAGAGATCACATCATTACGCACGGCAACATTGCTAGTTCGCACCTGCGCACCCAGGCTGATGATCCCCACCCCTCCCACCGCAACGCGCTCAATTGCAGCCCCTGTGCACCCAGGCCCCACTGCTCACCTGCTGTAATTGGTGTTTGTCCAAACACGAAGGCCAGCAGGGTTAACAATTCAGATAGAGTTTCGATTGCGAGGATGGTGTACACCTAATGGATCCCTTTTTTTTATTGCGATTGTGATATGCGAGGTGGATGCGGCCATATCACCTGAGGCAGTGTGGAAGAACTGGGACATGTGGCATTGTCGTTATCCTATTTATACATACGCAAAGTGGGCTGGGCTTGCGTACGCCAGGCCAGCGTAGGGGTGTGATTAATTATTCCGGGGACCTGGGTGTTGTTCAGTTCCTGCCTGGGCAGGAAGTGTACTTATGTGTGTGTCCCTGTTGCAGTTTTGACGTCGCACAATCTGCAATTTACATTAATGTAGGAGGTACCGGGAGGGTGGCAACTATCGCTAATGATATGCTGTCCGAATGGACAACATCACATGTCGTTGTCAAGCTTGTGGATATGCGCAGACACGCATGTCAATGGTGTGCGGTATTATTGAAAGTGTTGCTATCGCGAAGCGCACACATGTGAATGTGCTCGGATGGAGGGAGGATCAGCAGTGAGGCTACATCATATACAGTGATAACGCTCATTACAGTCAAGCAATGCATGTGAAACGTGAATCTGAAAGTCTCACATATGACACACTACTATACTGGTAAAGCCTGACAACAGAGCATACTGCAACACAAATCTACACATTACTCTTTACTGTTTGTCACATGTGATCTAGGATGTGCACTCTGCCCGTGGCTGATGATACCCCTTTGAGCCACCAATACCGAGGCCGAAAGGCAGCACAATAATGCGCACACACACACACACACACCAGGGGCTAAAGAATTTTACCTAATGGTACGTACTATGATGTAATAGTATGACTATGTGCAATTTTAAGATTGTATTTTACGATATTTTCTATATCACTTTTTTCATGTCTTCTTTCTTCTTTTTACACAGGAGGGAAGGAAGGGTCGCCACACCAGCGGATTCTCCATCCGTTCCGGTTACCCTACCCTTTTCTTCCCGGTTCTGTGGGTACAGATAAGATATTCCCTTATTTTCTTTTTACTTGTTCTAATTTTGTCTCCTTTGGGCACTTTTTGATGTAGTAAGGAGGTTGCATTTTTGCCGGTTATTGTGACAGCTAATCATAGCTGCTCTTTTTGATCTTTGAAGGTGGTCTGGACCTAATATTGTGTTCTCATACAATTGTGTCATTTTGACTTAATTAATTTATTTCATTATGAGCTTGTTTTCATAAAAGAGGGCACTATGCCGACTCTATCCTTTCCTAGGTTTTGCCCAAAGAATATCTTTTTGCGTTTGCTGTCTTTTTGTCATGTGGTAAGAATTATCTTTGTACTTAATATAGACTGTATCTATCTGTCTATAAAAGCTAGCATTTTGCTTGTTTTAGACATTACATGTTTAATTATCAGCTCTTCTCAGCCATGAAAACAGCAACGACACACTATCGTGTATTAAATAATGCAAAACGTTGGCTTATTGAATAACAATATGCTCATTGAGAAATTAGTTTTCTCTTTTCACACTACTCAATCATGTGTATAAATTTACCATTACGATTGCGTACTTGAACATTTCAAAATGGCCGCCAAATTCACAGATACCATTTGTCAAACATTTAGTCTGTTCTTTATTTCACCGGCTATGTAAAACCTCCTATGTTTTCAACACTTCGTGTGATCAAGTCAGTGTGTCTGACGAAACGCGTAATGAATAAACCTTGGTTTACCTTCTGAGTGCGAGTCCTTCTGTGAAGAAGACGCTGTGTGCTATATATACATATATATATATATATATATATATGCACAGCAACACTTTTTTCATCCATGATGAGGACGGTCATTATATAATATGGCGTCAATAGATTCACCCAGACTCTGGCTTTGATCAACAGTCAGCCGATTTACTATTAGGCTGTTATAATCTGTATTTCGCATTTGAAATTCTTTTTTAACTTGGCATTTACACCTTGATTGTATAAACTGCAATTTACTGTATAAATATATTAACAGCAGTCACACTATTGGTGACTTAAAATAGGATGTTATACTCATTCCTTTTATTTATGTATATAACTGTGGGTCAATTGTTGATTCAACTCCATTGAGACTGATCATTACGGTGCAGTATTTTTTCAATGTCCTTGAAAGCTGTTCCCCACGTGATGTCAATTGAACTGGCACTCTCACTTTAAAAGCTTTGCATAATGTTTGTAACATTGTCATGTGAGCAAGGCTCGGAGGAGCCGAAACGTTATGGCTGTTGCTTTTGGCAATAAATTTTAATTGGCACTTTATCGAGGTCCGTGTACCCTGTTTTGCTGATGTACGGAGGATTGCCGAGATTCACAACACGGTAATCAGGATATATATATATATATATATATATATATATATATAGATATATATTATCTACTGGCGGTCGCCAGTAGATAGTTATAGTTAGGACCGAGTTCCCATAGGAAATCTGAAAATTCTATTTTGAATAACTTTGGCGCCGGTTGACTTATCTTCGTGAAATTTTCAAAACTAATGGGGCGCTCCGCTCAGCTCCTACCCTAAAAGTCTCCGGGTGATTCGTCAAGCGGGGGCTGAGAAAAAAGGGTGCTCCCAAAACACGTTCTCCCCACGCATTTTCCCATAGGACCTTTAGTCGAAGGTACAGCCCGAACGGCTGAACAGAATTACTTGAAATTTGGCAAAGAGGTAGTCCTCAGGTCAGGCATGTGCCTTTTGCTTAAATGGTGTAAATCCGTTCAGTAGTTCCTGAGAAAATCAAAAGTGAAATCACATATATATCTGGGCGGAGCCTAACCACACATTTCATCGTGAGATCTGATTGGCTGTCAGCACTTCATCCAAGAAGTGTTGGCAGCCATCTTGGGACCAATATACATGATAGCACCTCATTAAAAAGCATTGCAGTTAATAGAAGGTTTTAAGACTTTAGTTACATTATAAATCATTTGTTGATGGTACCATACTCATTTTAGGAATTGTGGTGTGTTCTAAGGTGATTTTACCATGTGAAAAAGCCTTCTGCTGTGATATCATTAATCACGTTTGAGAGAAAACTATTTTCTCATGCTTTTCCCACAGAGGTTTGGAAGGTGATCTATAAGCTAACTGAGAGCATATTTTCTGTAAATTCACATTATCTTTCTCAGTCATGTGAGAATGAAGTCTGACATTCTCAGTAAAACATGTACATCCAACAAGGGCAGAGACTGTCAGTTGATTCCTTTGTGTTCTACTGCAGCTTCCCAGAGTGTTCTAAAGAACAACTAGAGTGCTAACAGGCCTACTTATGGCAAACGCATGGCACACCTGAAGCCATCTTGGATGGAATAAAGTGGTAACACTTAAAACATTTAATTCACAAATGAACACAATTGAGGGGATTAATTTTGCCATAGAAATTATGATTAGTGCTGCAGAAAGAAAAATGAGGGCACATTTTGACTTCTCAAATCCTCTTCTATTTCATTAAAAAATTATGACATGCAGACTGAAACATGCACTTTCAATACCAGCAGCAGACTTCCCTGGTGAGCCGTAGCTTTACTACAGTGATCTAATAAGCAACTAGAGTGCTAACATTCTGAATTTATGGCAAATTTGAGACACATCTGAATGCCTTCTTGATGGAATCAAAGTAAAAAACTGAAAGTATTTCCTACTGAGGAGACTGTAGTAAATGAGGAAATTAGGAAACATCATAACAAATAAGTCTCCCAAAATGGCCACCAGAGACAAAAGAGCCCAAATGTAGCCCAAATATCACCCAGATGTAGCCCAAGTATAGCCCAATGACAGAATGTCCCAGAGTGTTCTAACGAACAACTAGAGCGCAACAGTCTTACTAATGACAAAAGTATGGCACACCTGAAGCCATCTTGATTGGAATAAAGTGGTAACACTTAAAACATTTAATTTACAAAGGAACAAAATGAGGGGGTTCATTTTGCCATA
Source organism: Triturus cristatus (assembly GCF_964204655.1). Taxonomy (NCBI): domain Eukaryota; kingdom Metazoa; phylum Chordata; class Amphibia; order Caudata; family Salamandridae; genus Triturus; species Triturus cristatus. Next base: position 150,552,574 of record NC_140583.1, read on the forward strand.
GAAATTATGATTAGTTCTGCAGAAAGAAAAATTAGGGCACATTTTGACTTCTCAAATCCTCTTCTATTTCATAAACAAATTCTGACATGCAGACTGAAACATGCACTTTGAATACCAGCAGCAGACTTCATTCAGCATTTATGGCAAATGTGTGATACATCTGTATGCCTTCTTGATGGAACAAACTAAACAAGCATTGAAAATGCAATAGGTCTCGTCCTCGTTTAAGTTAAAGCAATTCTGTTTGTAATTAGGTGGCTTTTTAGCTTTGCTTGTATTAGTGTTTTTCAAACTTTCATGTACATAACATGCATATGTATGCATATATGTATATGTATGCATGCATTTATATTTGTATTTATATAGATATGCAGATTATATATGTTTATATATGTATGTATATATAAACTCCACACTGTTCCCTTTCACGCCAAGGAAACACTGTATGTATATATATATATATATTCACAGAAAAAAACATAGGTTTCAGGGGTGTTATAGTTAGCTGGCCATTTCACTCGTACAAAGCCATAGAAATTCCTCCGTTATAGTTAGTTCTGCTAACTATAACTCGCACGCCCGCAATGCACTGCTGATGATGTCACATATTGCATCATTCATGACATGGTCAGTGACATCACTGATAACATCACTGATGACATCTCAAATGACATCACTGATGACATCACTGATGACATCATCCAGTGAATGTGGTTTAGTTTGAAATTTAAATATGTATTATACATATATACCAATCTGTATTGAAGATTGAGTGGATATATAACTGTCTGGAAGGAGGATTTAGTAGCTGTCTGACTGTCCGTTTAAGTGATTAATTAAAAGTGTGTCACTTAATACATGGATTAGTAACTAAACTATGTGAATGTGTGCATCACTGTCTCTGTTGTTGTATAACATGCTGCATCAGTTGGTCACTAACTACATGAGTGTGTATAGGAGTTATTAATTAGTTGGGTGAGTATTTGTATGGGACACTGAGTTTGTGTGTGGTTGGATGGGGTGTGTGTAACTCTATGCATAGATGTGTGAATGGCTGATTGACTAGGTGTATAGGTTTAAGAGTGCATGTGGAAACAGTTGTTTGGGTGATTGAGTGTATTTTGTTGTGTGTTGGTGAGCGAAAATATGTTTTAGTTGTACATTTTCAACAAAGTAAAAAAATAAAAGGCATTGTATGTGAGACTTGGTGTATATAAATGAGTATGTGTAAGAGTCAGTGATTGTGAGAGTAACTATATGAATGAGTGTATAATTGTAATGGTGATTTTTTGACATATTAACTATGAGTTACTATGTGTTTGAATAAATGTGGTGTTGTTGGATAATTGTGTAAGTGAGTAAATGTAAGTGTGATTAATTTTTTTCATGAGTGAGTAGGATGACTGCATAACCGACTAAGATGACTGCTGATGTGTCAATGTCTATATATGTGTATAAGTGCATTTGATAGTGTTCTATTAATTAGTGACTTCATGTATAAATGATTCTGTTGTTGAATGGGTAGTTGTGTGTGTAGACTTAGGAATCAGTGAGTGGGTATGTATGTATCAATTGGTGCCACTTTAACCCTCTCTGACCAATCCATTTAATGTCTACATTTGGCAAAGCAAGGTCTCTCACCATACCTGTTTTCTCTGCATACTTTTCACTCCAGAAGACATAGCTGTGCCCTACAATCCACACTGTGAACATCTTCAAAGGAGATCTGGATGCACTCAGGAGGTGTATTTCAGTAGAATGGGAAAAAGAAATGAAAGACAGTTTGGAAATGGAGGCATACATATTTTTTTAAAATAAAAAGAACTCATTGGCTGTTTCATACCATTCTACACTAAAAACTAGGCTGTATGTGTCAATTTATAGAAGCATGTTTTGTATTGGTACAGAAAAATGTGTTACCAAAGAACATTACTATGGATTTGCTGTTAGGTTAGAAAAGTCAAGCACTCTTGCTCTTTGGAAATGACACAGTGTGTGGTGAACTTCTGACCTGACTTCACACAGCAGTGTTCCATGAGCTGTTGCTATGGTAGCAGGCAGAAGTCAAGTTGGGGGAAGGGTACTAGGCAGAAGTCAAGTTGGGGGAAGGGTACTTTTGGAAAAGGGTTGGTTTTCAACCAATAGAAATGTGTGATTACATTTGAAAAAAAGGGGGAAGCACTGAGATTTGAAATTAACATGTATATGTGTGGAAAAAGAGAGGGAAACATTGCCATTATCGGGTTCTGCTGAGAGGAGAGAGGTGTACAGAACAGAGATCCTGGCTCTGATAATCTGCTGTTTGAGTGCCACATTTCTTTCACAACTAACTAATTTTAAAGGTGAGTTATGAGTTTGAGAGGGGATGTATGTAGTAAATTAAGAAATGAATAATAGAATTGGAATTCCTTTTGTTGAAGTTGTGTTTATCATTTTGTGTTTTGGGAGAAATTTAAATGTAAGGAACATGTAAAATATTATGCACTCTGTTTTCACCATAAATTAAGGTGTACTGGTATAAATGAGGAATACTTTTAGGGTTTGAGGTTGAGTAATGCAAATACATTCAGCATCACTAAGGCTGGTTGCCCTTGCTGGAGTGTAGTCATTCACCCAGGTTACACATGTTCCTGGTCTCAAAAAGCTGTTTGGACATGTGCTGTTTTCAGAATCTGAAAAGTGGATTGAAAATGTGTCAGACTGTAAAAGTACTTATCACTTGCCAAAAAAAGAGTAGTAAGTGTGCTTTCAAATTGGCAAAGAAATTTCGTTTTCTGACTAATATCAAACCATGACTCTGTGTGCAAAGAGGAATTATAGACAGAGATTTATTGCGTATTACTCTGGTAATTTTACATTTGCATTAGTAGGAGAGGGGCAGCTATTTTTCTGCAGAAGCAGACTCTTAGCACACACCCAGCTGCTTATCCTGTAGAATCATGCATAGTATTCACAACCGAATGGGGTTTGAGGTTGCAGTCAGTAATGCAAATACATTCAGCATCACTAAGGCTGGTTGCACTTGCTGGAGTGTAGTCATTCACCCAGGTTACACATGTTCCTGGTCTCAAAAAGCTGTTTGGACATGTGCTGTTTTCAGAATCTGAAAAGTGGATTAAAAATGTGTCAGACTGTAAAAGTACTTATCACTTGCCAAAAAAAGAGTAGTAAGTGCCATGGACTGATCATTTCCTAGTCCCCATCTCTTGGGATGCCCCCATTATAACCCCTCAAACTACGAAAATCCAGGTCACCGATAGACGGTGGCACAAACTTGTACCCACGGAATGGGCCACCACTCTCTCAAACACCATCCCTGAGCTCTCCATCGAGCCTGGTACGGCCGATATACAGTTTAATTCCTGGATCACATCTTCGCTAGACAAACTAATACCTAAAACAGACACTCTTAAGCATACCAAAAGAGTGTCCTCTGCTCCGTGGTATACCCCAGAGCTCAAAGCTCTACGCCAGGAATGTAAGAGAACGGAACGCTCTTGAAGGAAAGATAAGTCCAAAGCTAACAAAGACGCTTACTCTACCTCCCTTTCAACTTACAAAACATCCATTCGTAAGATCAAAAGCGCATTCTTCCAGGAGAGAATAGAAAAAGCAGTATGCTCGAGTAAAGAATCCTTCGTCATTCTAAAAGAACTTCTGAAGACCCCAGATCCTGGACCGAGAAACCCCCTGTATCCTAAGGCCGATCAGGAAAAATGCCATCAGTTGGCCAACTTCTTTCAAGAAAAGATACTAAAAATCCTTGATTCAATCCCCCCTGTTAGTTCGTGCGAGGAAAACGACCCCCCGAACACTCGGACATCCATCTGCCTCCCCTCTTAGGGTCAAGTAACTATCGAAGAAGTGGGAAATACTCTAAACTCCATTAAAAGCGGATCTCCCAGGGACCCCGCCCCGCTTCGGACCCTTAAGGAAGTAGCTTCCATTATTGTTCCCCCCCTTACCCACCTGATCAACGCCTCATTCCAACAGGGAGTCGTGCCCCCGAGCTGGAAGGCGGCAGTAGTTAAAGCACTACTGAAGAAACCCTCCCTTGACCCCGAAAACCTGGCCAATTTTAGGCCAATCTCTCTTCTCCCAGGGATCAGCAAGGTTGCTGAAAAACTGGCCAATAAGAAACTTTCACAGTTCCTGGAGGACAACAACAGACTAAAAAGCTCACAGACAGGTTTTCGTCCGGGGCAGGGCACGGACATCGCCCTCCTGGCAGCGGTAGAGGAGGCCAGAGCACTCTTAGACGAAGGAGGATCAGTGGCAGTGATCCTCCTCGACCTGAGTGCGGCCTTCGATACCGTCAACCACCAACTTCTCATTAAGCGGCTCAAGAGAGTCGGTGTGGAAGGCTCCGCCCTATCCTGGCTGTCATCCTTTCGAGCCCAGCGCACCTTCCAGGTCTGGGAAAACAACACCTGCTCCTCCGAAACTCCCCTCCAATGTGGCGTGCCTCAGGGCTCCTCCCTGAGCCCCACATTACTCAATATCTACATGGCCCCATTGGAGGAGGTTATCACCCCGTTCGGAGTGAGCGTCGTCAGCTATGCTGACGACACACAATTAGTTGTGTCATTATCCCATCCCAGCCAACAACCAGCAGATTTATCTAACTGCCTTACGCAGGTTCATCGCTGGATGAACAGTTCAGCCTTAAAACTGAACGGAGCAAAGACTGACGTTCTCCTCCTTGGCCAGAAAGGACCCACTCCCTCCCCGAACATCTGGCCAGGATGTCTGGGTCCCCCACCTGACCCTAAACAAGAAGTAAAAAGCTTAGGCGTGTGGCTCGATACAGACTTTTCGTTCACCACGCAAGCAAAAAAAGTAGCCGGGACGTGCTTCGGGCTCTTGAAATCACTGAGGGAGATCCTGCCCCTCTTGCCCCCCAACTCGCAAAAATTGCTAATTCAAGGCCTGATTCTCTCTAGGCTTGATTATAGCAATGTGATCTACTTGGGCCCCCCTGAAGCAACAATGAACAAGCTTCAGAGAATTCAGAATGTCGCCGCAAGGATTCTCACTAATACTCCTGCCAGAGCCTCGGCCAAACCAGCACTAAAACTCCTTCACTGGCTCCCAATTAGGGAGCGGGTCAAATTTAAGGCCCTGTGCCTAGCCCACAAACTGCTACAAAATCAAGGCCCCCCTATTCTCAGAAAATTTATCAAACCTTATAAATCCTCTAGATCCCTCCGTTCTGACAAGGAGAATCTCATCATCACTCCCAGATTTAAGAAGGCACGTTCAGGCGGAAGACGTTTCTCAGTCCACACCGCCCGCCTCTGGAATGCACTCCCCCGCGACCTGAGAATTGAACCACATTACCTACGCTTCAGGAAGCGGTTGAAAACCCACCTTTTTCCCTAAAAGCAACTTGCTCTTCCGGAACCCCGATCTCCTACCCCCCCCCCTCCCCTCCCTTACCTCCCTCCTTTCCCGGCCCTCTGACCTGTAGAGGTAGGGTTCTTAGCGCTGGGATACCTCCGGGTGACTACGAGCTTTATAAAAGTTTTAATAATAATTAATAATAAGTGTGCTTTCAAATTGGCAAAGAAATTTCGTTTTCTGACTAATATCAAACCATGACTCTGTGTGCAAAGAGGAATTATAGACAGAGATTTATTGCATATTACTCAGGTAATTTTACATTTGCATTAGTAGGAAAGGGGCAGCAATTTTTCTGCAGAAGCAGACTCTTAGCACACACCCAGCTGCTTACCCTGTAGAATCATGCATAGTATTCACAACCGAGTGGGGTTTGAGGTTGCAGTCAGTAATGCAAATACATTCAGCATCACTAAGGCCGGATGCCCTTGGTGGAGTGTAGTCATTCACCCAGGTTACACATGTTCCTGGTCTCAAAAAGCTGTTTGGACATGTGCTGTTTTCAGAATCTGAAAAGTGGATTCAAAATGTGTCAGACTGTAAAAGTACTTATCACTTGCCAAAAAAAGAGTAGTAAGTGTGCTTTCAAATTGGCAAAGAAATTTCGTTTTCTGCCTAATTTCAAACCATGACTCTGTGTGCAAAGAGGAATTATAGACAGAGATTTATTGCGTATTACTCTGGTAATTTTACATTTGCATTATTAGGAAAAGGCCAGCTATTTTTCTGCAGAAGCAGACTCTTAGCACACACCCAGCTGCTTATCCTGTAGAATCATGCATAGTATTCACAACCGAGTGGGGTTTGAGGTTGCAGTCAGTAATGCAAATACATTCAGCATCACGAAGGCTGGTTGCCCTTGGTGGAGTGTAGTCATTCACCCAGGTTACACATGTTCCTGGTCTCAAAAAGCTGTTTGGACATGTGCTGTTTTCAGAATCTGAAAAGTGGATTAAAAATGTGTCAGACTGTAAAAGTACTTATCACTTGCCAAAAAAAGAGTAGTAAGTGTGCTTTCAAATTGGAAAAGAAATTTCGTTTTCTGACTAATATCAAACCATGACTCTGTGTGCAAAGAGGAATTATAGACAGAGATTTATTGCGTATTACTCTGGTAATTTTACATTTGCATTAGTAGGAAAGGGGCAGCTATTTTTCTGCAGAAGCAGACTCTTAGCACACACCCAGCTGCTTATCCTGTAGAATCATGCATAGTATTCACAACCGAGTGGGGTTTGAGGTTGCAGTCAGTAATGCAAATACATTCAGCATCACTAAGGCTTGTTGCCCTTGGTGGAGTGTAGTCATTCACCCAGGTTACACATGTTGCTGGTCTCAAAAAGCTGTTTGGACATGTGCTGTTTTCAGAATCTGAAAAGTGGATTCAAAATGTGTCAGACTGTAAAAGTACTTATCACTTGCCAAAAAAAGAGTAGTAAGTGTGCTTTCAAATTGGCAAAGAAATTTCGTTTTCTGCCTAATTTCAAACCATGACTCTGTGTGCAAAGAGGAATTATAGACAGAGATTTATTGCGTATAACTCTGGTAATTTTACATTTGCATTAGTAGGAAAGGGCCAGCTATTTTTCTGCAGAAGCAGACTCTTAGCACACACCCAGCTGCTTATCCTGTAGAATCATGCATAGTATTTACAACCGAGTTGGGTTTGAGGTTGCAGTCAGTAATGCAAATACATTCAGCATCACTAAGGCTGGTTGCCCTTGCTGGAGTGTAGTCAGTCACCCAGGTTACACATGTTCCTGGTCTCAAAAAGCTGTTTGGACATGTGCTGTTTTCAGAATCTGAAAAGTGGATTAAAAATGTGTCAGACTGTAAAAGTACTTATCACTTGCCAAAAAAAGAGTAGTAAGTGTGCTTTCAAATTGGCAAAGAAATTTCGTTTTCTGACTAATATCAAACCATGACTCTGTGTGCAAAGTGGAATTATAGACAGAGATTTATTGCGTATTACTCTGGTAATTTTACATTTGCATTAGTAGGAAAGGGGCAGCTATTTTTCTGCAGAAGCAGACTCTTAGCACACACCCAGCTGCTTATCCTGTAGAATCATGCATAGTATTTACAACCGAGTGGGGTTTGAGGTTGCAGTCAGTAATGCAAATACATTCAGCATCACTAAGGCTGGTTGCCCTTGGTGGAGTGTAGTCATTCACCCAGGTTACACATGTTCCTGGTCTCAAAAAGCTGTTTGGATATGCGCTGTTTTCAGAATCTGAAAAGTGGATTCAAAATGTGTCAGACTGTAAAAGTACTTATCACTTGCCAAAAAAAGAGTAGTAAGTGTGCTTTCAAATTGGCAAAGAAATTTCGTTTTCTGACTAATATCAAACCATGACTCTGTGTGCAAAGAGGAATTATAGACAGAGATTTATTGCGTATTACTCTGGTAATTTTACATTTGCATTAGTAGGAAAGGGCTGCTATTTTTCTGTAGAAGCAGACTCTTAGCACACACCCAGCTGCTTATCCTGTAGAATCATGCATAGTATTTACAACCGAGTGGGGTTTGAGGTTGCAGTCAGTAATGCAAATACATTCAGCATCACTAAGGCTGGTTGCCCTTGCTGGAGTGTAGTCATTCACCCAGGTTACACATGTTCCTGGTCTCAAAAAGCTGTTTGGTCATGTGCTGTTTTCAGAATCTGAAAAGTGGATTAAAAATGTGTCAGCCTGTAAAAGTACTTATCACTTGCCAAAAAAAGAGTAGTAAGTGTGCTTTCAAATTGGCAAAGAAATTTCGTTTTCTGACTAATTTCAAACCATGACTCTGTGTGCAAAGAGGAATTATAGACAGAGATTTATTGCGTATTACTCTGGTAATTTTACATTTGCATTAGTAGGAAAGGGCCAGCTATTTTTCTGCAGAAGCAGACTCTTAGCACACACCCAGCTGCTTATCCTGTAGAATCATGCATAGTATTCACAACCGAGTGGGGTTTGAGGTTGCAGTCAGTAATGCAAATACATTCAGCATCACTAAGGCTGGTTGCCCTTGGTGGAGTGTAGTCATTCACCCAGGTTACACATGTTGCTGGTCTCAAAAAGCTGTTTGGACATGTGCTGTTTTCAGAATCTGAAAAGTGGATTCAAAATGTGTCAGACTGTAAAAGTACTTATCACTTGCCAAAAAAAGAGTAGTAAGTGTGCTTTCAAATTGGCAAAGAAATTTCGTTTTCTGCCTAATTTCAAACCATGACTCTGTGTGCAAAGAGGAATTATAGACAGAGATTTATTGCGTATAACTCTGATAATTTTACATTTGCATTAGTAGGAAAGGGCCAGCTATTTTTCTGCAGAAGCAGACTCTTAGCACACACCCAGCTGCTTATCTTGTAGACTCATGCATAGTATTTACAACCGAGTTGGGTTTGAGGTTGCAGTCAGTAATGCAAATACATTCAGCATCACTAAGGCTGGTTGCCCTTGCTGGAGTGTAGTCAGTCACCCAGGTTACACATGTTCCTGGTCTCAAAAAGCTGTTTGGACATGTGCTGTTTTCAGAATCTGAAAAGTGGATTAAAAATGTGTCAGACTGTAAAAGTACTTATCACTTGCCATAAAAAGAGTAGTAAGTGTGCTTTCAAATTGGCAAAGAAATTTCGTTTTCTGACTAATATCAAACCATGACTCTGTGTGCAAAGAGGAATTATAGACAGAGATTTATTGCGTATTACTCTGGTAATTTTACATTTGCATTAGTAGGAAAGGGGCAGCTATTTTTCTGCAGAAGCAGACTCTTAGCACACACCCAGCTGCTTATCCTGTAGAATCATGCATAGTATTTACAACCGAGTGGGGTTTGAGGTTGCAGTCAGTAATGCAAATACATTCAGCATCACTAAGGCTGGTTGCCCTTGGTGGAGTGTAGTCATTCACCCAGGTTACACATGTTCCTGGTCTCAAAAAGCTGTTTGGATATGTGCTGTTTTCAGAATCTGAAAAGTGGATTCAAAATGTGTCAGACTGTAAAAGTACTTATCACTTGCCAAAAAAAGAGTAGTAAGTGTGCTTTCAAATTGGCAAAGAAATTTCGTTTTCTGACTAATTTCAAACCATGACTCTGTGTGCAAAGAGGAATTATAGACAGAGATTTATTGCATATTACTCTGGTAATTTTATATTTGCATTAGTAGGAAAGGGCCAGCTATTTTTCTGCAGAAGCAGACTCTTAGCACACACCCAGCTGCTTATCCTGTAGAATCATGCATAGTATTCACAACCGAGTGGGGTTTGAGGTTGCAGTCAGTAATGCAAATACATTCAGCATCACTAAGGCTGGTTGCCCTTGCTGGAGTGTAGTCATTCACCCAGGTTACACATGTTCCTGGTCTCAAAAAGCTGTTTGGACATGTGCTGTTTTCAGAATCTGAAAAGTGGATTAAAAATGTGTCAGACTGTAAAAGTACTTATCACTTGCCAAAAAAAGAGTAGTAAGTGTGCTTTCAAATTGGCAAAGAAATTTCGTTTTCTGACTAATATCAAACCATGACTCTGTGTGCAAAGAGGAATTATAGACAGAGATTTATTGCGTATTACTCTGGTAATTTTACATTTGCATTAGTAGGAAAGGGGCAGCTATTTTTCTGCAGAAGCAGACTCTTAGCACACACCCAGCTGCTTATCCTGTAGAATCATGCATAGTATTTACAACCGAGTGGGGTTTGAGGTTGCAGTCAGTAATGCAAATACATTCAGCATCACTAAGGCTGGTTGCCCTTGGTGGAGTGTAGTCATTCACCCAGGTTACACATGTTCCTGGTCTCAAAAAGCTGTTTGGATATGTGCTGTTTTCAGAATCTGAAAAGTGGATTCAAAATGTGTCAGACTGTAAAAGTACTTATCACTTGCCAAAAAAAGAGTAGTAAGTGTGCTTTCAAATTGGCAAAGAAATTTCGTTTTCTGACTAATATCAAACCATGACTCTGTGTGCAAAGAGGAATTATAGACAGAGATTTATTGCGTATTACTCTGGTAATTTACATTTGCATTAGTAGGAAAGGGCTGCTATTTTTCTGTAGAAGCAGACTCTTAGCACACACCCAGCTGCTTATCCTGTAGAATCATGCATAGTATTTACAACCGAGTGGGGTTTGAGGTTGCAGTCAGTAATGCAAATACATTCAGCATCACTAAGGCTGGTTGCCCTTGCTGGAGTGTAGTCATTCACCCAGGTTACACATGTTCCTGGTCTCAAAAAGCTGTTTGGACATGTGCTGTTTTCAGAATCTGAAAAGTGGATTAAAAATGTGTCAGACTGTAAAAGTACTTATCACTTGCCAAAAAAAGAGTAGTAAGTGTGCTTTCAAATTGGCAAAGAAATTTCGTTTTCTGACTAATTTCAAACCATGACTCTGTGTGCAAAGAGGAATTATAGACAGAGATTTATTGCATATTACTCTGGTAATTTTATATTTGCATTAGTAGGAAAGGGCCAGCTATTTTTCTGCAGAAGCAGACTCTTAGCACACACCCAGCTGCTTATCCTGTAGAATCATGCATAGTATTCACAACTGAGTGGGGTTTGAGGTTGCAGTCAGTATTGCAAATACATTCAGCATCACTAAGGCTGGTTGCCCTTGGTGGAGTGTAGTCATTCACCCAGGTTACACATGTTCCTGGTCTCAAAAAGCTGTTTGGACATGTGCTGTTTTCAGAATCTGAAAAGTGGATTCAAAATGTGTCAGACTGTAAAAGTACTTATCACTTGCCAAAAAAAGAGTAGTAAGTGTGCTTTCAAATTGGCAAAGAAATTTCGTTTTCTGCCTAATTTCAAACCATGACTCTGTGTGCAAAGAGGAATTATAGACAGAGATTTATTGCGTATTACTCTGGTAATTTTACATTTGCATTAGTAGGAAAGGGCCAGCTATTTTTCTGCAGAAGCAGACTCTTAGCACACACCCAGCTGCTTATCCTGTAGAATCATGCATAGTATTCACAACCGAGTGGGGTTTGAGGTTGCAGTCAGTAATGCAAATACATTCAGCATCACTAAGGCTGGTTGCCTTTGCTGGAGTGTAGTCATTAACCCAGGGTACACATGTTGCTGGTCTCAAAAAGCTGTTTGGACATGTGCTGTTTTCAGAATCTGAAAAGTGTATTCAAAATGTGTCAGACTGTAAAAGTACTTATCACTTGCCAAAAAAAGAGTAGTAAGTGTGCTTTCAAATTGGCAAAGAAATTTCGTTTTCTGCCTAATTTCAAACCATGACTCTGTGTGCAAAGAGGAATTATAGAAAGAGATTTATTGCGTATAACTCTGGTAATTTTACATTTGCATTAGTAGGAAAGGGCCAGCTATTTTTCTGCAGAAGCAGACTCTTAGCACACACCCAGCTGCTTATCCTGTAGAATCATGCATAGTATTTACAACCGAGTTGGGTTTGAGGTTGCAGTCAGTAATGCAAATACATTCAGCATCACTAAGGCTGGTTGCCCTTGCTGGAGTGTAGTCAGTCACCCAGGTTACACATGTTCCTGGTCTCAAAAAGCTGTTTGGACATGTGCTGTTTTCAGAATCTGAAAAGTGGATTAAAAATGTGTCAGACTGTAAAAGTACTTATCACTTGCCAAAAAAAGAGTAGTAAGTGTGCTTTCAAATTGGCAAAGAAATTTCGTTTTCTGACTAATATCAAACCATGACTCTGTGTGCAAAGAGGAATTATAGACAGAGATTTATTGCGTATTACTCTGGTAATTTTACATTTGCATTAGTAGGAAAGGGGCAGCTATTTTTCTGCAGAAGCAGACTCTTAGCACACACCCAGCTGCTTATCCTGTAGAATCATGCATAGTATTTACAACCGAGTGGGGTTTGAGGTTGCAGTCAGTAATGCAAATACATTCAGCATCACTAAGGCTGGTTGCCCTTGGTGGAGTGGAGTCATTCACCCAGGTTACACATGTTCCTGGTCTCAAAAAGCTGTTTGGATATGTGCTGTTTTCAGAATCTGAAAAGTGGATTCAAAATGTGTCAGACTGTAAAAGTACTTATCACTTGCCAAAAAAAGAGTAGTAAGTGTGCTTTCAAATTGGCAAAGAAATTTCGTTTTCTGACTAATTTCAAACCATGACTCTGTGTGAAAAGAGGAATTATAGACAGAGATTTATTGCATATTACTCTGGTAATTTTATATTTGCATTAGTAGGAAAGGGCCAGCTATTTTTCTGCAGAAGCAGACTCTTAGCACACACCCAGCTGCTTATCCTGTAGAATCATGCATAGTATTCACAACCGAGTGGGGTTTGAGGTTGCAGTCAGTATTGCAAATACATTCAGCATCACTAAGGCTGGTTGCCCTTGGTGGAGTGTAGTCATTCACCCAGGTTACACATGTTCCTGGTCTCAAAAAGCTGTTTGGACATGTGCTGTTTTCAGAATCTGAAAAGTGGATTCAAAATGTGTCAGACTGTAAAAGTACTTATCACTTGCCAAAAAAAGAGTAGTAAGTGTGCTTTCAAATTGGCAAAGAAATTTCGTTTTCTGCCTAATTTCAAACCATGACTCTGTGTGCAAAGAGGAATTATAGACAGAGATTTATTGCGTATTACTCTGGTAATTTTACATTTGCATTAGTAGGAAAGGGCCAGCTATTTTTCTGCAGAAGCAGACTCTTAGCACACACCCAGCTGCTTATCCTGTAGAATCATGCATAGTATTCACAACCGAGTGGGGTTTGAGGTTGCAGTCAGTAATGCAAATACATTCAGCATCACTAAGGCTGGTTGCCCTTGCTGGAGTGTAGTCATTAACCCAGGTTACACATGTTGCTGGTCTCAAAAAGCTGTTTGGACATGTGCTGTTTTCAGAATCTGAAAAGTGGATTCAAAATGTGTCAGACTGTAAAAGTACTTATCACTTGCCAAAAAAAGAGTAGTAAGTGTGCTTTCAAATTGGCAAAGAAATTTCGTTTTCTGCCTAATATCAAACCATGACTCTGTGTGCACACAGGAATTGTTTTTAGATATTTAATTTGTGATGGTGTTATTGTGATTTTCACTTGTAGGAAAGGGGTACATAGTATTTTAAGATTTGAAAAGATCATAAAAAATATAGTAATATATTTAAATAAAATAAAGGAATTTTTTTTTAGTTTTTTTCAGATATTGCTGAAGAGCAGTGAACAAAATTTAAGATGCCTACAAAATCCAGACTAAGGAAAAACCACAAAAAAAATCTATATTTGAAGACAACTGGAGGCCCTAAGTTAGTTGGAGATGCTCATGTTGGGAAAAAGAGAAAGTCTTCTGGTAAGCAGACAAAAGATTTTTTAAACAATATCTTCAAAAAAAGGAAAAATGTACAAAATGTCTGTACTGGAAAGAATGTTTTAAATAGAAAACAACAGGAAAAAATTGAGCATTTAGTTAATGCAAATATACCTTCAGAAACAATAAAGATTAACTTAAAAAGAAAATCAGCGTTTAAAGAGATTCGTAGAAAAATGTTTTAGAGAAGAGTTATGTCCAATTTGATAAAGGATGTGAAGAAATATAAGAAAAAAGCTAAATTTTATAAGAGAAAAAAAGAAATTGAAGCCATTGCAGCAAAGGCTTTAGAATTAAAAAGGAAACTATTCATTTTAATTTTGAACAGGATGCGTACATTAGATAAAATGGTCAATGTACTGACATCACAAAGCAAAAGGAAAAGACTAGTGAAAAGAACAAACTTTTGTAAAGTGTTTTTAGGAGAATGGATGCATAGTTCAAGTAGTGAACCTTTTTTTAAAGAAGAGAGTTATCTTCAAAGTAATAGTTTGCTGCATGCAGTTGACACCAGAGGTCGTGCTTATGAAGTGAAAAATGGTTGTATAATGGAGAAGGAGAAAATGGTTCCAAGAGATGAGGAAAAAGTGATGGCGGATGAGGCTATGGGGAGACGTCCTAAAGCCCCAGTGTATACTTGGAATTGTAGTAGTATTTGCATTGTGCGTCAGGAATCTATTGATACATTTCGTGAGTTTCTAAGAGAATACAGTAAAAAAAAGTGTTAAACAGAAGATTAAGGTGCTTCAAAGTCTAGATCCATGCAGAGTGAGAGAGAATACTGGTTTGCAGGGACATTTTCTGGCTTGTCTATCTAGAAAAGTGTGTAAAAGTGTTTTTCATCATTTTAGGATGCTGGCTGTTCATCATACTGAAATGAGAAAGTTTGTGAGACGATTGTATTTTGCTAAAAGTCCAGCAATAAAGTTAGATGAATTGAATAGGGCTCTGTTCCGTGGATCGGTATCAGATGTAGAGAAGGTTACTGATGAAATTCAGTTTTGTTACTTTGGTCCAGAACAAGAAAGTGCAGAAAAGGACACAGTAAATGAGAAAGAAGTGGAAGAGAATGTAGAACCCTCTGTAAGTAAGAAATTTAATGATCACATAACAAAATTTGCAATAATCTCTAATGAAAGACCAAATATTACTTGTATTTGTTGCCGCAGAACTCATTATAAAAAACAAACCAGGAATGTTGATCTCTACAGAAAAAGTAAAAATGAAGATAATTATAAGTGGAAGGATTTTGCCACATATATATTTCTTGAAAATTGTTTTGAATTGGGTGAAGAACAGCGTATTTGTAAATACTGTTACAACAAGTTAGAAGAAAATAGAATGCCGACCAGAGCTGTACTTAATAATTTAGAATTGGATGCTATTCCTGCCGAACTTTCTGAATTAAATACATATGAGTCTATACTTATTCAATGTGTTCATCCGTTCCAGACCATAGTACGTATGGAGCCCAAAACTGGTAAATTACCTCCTTCAGATTTACTGAGAGGTTGAAAAGGTAGAGTGGTGTATTTGCCCTTGGATTTGAAAAAAAATATGGAAACTATTGATGCAGATACTTTGGAAACTGAACCATTAGTTATTCTGGTTAATGGTGTACCTACAAAGAATAAGAAGATTTGGCAGGAGCTGGTAGATGTACGGAAAGTACAAAGAGCAAATTTGTATTTGAAAAGGAATAACAAATGGTATGAATCAATTTATATAGAAGAAGAAGAAGAAGATTTACAAGAAGACACAGAAACACCAACTGGACAAATTGAAAAAGTGGACAAGTCAAAGGAAGAAGAAATTTATGAACATTTTAGCATACATCCTCTTCATTCAAAAGAAGTTATGGGAGACACTATTGATCTGTTTCAGATGAAGAAAGCAAAAGGAACTGCCGTGAGTGTATGGGAGGAGAGCTTGGAAGCTCGATGTTTTCCCCAGCTGTTTCCTACAGGAAAAGGTGGACGATACGATGAACGTCCAGAACAGATTCCAGCTTCTGAGTATCGGACTACAAGACTATATGCAGAAGATCCAAGATTTCGACAAAGTATTCCTTATTTGTTCCATCTTTTATTTGAAAGCAACTTGTCTGCATTATCTTATGCAGTAAATCACATTTTAAAAAGTGGAGTAAATTTACAAAATGTGTCTGCTAAGGATTTTATGGAGAAAGTGCAGCACCGAGATGATCATTTGGAAACACAACTAATCAATCTGATGGCTTGTGAGCGTGGGACAAATGAATATTGGTACCGACGCCATGGTGAATTAAAATGCATGTTACGGAATTTAGGAACACCAACATGGTTCCTTACCCTAAGCTGTGCTGAGTACGCTTGGGATGATTTACTGGATTTTCTACGAGAGGCAAATTCAAACATTAAAAACATCGAATACAAGACAGCAGGAGAACTGTGCTCATTGGATCCGGTTAATGTTTGCAGATATTTCAATCATAGATTTGAGGCTATGATGTCCTTCATCTGCAATAAAAAAAATCTACCTCTTGGAGAAGTAGTGGATTTCTTTTGGAGAAAAGAGTACCAGGCAAGAGGTGCTCCTCATATTAATATGCTGTTGTGGATCAAGGATGCCCCAAAGTTTGGAACAGATACTGATGAAGCAGTGTTATCTTTCATTGAAGAATATGCAACATGTGCTATACCAAAAAGCACAGAAGAGAAAAAGTTAAAGGAGCAAGTTTTACGTTTCCAAAGTCATCGGTGTGGAAAATACTGTCGATGGAAATACAAGAGCAAAGATAAATTCTACACTAAATGTCGATTTGGATTTCCTAGACCTGTTCTTTCAAAAGGAAGAGTAAACAGTTTTATGTCAGCAGTGAGACATACTATTACAAGAAAATCACCTAAGAATACCTACAACCTAAAAAGAAAAGAAGAATCAAAAAATATAAATGACTACAACCCAGTCATTTTATCCATGTGGAATGCTAACATGGATATACAGTATGTAGCTGACAATTCCATTGCTGTTGCTCGATATGTAACGTCTTACATTACTAAATCAGAAAAAACTGAATTGAAAGAAATGTGGGAAGAGATTTCTCATGAGAAGACTGTCAGTAAGAAGCTGTACAGTTTCAGTTTAAAGATGTTATCGCATCGAGAAATTGGATCCTACTAATGTTCAGATAGGTTATCTTCTGCAAGTCTCTACTCGAAATCAAGAAGAATAATTTGGGCAAGTTTAGGCCTTGCAGCAATGAGAAATCGGGTACTGAAATCTGTTGGAGAAATTGAATATTTGGCCGAGAATGACCCAGAAAGTACAGATATTTTGAAATCAAACATGTTGGACACATATTACCCAAAGAGAAGTCTTCATCTAGAGAACATGTGTCTCTATGAAGTGCTGCAGAACTACATTTATTCAAGGAAAGCCACAGAAGACATCAACAATGGAAAATATAAAGTCATTGGTGAGGAAGGATGTTTGGTGAAGCAAACAAAAGGAAGTTTGATTAATCACAGGAAGCTGAGTTGCGACACTACTGACAAAAAGGAATTTTACTACTTGGCTCTTTTACAGCTGTTTAAACCATGGCGTTCAGAGGACGAACTACTGGGAGAATTTCAAAGCTATGAAGATTCCTTTAATGCTTGCAAAGACAGCATAGAATGCAGTACTTTCACAAATTATGTGCAAATGTTAAATGAAGAAATTGAACAGGAAACTACAATTGCAGCTGAAGTAGCTAGAGACAGTTCTCAAGACAGCCAAAGTTCTGGAACACTCAGTCAAGATCCCCTAGGACAACCAATCGTTGAAAATGAAGCTGCAATAGTTATGACTGAAGTGGAAACGGCTATGAATCAAGCTCAAGAAGAATTTATAGACTTACCAAATTTGGAAAGACAACTGAATGAAGAGCAGCAACAAATTTATGAAGAGATCAGAAACAAAATTGATCACGGATTACTACATGAAAAAAAAGAGTGCTCATGCACATCATTTCAACCAATCAGGATGTATGTAAGCGGACAAGCTGGAACTGGAAAAAGTTTCTTAATAAAAGTCATCAGAAGCTACCTACAGCAAAAAATGGATTCAACTTTGTCTTGTGTGGTTACTGCTCCAACTGGGTTAGCAGCATATAACATAAAAGGAATCACCTTACATCGTTTGCTAATGTTACCAGTGGAGCATGAGAACAAAATACAATACCACAAGCTAACTGGAGAAGCATGCTTAGAAGTTTCAAGAGTATTGAAGAAGATGCAAGTTCTCATCATTGATGAGGTGAGCATGGTATCAAACTTAATGCTTGCCTTTGTGCATTTAAGAATGCAGCAAATTCTAAGGACAGACTATGACGTGTTATTTGGTGGAAAACATGTCATAGTTTTTGGGGATCTTCTACAGCTTACTCCAGTTAAAGGACAACCAGTGTTTAATACTGTGACACATGAAGACACAAAGAAGTCATTGGGAAGCATTGGTAATGCAAATATTTGGTCCTTCTTTGAGTACAAGGAACTTACTACTAATATGAGGCAAGCAAACGATGAAGAATATGGAAGTATTCTGAAAGATATCAGAATTGGACTACTCACTGAAGCTGGCACGAAAGCATTACAGAGTCGGTTGCTACATAATTTATTCCCAAAGGAAGAAATAGTTGCAGAGAAAATATACAAGAACATTGCAGAAAAGAAAAGTGTCATCTGCTTAATGCCAACTCTACGTGAATGCTCAATATTCAATGAGGAACTTTTGAAATTGGAAAAGGAAGAGATTAGGAAATTGGAAGCAGTGGACAAAATTCAGCATGAAACAATTACTATTACATTAACAGGCAAACTGAAAAATAAATTGGATTCAATAGAGAAGAACATTTCCAAAACTGCTGGATTAGAAAAAAATCTATATGTTTGCATGAACTGTAGAGTATTTTTAAGGAGAAATTTGGATGTTGAAAAAGGTTTAGTGAATGGAGCTATGGGAAGAGTTGTGGGTTTTATTAATTTCCAGAAAAAAGATGGAATTGAATGTTTAAAAATAAAATTTGATCAGATAGAAGAAGTTATAGACATTTGTCGTTGTACAGTTCGTTTCATGCTTGTGAAAGACTTATATGTACGAAGGAAACAGTTTCCGTTTTCTCTAGCATATGCTGTAACTATTCACAAGTCTCAAGGATTGACTGTAGATTGTGCTTTTGTAAACATTGGTTCAACTGTGTTCAAAGAAGGTATGGCTTATTTTGCTTTGTCACGAGTGAAAACATTAACTGGTTTATTTAAGATAGACTTTGATGATTCAAAAGTTAGTGCTGATGCAAATTGTGTAAAGGAGTATAATAGATTAAGAAGAACCTATGCTCCTCATTTAGGTCAGTATCCTGTGTTGGAGAAATGTGTTGTTTCTCGAAAAAGGAGAATTGAGAATATCTGTAATGAGGATGTAGAGAGGAGAAAAAAAAAGAGGAGTGATGTAATTGCAAGCAAAAAGAAAAAGGAAAATGCTGAAGAGGTTGTAGGTTGTCATTTTGAAAATAGCTCTGGTGTCAACTGCTACGCTAATGTAGTGCTGAATGTTGTATTTTATCTGGAAAGTTTGCAACAGCAAATAATAGTAAATCAGAGAAAAAGATTCTGTTCTGAGTTGAGTCTCCTTTTTGAAAAGCTGAGTAATGATAAAACTCAAATAGAAAGTGCTACTGAAATTAGAAAACTTTTAGATGTATGTTCAGGACGAACACAGTTTTCTCAAAATGTACAGCAAGACGCACAGGAATTCTTGATGTATTTTCTTCAGGTACTGGAAGAAGAAGGGGTACAAATTGAAAATATGTTTGGTGTCTCTTATAAATGGGAACATAGTTGTGAAAACTGTTTCAATACATGTGGCTCTAATGTTGATTCTGAAAGGTTTATTTATTTAACATTGCCAGAGAGTAAAACAGTCACTTTTGCTAAATTAGTTAAAGATGCTAATCATAGCATGGAATGCGGTGAGTGTAAATCTGACATGTTTTCAACGTTAATTTTAAAGGAATACGGACAGTATGTAATTTTAATGATGCAACGATGTAGAGCTGATGGTTCAAAATTGGATACTTTAATAAAGAAGTTTATAGGACAGCAATTATCAATTTCAGGAAAAACTTTTGTAACAGTTGCAATAATTTTCCATGAAGGACCTACTGTAACTTCAGGACATTACACAGTTTATCTTAAATGTGAAAAAGGCTGGACACTGTGTAATGATTCCCAATTGATTTTCAAGCAACGTTTGCCTTTTGATTTAGCAAATTCCTATCTAATCTTCCTGAAACCTGAATTTTAGAGAGAATTGGCAAGATCTGTACAAAACAATTTTACCATTTTATTGGATTACCATTGGAATTTTCAAATAAAAAGATTTTTCAAATTACCATTTGGCCTAAAAGAAAGGTAACCAATTGTATTGTGGACTTATTTAATTACTAATTAATCTTTTGGAAACCAAAATTTTAGAGAGAATCGGTAACATCTGTACAATTTAAATTTTGGAATTTTATTGGATTACCATTGGAAATTTAATCAAAAAAGAATTTTAAAATTACCATTTGGCCTAAAGGAAAGGTAACCAGATGTATTGTGGAGTTATTTGAGATATATTATTTTTGTGATTATGCTTCTGTAACAAAATTGTCAGACGGTATTTTAAAGAAATAGTTATTGTTATTAGATGATATTTTTTTGAATATTTTGCATTTCTATAATGTTATGTTTAAGTGAAAAGAGATTCTGGGCTTTTTTAAAACAATCTTTGAGATTGTTATTTTTTTTTGCCCGCTGTTAAGTGATGAATGCAATTGCTTTCACGATTTATAGTGAGATGCAATATATTCTGAAAACAGCAAAAAAATGGCAAAAAATTGTTTTTGGAAAATATGTAAATACGTGTACTGTATTATATAATGTTTTATTAAATATTAATACTTTTTTCTTTTTTTTCAGATTGAGAAAGAAAATTTTCGAAAAAAAACCCCATTTTTACAAGCAATTTCAATTAAATTTAAAATGATAATTAAATTGTTGGGTGGGTCAGGTAAGTCAGAAATTAGATGGTCCCTTTCTTCCACTTCTCCTCAAACAGATTTTCAGTATTTCGTTATTAATCCCTCAAAGACCTTGTAATGTGGTAATTGTTTTTTAGTCTTTTTAAAAAAATAAATAAATAAATACGTACGGTAAAAAAAAAAAAAAAATCTTTTTAAGAAAAAATTAAAAAAAGTTGAGAGGTAAGGTTGGCTCTTAAAAGAGCCGTTGTGTTCATGCAGGGACAGAGGAAAGGAAGAATGGGAATATTAGCTGGTAGGACAAATGTGCTGGTCTATTTTGTTGTTAATTAGGGGAACACTGGTCTCCCTATGAACAATTAGACCATGGCAATTTGAGCACCGCATTGTAACCCTCGCAAACCGATGGTTAGTTTCCACAGGACCAGAAAAAGGTGAATCTGCCCCCACAGATGAAGGGCTCAGCTGAGCTTCCGAAGATGGACTCGGCTGAGCTGCTGTGGATGTGCTTGCTCGACTTACTGAAGGGTTTCCTCTAGTATGTCGAGCATGTGTCCTAGGGTGTACATCCTCAAGGTGTCGTAACATAGTGTGATTCCCGAAGGAATACTTCTTGTTAGGATTACCTCTAGAAAGTACACGCTGACACAGCTTGCAAGTCACTAAAGCAGCATTTACTTTTTAGTCGCCCTCAGGAAAAGTAAAATACTCCCATATAAAAGAGCTCTTCTGTTTCCTCCTTCTCTGCCTGATGGTGGTGCTGCTAGCCTCACTCTCAGAAGAGGATTGCTGGTCTGCCATCGTATCCCAAAGACAACTCAGCTCCTTCTCCTAAGGGATCACAAGCAGAAATGAGGGGAATGGGTGTGGTGTAGGAGAGTTCTAGAACTGAAACTACTTTGAACCAATCAAAAGTTTTGTTTCTTGATCACATGACCCACCGTGAGCGTACGTTACGCTTACGGTGCGCTTACGGAGCGCTTACGGTAAAAGTACGCATGCGCGTATAAAAGAAACGCGCACGCGCGCATGCGCTTAACAGGCACGCCCCAACACTTCCGCGTAACGTGCGCGCGGCTACGTAAATTGTGTAACCATACGCAAAAAGAGTAGAAATATTACGTACATTACGCAAACCGTACGCTTACCGTAAGCTTACCGTACGCGCACGTAAAAAAAAAAAAAAAAAAAAAAAAGGAAAAAAAGAATCACTATGTTATACTAATATATCTTACCTGTTTGGTAAAAAAAAATGAGAAAAAATAATATATTGCAGAATTTTTAAAATTTAAGCATAGTATTTTAAGAGAATATAGAGTAAAAAAAAAATTTAAAAAACCTTGCAAATAAAAAAAAAACACGTTTAATATAAGAATTTGTATTAAAAAAACCATACAAAATCAATGAAAAAACCATGGGTATCACACATGTTATAGGTAAGAATTAGCATTTAAAAAACCATACAAATTCACTGAAAAAACCATGGGTTTCACACACGTTATAGTTAGGAATTAGCATTTAAAAAACCTTGCAAATTCAGTGAAAAAACCATGGGTTTCACACACGTTATAGTTAGGAATTAGCATTTAAAAAAACCTTGCAAATTCAGTGAAAAAACCATAGGTTTCACACACGTTATAGTTAGCTGGACATTTCACTCGTAAAAAACCAATGAAATTCCCACGTTATAGTTAGTTAAGCTAACTATAACTCGCGCACCCGCAATCCACTGCTGATGACGTCACATATTACATCACTCATGACATGGTCAGTGACATCACTCATGACATCACTGATGACATCTAAAATGACATCACTGATGACATCATCCTTGTGACAGAGTGGCAGACCTCCTCTCACCCTAATATAACCTTTGAAACACACATTCAAAAATAGAGACTAAAATTTTCCAAAAAATGGACATACCAATACCAGTTACAACAACCTCTTCAGTAATTCTAAGATCCACATACACATCCACACATTCACGAACAGTCCTGTACAGTCACTCATACATGTACTCATTCATCATATGTACTCATACACCTATTCATCCTGCTACACAATGCCACTCATCCACAGAGTTACTGACACACATAGTCACTCATGCTAATAAAGAATCAAACATCAATTTACTTGCATATACAGTTATACACACACCACCAAACGTACTTCAAAAGAAACTTACACATACTTAGTCTTTTAAACAATCACTTATAGAAACACATACTTATTCATACAGGAACTCTTTCAATCTCTCACTCTCACATATACTCACTTATATACACAAATAGTCACATATATTAGTTTAAAACATATGTAGTTACTCATAAAGACACTATTGAAACAGTCATTCACTCACTAACACACCCATACACACACTCATCCACCCATACAGTCCTGCACACATGCTGTCTTCAACACATACAACCAGTGAGTCACTCATACATGCACCTATGCACTACGTAATACCCCCCACCGAACAATGCAGACACTCAGACTGATACTCAAAAAACCACCTAATATCCTATAGAAACACCCATGTAGCTGGTCACCAACCCATGCAGCCACTTATACACAAAGTGAGAGTCTGATACAGATATTTACATATTTAAACATTACTCAGTAAGCCATATATTCACTAAGATACACTTAATCAGTCAGTTATACAATCAATTTTTCAGAAACAAATCATCCATTTAGACACTTATATACCCATTTATTCTTCCATCGTCCGTGAGATATACATATATAAAACATATTTAATTTTCAGACAAATACACATTCACTGGATGATGTCATCAGTGATGTCATTTGAGATGTTATCAGTGATGTCATGAGTGATGTCACTGACCATGTCATGAGTGATGTAATATGTGACGTCATCAGCAGTGGATTGCGGGTGCGCGAGTTATAGTTAGCTTAACTAACTATAACGTGGGAATTTCATTGGTTTTTTACGAGTGAAATGTCCAGCTAACTATAACGTGTGTGAAACCTATGGTTTTTTCACTGAATATATATATATATATATATATATATATATATCCCAAATTGCTTCTGCAGCTTTAAAGAAGCACTCAGCAGACAGGTAAGTGAGTCCACTTTATTGCAAAGATGAAGGTGGTCTTTCACCCGTATTGTCAATCCTTAAGCCTACGCGTTTCGGAGCTTGACGTTCCTTCTTCTTGGGCTGATTGACGATTACAGGATCAGCAGTCATTGATGGCGTCCCATGATTCGCTTCGCTTTAGTAGTGAGCGGATCTCGTTCGGCTATAGTAGCGCAAACCTCGTTTCAGCTCTCGTAGCGGTGTGCACTGGGACTCGTAGTTTCCATCTGCCGCATTATCACCCACAGTGGGTCCCGCAATTGTTCAATGATTAAAAGGTTTCAGGACTTAGTTCGATATCTCTGAAAGCAGGCACTTCAATGCGCCCCGGATGAGAAGATGACACCTTCATTAGTGTGATGCTCCTGCTGTGCCGGCTAAAACAGGAGAATTCCTATTTTCACGGCCCCTTACTCCACGGGCGTTGGCCCTCTGTTTCCGGTGGTGCTTCTTCCACGACCGAGGCCGTCGTGTAAACATTTATATCCCAAATTGCTTCTGCAGCTTTAAAGAAGCACTCAGCAGACAGGTAAGTGAGTCCACTTTATTGCAAAGATGAAGGTGGTCTTTCACCCGTATTGTCAATCCTTAAGCCTACGCGTTTCGGAGCTTGACGTTCCTTCTTCTTGGGCTGATTGACGATTACAGGATCAGCAGTCATTGATGGCGTCCCATGATTCGCTTCGCTTTAGTAGTGAGCGGATCTCGTTCGGCTATAGTAGCGCAAACCTCGTTTCAGCTCTCGTAGCGGTGTGCACTGGGACTCGTAGTTTCCATCTGCCGCATTATCACCCACAGTGGGTCCCGCAATTGTTCAATGATTAAAAGGTTTCAGGACTTAGTTCGATATCTCTGAAAGCAGGCACTTCAATGCGCCCCGGATGAGAAGATGACACCTTCATTAGTGTGATGCTCCTGCTGTGCCGGCTAAAACAGGAGAATTCCTATTTTCACGGCCCCTTACTCCACGGGCGTTGGCCCTCTGTTTCCGGTGGTGCTTCTTCCACGACCGAGGCCGTCGTGTAAACATTTATATCCCAAATTGCTTCTGCAGCTTTAAAGAAGCACTCAGCAGACAGGTAAGTGAGTCCACTTTATTGCAAAGATGAAGGTGGTCTTTCACCCGTATTGTCAATCCTTAAGCCTACGCGTTTCGGAGCTTGACGTTCCTTCTTCTTGGGCTGATTGACGATTACAGGATCAGCAGTCATTGATGGCGTCCCATGATTCGCTTCGCTTTAGTAGTGAGCGGATCTCGTTCGGCTATAGTAGCGCAAACCTCGTTTCAGCTCTCGTAGCGGTGTGCACTGGGACTCGTAGTTTCCATCTGCCGCATTATCACCCACAGTGGGTCCCGCAATTGTTCAATGATTAAAAGGTTTCAGGACTTAGTTCGATATCTCTGAAAGCAGGCACTTCAATGCGCCCCGGATGAGAAGATGACACCTTCATTAGTGTGATGCTCCTGCTGTGCCGGCTAAAACAGGAGAATTCCTATTTTCACGGCCCCTTACTCCACGGGCGTTGGCCCTCTGTTTCCGGTGGTGCTTCTTCCACGACCGAGGCCGTCGTGTAAACATTTATATCCCAAATTGCTTCTGCAGCTTTAAAGAAGCACTCAGCAGACAGGTAAGTGAGTCCACTTTATTGCAAAGATGAAGGTGGTCTTTCACCCGTATTGTCAATCCTTAAGCCTACGCGTTTCGGAGCTTGACGTTCCTTCTTCTTGGGCTGATTGACGATTACAGGATCAGCAGTCATTGATGGCGTCCCATGATTCGCTTCGCTTTAGTAGTGAGCGGATCTCGTTCGGCTATAGTAGCGCAAACCTCGTTTCAGCTCTCGTAGCGGTGTGCACTGGGACTCGTAGTTTCCATCTGCCGCATTATCACCCACAGTGGGTCCCGCAATTGTTCAATGATTAAAAGGTTTCAGGACTTAGTTCGATATCTCTGAAAGCAGGCACTTCAATGCGCCCCGGATGAGAAGATGACACCTTCATTAGTGTGATGCTCCTGCTGTGCCGGCTAAAACAGGAGAATTCCTATTTTCACGGCCCCTTACTCCACGGGCGTTGGCCCTCTGTTTCCGGTGGTGCTTCTTCCACGACCGAGGCCGTCGTGTAAACATTTATATCATTGAACAATTGCGGGACCCACTGTGGGTGATAATGCGGCAGATGGAAACTACGAGTCCCAGTGCACACCGCTACGAGAGCTGAAACGAGGTTTGCGCTACTATAGCCGAACGAGATCCGCTCACTACTAAAGCGAAGCGAATCATGGGACGCCATCAATGACTGCTGATCCTGTAATCGTCAATCAGCCCAAGAAGAAGGAACGTCAAGCTCCGAAACGCGTAGGCTTAAGGATTGACAATACGGGTGAAAGACCACCTTCATCTTTGCAATAAAGTGGACTCACTTACCTGTCTGCTGAGTGCTTCTTTAAAGCTGCAGAAGCAATTTGGGATATAAATGTTTACACGACGGCCTCGGTCGTGGAAGAAGCACCACCGGAAACAGAGGGCCAACGCCCGTGGAGTAAGGGGCCGTGAAAATAGGAATTCTCCTGTTTTAGCCGGCACAGCAGGAGCATCACACTAATGAAGGTGTCATCTTCTCATCCGGGGCGCATTGAAGTGCCTGCTTTCAGAGATATCGAACTAAGTCCTGAAACCTTTTAATCATTGAACAATTGCGGGACCCACTGTGGGTGATAATGCGGCAGATGGAAACTACGAGTCCCAGTGCACACCGCTACGAGAGCTGAAACGAGGTTTGCGCTACTATAGCCGAACGAGATCCGCTCACTACTAAAGCGAAGCGAATCATGGGACGCCATCAATGACTGCTGATCCTGTAATCGTCAATCAGCCCAAGAAGAAGGAACGTCAAGCTCCGAAACGCGTAGGCTTAAGGATTGACAATACGGGTGAAAGACCACCTTCATCTTTGCAATAAAGTGGACTCACTTACCTGTCTGCTGAGTGCTTCTTTAAAGCTGCAGAAGCAATTTGGGATATAAATGTTTACACGACGGCCTCGGTCGTGGAAGAAGCACCACCGGAAACAGAGGGCCAACGCCCGTGGAGTAAGGGGCCGTGAAAATAGGAATTCTCCTGTTTTAGCCGGCACAGCAGGAGCATCACACTAATGAAGGTGTCATCTTCTCATCCGGGGCGCATTGAAGTGCCTGCTTTCAGAGATATCGAACTAAGTCCTGAAACCTTTTAATCATTGAACAATTGCGGGACCCACTGTGGGTGATAATGCGGCAGATGGAAACTACGAGTCCCAGTGCACACCGCTACGAGAGCTGAAACGAGGTTTGCGCTACTATAGCCGAACGAGATCCGCTCACTACTAAAGCGAAGCGAATCATGGGACGCCATCAATGACTGCTGATCCTGTAATCGTCAATCAGCCCAAGAAGAAGGAACGTCAAGCTCCGAAACGCGTAGGCTTAAGGATTGACAATACGGGTGAAAGACCACCTTCATCTTTGCAATAAAGTGGACTCACTTACCTGTCTGCTGAGTGCTTCTTTAAAGCTGCAGAAGCAATTTGGGATATAAATGTTTACACGACGGCCTCGGTCGTGGAAGAAGCACCACCGGAAACAGAGGGCCAACGCCCGTGGAGTAAGGGGCCGTGAAAATAGGAATTCTCCTGTTTTAGCCGGCACAGCAGGAGCATCACACTAATGAAGGTGTCATCTTCTCATCCGGGGCGCATTGAAGTGCCTGCTTTCAGAGATATCGAACTAAGTCCTGAAACCTTTTAATCATTGAACAATTGCGGGACCCACTGTGGGTGATAATGCGGCAGATGGAAACTACGAGTCCCAGTGCACACCGCTACGAGAGCTGAAACGAGGTTTGCGCTACTATAGCCGAACGAGATCCGCTCACTACTAAAGCGAAGCGAATCATGGGACGCCATCAATGACTGCTGATCCTGTAATCGTCAATCAGCCCAAGAAGAAGGAACGTCAAGCTCCGAAACGCGTAGGCTTAAGGATTGACAATACGGGTGAAAGACCACCTTCATCTTTGCAATAAAGTGGACTCACTTACCTGTCTGCTGAGTGCTTCTTTAAAGCTGCAGAAGCAATTTGGGATATAATATATATATATATATATATATATATATATGTATATATTGTCACCAGGTACATTTTTTGTCTTCGAGGGAGCTATATCCCTGGGACTACAGTATAGGGGAAGACAATTAAATAGCTCTGCAGCTCAAGGCATACTGAAAGGCTACACTCTGCAGTTTTAGGTGTATATTGTGATTCGGGGCCTGACAACGTTTCCCCCAAAAATGAATGTGCAGCTGAAATGTGTAAAAAATAAAAAAATTAAGTAGCACCTTTTTGGATGGGTCTGTACTTGATTATGTGTGGGTGAGGAGCCATCCCCCAGAAGTGGAGAAAGGTAGAAGGTTCCACGTTTGTACCCTCAATAACAATTGTGGGAGGAGCAGAGCTGGCAATGATAACAGTGGTCTAAGATCAGATATCAATGGCCACATGTTGGCAGGGACCTAGGGAGGAGTAAGAACGGGTTTAGGGAGGTTAACCCCCTCCTAGAAGAGTAAGCCCATTGCAAGTCAGGGTCAAAAAAGGTAATACATTACTCCAACTTGCAGTAAGTGCAGCACCACACATGGTGAACCACTGGAACTGCAACACACTCCCATAGAAAACAATGGAGGTAAGGACTTAAAATAAAACTCATAGAAAATAAAGTAATTTATTTAAAATAGTTAAAAATATGAATGCATAAGATTTACTGGTACAAAAATATCTAACACTAAAGCATATGTATTTAATTATGAACTATTTTAACAATGTTTTTAAATGTATACATTTTTTTAACATTTATTTTTATTAAAATATAATACATTACTCCTAGTTAATTCCAAGCACCACTTTTAATAGTTCTTAATGTACAATATAAGTATTTTGGTATTTTATTTATAATAGTTCTCCAGTGTTAGGCCTGCCATCCTTGGCCTGGTTTTCCCCTGTATTTTTGCTGTGTGATGGATTTCGTTTTTGCACCACTTTTTATAGTTGTGAATGTATAATACAAAAATATATAATTTATTTTTGAATTTATGTTTGAAGTTGCACTTCAGAAAAACTATTTTCAGTTAATTCAATATATTTAAACTAATTTGAGATTTAATTAAAAATTAAGGGGCATATCAGCAACAACCGGCGATAATTATCGCTAAGCGCACTTAGCACTAGGATAATTATCGCCGGCTAACGTGGATTTTTATCGCTGAGATAGCGTGCTATTAGCAAGGCTTATCTCAAAGCAATAAAAATCCTAGCACTAACTGCCAAACGTGAGATTATCTCTGGAAACCCAGCGATAATCTCACGAAGATTGGCGTTAGCTTGATGATGGGGCCTCACATACTTAGCCATGATATCCACCTTCCATAGGATATCATGGCTAAGTCAGTCCTGAAGCAGGCGTAAGGAAAGTAGCGATAACAGGGGTTATCGCTACTTTCCTTGCCGCCATGCTTCATAGCGTGGGGCTTGATGATAGGAGAAATGTCGCTTAGCGACATTTCTCCAGTCTTGTCAGGTCAGGAACGCCCACTTTGCTTCTCATTAGAGATGCAAAGCTGGGCGTTAAGAATCCAGACGCTAATGCAAGGTTTCACTTGATAGCGTAACCTTGCTAATTAGACGATAAAATTATCATCGCTTTTCGCCCGTAAACGGACGCAAAAGCGGCGATAATTTTATATCGCCTCGTTGCTGATATGCCCCTAAGTTAATAGTGCTCCAGCATTTTATATGTAAGTATATATAACTAATATACATTAATATTTCACATAAAATACATTTATGATATTTTTGTTAGTTAAACACACTTTTTTACTTTTTCATATTTTTTACTATAGGTAGACTCCACAGTCAGGGTAAATTATAAGGAAAACTAAAGAAGTTTATTAAACTTTAAATAGGGTTTAATGTGAATAAATGGTTTGAGTTTTGCTGTGGCCCACCGAACATAGAACATTGAGGCTGCCTTAAATAGTGTAGAAGATCTAATGAATCAAGGAACTACAGACCTCATGTAAAATGTAATTTGTTATTGCAGGCAATGAAATTCACAAAATCACAACATTAGCATTGGCAAAAGGACTTCTCCTTTTGCAAAAACATTCTCTTATGAGATGTAAAACTTCTTTAGGTATCCTTTCAGAGATACAAAGGGGAAGGGGCATGAAAGGGGCATCACCTCTCCTAGTTTTGATTTATAAAGGAATATATTAATGTATTGTGGCCGCAAATGTGGTTGCAAACCATTGATTATTTACTGATTCCCAAGTTGGGGTGCTAACTGATTCACAATGGGGAAGGGGATCAAGTAGAGCTTATATAATGAGTCAAACTCATTAGCTGGAACCACACCCAAGAGCTGAAGTCACAGAAATTCTCACAGGGTTACACAGACAAGAGCATGGCGGATGCTTAATATACATACATAAAAGCCTAAATTATAACCTATCTAAGTGAGTTTGTTTTTTATGTTAGCCTGCTTTCCACCTTCTCCGAATCTGATGCCATGTGGGTTCTTTTCTGTGCTACAGTGCCTAGTAACCTAACACGGAGGATATTGTTAAAGTGAAAATTGCTTTGTATTTGTGTTTCAAGGTGAATTCCATTCTGAAGTTCATATTGCAATACTTGTTTTTTCATATCCATTGTAGATATAATTACATGATAGATAATGCTTTGTTTATTAGGGATAGAGCATACACTAAAGAATACATTATTGTTATGGTACTAGCCTTGAATTTTATGAAAGAGTGATGGGCATAGTATATCTATTTATGAGAAGGTTTTTCATGCAGGTAAAGCTTAGCTTTAAGTTCTTTGTTGTCAGCTTACTACTGTCTGGAATGGAAGTTTTGTTACTTGTGGTAGTGTATTTGGGGTACAGTCTTTAATTACTGTCCCATTAAGTGCAGGATATAACTCCTTTAATCCTTTCACGATATTCCTAATTTAGACATTGAGCGTATGGTTGTTCTCATTAATATTTCCAATTTGATCATTTATAGTTGAGCTTCATTAACAGGACCTTTTATAGTTCAATTCTGTGTATTTCCTTTCTATAGGGATACCCCACATATACCAATAAGACGTTGTCCTTTTGAGGGTTTGTGTAGGTACCTTTGTTAGACATTATGGGATCTGTGAATAATATAAATCGAAAACACCTACTTTGAATTATATTTCTTTTTAGAATAATCATTTTTTGTAGATATTCTTTATGTTTGTTTTATTGCATTTAATGTGTTGCTTTAGTTCTAAGGTGTTGGTGGTGTACTCGGCCACAGTGATGGACTTCTCTGTTTTTATGACTGTTATTGCAGCAAACACATATGACGATGGACAGAACGCAGAAACGTTTCAGACTCTCACCCCATTACTATTAGATCTGGGTTAAGTACATCATCGTGCTTTTGCTCACTTCGTCACTCCAGTCAGACTCACCCATATGCAAATCAGGCTGGACCCTGTTCCTCAAGGCAATAGTCCTGCCAGAATGGCCAGGCCAGTTACTCCCTGGACTGCAAACAAGCATCCTGGTACTGGTTTCGTTATTACACCCCTCATCAGCCAGGCTAACTTGAATCCAGTGGCGAAGTTAGCAAGGAACCCACTTCTGGGCAGACCCTGCCAACTTAGGACAAACAAAGCACACACAATATGATGATGGACCGAGTGCTGAAAGTTTTCAGATAGTCACTCCCAGTCACTATTAGATCTGGGTTAAATCCATCATCGTTCTTCTTCTCACTTCGCCACCGAAGCTCATTCAAATGGCCTGGTGAAAGTAGCAATGACCTTAGGACATGCAAAAACTGTTTTCTATTAAGCATAGAACTTTGGGAGCCTTTATTTATGGACTTGTGAACAAGGCCTTTCTCTGCTTGAATGAGGGAGGTAAAATGTGTTTGGGGGAGCGGAGGCAGAAACATTGGCAAATACTTTAAAGCAGCAGAATTACTGACATGTTTTTCCCACAAAAAAGTACTTGGTGAGGAGCTGCCATACCTCCCACAATGCATGTTTTGCCAGCTTTTCACAGAGCTCAGCTACAATTTTTAAGTAAAAACTTTTTTGTGCTTTCCAGCATCACAGTATTACAATGTTTTCTAAATAGTTAAAGGTAGTCCTCAGTAGAGGAGAGGATGACCTGGGCTCGCTGCTATACAGCAAATGTCATAGGTATACATTATGCTGGGGATCTTAGCAAGATGGCTGGGTAGACTTGTGGAGACAGGGATCCCACACTAAAAATGTTAATCCTATAGCTGTGCACTTCAGCAGCTACGCAGCACATCAGCTTGTTGACATTTGTCCCCAAGATGAATGATGAACAGAAGTGTACCACTTGAGACCATTAAGAAGAGGCGAACCGTCCCATGGACTAGGAGCGTGAGTCACGCTGTGGGCAAAAGTTAACTTTGCAGGCTTGGTAAACACCCTACCTGTCATTGGCCACGCAGTGAGAAGTCATGGGACAGCAAAACCTCTCTTTCGCTCCCCTGAGAGCACTCATATGGGTGTCAGCACCGCGGTGAGCCTTGAATTTGAGCAGCTCCTCCTTCCCACACCTCCGTGCACATCGAGCACCAGTTGGCCCTGACTTTTTGGGAGGAGTTGTAGCCTGGATTGGACCCCCGAGAGCTACCTTAGCTATCATAGAGTGCACTGACCTTGAAACATAGATACTTCAGTGTCGCTGTGACACATCTCCTAACTAGCACACCAAACTATCAAAAATATTTGGGAATTGTTCAATACTACTCTACTGATAGGAGAGCGATTTTAAGAAAGCAACACTGGTAAAATAAAGTCTGCAAAGTTGCTGTAGGGCCGCACAGGGGCTCTGCTGCACACTTGGAGATTGTGTGGGGCTGGCACAATGAGGAAAAATGCTGTACTCTGTGAATCCCCCACCCCCAATCAGGGACTGATAATGGGCAATGAAATACCTATGATCATACACTGAGTGAGTAGAGAACGAACACTCGCAGGACCAATTGCAAATAAATACCTATAATCGTACACTGAGTGAGTAGAGAACGAACACTCGCAGGACCAATCTGACACATGACTTGCTCCTGAGCCTTCCTGAGGTGATGAGGTGCCTGAGATTACGGTGTGGCTGTAAAGTTGTACTAGTAAAGCATTTGATGAGATCTGGTGTGATGGGGAAGCGACGTGGATTTCAACAGGATCTGTAAAGACAGCTAGGACCATCTGCTGATCAAGGTAAGGAGAAAAGTGGGGATAGCTGTATAGTGTAGGGAACAATGTCTGAGGAAGAAAACATGTGGAAAATAAGGACAACGTTGATGTAATACTGGAGCTCATAGCTGCTTTGTGCAAAGTGTTTGTGACTAAAATTGAACAAGTAGCCGTAGATCTCAATTT
Organism: Triturus cristatus; assembly: GCF_964204655.1. Taxonomy (NCBI): domain Eukaryota; kingdom Metazoa; phylum Chordata; class Amphibia; order Caudata; family Salamandridae; genus Triturus; species Triturus cristatus. The sequence goes on from NC_140583.1 coordinate 150,585,905, forward strand.
TTTTAGAACTGATCAGAATAAACTTGCTAACAGATTGATGAAGGGTAATCAGCAAAGGCAAGGTCAAGGAGAACAGTCTTAGACCTTCAAAGGCAATTCACAGGCTTAAAAAAACAAATAATAATTATTGAGCCAAGAGCTGAGTATGCAGAGGGTTGCTCCAGAAGAAGTCATTTTAGGATTGAAGGTCTGACAGAAAATTGAGGGATCAAACATGGAGGTATATTGCTTGGAACAATGGTTGGAAGAGATAGGTGTCTCTTACACGTCTTCTTTGTCAGAAAAGCACACACGTTTCCCAGAAAGCTGGGGCTCCCTGAGGCCTGTGGTGGCAAGGGAGTGGGAGACAGCATTCTATAGAGAATGTGAAGACATGGCCCAATAGACCTCGAGGGTAACAAGGTATACCTACATACTAACTATACTACCCGAGTTCAGAATCAAAGAAGCTTGATCTTTGTGCTGGGTACCATCAGCTGGTCTTACATGAACAGTCCCGATACATCACAACATTTTCTACACATGTTGGATTAAGACGATATCGGAAACTGAGTTTTGGGATATCCAGCGGAGCGGAGGTGTTCCAGAAAACCATCAAGGAAATTCTTGTCAACCTCCCCGAAGTAATGAATGTAAGTGATGACATTCTAGTGTACGTAAAGTCAATACCAGAACACAATACAAGGCTAAAGCAAGCCCTCCAAAGGATACAAGACTCTGGGTTCACGCTACACAGAGAAAAATGTGAGTCTCTTTAATGTAACAGAAATGTGCAGTTTCTTGGGGATGGTAAATTACTGCGGCAGATTTATCAAAGACCTGTCCTCCCTTACAACCCCACTGAGAGAACTTACCAAAGCTGCAAATTCCTGGTCGTGGGCCCGGAACGGGCCAAGGCGTTCCAGGCCATGAAAGATGCCCTCTCCAGTTCTACTACGCTGAGATATTTCGATCCGCAACAGCAAACTCAAGTGGGTGTAGATGCTGGCCCAAAAGGACTAGGAGTCGTTTTACTGCAGAGACCCTGTGAGGAGGACGAGTGGGCTCCGGTGGCGTTTTCCAGCAGATCACTGACTGCCATGGAACATAGGTATTCCGAAATAGAAAATGAGGCAATTGCAGTGCATTGTGGGTGCCTCCACTTCCATCTGTACGTGTACGGAAAGCCCTTCCTTGTGACCACAGACCACAAGCCTCTAATTCCCCTGTTTACTGGAACAGCATCTAAGCCCCCACCTTGCATAGAAAAATGAATGCTTCAATTGCAGGAGTACAACTGCAGAATTGAATATCACCTGGGAACAAGAAATCCGGCGGACTACCTGTCCCGTCATCCCCGAGCTGCAACCCTCACTGAAATGGAAGAGGCGGAGGAGACAGAGGAATTTGTCAGGTATGTGGCAGATCGATCTCGCCCACTACCCATCTCTCTAGGGAAATTGTGTCAATCGACCAGACAAGATGAATGCTTACTGAAAACACTTGAAGCTGTCAAGAATAACCAGTGGCTTCTCCTCAAAAGCCAGGGGCAATTCTCACTCCTAAAGCCAGGCGAATGCTGGAGAGCTTACACCACATGAGACATGAAATGAGTGCTGATCCAAATGGCTGTCTCCTTAGGGGTTATCGGTTAGTCATCCCGGCATCCCTTGTGGACTGAGTGATCAGTCTGGCCCATGCAGGACATCAAGGTATGGTGAAAACCAAGAGTCGTCTGAGAACCAAAGTCTGGTTTCCTCTCATGGACGAGAAGGTAGAAGAGACTGTAAGGTCATGTCCCTGGTGTCAAGCCACCAGAGAACAAAGTCATCCTGCGACGATTGTGACAGAGAAGCAACCTGAAGGTCCATGGATAAGTGCAAGTATGGATTTTGGGAGTATTCCAGATGGGAGGCATTCTTTGGTAGTAATAGATGACTATTCCAAATATCCAGAGGTAAAAGTGCTGTCCTCCTTAAGTTCTGGGGAGGTGATACCTAAGATGGAAAAAGTGATGGCTACCCATGGACTCATCAAGGAACTCAGAACGGACAACAGTCCTCCCTTCTAGGGGCAAGAGTTTGCATCAAATTTAGGGTCCCTATGGATCAATCACAAGAAGATCACGCCGAAGTGGCCACAGGCGAATGGAGAAGCTGAACCTTCATGAGGACTCTAAACAAAGTCTTGTGGATTACGGTGGCCAATGGTGATTCGATTGAAAGGGCCATATACTCTTTCCTCAGGGACTGCAGACAAACTCCTCATGCCGCCACGGGCTGTGCCCCTGTGCATCTTCTTATGGGAAGAGTAGTAAGCGACTCCATTTCACATCACCCTCAAAGGGCCCCACAGTGAGTTAATGAACAAGCTGTTGACAGCAAGAGGAAAAAAGTAAATGATCAAGTCAGCAAGAGGCGCCAAGCCCAAAGGTCATGTCTGAAAGTAGGAGATTTGGTTCTAATCCAAGACTGACATCCGGGCAGTAATTTCAGCTTACCTTTTGAGAAAAATCCCTGGTGCATCACCCATGTGCGAGGCTCCCGGGTTACTGCACGGAAAAGCCTGGAACTGGTCACAAGGAATGTATCCACCTTCAAAAAGTTCCATCTCTGTGCTGGTCCCACCATGGGCGGCCCGACGGAAACAGCTCGGAAAGAGACAAGGAAGAATGGTCAGAAGGAGAATTGGAATCCAGCCAAGTGTTAGCTCCACGTCATATGGTGCTCCCTGCAACACCTGTTGATGATATCAATGACAGCTGTAAAAACCGGACCCAGCATAGACTGAGAAGGAATCCTGAGCCGTCCAGCCACTTGCAAGACTACCACTGCTAGATAAGACTGCACAGGAACAGTGACCTGGGATGCAGGTTGGTGACTGAATGCTCGAGGTGATGATTACTATCATGGACCTGTGCGCAAAATGTTAGTTACCTTTGTTTTGGCTTTTTGTATAGTTTTTGGGAGGAATGTTATGTTGCATCTTGCAACAGTTGCGCTGAGGCATACGCAATGTCCTGTAATTGCTAGGGGTGTGCATTAGGCGCACCCCAGCAGCGTGCCTGACAAATGGTTCAGCTCACGCATTGTGGGTGGTGCTAAATAAATAGCCGTGCGCGCGAAGCAGGAGTGGGTCTACGGCTACGTGGGCACGCACTAGGGACCAATCACGTGTGTGTCTCATTTACTTGCCGCAAGCGCAGTGGGGTCTATAATCAGTGAGCACGAGTTCATGCTTATGCGCTACTGACGGTCAGGACAAGGTGAACTTCATGCCACAACATAACAGTGCCGTTCATTAGAAAAAGTGAAAGGAGAGTGGTAAAAGTTTCAATAACTCAACAAAATGTCTACCGACTTCAACCTGTCTCTGGCAGCGTTCAGTGCCATCGCCACCATCTTGGTGTGCTTATACCTTCAAAACATACATATAAAGCAGACTGTCCGAAGGTGTTCAAGCACAAATTGGACTGGTGTAGTTACCTAAAGTAAGAACCTAGGTTCACGGGAATGAACCAAAGGTCATCATAACGGAGATGGAGCTCAATGCATAACGCCGTGTAAGAACAGTGTAATTCCTGAAAGCTACGAAAAAGTGCAATGAACTGAACAAAATACATGGTGGTGGATGCATCCACCTAAAATAAAAATATAACATAGCTAGATCACCTGGGTGAAAATAAATGTCTGGTATGCTTTAGGAAGTCGTTCTTGAACCGTAATGAGTCAGCGGATTGTAACTGTCATCATACACGAGCATGTTATCAAAAAAGATTCAACATGGTAACAACAATCAAATTACTAGTATTGGGAAACGTACATGTTTAAACTATCGTAGCATGCCAACAAGGAGTGTCTTCATCTCAACTTGTTATAATCGCCAATAATATGGAAACCATAAGCCTATAGGGGGCTGAATCCTGGGACGTGCGGTGCTTTACTCGGAGCTGAAACGTTGTGTGCAAAGCCCTGACAGCGCATACCCTAATTTGGTTGCTGGGGTCTACCCATCGAGTCTGGGCCATCACTACAAGCTGCAATGGGCAAGCTGCTGTACCCTACAGCCACTGGGGTCTACATTGTCCACAACCCCTCGCGTTCAAGCCCTGCCGATTTCTATCTGCCAGTATTTACGTTGCTGTGCTGTGCTTTCGCTGCAGCGCGGGACACCCCCGGGCAAAGCCCAGGCCAAGGCTGTGCCCATATTATGCCCATCCGCGACACGAGGAGGCAAAGTAGGGTCCCCCCTCCTCCTTGGCTTTTCAACTAGCTCCTGGTAAGACACCTTTGCTTCCTTTTGCATCAGTATACTTGTCTCCCACACCAAGTGATCTGTGATATGTTATTGATATGTTATTGAGAGAGACAAAGCTTATTCTTACCTTGAAGTGGACAAGCCAATCTTACACCCCAGTACCGCTGCGGTGACAATTGTAGGCAATCCCTCAATGGACCTAAAGCATCTCCAGTTCAAGGTCACTGACCTAAAATCACAAGTAGCACTGATAACAGTCGAGCTGTGCAGATTGTAGCCTCCCATATCTCACACTAAAACTAAGCCTCAGGCAAATGCCAATCCTTAGAGCATTGGTAAACCTCCTTAAAAGTACGCCTTTGCTGCCCTTACAATACAACCTGGGAGTCTTACCTATATCTACCAAAGTTCAACTAAGACCATTTATGTATTGGCTAAGACTCAACAAGACCCCTTCCCTTGGCTGCTACAACAAAGCCTTCCTAAAGATTATGAAATTAGACAAATCCCACAAGATCAAGTGGATAAGATACTGAAGAAATTCACTCAGCGAGGTCTTGAGGAGTTTTAACCTGACAAAGCTTATTTAATCCACCTTACTAGGACGGTCGAAATGGAAACGGGAGAAAACAAATCTGAATCACGGCTCCCTCTCCAGTAATTTTATTGACATTAACTCTTATATGCAACTTTAACCCTTTTTTTAAATAATTTGACCATACCAGCTGCCAGAAAGCTATTCCTGAAGCTAAGATATGGCATCTTACCTTTGCTTTCTTTTACTGCCAAATGAAAGTGCAATGCTGCTAGAAGTCCCATCTATTCAGTAGGCCACCAGGCCGAAAAGAGTTTGTTTTACATCTTATCTTTTATTGTCCCTGCTATGCCTGGCTTAGACATTGCTGGATTGTTCCAATATGGAAACAGCTAGGTGGTGGACACTATCTCCAGGTGCTAAGATTTATGTGCAAGGAGATAAGAGAGTGGTAGTCTGTGCTGTTGCTTACTATCTCCAATAGAATTAGGCTATAACAGCTAAGACTACGGCAACTTCTGGTATGACATCTGGAAACAGTGAGGCATAACCCTGTTCTTATGCATTTTTATCTTTCAACAAATGCTGTACCTGAAATTTTCTGGATTATTTTGGATATGATTTTGCTGGATGTATCTATTGGATGCAATATCTTTATCTGTCATTTTTTTTAAAGATTTAATATAGTGCATTTTACAGCATGTTTTATGTTTCTTGTGTTTTTATATTTATTCTGTCTGTTATGTACCATCCTTTGTGCTTCTATGGGTGGAAAAACCGAATAAAGCTGCTGCTGATGGTGTAAGTAAATAATAGGGCAAAATTAAACCGACCTGTTCCATGACACTATGAAACGGAAAAGGAAAATCTAAAGCGGAACATGCAAAACATTTGCAATGAAAATGTTACAGAGTAAGATTGTATGATCGTCAATACAGGTAACAGCTAACATCTATAAGATCATTTAACCCTTTAGGACTAATAGCATCAAGCTTCTTGATCCAGTATAACTCCCTGCCCAGTAACTGTTTGTTGTTATCCACATCGTTTCTGATGGGCACAGCCTCCGGGATCTCAAATCTCAGTTGACTGATATTGTGCCCTTGAGTATTGAAGTGTAAAGCAATTGTGGACTTGTCATTCCTAGAGTGAATGTTACTATTATGTTCGATTAATCTAGTTTTTATTTTACTTACAAAATAAGCAAACCCACAAGGGCATATCAGAGGATAAACCATGCTCTTGGAAGCACATTTAGCACAGGTGTGAAGTTTAGCTCCTTGGGACTAATGAGTAATTCTATTTCCTCTAATAATGTTATTCCAACTACCGCAGTTTAGGCAAGCTGTGGTTCCTTTGTAAGTTGTATTGACCTTGGAGTTGTCCTTGCTATCTTACAATTCCTTAAGGTTCTTGGTTCTTTGATATGCAAATAGTGGAGGTCGGTTGAAAATAACTCAAAAGTCTACTTCAGTTTGCAGCATAGGCCAATATTTTGGTACAATACCTTTAAGTCTTCTGTTCCTGGTAGACAATTTGGACACAAATACCATCCTCTTAGAGTCCCTAGAGGGGGTCTTGAATGTTTATTTATTTAGTGTTTTGTATAGCGCGAACATTACCTGTTAGGTTATCAGAGAGCTTTACAGCAGTAGCAAGTTCTTTACAAGAATTAGCAAAAACAAGTTAGATACAAATTGGAGCAGGCAAACATGAGAAAACAGTGCAAGGAAAAACAGGCTCTACACAGGGAATAGGGATGGCGAACAGGAGAACATTTGGGGAAGTAGCAGAAAGACGTTGGCAAGAACAAAGGGAGACTGCACGGCACCAGCCTTTGCCCTTAAAGTGACAGTGAGGGGGATAAGAATGCAGAGTGGTAGGCAACGTCACTGAGAAAGGAGTCACGTGGTTTACATATATGAGAGCAGAGTTGGCAATCCCGAAAGAGCTCAAGTACAAGAAAACAGAAAATCTCTGGACTGCTGAAACTCGAGATGCGCTGAGAGAGATTAGGGTAGAAACTTGCCCATTAGGAAAGACTTCACTTCCTTTTTAAATCTTGGTAGACCAGGTATTCTTCTAATATAAGACGGCAGCAAGTTCCAGATTCTGGGGGCAGCCCCAGAGAAAGCTCTGTTGTATGTTTTCTTCTTTCTGGAAGAGGGGTTGTTTCAACACAAAATCCCTGGCACACCAGGAGTGCCTACCTCCTCCGGAATCATGATTTTATGAGCAAAATACGCAGAAGACTTGGAGTGTACAGCCTTATGAGTGATACAGGCCAGTTTTAGTTGGATTCTTGCTTCGAACGGCAGCCAGCTCAGGGCCTTCAGGTGTGGTGAAATGTGATCGCATTTTGTTGAGCCAGTTAGAAGTCTTGCGGTCGCATTAAGACAGGCTTTTAGGGGAGCTGTTGAGATCTTGGGTAGGCCAGATAAGGTTGAGCATCCGTATTCGATCCTAGAGATAACTAACCCTGGGAGTAGTTCATGTAGTCACGCTTTGCGAAGCTACACGAAGATGTACTTGCACTACGCGAGCTACACGTAGCTTCGCGAGCTTGCGTAGTTGCTTGGGGTGCCCGTTCGCAATGGCTTTTCCTTGTTCAGGAGCACGGTGAGCGTGTTCGGGGAGCTGTTTGCATGCTCGGGGGATAATATCTCGCGATCTTACCCATGCGGTCGCCAATGGGCGCTGCCATCTTGTTTTTCAATTGTCCCGCCCGCTCGTGATGCCTTATTTCCTGTTCCGGGTCGCGGATAGCGTGTTCACGATGTGCATTGACGTGTTCGGGCGTGCATTTTACTTGTTCGCGATGAATAGTGCATGTTCGCAAGAAATATCCCGCAAACTTACCCACGCGGTCGCGAATGGGCGCGGCCATCTTGTTTTTCACTCTATGCTATGGTTCTGGGCCTACTTTTCTATCCTCCCTTTATCTTTGCAATCCTTTGTATTTAAAGCATTTTTTCTGACTTTTCTTAGTTATCATCTATCTCTCTCTTTGCCTAAGTTTATATTTTGCATTTTATTTCTACTTTTACTGTGTTTTTTCTTTCTTCTTCCCCTAACTTTTTTTTCCCCTTCTAACTTTTCTTTTCCACCTCCCACCCACCCCAGAACCATGGCCAAGGGCACAGCTAGTGCCAAGGGCAAGGGACCTGCAGGAGCAGCAGACAAGGGCCCCCTGTCTTGCGGCAGAATGCGTCCTGCAGGGGTGCAGGCCCGGCAACTGTTTGGGGAGGAGGAGGTGGCCGCCCTTGTTTTTTTCATCCAGCGCCACCTCCCCTTGACCTTGGCAGCAGGTGGCAGGCCCGGCTCCGGGTACGCTACCCAGGAGCGGCACCGTCGGTGGGCGGAGGTGCGCCGGGCAGTGTTCCGGTGCTCTGGGGTCCGGCACACCCACAATCAGCTAGCCCACCGGTGGTCCGACATCCTGGACCGGGAGCAGGACCTGTTGGACCTGCTAGGTGTCGACGTCGTCGGGCTTGGTTAGTAACTTATTGTGTATAAATTAAATTTGACAAACAACAAGATTACTGCTGCGTGCTACGCGTTGGTGGTAAATTACGTTCCAAAAAGCAAAATCTTCTTTGATTTAAGGACCCAGGTGCTCGGTGGTACACTTACTTGTTTGCAACTTAGTTTGTGCTAGCTTGTGCTGATTATGTAAGAGTTTATTTTACAGAACTGAATTTAGGTAATGCGATTTGCTAGAGCCATTGTCCTTCAGTGAAATAGTGGTGGATGGATATTGGATACTAGGTTTAGTTTGTTAGTATTAGTTAATAATTGTTTTATGAGGTCTGCGTGACGCCTCCTCTGTCACTGAGTGCTGCTTACCCCAGTCCTCCGTAGAACCTTTTGTACTTTGTTTAGTGAGTGGTAGGCTTAGCATGGTCAGTCAGTAGCAGAACTAGATCAGAATCATGCAACCAACCCACAATTTGTTGTATGTATGTATGCACAAATGTATGCATGTGTGCTCCATCTCATCTATGCATTTGATGGCTGAAACAAATGGAAATGCAGACTTAGTGAACAATTGGCCCGTCTGGAATAGGTGGTGTAGGTCAGGTGGTACTTACTAGGCTTCGTTAGTATTTGTAATCAGAATGATTATGGAACACTGGAGTGTTCATAAATAAGTAGACAATCCGTGAATGCAGGAAGAAGCCAGTAGTCGATCCATCTGATTAGATAGGTCAATTTTATTGCAATTGTTGTTTCCTAAAATGTTGTTTGACTTATTTTCCCACATGATTTATTATTATTTGTTTCACAGCACTCCTTAATGTTTGTCTCTTTCTTTATTATATTTTACATGATAATCAGCACCACCCAGGGGCAAGAAGACGGGGTCGGAGTCGGCGGGGGAACCACAGGACCGCTCCTCTACCGAGGCTCCTGCTGCTGGCCCCAGTAAGTCCTCCAGTGGTTATATTGACATTTATATTTCCCTAACTTTTACTGCATCTTTTTTTTTCCAAACTATAAATTATGGTTCCACTTTCTAATTCTATTTTTTACAAAAGCTTACTTCTTTGACCTTGACTATCTGTTTCCAAATTCTGTTTATCCCTGCCTCTAACTAAGTTGCTTCTAACTGCCTCTGCTATGACTCTCTGTACTACTACTACTACTACTATTACTATTATTACTCTGTCTGTAGCGAAGCTTGCACAGTTGCCCACTCTTAATTGAAGGTTTTCTTTGGACTACTAAAACTCTGATTGACCAATAGCTCTAGCCACTGTGTACTGTCCTTTGGGTTGTCCTCTTCTAGTCTTCTCAATGTTGAGGCTTTGACAATTACCACAAACAAAATGGCCAACCAGATATTTGACTAGTATTTTGGATCGGATAGTACATGATACTACTATTGTTGTAGTGATTCTGCAGAGCCACATACAGAACTATGCACAACAAAATAGGATGTTGGTGATGGGAGGTTGGACCTTACTGATCACACCTCAGTCCGAAGAACCCACGATCCCCTGACCGACTAGCTATAGTATCTCACATTAGGGTCCCACTCCCGACCCCCCCACGAAGAAGATACACAATGTTGATGATGACTGAGACAGACAACCCAGAACATAATAACACCATTTTGCTCACTCACTTGTGTAAGTCCACCCCACCACACCAAATACCAAAGAGTCTATGTGTAAATTCAAAAGGTTTATTTGAAACAAGTAACAAACTCTGTACATCGTTAATATGAAATTTAATTTACTACAGCCATAGTCAATAAGCCAGCAAAAAGCCTAAGATTAAAACAGCAAACATTTACAAGTGCATGACAACAAGAATAAGAGACAAGATCTTTCAAATTCTGGAAGACCACTCACCGTAGAACTTAGAAATACTGGTTACATCATCTTGCATCATAATAAGCTCTGTAAATTTCTGGTTTGTAGAAGGGAATCTTCCGCCTATTATATGAGAAAAATGCTGTGCGTTAGCCGTTAGATAGTATACTGGTGAATGCAAGCATTTTGCAGTCATGGCAAAAAGTGTAACATGTATGTGATGGCTAAGCAATATGGGCTAAACAAACTCAATAAGTGGGTTGTTTTTCGACCTCTTCACTTGTACGCAACAGTCAAGTGGCCTCAAAGGCATCTACTGTACATGTCAATTAGCTGGCAGGTATAACTAAATATGCGCCAAAAGAGTAGTAGTCGACATGATGAATCTAAAAGGGTAACACATGGCTCAGGCTAATTTTCAAAAGAGTAGAGTAGGACTAGATGACCCTAGGAACCATATCACTACTAGTGTCTGTCTACTGACTGTACTTACTGTCTAGTGCTGATGAATGTTGGATTAACTTTTTTTTCAATGTTCCAAGTGAACACTAATAAAATAGGGGAAGGTTTCCAGGCATCTAAAAATTGGTGATGTTTTTTTCTAGGCGCACTACCATCCACCAGTGTTGGCGGGGCCAGCGGCGATGTGGCCATTCCGGAGGGGGCAGGAGAACTGGCGGCACCTGCAGGAGAGACAGGGGGGGAGCCAGCAGCAGTGGCCAGCAGCAGTAAGTTATATTCATTACTTCTTGACATTACTACTAGATGGAAGTGTGTTCAATATTTCACTGTACTGTGCGACTTATTAAGTTGTAGTGAACATTATACAACGGTTGAAGAAGACACCCTTTACTTAGCATTAGCAGCGTGAGTTGAGTAACCAATGGCCTCTTCTATTTGACTCCAAAATCAGCTGTGAAGGTTTTATGGAGAAGACAAACTCAGATCAGATGACCTTGATGGATGTGTTGAACAAAGAGGGAAAGAACTAAGGGTGGAAGGACGGGCGAGATAAATAATATGACTGACTGGCAGAGAAGGATATGTTGTTGGAAGCATGCATAGGTGGCTGATAGTAATCAGATCAGATGCATGGGTTGTTGAAGGATGGGTGGAAGGTGAAAGAGAATGCCTGCCTGGGGGGGCAACACAGTATGGGTGGATAGTGCTAGATAGCAAGAATCAGCGGTGTTTGGTTCAAATTCAAACTCAAAGCCATGGCAAGCAAGGAAGGAGCGGAAGCATGGGTGGTTGTTGGTGAACCCAACTAAGTATGAGATATATAAAAAAGAAGGATAAACGTTTACTGGATGTATGCCTGGATGTACTATCATCAATAGACAGTATAGGTGGAAAGTGTCACTGGAGATTCTTACTTTGAAGAAAATGTAAAAGAAACTGCGCCACAGTAGCAAAGCGTAGGGGAATATAGGTAGTATTATCAGAATACAGTAGACTCGCAGTAGTTTGCAAGCACGTCATATATATATATATATATATATATATATATATATATATATATATAAGCTCCAAAGATTCCCCCGTCCTCTGGAAGGAAAAAACGGCACTCGCGGGGCTTTTGTTTCAGCAAGGTTTAATGGTTTAAACCGAATACAAACAGACGCGTTTCAGAATAGATCCTTCTTCAGTGTTTGCATTACGCGCTGTGAGGCGCCATTAAAAAGAGTCACATCGGTTGACCTAGACATAAACAGGGGACTAGCGCATTTCCTTCATGCGCGCCATCTTAAAGTGGTCAATTATGCATGGTTCTTGGAGTACAGTTGGTAAATACAACATATTATGCATTTCACATGAAAATTCATCAGCATGCTTGATTTTATAATCATAACCTTGCTATGACCAGTCAATTAATTACAATTTTACCGTGTATCGGTCAATTGCACCAAATGGAATTTAGCTGCAAGTGTCCCTCATTTATCATTATTTAGCCGTGTATCGGCAAATGCTTTCGATGTCCCAGGTTCTTCACCAGTCAACATTTCAACGATCAGAAATTTAGCACTCATAACGAGATGTTGTTGGAATTTATCGGATTCTGTCTGCATAATAACATCTTTATTTTCCAGGGGGACCTCTTTAGACAAATCTCGGGTACCGCGACGGGCACCTGCTTCGCCCCCAGTTACGCAAACTTGGTCGTGGGCTGGTGGGAGGAGCAGGTGGCATGGTCTGAAGCAAATATAGACTGGACCAATAAAGTCATATCGTGGTACAGGTATATAGACGACCTTTTCCTGGTATGGAATGGCACGGTGAATCAAGCAGAAAGATACATTGAACATCTAAACAAGAATGAGATCAATCTACGATTCTCAGGCGAGATAAGTTTGGTGGCAGTAAACTATCTTGACCTGAGAGTCGAGATACAGGAGGGCAAAATCACAACGGCCTTAAATAGAAAGCCGACTGCTGGAAATAGCACTCTACATGCTGCTAGCAGCCATCCCCAAAGACTAAAAAACAGTATTCCGTATGAGGAATTTCTTAGACTGAAAAGGAATTGCTCTGAAGAAAGCGATTTTAAATTGGCAGCCAGAGCAAGCATAAATAGATTTTTAGAGAGAGGTTACACCCCAGGTCTCCTTGAAAACACACTTAAAAAGGTAGAAAGAATACCTAGAAAGGACTTATTTCAGCCAAAAGTCCGTGATGATCAAATTGGCAAATTCCGTATGATAACTACCTTTTCGGAAGATGCCAACAGTCTAAGATTAATAATGAAGAAAAATTGGCATATATTAAAAACTGATGCCATTATTGGTACAGATATTCCAGCAGGACCATTAATCACTTTCAAAAAGGCTCGATCCCTCAAAGACAGCTTGGTACATAGCCATCTAGACATTATACCATCTAAACAGGGAACCATAAATGAAATGAAAGGTTTTTTCCCCTGTGGAAGATGCAAGGCCTGTGCGTACAGCAAAAGGGTGTTGACGTATGAGATTAAAGGCCTGAAATCACCTAAAAAAATCAAGAAATTCATGACCTGTAATACCACACATGCGGTCTACTGTCTGAAATGTCCCTGTGGGCTGAGATACATAGGGAGCACAATACATTGTGTCAAACTTAGAGTGCTGGAGCATATGCGTGCAATTGCAAAAAAAGATTTTAACTATCATGTGGCACGTCATTTTGCCCTTAAGCACAATAGCAACAGGGACCTGTTGCAGTATTTCAGCATAGACTGTATCCCATTTGATGTAAGGGGAGGAGACAGGGTACTGAAATTGCGAAGACTCGAATCACGATATATCATAGATCTCCAATCCAAGTCCCCGAATGGGTTAAATGGTGGGGAAGAATTGACAGTTCATCTGGGTAACCAATAGTTATGTAATTTAATGTGATCACTGATCGTTGAAATGTTGACTGGTGAAGAACCTGGGACATCGAAAGCATTTGCCGATACACGGCTAAATAATGATAAATGAGGGACACTTGCAGCTAAATTCCATTTGGTGCAATTGACCGATACACTGTAAAATTGTAATTAATTGACTGGTCATAGCAAGGTTATGATTATAAAATCAAGCATGCTGATGAATTTTCATGTGAAATGCATAATATGTTGTATTTACCAACTGTACTCCAAGAACCATGCATAATTGACCACTTTAAGATGGCGCGCATGAAGGAAACGCGCTAGTCCCCTGTTTATGTCTAGGTCAACCGATGTGACTCTTTTTAATGGCGCCTCACAGCGCGTAATGCAAACACTGAAGAAGGATCTATTCTGAAACGCGTCTGTTTGTATTCGGTTTAAACCATTAAACCTTGCTGAAACAAAAGCCCCGCGAGTGCCGTTTTTTCCTTCCAGAGGACGGGGGTAATCTTTGGAGCTTGCATTTCGTGCGGTACACCACCGCATTCGGCACCCGCCCGTAAAGAGTGACTCGTATTTTGGTGTACTTGGAGCGACATATATATATATATATATATCCAACTACCACTCCAAAGCGCTTCTCGGCACCATGAACAGAGAGACGGACACCTTCTTCTTCGTAGAAAACTGCAGCCGCAGTATCGTCTTTATTCAAATCATAAATCAGTGCAATGAAACGGAACGACGCGTTTCGGCCAACTGTGTGGCCTTGCTCACATGAATGCGTTGCAAATAGGTAACATTTTTATATTTAACAGTAAGAAAGGGGAGGTGACATAGCTTTCCTTGCTATTGGTTGGCTACCCACTACACAATCATAGACATAGAAGAAATATGCATAAATGTTACAAAAATCAAGAGGTGGTCATAGGCTTAGTACAGGAACCAAAATGTTAACCACAATATAAATAAATGTGTTAACCAAAATGTAACCTCAATGAATTTCATGAATAATCAGTCTCTTGTGATTTTTAAATTCCGAAAAACAAAAAAAGTGCCGTAACTGAAAAAAGGCATTGTGGGGCCAATGGTTTCGTTTTATAACAGGTACAAATACTGGGAGGCAACAGGTAATAATCCACAACCATTGAAAAATTCATGTATTTCATAGGTAGCTCACTGATAGCCAACCTCAACAAAATATGCGTTTTAAAATAGCAGGTCTAGTCTATGCTGTGAGATACGTGAGGATACCAAACAAAAAATTGTAAATATAACTGGCCTTATGAAGTGCAAAGTGTTAAAAAAATCCTAAATCAAAAGTGGGGCGTGTATTTTATGCCAATCCCCTATCTTAGTAATGTGACCCGTGTATAGGTATTAAATGAGACAAAGTGAGTTGATGAATTAATAGCAGAAACAACCCTAAACATACAATCACGTTTTTTGAGGTTATTGGAGTAAATACAAGAAGGAAGGAACAACGAATGCCATGTGTGGACCCAGATTCTCAAACTATCCACAAAAACAAATAAACATAAGACTCGCTGAACAATACAGTTATTTACCCTCAGACAAACTACATCCCAAAATCGGAAATATTAACAGTCAACGTTTTCAATTGTGGAAAAACACTTAAAGATAGTAAAACAGATCTTCACATAAATTCAACCCTCTTGGAGCCTTGGAATCTAATTCCATTATATATTTAGTTTCCAATTGTCTGAGTTGTTTTTCACGGTTGCCCCCCCGTTTGTTTAATGGGACATTGTCTATCACAAAATATTGCAAGACATTGAGATTATTACCATGTTCTGTTTTAATATGACGGGCCACCGGGTAGGAAGGGTCGGAGTTAACTATGGCCCTTAAGTGCTGCAAAATGCGCACATAGACCTGTAACTTTGTGCTGCCGACATAGCGAAGGCCGCAAACACATTGCAGAATGTATATCGCATGATCTGTCCGGCATGTAAAGTGTCCTCTGATGTTGATGGATTCATCCGAAAACGGAGTGCAATAGGATTTGGTGTTGATCCCAAACTTGCATGCCCTGCATGTGCTGCATTTAAAAAAACCCTTTTTGGGGGATAGCCAAATGCTCTTGCGATCTAGTTCCGGACTAGTTTTAACCAGATCACTTCTCATAGAGTGTGCCCTGCGGTAGGTGAAATTAGGCTGTGTGGGCAGAAATTGAGAAAGCACCATGTCAGTTAAGACAATAGGCCATTGGGTTTTTATGATGGAGCGAATAGTATTGGCCTGTCTACTATATGTAGAAATAAAACGACAGACTGTTTTGTCTTGATTGACATTGCTGTTGTAGTTGCAATGGTCAATAGGGGGATCCGAGATGTTGGTATTATGTCTAGGTGTGGTAACTAGTAGAGTTTGTCTATCTTTACTGTTAGCTTTGTTTAGCGCTATTTTAAGTTTGTTGGCTTGGTACCCTCTCTGTAGAAACCTGATTTTTGCTGCTTCCTGAGCTATACAAAGTTGTTCTTCATTACTGCAGGCTCTACGTATTCTCAAAAACTCCCCGTAGGGGAGACTGGATATAGTGTGCTGTGGGTGAAAGCTACTAGCGTGAAGTAGGGTGTTGCCTGCTGTGGGCTTCCTGTATAGGCAAGTCTGAATGGTGTTCTTTTGAATATAAACAGAAACATCCAAAAAATTAATAGATGTAGAATCAATATGGGAGGTAAAGTTAAGATTTAACTTGTTGCAATTGATAACTCTTACAAAATCTTCAGCTTGTTGTCTTGTGCCATCCCAAATGATGAATATATCATCTATATATCTCCACATTGTGATGATATGTTGAACACATAAATTCTTGTGTTCGCCCATGAGGACATGCTCCTCCCACCAGCCTACATGTAAACATGCGTAGCTGGGAGAGAAGCATGCCCCCATAGCCACTCCTTGTTTTTGTCTGAATATAAGCCCATCAAACATGAACATGTTATTATGTAAACACCAATGTATCATTTTTAGAAGGATTTCATTGTGTCTGTACATGGAAATATTGCGTTTCTTCAAGAAATAATCTACAGCAAACAGTCCATCATGATGCCTGATGCTAGTATAGAGAGATGAGATGTCTAAGGTCATCAACAAATAATTCCCCGACCATTGAATGGAATTAAGTTTGGATAAAAAGTCCTTAGTATCTCTGAGATATGTGGGCAAACCAGCAACATGTTCTTGAAGATAAAAATCCACATAGCGAGAAGTGTTCTCAAAAATACTGTCTTTAGCTGAAATGATAGGCTGGCCTGGCACGGGATCCACCTGCTTGTGTATTTTCGGTATTAGGTAGAAGGTAGGTAAAACCGGAAACTCTTTATTCAAAAAGTTCATTTCATCCTTTGAGATTAGACCTTCTCTTTTCCAACTATTTAGATCTTCTTTATAGTCTTTAATGATTTTTCTAAAAATGGCTGCATTGGAACGTTCATAGCACTCCAAATCGTTGATGTGTCTATATGCCTCTTCTCTATATTGTTGTTTGCCCCACAGGACGATATTACCTCCTTTGTCTGCATTGTTGATAACCACCGACGAATTAGATTTTAATTTTTCCATAAGTTGGAAATAACTTTGGTTTTTTCTGGAATAGACTTTAGATTTTGTTTTCTTGGTTTTCACATAAAGTTTTTTTAGTTCGTCAGTGATGCGATCATGGAAGATATCTAGCGCGTCACGAGGCATGATGGGAACAAAGGTGGAAGGTGCTCTGAACGGACTGTTCCCAGGAGCCGCTAAATTTAGACCTTCGACATCAGCGATTTCTTGAGTATTTTGTGGAACTTGTGAGTTATCTGTTGACTCATGTAACAAGGAGTGAAGTGTTGACAAAGTTGGGAGTTCTTGGATGGTAAGAACTGATTGGATAGTTTCAGTTGTTTTGTGTGGATCAGTTTTTCCATGGTTTTTGATAGTATAAAATTTAGACAGTTTTAATTTGCGTATGAACTTGTATACGTCAACTCTTGTTTCAACATAGTTGAAGTTGCTCTCGGGACAGTAGCTTAATCCTAACGAGAGCAGTTGTTTTTCAGCTAGGTTGAGTTGGATGTCAGTGAGATTAACAATGGTTTTATCTAGCTCTTCAGGTGTTAATGCCAGTTTTTCCTTCTCCTCTGCTGCCCTCTGCCTCTTGCGTTTGTTGCTTTTCCGCCTTTCTCGCCTTCGCCGGTTTCTGTTGTTGCGTTTGGCTGATTGGGATTTCTCGGTCATAAGGACATTTTCCGCTGTTCCCTGATAAAATCCATTTCCTCAGCTAGAGATAAGGGCCCAAGATTACTTGTGTTGTTGCCGTCCGGAACGCCACTTCGTTCAGAGTCCGTATCGCTGGGAATGCTGCTAAAATCGGAAGTTGACGACAAGAGGGTATGTGAGGTACTCGCTATGTTGTAATTAGGTCCTGGTTCTTGTGTTGCCCCCTTTCGTTTTTGTTTCTTAATGTAGTCGTACTTTTTGGCAAACGTGAACACTTGGCCCTGTTCGTAATCATTCTTATCTCTAGTGAATTTGTACGCTTTTCTGGTTTTAATGATTGCTTCTTGTTTGTTTAAACGGGCAGACATATCTGTGATGCTTTTATCAATGAAATCTTGGTTGCTTGACATCCTAAGTTTTTCTATTTCTTGTTGAATCCTTGTAATCTCGCTGATGTTGACATCTCTATCGATCTTGGCGTATTTCACTAGTAGGCAAACTAGGCGCATTGACGCTTCTAAATTACTATCAGCCCATTCCTTTAAAAGCAATGGATTGGGGTTTTCAAAGCTAGGTGCTAGCATGATTCTGAGTCCCCTTGGCACTCGTCCGACCTCGTGGTATTTTTCCAAAGATTTAATCTCCCACCATTTTGTTAACTCGCTTCGTTTGTGTATATATATTACCTACTGGCAGTCGCTAGTAGGTAGTTATAGTTAGGACCACGTTTCCATAGGAAATCCGCAACATTCTATTTTGAATAACTTTGGCGCCGGTTGACGAATCCTCGCGAATTTTTTAAAATAGGTGGGGCGCTACGCTCCGCTCCTACCCTGAAAGTCTCGGGGGGATTCGTCAAGCGGGGGCTGAGATAAAAGGGGGGTCCCAAAACGTGTTTTTCCCATGCATTTTTCCATAGGACCTTTAGACACAGCTACAGCCCGAACGGCTGAACAGAATTACTTGAAATTTGGCAGAGAGGGAGTCCTCAGGTCAAGGAAGTGCCTTTTGTAGGTTTGGTGTAAATCTGTTCAGTAGATTCTGAGAAAATAGCCTTTAAATCAATATATATATCTGAGCCAGCGTACGGTGCGCTTACGGTGCGCTTACCGTACGCGTACGGTGGCGTGCGCGAGCGCGATTCTGATTGGTTGTTAGATCTTAGTAAACATTCGAATCGGTCGAAACCAGGAAGCGGCGGCCGCCATTTTGTGTGTTTCACTCAGAAAAAAAAGAGTGATATCTTGAAAAGGGGGCAAGGGAGAGAGCTACAGACCCCCTAACATTTGTAAGGGGGTCAAAGAAGGACAGAAAAGTACAAAGAAAACATTTATTGATTTTAAAAAAAATCGTGGGGTACGCGTACGGTAAGCTCAACGTATGCGTACGGTAGAAAAAAAATAAAATAAAAGAAATGAAATGCAGATTTAAGAGTTTAGATATTAGGGGGCTCTAAAAAGAGCCGTTGTGTTTATGAAGTGATTTTTTAGTGGTACCTACAAGTAAGTACCGATGCAGAGTCTAAGGTTCAAGAGGAAGACTCTGTTCCCTTCGTCAGTGAAGTGCACACCATCTCCTCTATAAATGTCTTGCATGTCGTAACGCAAGTTGTTGTGGTAAATGGAACCCATACCATAGTCACGGAGGAAAGCAGAAACAGATTTGTTGACGAGCTTTCTTGCTTTGTCAATCTGCGGACAGAAATGATTGGACCAGTTCCATTTTTGCCTTTGGCATATGTTAGAAAACACAAAGGCAGTTTTAGGGAAAAGTGAAAACAGTTGTGCAAAGGTGTCCTTCATAAGCATTTCCGGCCTACCCCAGTCAAAGTGCCTAGGTCATTGCCACCACAGTGCACTATTATGAGGTCAGGGTGTTGGATTTGCATGAAGGATTTCACCAATGGCATCAATTGGTGCCACTTTAACCCTCTCTGACCAATCCATTTAATGTCTACATTTGGCAAAGCAAGGTCTCTCACCATGTCTGTTTTCTCTGCATACTTTTCACTCCAGAAGACATAGCTGGGCCCTACAATCCACACTGTGAACATCTTCAAAGGAGAACTGGATGCACTCAGGAGGTGTAATTCAGTAGAATGGTAAAAAGAAATGAAAGGCAGTTTGGAAATGGGGGCATACATATTTTTTTTTATAAAAAAAAGAACTGATTGGCTGTTTCATACCATTCTACAATAAAAACTAGGCTGTATGTGTAAATTAATAGAAGCATGTTTTGTATTGGTACAGAAAAATGTGTTACCAAAGAACAGTACTATGGATTTGCTGTTAGGTTTGAAAAGTCAAGCACTCTTGCTCTTTGGAAATGAAACATTGTGTGGTGAACTTCTGACCTAACTCAACAAAGCAGTGTTCCATGAGCTGTTGCTATGGTAGCAGGCAGAAGTCAAGTTGGGGGAAGGGTACTAGGCAGAAGTCAAGTTGGGGGAAGGGTACTTTTGGAAAAGGGTTGGTTTTCAACCAATAGAAATGTGTGATTACATTTGAAAAAAAGGGGGAAGCACTGAGATTTGAAATTAACATGTATATGTGTGGAAAAAGAGAGGGAAAGTTTGCCATTATCTGGTTCTGCTGAGAGGAGAGAGGTGTAAAGAACAGAGATCCTGGCTCTGATAATCTGCTGTTTGAGTGCCACATTTCTTTCACAACTAACTAATTTTAAAGGTGAGTTTAGAGTTTGAGAGGGGATGTATATGGTAAATTAAGAAATGAATAATAGAAATGGAATTCCTTTTGTTGAAGTTGTGTTTATCATTTTCTGTTTTGGGAGAAATTTAAATGTGAGGAACATGTAAAATAATATGGACTATGTTTTCACGATAAATTAAGGTGTACTGGTATAAATAAGGAATACTTTTAGGGTTTGAGGTTGCACTCAGTAATGCAAATACATTCAGCATTACTAAGGCTGGTTGCCCTTGCTGGAGTGTAGTCAGTCACCCAGGTTACACATGTTGCTGGTCTCAGAAAGCTGTTTGGTATTGCTCTGGTGATTTTACATTTGCATTAGATGGAAAGGGGGAGGTATTTTTTTATGCAGAAGCAGACTCTTAGCACACAGCCAGCTGCTTACCCTGTGGAATCATGCACAGTATTCACAACCGAGTGGGGTTTGAGGTTTCAGTCAGTAATGCAAATACATTCAGCATCACTAAGGCTGGTTGCCCTTGCTGGAGTGTAGTCAGTCACCCAGGTTACACATGGTGCTGGTCTGAAAAAGCAGTTTGGACATGTGCTTTTTTAAGAATCTGAAAAGTGGATTCAAAATGTGTCAGTCTGTAAAAGTGTTTATCACTTGCCAAAAAAAAGAGTAGTAAGTGTGCTTTCAAATTGGCAAAGAAATTTCGTTTTGTGACTAATATGAAAACATGACTCTGTGTGCAAAAAGGAATTACAGGCAGAGATTTATTGCGTATTGCTCTGGTGATTTCACAGTTGCATTAGATGGAAAGGGGGAGCCATTTTTTGGTGCAGAAGCAGACTCTTAGCACACACCCAGCTGCTTACCCTGTGGAATCATGCACAGTATTCACAAGCGAGTGGGGTTTGAGGTTTCAGTCAGTAATGCAAATACATTCAGCATCACTAAGGCTGGTTGCCCTTGCTGGAGTGTAGTCAGTCACCCAGGTTACACATGGTGCTGGTCTGAAAAAGCAGTTTGGACATGTGCTTTTTTAAGAATCTGAAAAGTGGATTCATAATGTGTCAGTCTGTAAAAGTGTTTATCACTTGCCAAAAAAAAGAGTAGTAAGTGTGCTTTCAAATTGGCAAAGAAATTTCGTTTTGTGACTAATATGAAAACATGACTCTGTGTGCAAAAAGGAATTACAGGCAGAGATTTATTGCGTATTGCTCTGGTGATTTCACAGTTGCATTAGATGGAAAGGGGGAGCCATTTTTTGGTGCAGAAGCAGACTCTTAGCACACACCCAGCTGCTTACCCTGTGGAATCATGCACAGTATTCACAAGCGAGTGGGGTTTGAGGTTTCAGTCAGTAATGCAAATACATTCAGCATCACTAAGGCTGGTTGCCCTTGCTGGAGTGTAGTCAGTCACCCAGGTTACACATGGTGCTGGTCTGAAAAAGCAGTTTGGACATGTGCTTTTTTAAGAATCTGAAAAGTGGATTCAAAATGTGTCAGTCTGTAAAAGTGTTTATCACTTGCCAAAAAAAAGAGTAGTAAGTGTGCTTTCAAATTGGCAAAGAAATTTCGTTTTGTGACTAATATGAAAACATGACTCTGTGTGCAAAAAGGAATTACAGGCAGAGATTTATTGCGTATTGCTCTGGTGATTTCACAGTTGCATTAGATGGAAAGGGGGAGCCATTTTTTGGTGCAGAAGCAGACTCTTAGCACACACCCAGCTGCTTACCCTGTGGAATCATGCACAGTATTCACAAGCGAGTGGGGTTTGAGGTTTCAGTCAGTAATGCAAATACATTCAGCATCACTAAGGCTGGTTGCCCTTGCTGGAGTGTAGTCAGTCACCCAGGTTACACATGGTGCTGGTCTGAAAAAGCAGTTTGGACATGTGCTTTTTTAAGAATCTAAAAAGTGGATTCAAAATGTGTCAGTCTGTAAAAGTGTTTATCACTTGCCAAAAAAAAGAGTAGTAAGTGTGCTTTCAAATTGGCAAAGAAATTTCGTTTTGTGACTAATATGAAAACATGACTCTGTGTGCAAAAAGGAATTACAGGCAGAGATTTATTGCGTATTGCTGTGGTGATTTCACAGTTGCATTA
Organism: Triturus cristatus; assembly: GCF_964204655.1. Taxonomy (NCBI): domain Eukaryota; kingdom Metazoa; phylum Chordata; class Amphibia; order Caudata; family Salamandridae; genus Triturus; species Triturus cristatus. The sequence goes on from NC_140583.1 coordinate 150,608,335, forward strand.
GATGGAAAGGGGGAGCCATTTTTTGGTGCAGAAGCAGACTCTTAGCACACACCCAGCTGCTTACCCTGTGGAATCATGCACAGTATTCACAAGCGAGTGGGGTTTGAGGTTTCAGTCAGTAATGCAAATACATTCAGCATCACTAAGGCTGGTTGCCCTTGCTGGAGTGTAGTCAGTCACCCAGGTTACACATGGTGCTGGTCTGAAAAAGCAGTTTGGACATGTGCTTTTTTAAGAATCTGAAAAGTGGATTCAAAATGTGTCAGTCTGTAAAAGTGTTTATCACTTGCCAAAAAAAAGAGTAGTAAGTGTGCTTTCAAATTGGCAAAGAAATTTCGTTTTGTGACTAATATGAAAACATGACTCTGTGTGCAAAAAGGAATTACAGGCAGAGATTTATTGCGTATTGCTCTGGTGATTTCACAGTTGCATTAGATGGAAAGGGGGAGCCATTTTTTGGTGCAGAAGCAGACTCTTAGCACACACCCAGCTGCTTACCCTGTGGAATCATGCACAGTATTCACAAGCGAGTGGGGTTTGAGGTTTCAGTCAGTAATGCAAATACATTCAGCATCACTAAGGCTGGTTGCCCTTGCTGGAGTGTAGTCAGTCACCCAGGTTACACATGGTGCTGGTCTGAAAAAGCAGTTTGGACATGTGCTTTTTTAAGAATCTAAAAAGTGGATTCAAAATGTGTCAGTCTGTAAAAGTGTTTATCACTTGCCAAAAAAAAGAGTAGTAAGTGTGCTTTCAAATTGGCAAAGAAATTTCGTTTTGTGACTAATATGAAAACATGACTCTGTGTGCAAAAAGGAATTACAGGCAGAGATTTATTGCGTATTGCTGTGGTGATTTCACAGTTGCATTAGATGGAAAGGGGGAGCCATTTTTTGGTGCAGAAGCAGACTCTTAGCACACACCCAGCTGCTTACCCTGTGGAATCATGCACAGTATTCACAAGCGAGTGGGGTTTGAGGTTTCAGTCAGTAATGCAAATACATTCAGCATCACTAAGGCTGGTTGCCCTTGCTGGAGTGTAGTCAGTCACCCAGGTTACACATGGTGCTGGTCTGAAAAAGCAGTTTGGACATGTGCTTTTTTAAGAATCTGAAAAGTGGATTCAAAATGTGTCAGTCTGTAAAAGTGTTTATCACTTGCCAAAAAAAAGAGTAGTAAGTGTGCTTTCAAATTGGCAAAGAAATTTCGTTTTGTGACTAATATGAAAACATGACTCTGTGTGCAAAAAGGAATTACAGGCAGAGATTTATTGCGTATTGCTCTGGTGATTTCACAGTTGCATTAGATGGAAAGGGGGAGCCATTTTTTGGTGCAGAAGCAGACTCTTAGCACACACCCAGCTGCTTCCCCTGTGGAATCATGCACAGTATTCACAAGCGAGTGGGGTTTGAGGTTTCAGTCAGTAATGCAAATACATTCAGCATCACTAAGGCTGGTTGCCCTTGCTGGAGTGTAGTCAGTCACCCAGGTTACACATGGTGCTGGTCTGAAAAAGCAGTTTGGACATGTGCTTTTTTAAGAATCTAAAAAGTGGATTCAAAATGTGTCAGTCTGTAAAAGTGTTTATCACTTGCCAAAAAAAAGAGTAGTAAGTGTGCTTCCAAATTGGCAAAGAAATTTCGTTTTGTGACTAATATGAAAACATGACTCTGTGTGCAAAAAGGAATTACAGGCAAAGATTTATTGTGTATTGCTGTGGTGATTTCACAGTTGCATTAGATGGAAAGGGGGAGCCATTTTTTGGTGCAGAAGCAGACTCTTAGCACACACCCAGCTGCTTACCCTGTGGAATCATGCACAGTATTCACAACCGAGTGGGGTTTGAGGTTTCAGTCAGTAATGCAAATACATTCAGCATCACTAAGGCTGGTTGCCCTTGCTGGAGTGTAGTCAGTCACCCAGGTTACACATGGTGCTGGTCTGAAAAAGCAGTTTGGACATGTGCTTTTTTAACAATCTGAAAAGTGGATTCAAAATGTGTCAGTCTGTAAAAGTGTTTATCACTTGCCAAAAAAAAGAGTAGTAAGTGTGCTTTCAAATTGGCAAAGAAATTTCGTTTTGTGACTAATATGAAAACATGACTCTGTGTGCAAAAAGGAATTACAGGCAGAGATTTATTGCGTATTGCTCTGGTGATTTCACAGTTGCATTAGATGGAAAGGGGGAGCCATTTTTTGGTGCAGAAGCAGACTCTTAGCACACACCCAGCTGCTTCCCCTGTGGAATCATGCACAGTATTCACAAGCGAGTGGGGTTTGAGGTTTCAGTCAGTAATGCAAATACATTCAGCATCACTAAGGCTGGTTGCCCTTGCTGGAGTGTAGTCAGTCACCCAGGTTACACATGGTGCTGGTCTGAAAAAGCAGTTTGGACATGTGCTTTTTTAAGAATCTAAAAAGTGGATTCAAAATGTGTCAGTCTGTAAAAGTGTTTATCACTTGCCAAAAAAAAGAGTAGTAAGTGTGCTTCCAAATTGGCAAAGAAATTTCGTTTTGTGACTAATATGAAAACATGACTCTGTGTGCAAAAAGGAATTACAGGCAGAGATTTATTGCGTATTGCTCTGGTGATTTCACAGTTGCATTAGATGGAAAGGGGGAGCCATTTTTTGGTGCAGAAGCAGACTCTTAGCACACACCCAGCTGCTTACCCTGTGGAATCATGCACAGTATTCACAAGCGAGTGGGGTTTGAGGTTTCAGTCAGTAATGCAAAAACATTCAGCATCACTAAGGCTGGTTGCCCTTGCTGGAGTGTAGTCAGTCACCCAGGTTACACATGGTGCTGGTCTGAAAAAGCAGTTTGGACATGTGCTTTTTTAAGAATCTAAAAAGTGGATTCAAAATGTGTCAGTCTGTAAAAGTGTTTATCACTTGCCAAAAAAAAGAGTAGTAAGTGTGCTTTCAAATTGGCAAAGAACTTTTGTTTTGTGACTAATATGAAAACATGACTCTGTGTGCAAAAAGGAGTTACAGGCAGAGATTTATTGCGTATTGCTCTGGTGATTTCACAGTTGCATTAGATGGAAAGGGGGAGCCATTTTTTGGTGCAGAAGCAGACTCTTAGCACACACCCAGCTGCTTACCCTGTGGAATCATGCACAGTATTCACAAGCGAGTGGGGTTTGATGTTTCAGTCAGTAATGCAAAAACATTCAGCATCACTAAGGCTGGTTGCCCTTGCTGGAGTGTAGTCAGTCACCCAGGTTACAGATGGTGCTGGTCTGAAAAAGCAGTTTGGACATGTGCTTTTTTAACAATCTGAAAAGTGGATTCAAAATGTGTCAGTCTGTAAAAGTGTTCATCACTTGCCAAAAAAAAGAGTAGTAAGTGTGCTTTCAAATTGGCAAAGAAATTTCGTTTTGTGACTAATATGAAAACATGACTCTGTGTGCAAAAAGGAATTACAGGCAGAGATTTATTGCGTATTGCTCTGGTGATTTCACAGTTGCATTAGATAGAAAGGGGGAGCCATTTTTTGGTGCAGAAGCAGACTCTTAGCACACACCCAGCTGCTTACCCTGTGGAATCATGCACAGTATTCACAAGCGAGTGGGGTTTGAGGTTTCAGTCAGTAATGCAAAAACATTCAGCATCACTAAGGCTGGTTGCCCTTGCTGGAGTGTAGTCAGTCACCCAGGTTACACATGGTGCTGGTCTGAAAAAGCAGTTTGGACATGTGCTTTTTTAAGAATCTAAAAAGTGGATTCAAAATGTGTCAGTCTGTAAAAGTGTTTATCACTTGCCAAAAAAAAGAGTAGTAAGTGTGTTTTCAAATTGGCAAAGAAATTTCGTTTTGTGACTAATATGAAAACATGACTCTGTGTGCAAAAAGGAGTTACAGGCAGAGATTTATTGCGTATTGCTCTGGTGATTTCACAGTTGCATTAGATGGAAAGGGGAAGCCATTTTTTGGTGCAGAAGCAGACTCTTAGCACACACCCAGCTGCTTACCCTGTGGAATCATGCACAGTATTCACAAGCGAGTGGGGTTTGAGGTTTCAGTCAGTAATGCAAATACATTCAGCATCACTAAGGCTGGTTGCCCTTGCTGGAGTGTAGTCAGTCACCCAGGTTACACATGGTGCTGGTCTGAAAAAGCAGTTTGGACATGTGCTTTTTTAAGAATCTAAAAAGTGGATTCAAAATGTGTCAGTCTGTAAAAGTGTTTATCACTTGCCAAAAAAAAGAGTAGTAAGTGTGCTTTCAAATTGGCAAAGAAATTTCGTTTTGTGACTAATATGAAAACATGACTCTGTGTGCAAAAAGGAATTACAGGCAGAGATTTATTGCGTATTGCTGTGGTGATTTCACAGTTGCATTAGATGGAAAGGGGGAGCCATTTTTTGGTGCAGAAGCAGACTCTTAGCACACACCCAGCTGCTTACCCTGTGGAATCATGCAGAGTATTCACAAGCGAGTGGGGTTTGAGGTTTCAGTCAGTAATGCAAATACATTCAGCATCACTAAGGCTGGTTGCCCTTGCTGGAGTGTAGTCAGTCACCCAGGTTACACATGGTGCTGGTCTGAAAAAGCAGTTTGGACATGTGCTTTTTTAAGAATCTGAAAAGTGGATTCAAAATGTGTCAGTCTGTAAAAGTGTTTATCACTTGCCAAAAAAAAGAGTAGTAAGTGTGCTTTCAAATTGGCAAAGAAATTTCGTTTTGTGACTAATATGAAAACATGACTCTGTGTGCAAAAAGGAATTACAGGCAGAGATTTATTGCGTATTGCTCTGGTGATTTCACAGTTGCATTAGATGGAAAGGGGGAGCCATTTTTTGGTGCAGAAGCAGACTCTTAGCACACACCCAGCTGCTTACCCTGTGGAATCATGCACAGTATTCACAAGCGAGTGGGGTTTGAGGTTTCAGTCAGTAATGCAAATACATTCAGCATCACTAAGGCTGGTTGCCCTTGCTGGAGTGTAGTCAGTCACCCAGGTTACACATGGTGCTGGTCTGAAAAAGCAGTTTGGACATGTGCTTTTTTAAGAATCTAAAAAGTGGATTCAAAATGTGTCAGTCTGTAAAAGTGTTTATCACTTGCCAAAAAAAAGAGTAGTAAGTGTGCTTTCAAATTGGCAAAGAAATTTCGTTTTGTGACTAATATGAAAACATGACTCTGTGTGCAAAAAGGAATTACAGGCAGAGATTTATTGCGTATTGCTGTGGTGATTTCACAGTTGCATTAGATGGAAAGGGGGAGCCATTTTTTGGTGCAGAAGCAGACTCTTAGCACACACCCAGCTGCTTACACTGTGGAATCATGCACAGTATTCACAAGCGAGTGGGGTTTGAGGTTTCAGTCAGTAATGCAAATACATTCAGCATCACTAAGGCTGGTTGCCCTTGCTGGAGTGTAGTCAGTCACCCAGGTTACACATGGTGCTGGTCTGAAAAAGCAGTTTGGACATGTGCTTTTTTAAGAATCTGAAAAGTGGATTCAAAATGTGTCAGTCTGTAAAAGTGTTTATCACTTGCCAAAAAAAAGAGTAGTAAGTGTGCTTTCAAATTGGCAAAGAAATTTCGTTTTGTGACTAATATGAAAACATGACTCTGTGTGCAAAAAGGAATTACAGGCAGAGATTTATTGCGTATTGCTCTGGTGATTTCACAGTTGCATTAGATGGAAAGGGGGAGCCATTTTTTGGTGCAGAAGCAGACTCTTAGCACACACCCAGCTGCTTCCCCTGTGGAATCATGCACAGTATTCACAAGCGAGTGGGGTTTGAGGTTTCAGTCAGTAATGCAAATACATTCAGCATCACTAAGGCTGGTTGCCCTTGCTGGAGTGTAGTCAGTCACCCAGGTTACACATGGTGCTGGTCTGAAAAAGCAGTTTGGACATGTGCTTTTTTAAGAATCTAAAAAGTGGATTCAAAATGTGTCAGTCTGTAAAAGTGTTTATCACTTGCCAAAAAAAAGAGTAGTAAGTGTGCTTCCAAATTGGCAAAGAAATTTCGTTTTGTGACTAATATGAAAACATGACTCTGTGTGCAAAAAGGAATTACAGGCAAAGATTTATTGTGTATTGCTGTGGTGATTTCACAGTTGCATTAGATGGAAAGGGGGAGCCATTTTTTGGTGCAGAAGCAGACTCTTAGCACACACCCAGCTGCTTACCCTGTGGAATCATGCACAGTATTCACAACCGAGTGGGGTTTGAGGTTTCAGTCAGTAATGCAAATACATTCAGCATCACTAAGGCTGGTTGCCCTTGCTGGAGTGTAGTCAGTCACCCAGGTTACACATGGTGCTGGTCTGAAAAAGCAGTTTGGACATGTGCTTTTTTAACAATCTGAAAAGTGGATTCAAAATGTGTCAGTCTGTAAAAGTGTTTATCACTTGCCAAAAAAAAGAGTAGTAAGTGTGCTTTCAAATTGGCAAAGAAATTTCGTTTTGTGACTAATATGAAAACATGACTCTGTGTGCAAAAAGGAATTACAGGCAGAGATTTATTGCGTATTGCTCTGGTGATTTCACAGTTGCATTAGATGGAAAGGGGGAGCCATTTTTTGGTGCAGAAGCAGACTCTTAGCACACACCCAGCTGCTTCCCCTGTGGAATCATGCACAGTATTCACAAGCGAGTGGGGTTTGAGGTTTCAGTCAGTAATGCAAATACATTCAGCATCACTAAGGCTGGTTGCCCTTGCTGGAGTGTAGTCAGTCACCCAGGTTACACATGGTGCTGGTCTGAAAAAGCAGTTTGGACATGTGCTTTTTTAAGAATCTAAAAAGTGGATTCAAAATGTGTCAGTCTGTAAAAGTGTTTATCACTTGCCAAAAAAAAGAGTAGTAAGTGTGCTTCCAAATTGGCAAAGAAATTTCGTTTTGTGACTAATATGAAAACATGACTCTGTGTGCAAAAAGGAATTACAGGCAGAGATTTATTGCGTATTGCTCTGGTGATTTCACAGTTGCATTAGATGGAAAGGGGGAGCCATTTTTTGGTGCAGAAGCAGACTCTTAGCACACACCCAGCTGCTTACCCTGTGGAATCATGCACAGTATTCACAAGCGAGTGGGGTTTGAGGTTTCAGTCAGTAATGCAAAAACATTCAGCATCACTAAGGCTGGTTGCCCTTGCTGGAGTGTAGTCAGTCACCCAGGTTACACATGGTGCTGGTCTGAAAAAGCAGTTTGGACATGTGCTTTTTTAAGAATCTAAAAAGTGGATTCAAAATGTGTCAGTCTGTAAAAGTGTTTATCACTTGCCAAAAAAAAGAGTAGTAAGTGTGCTTTCAAATTGGCAAAGAACTTTTGTTTTGTGACTAATATGAAAACATGACTCTGTGTGCAAAAAGGAGTTACAGGCAGAGATTTATTGCGTATTGCTCTGGTGATTTCACAGTTGCATTAGATGGAAAGGGGGAGCCATTTTTTGGTGCAGAAGCAGACTCTTAGCACACACCCAGCTGCTTACCCTGTGGAATCATGCACAGTATTCACAAGCGAGTGGGGTTTGATGTTTCAGTCAGTAATGCAAAAACATTCAGCATCACTAAGGCTGGTTGCCCTTGCTGGAGTGTAGTCAGTCACCCAGGTTACAGATGGTGCTGGTCTGAAAAAGCAGTTTGGACATGTGCTTTTTTAACAATCTGAAAAGTGGATTCAAAATGTGTCAGTCTGTAAAAGTGTTCATCACTTGCCAAAAAAAAGAGTAGTAAGTGTGCTTTCAAATTGGCAAAGAAATTTCGTTTTGTGACTAATATGAAAACATGACTCTGTGTGCAAAAAGGAATTACAGGCAGAGATTTATTGCGTATTGCTCTGGTGATTTCACAGTTGCATTAGATAGAAAGGGGGAGCCATTTTTTGGTGCAGAAGCAGACTCTTAGCACACACCCAGCTGCTTACCCTGTGGAATCATGCACAGTATTCACAAGCGAGTGGGGTTTGAGGTTTCAGTCAGTAATGCAAAAACATTCAGCATCACTAAGGCTGGTTGCCCTTGCTGGAGTGTAGTCAGTCACCCAGGTTACACATGGTGCTGGTCTGAAAAAGCAGTTTGGACATGTGCTTTTTTAAGAATCTAAAAAGTGGATTCAAAATGTGTCAGTCTGTAAAAGTGTTTATCACTTGCCAAAAAAAAGAGTAGTAAGTGTGTTTTCAAATTGGCAAAGAAATTTCGTTTTGTGACTAATATGAAAACATGACTCTGTGTGCAAAAAGGAGTTACAGGCAGAGATTTATTGCGTATTGCTCTGGTGATTTCACAGTTGCATTAGATGGAAAGGGGAAGCCATTTTTTGGTGCAGAAGCAGACTCTTAGCACACACCCAGCTGCTTACCCTGTGGAATCATGCACAGTATTCACAAGCGAGTGGGGTTTGATGTTTCAGTCAGTAATGCAAAAACATTCAGCATCACTAAGGCTGGTTGCCCTAGCTGGAGTGTAGTCAGTCACCCAGGTTACACATGGTGCTGGTCTGAAAAAGCAGTTTGGACATGTGCTTTTTTAAGAATCTGAAAAGTGGATTCAAAATGTGTCAGTCTGTAAAAGTGTTCATCACTTGCCAAAAAAAAGAGTAGTAAGTGTGCTTTCAAATTGGCAAAGAAATTTCGTTTTGTGACTAATATGAAAACATGACTCTGTGTGCAAAAAGGAATTACAGGCAGAGATTTATTGCGTATTGCTCTGGTGATTTCACAGTTGCATTAGATGGAAAGGGGGAGCCATTTTTTGGTGCAGAAGCAGACTCTTAGCACACACCCAGCTGCTTACCCTGTGGAATCATGCACAGTATTCACAAGCGAGTGGGGTTTGAGGTTTCAGTCAGTAATGCAAATACATTCAGCATCACTAAGGCTGGTTGCCCTTGCTGGAGTGTAGTCAGTCACCCAGGTTACACATGGTGCTGGTCTGAAAAAGCAGTTTGGACATGTGCTTTTTTAAGAATCTGAAAAGTGGATTCATAATGTGTCAGTCTGTAAAAGTGTTTATCACTTGCCAAAAAAAAGAGTAGTAAGTGTGCTTTCAAATTGGCAAAGAAATTTCGTTTTGTGACTAATATGAAAACATGACTCTGTGTGCAAAAAGGAATTACAGGCAGAGATTTATTGCGTATTGCTCTGGTGATTTCACAGTTGCATTAGATGGAAAGGGGGAGCCATTTTTTGGTGCAGAAGCAGACTCTTAGCACACACCCAGCTGCTTACCCTGTGGAATCATGCACAGTATTCACAAGCGAGTGGGGTTTGAGGTTTCAGTCAGTAATGCAAAAACATTCAGCATCACTAAGGCTGGTTGCCCTTGCTGGAGTGTAGTCAGTCACCCAGGTTACACATGGCGCTGGTCTGAAAAAGCAGTTTGGACATGTGCTTTTTTAAGAATCTGAAAAGTGGATTCAAAATGTGTCAGTCTGTAAAAGTGTTTATCACTTGCCAAAAAAAAGAGTAGTAAGTGTGCTTTCAAATTGGCAAAGAAATTTCGTTTTCTGTCTAATTTCAAAGCATGACTTTGTGTGCACACAGGAATTATTTTTAGATATTTAATTTGTGAAGGTGTTATTGTGATTTTCATTTATAGGAAAGGGGTTTATAGTATTTTAAGATTTCTAAAGAACATAAAAAATGTAGTAATATATTTAAATAAAATAAAGGAATTTTTTTTTAGTTTTTTTCAGGTATTGCTGAAGAGCAGTGAACAAAATTTAAGATGCCTACAAAATCCAGAGTAAAGAAAGACCACAAAAAAAACCTATATTTGAAGACAACTGGAGGACCTAAGTTAGTTGGAGATGCTCATGTTGGGAAAAAGAAAAAATCTTCTGGTAAGTAGACAAAAGATTTTTTAAAGAACATATTCAAAAAAAGGAAAAATGTACAAAATGTCTGTACTGGAAAGAATGTTTTCAATAGAAAAGGACAGGAAAAAATTGAGAATTTAGTTAATGCAAATATACCTTCTGCAACTAAAAAGATTAACTTAAACAGAAAAACAGCGTTTAAAGAGATACGTAGAAAAATGTTTCAGAGAAGAGTTATGTCCAATTTGATAAAGGATGTGAAGAAATATAAGCAAAAGGCTAAATTTTACAAGAGAAAAAAAGAAATTGAAGCCATTGCAGCAAAGGCATTAGAATTAAAAAGGAAACTATTCATTTTAATTTTGAATAGGATGCGTACATTAGATAAAATGGTTAATGTACTGAAATCACAAAGCAAAAGGAAAAGAGTAGTGAACAGAACAAACTTTTGTAAAGTGTTTTTAGGAAAATGGATGCATAGTTCAAGTAGTGAACCTTTTTTTAATGAAGAGAGCTATTTTCAAAGTAATAGTTTGCTGCATGCAGTTGACACCAGAGGTCGTGCTTACGAAGTGAAAAATGGTTGCATAATGGAGAAGGAGATAATGGTTCCAAGAGATGAGGTACAAGTGATGGCGGATGAGGCTATGGGGAGACGTCCTAAAGCCCCAGTGTACACTTGGAATTGTAGTAGTATTTGCACTGTGCGTCAGGAATCTATTGATACATTTCGTGAGTTTCTAAGAGAATATAGTAAAAAAAGTGTAAAACAGAAGATTAAGGTGCTTCAAAGTCTAGATCCATGCAAAGTGAGAGAGAATACTGGTTTGCAGGGTCATTCTCTGGCTTTTCTATCTAGAAAAGTGTGTATTAGTGTTTTCCATCATTTTAGAATGCTGGCTGTTCATCATACTGAAATGAGAAAGTTTGTGAGACGGTTGTATTTTGCTAAAAGTCCAGCAATAAAGTTAGATGAATTGAATAGGGCTCTGTTCCGTGGGTCAGTATCAGATGTAGAGAAGGTTGTTGATGAAATTCAGTTTTGTTACTTTGGTCCTGAACAAAACAGTGCAGAAAAGGACACAGTAAATGAGGAAGAAGTGGAAGAGAATGTACAACCATTTGTAAGTAAGACATTTAATGATCACATAACAAAATTTGAAAAAATCTCTAATGAAAGACCAAATATTACTTGTATTTGTTGCCGCAGAACTCATTATAGAAAACAAACCAGGTATGTTGATCTCTATAGAAAAAGTGAAAATGAAGATAATTATAAGTGGAAGGATTTTGCCACATATATATTTCTTGAAAATTGTTTTGAATTGGGTGAAGTTCAGCGTATTTGTAAATACTGTTACAACAAATTAGAAGAAAATAGAATGCCGACCAGAGCTGTACATAATAATTTAGAATTGGATGTTATTCCTGCCGAACTTTCTGAATTAAATACTTATGAGTCTATACTTATTCAATGTGTTCATCCGTTCCAGACCATAGTACGTATGGAGCCCAAAACTGGTAAATTACCTCCTTCAGATTTACTGAGAGGTTTAAAAGGTAGAGTGGTATATTTGCCCTTGGATTTGAAAAAAAATATGGAAACTATTGATGCAGATACTTTGGAAACTGAACCATTAGTTATTCTGGTTAATGGTGTACCTACAAAGAATAAGAAGATTTGGCAGGAGCTGGTAGATGTACGGAAAGTACAAAGAGCAAATTTGTATTTGAAAAGGAATAACAAATGGTATGAATCAATTTATATAGAAGAAGAAGAAGAAGAAGATTTACAAGAAGACACAGAAACACCAACTGGACAAATTGAAAAAGTGGACAAGTCAAAGGAAGAAGAAATTTATGAACATTTTAGCATACATCCTCTTCATTCAAAAGAAGTTATGGGAGACAATATTGATCTGTTTCAGATGAAGAAAGCAAAAGGAACTCCCGTGAGTGTATGGGAGGAGAGCTTGGAAGCTCAATGTTTTCCCCAGCTGTTTCCTAAAGGAAAAGGAGGACGATACGATGAACGTCCAGAACAGATTCCAGCTTCTGAGTATCGGACTACAAGACTATATGCAGAAGATCCAAGATTTCGACAAAGTATTCCTTATTTGTTCCATCTTTTATTTGAAAGCGACTTGTCTGCATTATCATATGCAGTAAATCACATTTTAAAAAGTGGAGTACATTTACAAAATGTGTCTGCTAAGGATTTTATGGAGAAAGTTCAGCACCGAGATGATCATTTGGAAACACAACTGATCAATCTGATGGCTTGTCAGCGTGGGACTAATGAATATTGGTACCGACGCCATGGTGAATTAAAATGCATGTTACGGAATTTAGGAACACCAACATGGTTCGTTAACCTAAGCTGTGCTGAGTACGCTTGGGATGATTTACTGGATTTTCTACGAGAGGCAAATTCAAACATTAAAAACATCGAATACAAGACAGCAGGAGAACTGTGCTCATTGGATCCGGTTAATGTTTGCAGATTTTTCAATCATAGATTTGAGGCTATGATGTCCTTCATCTGCAATAAAAAAAATCCACCTCTAGGAGAAGTAGTGGATTTCTTTTGGAGAAAAGAGTACCAGGCAAGAGGTGCTCCTCATATTCATATGCTGTTGTGGATCAAGGATGCCCCAAAGTTTGGAACAGATGCTGATGAAGCAGTGTTATCTTACATTGAAGAATATGCAACATGTGCTATACCAAAAAGCACAGAAGAGAAAAAGTTAAAGGAGCAAGTTTTACGTTTCCAAAGTCATCGGTGTGGAAAATACTGTCGACGGAAATACAAGAGCAAAGATAAATACTACACTAAATGTCGATTTGGATTTCCTAGACCTGTTCTTTCAAATGGAAGAGTAAACAGTTTTATGTCATCTGTGAGACATACTATCACAAGAAAATCACCTAAGAATACCTACAACCTTAAAAGAAAAGAAGAATCAAAAAATATAAATGACTACAACCTAGTCATTTTATCCATGTGGAATGCTAACATGGATATACAGTATGTAGCTGACAATTCCATTGCTGTTGCTCGATATGTAACATCTTACATTACTAAATCTGAAAAAACTGAATTGAAAGAAATGTGGGAAGAGATTTCACACGAGAAGACTGTCAGTAAGAAGCTGTACAGTTTCAGTTTAAAGATGTTATCGCATCGAGAAATTGGATCCTACGAATGTTCAGATAGGTTATCTTCTGCAAGTCTCTACTCGAAATCAAGAAGAATAATTTGGGCAAGTTTAGGCCTTGCAGCAATGAGAAATCGGGTACTGAAATCTGTTGGAGAAATTGAATATTTGGCCGAGAATGACCCAGAAAGTACAGATATTTTGAAATCAAACACGTTGGACACATATTACCCAAACAGAAGTCATCATCTGGAGAACATGTGTCTTTATGAAGTGCTGCAGAACTACATTTATTCACGGAAAGCCGCAGAAGACATCAACAATGGAAAATATAAAGTCATTGGTGAGGAAGGATGTTTGGTGAAGCAAACAAAAGGAAGTTTGATAAATCACAGGAAGCTGAGTTGCGACAGTACTGACAAAAAGGAATTTTACTACTTGGCTCTTTTACAGCTGTTTAAACCATGGCGTACAGAGGATGAACTACTGGGAGAATTTCAAAGCTATGAAGATTCTTTTAATGCTTGCAAAGACAGCATACAATGCAGTACATTCTCAACTTATCTGCAAATGTTAAATGAAGAAATTGAACAGGAAACTACAATTGCAGCAGAAGTAGCTAGAGACAGTTCTCAGGACAGCCAAAGTTCAGGAACACTCAGTCAAGATCCCCTAGGACAACCAATCGTTGAAAATGAAGCATCAATAGCCATGAATGAAGTGGAAACGGCTATGAATCAAGCTCAAGAAGAATTTATAGACTTACAAAATTTGGAAAGACAACTGAACGAAGAGCAGCAACAAATTTATGAAGAGATCAGAAACAAAATTGATCACGGATTTCTACATGAAAAAAAAGAGTGCTCATGCACATCATTTCATCCAATCAGGATGTATGTAAGTGGACAAGCTGGAACTGGAAAAAGTTTCTTAATAAAAGTCATCAGAAGCTACCTACAGCAAAAAACGGATTCTACTTTGTCTTGTGTGGTTACTGCTCCAACTGGGTTAGCAGCATATAACATAAAAGGAATCACCTTACATCGTTTGCTAATGTTACCAGTGGAGCATGAGAACAAAATACAATACAACAAGCTAACTGGAGAAGCATGCTTGGAAGTTTCAAGAGTATTGAAGAAGATGCAAGTTCTCATTATTGATGAGGTGAGCATGGTATCAAACTTAATGCTTGCCTTTGTGCATTTAAGAATGCAGCAAATTCTAAGGACAGACTATGACGTGTTATTTGGTGGAAAACATGTCATAGTTTTTGGGGATCTTCTACAGCTTACTCCAGTTAAAGGACAACCAGTGTTTAATACTGTGACACATGAAGACACAAAGAAGTCATTGGGAAGCATCGGTAATGCAAATATTTGGTCCTTCTTTGAGTACAAGGAACTCACTACCAATATGAGACAAGCAAACGATGAAGAATATGGAAGTATTCTGAAAGATATCAGAATTGGATTACTCACTGAAGCTGGCACAAAAGCATTACAGAGTCGGTTGCTACATAATTTATTTCCAAAGGAAGAAATAGTTGCAGAGAAGATATACAAGAACATTGCAGAAAAGAAAAGTGTCATCTGCTTAATGCCAACTCTACGTGAATGTTCAATATTCAATGAGGAGCTTTTGAAATTGGAAAAGGAAGATATCAGGAAATTGGAAGCAGTGGACAAAATTGAGGATGGAAGAATTACTATCACATTAACAAGCACACTGAAAAATAAATTGGATTCACTAGAGAAGAACATTTCCAAAACAGCTGGATTAGAAAAAAATCTATATGTTTGCATGAACTGTAGAGTATTTTTAAGGAGAAATTTGGATGTTGAAAAAGGTTTAGTTAATGGAGCTATGGGAAGAGTTGTGGGTTTTATTAATTATCAGAAAAAAGATGGAATTGAATGTTTAAAAATAAAATTTGATCAGATAGAAGAAGTTAAAGATATTTGTCGTTGTTCAGTTCGTTTCATGCTTGTGAAAGACTTATATGTACGTAGGAAGCAGTTTCCGTTTTCTCTAGCATATGCTGTAACTATTCACAAGTCTCAAGGATTGACTGTAGATTGTGCATTTGTGAACATTGGTTCAACTGTGTTCAAAGAAGGTATGGCATATGTTGCTTTGTCACGAGTGAAAACATTATCAGGTTTATTCATGATAGACTTTGATGACTCAAAAGTTAGTGCTGATACAAATTGTGTAAAGGAGTATAATAGATTAAGAAGAAGCTATGCTCCTCATTTAGGTCAGTATCCTGTGTTGGAGAAACGTGTAGTTTCTCGTAAAAGGAGAAATGAGAATATCTGTAATGAAGATGTAGAGAGGAGGAAAAAAAAGAGGAGTGATGTAATTGCAAGCAAAAAGAAAAAGGAAAATGAAGAACAGGTTGTAGGATGTCATTTTGAAAATAGCTCTGGTGTCAACTGCTACGCTAATGTAGTGCTGAATGTTGCATTTTATCTGGAAAGTGTGCATGAGCAGATAATAGTAAATCAGGGAAAAAGATTCTGTTCTGAGTTGAGTCTCCTTTTTCAAAAGCTGAGTAATGATAAAACTCAAATAGAAAGTGCTACTGAAATTAGAAAACTTTTAGATGTATGTTCAGGACGAACACAGTTTTCTCAAAATGTACAGCAAGACGCACAGGAATTCTTGATGTTTTTTCTTCAGGTACTGGAAGAAGAAGGGGTTCCCATTGAAAATTTATTTGGTCTCTCTTATAAATGGGAACATAGTTGTGAAAACTGTTATAATATATGTGGCTCTAATGTTGATTCTGAAAGGTTTATTTATTTAACATTGCCAGAAAGTAAAACAGTCACTTTTGCTAAATTAGTTAAAGATGCTAATCATAGCATGGAATGCAGTGAGTGTCAATCTGACATGTTTTCAACGTTAATTTTAAAAGAATACGGACAGTATGTAATTTTAATGATGCAACGCTGTAAAGCTGATGGTTAAAAATTAGATACTTTAATAAAGAAGTTTACAGGACAGCAATTATCAATTTCAGGAAAAACTTTTGTAACAGTTGCAATAATTTTCCATGATGGACCTACTGTAACTTCTGGTCATTACACAGTTTATCTTAAATGTGAAAAAGGCTGGACACTGTGTAATGATTCCCAATTGATTTTTAAGCAACGTTTGCCTTTTGATTTAGCAAATTCCTATCTAATCTTCCTGAAACCAAAATTTTAGAGAGACTTGGCAAGATCTGTACAAAACAATTTTACCATTTTATTGGATTACCATTGGAATTTTCAAAAAAAATGATTTTACAAATTATCATTTGGCCTAATGGAAAGGTAACCAATTGTAATGTGGACTTTTTCAATTTTTAATGAAACTTTGGAAAACCAAAAATTTAGAAAAAATCGGTAACATCTGCACAATTTAAATTTTGGAATGTTATTGGATTGCCATTGGAAATTTATTCCAAAAAGATTTTTAAAATTACTATTTGGCCATGCGGAAAGGTAAACAATTCTATTGTGGACTTATTTAATTATTAATTAATCTTTCGGAAACCAAAATGTTACAGACAATCGGTGACATCTGTACAATTTAAACTTTAGATTTTTATTGGATTACCATTGGAAATTTAATCAAAAAAGAATTTTAAAATTACTATTTGGCCTAAAGGAAATGGAATCAGATGTATTGTGGAGTTATTTGAGATATATTTTTGTGATTATACTTCTGAAACAAAAATGTCAGACGGTATTTTAAAGAAATAAGTATTGATATTAGATGATATTTTTTAAGAATATTATGCATTTCTATAAAGTTATGTTTATGCAAAAAGAGATTGTGGGCTTTTTTAAAACAATCTTTGAGATTGTAAATTTTTTTTTTGCCCGCTGTTAAATGATGAATGCAATTGCTTTCACAATTTATAGTGAAATGCAATATATTCTGAAAACAGCAAAAAAAAGGCAAAAAACTTTTTTGAAAAATATGTAAATATGTGTACTGTATTATAAAATGTTTTATTAAATATTAATACTTTTTTCTTTTTTTTCAGATTGAGATAGAACATTTACGAAAACTAGGACCATTTTTAAAGCAATTAAAATTAAATTTAAATTAATAAATATTTTTTTGAGTGGGTATGGTAAGTCAAAAATTTCATGGTCCCTTTTTTCCACTTCTCCACAATCACATTTTCAGTTTTTCATTGTAGTCTCTCAAGGACCTTGTAATGTGATAATTGATTTTTAGTGTTTTTAAAAAAAAAAAAATCATAATTACGCGTACCGTACGCGTATGGTAAAAAAAAAATCAAAAAAAAGTTTTAAAAACATATATAAAAAATAGATGAAAGGTAAGGTTGGCTCTTACAAGAGCCGTTGTGTTCATGCAGGGACAGAGGAAAGAAAGAATGAGAATATTAGTCGGTACGACAAATGTGCTGATCTATTTTATTGTTCACTAGGGAAACACTGGTCTCCCTATGACAAATTAGATCATGACAAGTGGCGCACCGTATTTCAACCCTCAAAAAACGATGGTTTGTTTCCAGAGGAGAAGAAAAAGGAGATGCTCCCACCACAGATGAAGGGCTCACCTGACCTACAGAAGAAGGACTCGGCCCTGCAGATGATGGACCAGGCTGAGCTGCTGTGGATGTGCTTGGTTGATTTACTGAAGGGTTACCTTCAGTATGTCGAGCATGTGTCCTTCTGTGTACATCTTTAAGTTGTCTCAACATGGTGTGATTCCCGAAGGAATACTTCTTGTTGGGATTCCCTCTTGAAAGTACACGGCCACACAGCTTACAAGTCACTAAGGGTGCATTTACCTTTTTCTTGTCCTCTGGAAAAGTAAAATACTCCCATATGAAAGAGGTCTTTTCTTTCCTCCTTCTCTGCCTCAAGGTAGTGCTGCTAGCCTCACTCTCAGAAGAGCTCTGCTGTTCTGCCATCGTATCACAAAGACAACCCAGCTCCTTCTCCTAAGGGATCACAAGCAGAAATGAGGGGAATGGGTGTGGTGTAGGAGAGTTCTAGAACTGAAAGTAGTTTCAACCAATCAAAAGTTGTGTTTCATGATCACATGACCCACCGTGCGCGTACGTTACGCTTACGGTGCGCTTACGGTGCGCTTACGGCAAAAGTACGCATGCGCGTAAAAAAGACACGCGCTCGCGCGCATGCGCATAACAGTCACTCCCCAACACTTCCGCGTAACGTGCGCGTGTAGCGTACACGCGTACGCGACCCACGCGCAGTACGCGCGGCTACGCAAATTGCGTAACTATACGCAAACAGAGTAGATAAAATACGGACATTGCGTAAACCGTACGCTTACCGTAAGCTTACCGTACGCGCACTAAAAAAAAAATATATATATATTTTCAAAGTTATACTAATATATCTTACCTGTTTGGTAAAAATAAAAAAGAGAAAACTTGAAATATTGCAGATTTTTTAGAAAAAAAACATAGTGTTTTAAGAGAATAAAAAGTTAAAAAAAAACTTGTTTTTTTTAAAAAAAAAACACATTTAATATAAGAATTTATAAAAAAAAATCATAAAAAATCAATAAAAAAAAAATGGAAATCACATATGTTATAGCTAAGAATTAGCATTTAAAAAACCATACAAATTCACTGAAAAAACCATGGGTTTCACATACGTTATAGTTAGAAATTAGCATTTAAAAAACCTTGCAAATTCACTGAAAAAACCATAGGTTTCACACATGTTATAGTTAGGAATTAGCATTTAAAAAACCTTGCAAATTCAGTGAAAAAACCATAGGTTTCACACACGTTATAGTTAGGAATTAGCATTTAAAAAACCTTGCAAATTCAGTGAAAAAACCATAGGTTTCACACACGTTATAGTTAGCTGGACATTTCACTCGTAAAAAACCAATGAAATTTCCCCGTTATAGTTAGTTAAGCTAACTATAACTCGCGCGCCCGCAATGCACTGCTGATGACGTCACATATTACATCACTCATGACATGGTCAGTGACATCACTCATGACATCACTGATGACATCTCAAATGACATCACTGATGACATCACTGATGACATCATCCATGTGATAGAGTGGCAGACCTCCTCTCACCCTAATATAACCTTTGATACACACATTCAAAAATAGAGACTGAAATTTTTAAAAAAATGGACATACCAATACCAATTACAACAACCTCTTCAATAATTCTAAGATCCACATAAACATCCACTTATTCACCAACAGTCCTGTACAGTCACTCATTCGTGTACTCACACATCATATGTACTCATACACCTAAACATCCTGTAACACAATGCCACTCATCCATAGAGTTACTCACACACATAGTTACTCATGCTAATAAAGAATCAAACATCCATTTACTTGCATATACAGTTATACACACACCACCACACTTACTTCTACGGAAACTTACACATACTTAGTCTTTTAAACAATCACTTATTGAAACACATACTTATTCATACAGGAACTCTTTCAATCTCTCACTCTCACATACACTCACTTATATACACCAATAGTCACATATACTAGTTTAAAACATATGTAGTTACTCATAGAGACACTATTGAGACAGCCATTCACTCACTAACACACCCATACACACACTCTTCCACCCATACAGTCCTGCACATATGCTGTCTTCAACACATACAAACAGTGAGTCACTCATTCATGCACTTATGCACTACGTAATACCCCCCACTGAACCATACAGACACTCAGACACTCATACTGATACTCAAAAAACCAACTAATAACCTATATAGACACTCATGTTGCTGCTCACCAACCCATGCAGCCACTTATACACAAAGTGAGAGACTGATACAGGTATTTACACATTTAAACATTACTCACTTAGCCATGTATTCAATAAGATACACTTAATCAGTCAGTAATACAATCAATTTTTCAAAAACAAATCATCCATTTAGACACTTATATACTCATTTATTCTTTCATCGACCTTGAGATATATAAAACATATTTAATTTTCAGAAAAACACACATTCACTGGATGATGTCATCGGTGATGTCATCAGTGATGTCATTTGAGATGTCATCAGTGATGTCATGAGTGATGTCACTGACCATGTCATGAGTGATGTAATATGTGACGTCATCAGCAGTGCATTGCGGGCGCGCGAGTTATAGTTAGCTTAACTAACTATAACGGGGAAATTTCATTGGTTTTTTACGAGTGAAATGTCCAGCTAACTATAACGTGTGTGAAACCTATGGTTTTTTCACTGAATTTGCAAGGTTTTTTAAATGCTAATTCCTAACTATAACGTGTGTGAAACCTATGGTTTTTTCACTGAATATATATATATATATATATATATATATATATATATATATCTATATATATATATTATCAAGCGGAAGCCCCTTCCTCCCACTCTGGGAACCACTCCCTACCTATTAATGTATTTTCGATTGGGTCAGCCAGCCTGCAAAGGGTGGCCTATCTGTTGTTTATGGTTACACAATCAATGAAAGCAAAGTACCCTCTGCAGTAGCGGTTGGTGGTGGGAGTGCTGGCGGGCGGTGACATGGGGAGGGGCAGTGTGGGTGGCACTGGCGAGTAAACTGTGTATTACGGCCAAATACAGGTAATCAACATCAAAATAAATAAAATTATTTTTATTGTGCGCACTGCACCGCCGAATGCGATGCAGTGCGTGCAACAATTTTTTTTATTTTTTTTAATGTATTGTTTAATTACCTGTGATTGTCCTTAATCCATAGTTTACTATCCCCACCCTGCACCTTCCCACGTCACCGCCCGGCAGCACTCCCACCACCGACCGCTACTAACCTGATGTCGTATTACCATCTATAATATGAATATAAGCAATGATCATTGGATCAGATAAATAATCAGCCTTTTTGTAGTACCCAGGGCAGGGTGTAGGTGAAATTGTTCATTTGCCCTCATGTAACAGACAGAGTATGGCCAGTGCCACCGGCCGTAAGGCGACATACAAAAATATGAGCTTCCCCACCTGCAGACAGTAGTAGTAAATAAAACTAACGTGAGTCTGCATCATGTGGCTCATATCTGTTTCTCTTGGGTGCAAGCTTAGCTGACTGAGCTGGCATGGCGGCTACGACAAGGTTATGTAATTGCGCTACACTACACATAAGAACAACACGACTGGTGTACCGGAGTACATAGTACGATTATAATGTCGGAAACTCCCACAAATGTTAGAGTCCAAGGAAGTAGGAGTAGAGATACTTACCACCAAATCACAAATGTTATGTACTGTGCTTGCTAGTGATACTGTGACACTATGTGTTGAATGATTTTAGTGTTTCTGTTTTGCTAAGCGTATTGGCTACAACATGTTCTTTTTCTTTCTTGATATAGATACTCCTTCCACATCCGATTCCACCCCAAAAAAACATCTAGGAAGGAGTTGGCCGCCAGGGCCCGGCACCGTAAACTGAAGGCCATTTGCGAAGAATATCACCGGCTGGTGGCTCAGGCGGAGGAGGAGGAGGAGGCGGCTGCAGCTGCAGCCTCCTCCAATGCCCCGGGTCCCAGTCAGGCCCTGCCTCCAGTTTCACGGCGCCGTGGTCCAGCAGCCGCCCGCCGTCACGCCTCCATCTCGACCACTGCTGCCCGCCACCCTGCATGTAACTGCAGGGCATTTCGCTGCCTGCTGCTCCGCCGGATGGCCCCCTTAGAGGAGAACCTAGAGGAGCGGGTAAAAATCCTGGTGGATAAACATCTGAAGGCCCGCCGACTATAGAGGACCCTGTCATTTGCCCCTTTTTTAATTCCTTTTGTTGGTGGGTGGGTTTTTGGGCATTGGGGATTCATTCGAACATTGGGACTCTTGGACTTTCGTTTAGTTGTGGACATTGGTTGGGGTTAGGGAGGGGAGTGGGTTAGGTCAGAGTCGGATAGTTTATTTTTGTTAGGGTATATTAAATTTTATACTATTTACTTATACGTTGTTAATGTTTTGTGGTGGGTTACTGTTTTCCGAATTCAATCTAAGTTACATGGTTTGTTACTTTGTTTCCGTGCTGCTGCATGCCCACAGCCAGTGTTTGATTTAAAAGATCTGCCGATTTTGTAACACACAAACCGATAGATGCAGTACCCCTCACTGAGTTATTTTTAATTGTCATAATAGTACTGTCAGTCTCTCCTCCTAGTCCATACCTCCCACCAAACTTATCTTACCTGTGATTGATGATGATGAAGTTCGGCCCACTGATGGCTGCATGGTTGGTTTCCCAAATGAACGGAGAAGATGCCATTTTTGTGGTGGTAGTAGTAGACACTGGCAATAGCATTTGAAAAAAGAAAGAGAAAGTCACTTGACTGAGAGACTGTGGGAGAAGTAATAGAACAAAGTAAACTACAGCATGGGTGGGCAAGCAGAAGAAGATCCTTGCCCTGCCTTAGTTGAAATTCAATTAGTGTTGCTTTCACCACATCTGCCCCAGCAAGCGTGTGATCAATTGTTGGTGTACATTTAATGTAGTCACATCGCACCTCAATATAAATCACACAGCCCGGGGGAAGAGAGTTAGGGATTGATGAATGGGTGGGAAGTTGGGTTTTGGGAAAGGGTTGAGAAAGAAAAACAGACAGTATGCATGGACACAACAAAAGTAAAACACAATCTTGTAAGACGACCATGATCCATTATCAAAGAAATCAAAGTATAAAGTGAGAAAAAGCAAATGTATGCATGCTGAGGAAGAGAACTAGTTGGTTAATGATAATGAGTTGTACTTACTAACTACTATTACCCAATGAGACAGTACAGGGAAGAAATTATTAATATGAAATTTGCCTTGCCTGTCTGCCGCCCCCAGAGCTCAGACCGAACAAAATTACATGCTGTACCGGGCTTACTTTTATTTTTCAAGCTAGCAAATGAAGTGAAAAAATAGTTGTAGGGAACAATTACCAAACAAACCACAACACACAGTCGTAATGATTGAAGGGAAAAAAGGAATCAAATAAATTTAAAGACGAATGATGAATGATACTAAAGTTACTGTATTATCCTGGTCCAAATGTGGAGTTGCATCATTTTCGTCATTCCTCTTGGTCCTCCCTTCCATGGACACTCCGCACATCAATCTTGGGTACCACTGCCTGCCTGATGCGGATTGGTAAGGTAAGTGTGAGTTGTTTCACCCACTATAGCACAGGTTAAAGGCCGGCCTGTAAGTGTAGATGGAAAAAAAAAGGGGTATTGAAAAATTACTGCATTTAAAACAATAAACTCAATTACAGTGGAGTGCAAGAAGAGAAGACAAGACTCTTGAGAGAACATTTACAGACTGAGGCAGCCTGGATAGGATACATAGTGTGTACTCTACTACAGCATTAAGCTACAACAACAACGGGACAGGACTCAGGAGGAGCCAGCACAGCCACAGAACAGGAGAACCGCGGCACAGGCCAGGCACCCTACCCCTTACCTTACATTTTGACCGAGCCAGACAAATGGCATATGCACTGCAGCAACCTAGCATTTTCCAAATGAAGTGACTAAATCAATGCGCCACTGTCCCTCATACCACTACACTCTACTCCAGTCCTTACCACTACACGGACATCCAGCCTAGGTCTGCTCTGGTTCTTGTTCAAACTGTTTACCTTTTAAGTCAGTCCATGAAACGTAGTTATTCCATCAATTATCTCCGATCCAACTGACTGACTGTGTTCAAAGATAGTATGCTGCTCAGCAGCATCATGATGACCGTGTGGTACGTGTTCTCCAACACCAACTCAGTCTGTAGTGACTGATTAAGTTTATAATATATTCCATATTACAAAATTGCAACGGATATTGGCCGGCACTTGCAGTGGTAGGAGTACAATGTGGTTATTAAACAACAAGGAAACATTAACTGTCACCTGACCTGAGTCACTTTTACTTTGTCGATAAACTAGTATAGTTCTACTTTATGCACATTCATTCGTAGTCAGCCAGCATCCAATGCAATGCATGCCATCATTCACAATAATCACTCATTACCTGTCTTGCTGTTCTCTTTGGCTGTCAGATCTGATGCCTGCCTAGCCTTCTGCCAGTAAGTGATGAGTTTCTTTCGGCTTGGAAACAAAACGGAATATAGCTGGAGTCATGTTTCACTTCTTATGGAGGGACTGTTAGAGGCAACATGTAGTGTACTATTCTCCATCTCCATCCAATGTCTGGCTTGCTTGAAATGTATTTAGGGAGAGTAAGGAAGATAGAGCAGGACCTTGAGGAGTGGAGTGGACAGTTATACACAGACGTGCAACTCCAATAGAGAAATAAAAAGAGGAGACTGTTGATGGATTTGTTGTGATTAGATTTTGAACCAGAAAAACAGATACACAGTCACACACAAATAAAGGAAGGGAGAATAATTTAAAAGCCTAGTTGTCAGGGAAGAGGAGCTCGTCCTCAAAACTCTGGTTGTTCGGACAGAAGTACGTCTAACAACCCACTACTTATGTCATAGAAGTTGCTCTCCTCTTCCTGCTGTGATTCATGTATTTTGTACTCCGGTGGTATAAAGTGTTGATTCATTTTAATCATGGTTAACCTCTCCACGCTTTTGGACAAGAGACTGGTCCTTTTCACAGTAACAATGGAACCGACAGCACTGAAAACACGCTCTGAAGAGACACTTGCAACAGGGCAAGCCACATACTTTATCGCCAGCCTGCTGAGCACTGGCCATTGGCTTCTTTTTCCATGCCAATACACCAATGGGCTTTGCTCCATGAAGACCTCTGTTGTCTCATCTAGATAGGCCTGAACCATCCGCTCAATGTTCAGGGGTGCTTCGAAATGCTTGGCCTCTTTTGCCTTTGCATGAGTCATGGACGTACAAAACCCTTTCCGTAGAAAACAATCACCTGCGGTTTTTTTAAATGTGGCTGATGATCCTGTTGGTGCTGTTGATGTTATTGCTGGCAGTGTTGTTGACTGCTGGGAGGCAAACGCACTGCTTTCGGCCTCTGAAGTAGAACTTGACTCTGGGTGCCCTGCAGTACGTTTTCTGCCCTGGGGTGGCGGGCCTCTAATTAAGATCTGTTCATTTTCAAAGTCAGTGGCTTCCTCAGCTATCAAAGTTTTGTACTTGGCAACATCCACTTCTGAAAAAGGAATTAGTTCATTACTGCACAGCAATAATTTGTAACGTGGATCCAAAATTGAGGCAGTAATGTAATGTGGATGTGACACAATGTTATTTTGAATCCTTGTATTGTCAGATAAGCGAGCGACTAAGTTGTCTGCCAAATAATATGCGTCTACTTTGTCATCCAAACATGCGTACATTTCTGACACCTCCTTCAGCTCTTGCTCTAGCATGTACAACAATGGGATAGCTTGGCCCATAGTGCAGTCCTCCCTGCTCACTTCACCTCAAAAGGAAGTAGCATCTCTGTCAGGCATTTGACGAGGTCCCATTGGGCCATCTCAATGGTCATGCCTTTCACAGTAGGATCTCCTGACCTTTTCATGACATAAGCATTAAGTGGTATGTACTGCTCAAACAGACGCTCAAGCATGTAATACGTTGAGTTCCAACGTGTTGGCACCTCCTGGATGAGTGCTTTAACTGGCATTTTATGCTCATGTTGAATGACCCTCAGCTGCTTCCGGGCTTTAAAAGAATGGTTGAAATGTGTGCATATTCTTCTGTAGGTGGTCAGTAAGCTGCTGACTTTGCTTTCATTTTTCAGAAAGTCTTGAACAGCAATGTTAATGAAGTGTGCCAAACATGGGACCCTGAAATAGCCACCATCTTTCATGGCCCTAACTACATTACTGCCATTGTCCGTGGCAACAAAACCAATGGTAAGCCCTCTTGGTCGCAGCCACTCAAACACCTTGCTGTTAAACTCATCCAAAATGTTTGCAGCAGTATGAGATTTCTCCAAAGCAAACATAGCTACAGTTGCATCTTTGCGAGTGTCTTTAAAAATCTCAGCTGTGTCAACAACACCGTCAGATATCTTATCTTTAACACCCGAAAAAGAGATCCAGTGTGCAGTGATGCACATGTAATCAGTGGCTTGGCAACTGGTCCACATGTCTGTTGTCAGGTGTATACTCTGAACAGCACTCTGTTTTAAGGCTTTTCCAAGCAATTCCAGCACGTCGTGATGTAGTGCTGGAACAGCAACTCTTGAGAAATAGTAGCGGCTGGGAACTTTCCATTTTGGGCAGATGGTGGTCACAAATTCAAGAAAACCCACCCCTTCAACAAAAGAAAAAGGGAGAAGGTCCAGTGCTAACATTTTAGCCAGCTTCGCATTGTACAAACGTGCTATTGGGTGGTTGCGTTCGTACTGCCCCTCCGGCCTTGTAAACATGCTAAGAATGGTAGGCTGCATGGTATTCCTTCCTGTGGTCAACGTCGCACTTTTTGGGCCAGCAGTACTCCTTGGTGTCTCAGGCTGACTCTTACTCTTGTGCCAATGAGATGTGGCTGAGGATGTGGGCATTACCACTACAGTGCTGGGGACAGGGCTACTATGTGTACTGCTACCACAGAGAATGTCTACCTCTTCTTCCTGTTCCACCGTGAGCGGAATTTCTACTAGTTTATGCCCAACAGCAATGGTTCCAGTTTTCATGCGACTAAGGTGCTCCTCCCACTGGATTGCGTGGTGTTTTTTCAGATGGGTCATTTGGCCTCCGGTACCATAGTTTGTACCAAGCTTACCACGACTAACAGAGGTATGACAAACGGAGCATATAGCAATGTTCTCCTCCTCTCCGCTATCCGTAAAGAAGTCCCACACTGAGGAGCTTAACTTTTGTCTCCTGCTGGAGGTGCCACTCCCACTTCCAATGCCGGATGAACTGGAGGGTGTGTGTTGAATTTGACTCTGTGCAGTACCACTACCTACTTCTGCTGAGGTGGTGCTTGTGCTGGATGTAGGACGCTGCCGGGCTTTCCTAATGTATATATGGAAGCTGGAGGTCATGTTGGTGTTACCTGTGTTGGAGGTATGCGTAATACATCCCTCGCAGCCATTTTGGATAGTGTTAAAATGTTGGTCTCCATCTCCTCAGGCCCGGAAGTGATGTTCGTGATGACTGGCTCATCATCATCATCATCATACTGCTCTTCTACATCAACCTCCATAAGTGTAAGGCTTTCTGCAACCTTCCTTTTCCCATGCCTGCTCTTGTGACGTGTTTCCCTCTCAGACTCAGTTTGTGGCTTCCAAGTGGCATCTAGATCATCAGAAAGGGGGCTTGGTGAAGAACTTGATGTACTAACCCTCCTTTTGCTTGCTGGGGATTTGGAAGCCAATGGAACTTCTAAAGGAGTGGCTTCCTCTTCTTCCTCTGCATGAGGCTCAATTTCCTGAACTGCCCCTACTTCGGGAGGAACTATAGCTACTATTGCGGGCGGTGGTTGCGGCTGTTGACCACTTATCTACTGTGTTCCCTCCTGCGTTGATTGTGTACTACTTTGAGATAGCGATAAGTTTAGTTCAGGCTCAGCATCACTGCTTTCCACCATAAGGCTGGCTACCTCTTCCACACTCATCTGCTTGGGCCTGGGTTGGTGGGTTGGGCCCACTGATGTGGAGGGGCTGCCCCCAGCTTGGCCCCCCGACACCGCTGCTGCAGGCGTCATTTTTGGTGTCCCAAAAAAGGTTTTGGGAGGCACACCAGACTTAAGTAACACTTCCTTCTTCTGTTCCTTCTTCTCCATGGCAACTTGCTTGGTACCGGAGGACCTGCTACCTGCTTTCTTTGGGGGCATCTTCTTCAGATGTCAAAACAGCACTCAGTTGCACTAGTTGCAGAGATGCCTGGTCAGGTCACTCACACGTCACGTCGTGTACAGCAGCAGGACGTCGGTCTGGCACCACAACGGTCGATGATGATGACACACCTCCTCTGTCTTTTGTGCACCTAAAAGAAAAAAAGCCAGAAGAACATCAGTCAAAAGATCAATAATATAATATATAACTTCTTAATGTCTGGTGGGTGGTCACAATTATTAAATTTTATGAAGTCAGTGAACAACAACAGTATAGCCATTTAAGAGACTGACAAGGCCAGGGCTCCTGGTGTACTTGTACTGTGTACACTCAGGAAGAAGAATAGCACAGAACAAAAACATAAATGTAGTGTAGCCTGTTTGCTCTAAATAAAAATGTGTGCATCTTATGGGATGGATCCAGCATCAGGGAGCAACAACAACGAACATATACACATAAAAACTAAAGGCATTTATTTACAACACCCAAAAAGTGAAATGTACCCCCGAAAAAAAGTAAAGCCCACATTTTACAATTCAATCCAAAGCAATACATGATGTTGAAATTTAACGCACAACACAAAAACAGTTGTTTAAATGCCATGCACCCATGATGATTGATGAGTAGTACCCCTGGGCCTACTGTACGACTAGGCCACAAGCTTGGAGGCCTATGGAAAAAGCACAGTGGCTGGTACCACAAAATGGCCGCCACCACATGGCCAGGCCACTCACAAAAACAAGAAAAGGTCAGGAATACAAGACAGACAATGCAGGCCTATTGCAAAAGCACAATGCCTGCCTCCACAAAATGGCCGCCACACATGCTCAGGCCACCCACCACAATAATGACAAAAAAGTGATTACAAAGGACAGGAACAGGAAGTTGTAGTCTCTGTGGGACTTACTTCCTCTCCTAAAAATATTTTTGAAAAAATAAAAGTGACTCCGTGCTCCAAAACTACAGCAGAATGACAACCTGAGGAGTTTTTTTAGCAAAATGCACAAAATCAGCGTTTTCGAGAAGAATTTATGTTGCTCGCGAGATATTGTTTGCCAGATTGCAAATGCTGGGTGTTCGGGATCGCGAACTCTACAAAAAGGTTTTATCGTGTGCGCGAACACGCATATTGAGAGCGTGAAAATGACGAAAACTGTAAGTCGGCATTGTCGCGCTGTGCAGAGTTACCAAAAGTACGCGAGCTGAATCCCTAGGGTTACCTACTGGCTGAAAAGCCCTATTCATTTAACACACACCCAAAAACTGCTATCCCACCCCAAAAAACACCTTTTGCAATGAAATCCAAAGCCATCCATGATGTAAAAAAAAAATCAACTGACAACACAAACTGTAAATTTAAATAATGCACCAAAGATTTGAGGATGACTACCTCTGGGCCTACTGGCAGACTAGGCCACAAGCTTGGAACAGAATGGCAAAAGCAAGCACACTGCTTGGATAGCTCCTCAAAATGGCCGCCAAACACCCACAACAACAAGAAATGGAAGACAGTCAATGTATGCCTATGGCAAAAGCACAATGCCTGCCTTCCTAAAATGTCCGCCACACACATGCTCAGGCCACACACCACAATAATAACAAAAAAGTGATTACAAAGGACAGGAACAGGAAGTTGTAGTGTCTGTGGAACTTACTTCCTCTCCTAAAAATATTTTTTTTTAAATAAAAGCTTCTCCGTGCTCCAAAACTACAGCAGAATGACAACCTGAGGAGTTTTTTTAGCAAAATGCACAAAATCAGCGTTTTCGAGAAGGATTTATGTTGCTCGTGAGATATTGTTTGCCAGATTGCAAATGCTGCGTGTTCGGGATCGCGAACTGTACAAAAAGGCTTTATCACGTGTGCGAACACGCATATTGAGAGCGCGAAAATGACAAAAACTGTAAGTCCGCGTTGTCGCGCTGTGCAGAGTTACCGAAAGTACGCGAGCTGAATCCCTAGGGTTACCTACTGGCTGAAAAGCCCTATTCATTTAACGCACACCCAAAAACTGCTATCCCACCCCAAAAAACACCTTTTGCAATGAAATCCAAAGCCATCCATGGTGTAAAAAAAAAATCAACAGACAACACAAACTGTAAATTTAAATAATGCACCAAAGATTTGAGGATGACTACCTCTGGGCCTACTGGCAGACTAGGCCACAAGCTTGGAACAAAATGGCAAAAGCAAGCACACTGCTTGGATGGCTCCGCAAAATGGCCGCCACACACCCACAACAACAAGAAATGGAAGACAGTCAATGTACGCCTATGTCAAAAGCACAATGCCTGCCTTCCTAAAATGGCCACCACACAAATGCTCAGGCCACCCACCACAATAATAACAAAAAAGTGATTACAAAGGACAGGAACAGGAAGTTGTAGTGTCTGTGGAACTTACTTCCTCTCCTAAAAATATTTTTCAAAAAATAAAAGTGACTCCGTGCTCCAAAACTACAGCTGAATGACAACCTAAGGAGTTTTTTAGCCAGATGCACAAAATCAGCGTTTTCGAGAAAGATTTATGTTGCTCTCGAGATATTGTTTGCCAGATTGCAAATGCTGCGTGTTCGGGATCGCGAACTGTACAAAAAGGCTTTATCGCGTGCGCGAACACGTATATTGAGAGCGCGAAAATGACGAAAACTGTAAGTCCGCGTTGTCGTGCTGTGCAGAGTTACCAAAAGTACGCGAGCTGAATCCCTAGGGTTACCTACTGGCTGAAAAGCCCTATTTGTTTAACACACACCCAAAAACTGCTATTCCACCCCAAAAACACCTTTTGCAATGAAATCCAAAGCCATCCATGGTGTAAAAAAAATTCAACAGACAACACAAACTGTAAATTTAAATAACGCACCAAAGATTTGAGGCTGACTACCTCTGGGCCTACTGGCAGACTAGGCCACAAGCTAGGAACAGTCAATGTAAGCCTATGGCAAAAGCACAATGCCTGCCTTCACAAAATGGCCGCCACACACATGGCCAGGAGGACACAACAACAACATGCATAAGCCAAGGGGAACAAAGAAAAGAAATGCAGGCCTTTATGGAAAAAGAAGCACACACTACTAAACTACCACCACAAAATTGCCACAAGCCAGATGGGCACTCAAAGTCACAACAGGCCATTGAAAACAATGAACTGAAGCAGGCCTATAATATATGACCGGACAAAGGAGGCCTGCTAAACAACACAGCTTTAATACAAAAATGAAAATCAACAGGGCTACAAAAGGATTGGAAAGAAGTTACACATCAAGCACACACATCCAACATAGGTATTTCACACACACACACACACACCAACAGTGAAATACACCACAGCCACATTTAGCATTTCAATCCTATGCCATCCATGCCCTACATGATGTTGAAATTCTACAGACACCACGAAACATGGACATAAAACCTTCTCTAAAATGATCATTTTGCTCAGAAAAACTCCTCAGATTGTGATTTTGCTGTAGTCTTTTGTGTAAGGAGGGGACCTTTCATTTTTTTAACTCTTTTTTTCAAGAGGAAGGAAGTGCCCCTGAGTCTACAACTTCCTGTTCCTGTCCAGCAGGCTCCTCCCAGTGCTTTGTGCATGTGCTGTTTTATGAAGCTCGAGAGATATTCTTCGCCAGATTGTAGTTTTTGCATGTTCCGCGAACGGAGCGTAGTTCAACGCCCAGGCTTAGAGATAACTAAAGCCTAAACTGCCATTTTTAGGTCCGAGGTATCTAGGAAAGGTTTGAGATTTCTCAGGTAGCTCAGGTGAAACCTAGCATTTTTGGCCAGTGTGTTTGTGTGGGCTCGCATGTTCAGGCTCTTGTCCAGTGTGATTCCTAGGGATTTGGCTGAGTCCACTATGTTCAGGGTGCAGTTCAGCGCAGTGATCGAGTTGGTCCATTCAAAAATGTCGGAAAGTTTTTCAGATGGGAAATTAATTAGAATTCGTTTTTTTGCGCATTGTTTGACCTGCTTGCTACCAAGCCATTGAACAATGTTAGAAGGAGAATTCTGTCCTTAGCGTCAATCCTTTCTACAGCTTCCTGGATGACCACAAGAGGGTAGCCTCTTTGGTAAACTTGTTCTAAATCAGGTTTTTGCCTGCATTGTAATTGTAAGAATTGAATGTAATTTGTTTCATTCTTAACAACTGAGAATATGGAAGATGCCTCTTTAATGAATGTTGGTGACAACTGCTGTAGTGTAGCAAGTTGTTGCAACCTATTGGTTTGACATGTATGTGGGAGACTATTAAGGGTGGGCGTCAAATTCCGTTTCGCTCACGGAATTTGCGATATTTTGACATTTTCGCGTTCCGCGGAGAGCGCGAAAATGCAAAAATTTCCTCTATTTGCCACGTGCGCGCGATCGCCTTACTGGGATCCCTGCGTTCACCGACGAGTTTTCCAATCCGTTCGTGTGCTCCACGAGATGTTGATAGCCGGTCGCGCTATCCTGTGAGAGTTCACGATCACATCATTTTCCAAGCCATCAGACACCGCAAGAGTGTGCGATCACGAACACGTCATTTTCCACCGCGAGAGAGAGCGTGAGGTCGCAAACACGTCAATCTCCACCGCGACAAAGAGCATGAGATCGCGAACACGTCATTTTGGACACGCCATCGCCATCCGGCGGAAGTGTGGTGAAGGTCGCGATCGCGAACACACCAAATTTTCGATTTGGAGAAGAATATTAACTCTAGCTGCATAAAACCTTCTCTAAATGATGATTTCGATGGAAAAAACTCCTCTGATTGACATTTGTCTGTCCTTTTTTGTGCAAGGAGACCTTTTTAAAAAAAAAAAATACTTTTGGGGGGGAGAGGTAGGAAGTGCCAAAGAGTCTCCAACTTCCTGTTCCTGTCCATCAGGCTCCTCCCAGTTCTTTGTCCATCTCCTGTTCATTCTGCCTTTGGATTTCAGCTGGAAGGATCA
Source organism: Triturus cristatus (assembly GCF_964204655.1). NCBI lineage: Eukaryota > Metazoa > Chordata > Amphibia > Caudata > Salamandridae > Triturus > Triturus cristatus. Next base: position 150,640,968 of record NC_140583.1, read on the forward strand.
CTCTTTGTATCTGCTGCATCATTATCATTGGATTTGAGGACTTTTGAATTTGATATTTTACAAGTAAGTTGGTGTTGTATCTATGTGATTGTGGGCATTGCAATTGCTGCAACTACAATTTTGGTACTTATCATTCTTTTTTTTAAATTGTTGGGGGTAGCCAGTAGGCCCAGAGCTAGGCATGGGTGGGTGCATGATGAAGCAACTGTTCCTTTGGTGTGTGTTGAATGTTTTTCAAACATCATTTAGGGCATGGATGGCATTGGATTGAGTTGGAAAATGTGTTTTTTGGGGGGTATTTTTGTTTTTGGGGATGTGTTAAAGAAATGCCTTTGCTGTGTGTGTGCCTGGTGTGTTGGTGTGCACCCTGCAGACCTTTTTTGCATTTTATTGCATTAAAAAGGCACAGCAGTATGGTTTAGCATGCATCTTTTGCCTGGCTTCTTTATAGGCCTTTTGGCAGTTCATTGTTTCCCAGGCCTCCAGCTTGTTGCTTGTGATTAGCGAGTGTCCATGTGGCTAGGGTCCTTTTCTGGTGGGAGTTCTTAGTGTGCTGCTTTTGCCATATATAGGCCTGCATGGTATTCCTTTGTGGCCTAGGCTTCTTGTTGTGGGCCTGGCCATGAGGCTGGCGGCCATTTTGAAGGCAGGCAGTGTGTTTTTTGCAACAGGCCTGCATTGTCTGTCTTCTGTTTCTTGTAGTTGGGTGGGCCTGGCTATGTGGCTGGTGGCCATTTTGAAGCCTAGGCCTGCAAGCTTGTGTGGCCTTGTCTGCCCACGGGCCTGCCTTTGTCCAGTAGGCTCAGAGCAGGTAGCCACAGGTGCATTAAACAAGTGTTTATCTGTGTGTTCTGTTGAATTTAAACATCATTTAGGGCATGGATGGCATTGGATTGAGTTGGAAAATTAGTTTTTTGGGGGTATTTCTGTTTTTGGGGGTGTGTTACAGAAATGCCTTTGTTGTGTGTACCTGGTGTGTTGGTGTGTACCCTGCAGACCTTGTTTTGCCCTGTGGATTTTCGTTTTTACATTTTATTGCATTAAAAAGGCACAGCAGTGTGGTTTAGCATGCATCTTTTATAGGCCTTATGGCAGTTCGTTGTTTCCCAGGCCTCCTGCTTGTTGCTTGTGAGTGTCCATGTGGCTGGTAGCCTTTTCTGGTGGGAGTTAATATGGGCCTGTAGGGTTTTCCTATTGGCGTACCGCTTCCATCCATCCCATTTGCCAGGTGCAGCTCCCTTCCATTACATTTGTATTTTGGTGGTTGTTCTTATTCTTTCCTATCCTTCCTGAGAGTGTAGTGTGTGTACACTGTACACAGTAAGTAGTATACCATAGCCCTTGTTGCCAAAGTCTCACAAATGGCTACACTATATCTTCTATTGTTTTGTTTGTACTAGAGTAGTAATTGAACCACGACAACAAACACAACATTTCACTGATGTTCTTCTCCTGGCTTATTTGCTTTTAGGTGCACAAAAAGACAGAGGAGGAGGTAACTATCAACATCATCCATTGTACTGCCAGACAGAAGTCCTGCTGCGCACCACATCACGTCCAACTGTGACCACAGACATCTCTGCAACTTGTGCACCTGCGTCCTATCTGACCTCTGAAGAAAATAGGCCCACAGAAAGGTACCAGGTCCTCCAGTACCAAGAAAGTTGCCGGTGAGAAGAAGGAACAGAAAAAGCAAGAGGCACTAACCACAACTGGTGTGCCGGCAAATGTGTTTTTTGGGACCAAAAAATACATGCCTGCAGCAGCGTTGTCCGGCGGGAACCAAGCTGGGAGCAGCTCATCCGCACCAGCGGGCCAACCCCATCAACCTAGGCCCAAGCCCATGAGTGTCGCAGAGGTAGCCAGTCCACTAACGAGCAGCGATGTTGAAATGTCATTATCGCAAAGTAGTACACAATCAACGCAGGCGGAAACTCAGCGGATAAGTCTGCAGCAGCAGGCGCAGCCGCAAGAACAGCCGCAGAAGGCACAGCCGCAAGAACAGCAGCAGCCGCAAGAACACCAGCAGCCGCAAGAGCAGCAGCAGCCGCAAGAACAGCCGCAGCCGCAATAACAGCCACAACAACCCACAATAGTAGTTGTTCCTTGTTGGACTTGGCCCTTTTTGCAGGGTCATCCCTGAACTTTTTGCCTTCCTCCTGTATTTTTTCTGACCTGCTGTTGGCTGTTTTATGTCTCTGGGCACTTTACCACTGCTGATCAGTGCTAAAGTGCATATGCTCTCCCTATTGCAAATTGATGTATGAATTGGTGATTCCATAATTGACTGATTTGGTTTACTTGTCAGACCCTAGTACAGTGCGCTGAGTGTGCCCAGGGCGTGTAAATCCAAATGCTGCTGGTGGGCTTGCAGCACTGATTGTGCCACCCACAGAAGGGAAAGGCGGGGCCGGTATCGGCCCTGCCGCAGATATGGCGGGGTGCCGACCCCCTCCCCCCCTCTCACCTGCTCGCCCAGCCCGGCGCGTTCCACCGTGTCAATATGACGTGGTGGGTGCGCCGCGGCGGGGATTGGCTGGCGGGGGCGATCCCTTGGCCCGGAAGCGATTAAGGCGCTTCCGGGTCGAGGGAGGGCTGGTTAGAATTGGCCTGCCCCCAGTAGAAATAATAAAAGGCCGGGGAGCGCGGGACTCGGATTCTTTGTCTCTCAGGCATACTGCACGTAGCCTCTAGGAGGCTGCTAACTTTTGTTTGTTTTCTTTTTTCTAGGTTTTCGCATTTTCGACGGCGGTTCCAGTGTCGACGCTACAGCTGGACGCCGGACTCAGCAAAGGTGAAGCAGGCGTTCCGGAGGCGTTTTTTCCCTGCGGGACGGTGTCGTGCGGAAGAATCATCGCCAGGGGAGCGGCGCCGAGCGACAAGTTATCGGAGCGAGTGGCCAGGGAGCCCTGGGGGTTTTGGTGTAAGGCGCGCGCACGCGTTTATGAGGTACGGAGCAGGGAAGGACCGAGGCAGTTACCGTGTGTCACTGTAGCTTCACGGTTAAGGTCTGAGACTCTTACTTGCAAGGTAACCGGTACAATTCGTGTGGGTTACCATTGATACTGTATATTGAGAGGCTGCATGTTAAATAGATCACTTGGATTTTTACAAAGTGCAGCCTGCTTAGTACAGTGGGCAGAGCGTCCGTTTGGTAATCAGAAGGTCCAGAGTTTGGCTATAATTGATACTGTATATTGAGAGGCTGCATGTTAAATAGATCACTTGGATTTTTACAAAGTGCAGCCTGCTTAGTACAGTGGGCAGAGCATCCATTTGGTAATCAGAAAGTCCAGAGTTCGATTCTCAAGTAGGGCTTTAAGGGACGTAAGGTGGCAAAAAATTACAAACTCTAATTACAATAATAGATAAGGTCTGGGGACTCGTACTATCAAGGTTACAGGTTTCAATTGAGTATACGCAGACTGATCCCTAAGCGAATTGAGGAGTTGGGGTTCTTGTCCCTGTGGGGCCAGCCAGCACCTTTAGTCCTGAGGGCAGTGCAAGTTAATCACACGCCAGAAAGGAATAGAGAGCATTGAAGAAAAACTGTGGTGTATTTACTGAGGCAAGACATATGCTAACTCGATTTTCACCGTAGGATTACTGAGGGGGTGCGCATCACGCCAGACTAGGAGGGGAGACTGACGGTGTCGCAGGGAGGGGACACAGGCAGGCCTGCACTTCACTGCTTCTGAGGGCCGCTGGGCTAAGAGTTCGCTCGCCTACCGCCCAGGTTAGCTGGTGTGGTGCGGTCCTGGTTGCGTGGTGCTTACGGCCAGCTTGTGTAGCACCAACGTAAGGTAAGGACCTGTTGGGTCCCGGTAAAGTGACGACTAGCATTGTACTTGCAGGGTATTTGTCAGTGTGTGGGTTATCGGACAATTTTGGGCTCAAGAAAAAGATGTCTGGTAAACGGGGGGCACAACGTTCCCGCATGGAGCATATGCTGGAAGCTATGATGCGCAGGATGGCGACAATGGATACGAGATGAGGAAAGGTAGAGCAAATGGGGCACAGCTTGGCAGAGCTCAGACAGAAAGTGGAGGATCAGGGTGGGCCATCAGGCAGGCCCAAGCAGACAATAGTGCCCCCAAAGCCCAGGGGGGAATTGGAAGCACTCCCCAAGTGGGTTAGAAGCAAGAAGGGGAAGAATCAGGACCCAAAAACAGGGCAACCTTTAGGCAAGACCCCTGATGGGGCGGTCCCTCCGGTCTTCCGGTTAGACCGGAGAGCCCGGTAGTAATCCCGGATGTAGCGCCAAATGTCCCGGTGACCCCTGTGCCAGTCCCTGCACCAAGTCCGGTGCCTCCACCAGCTAACCCGGTGGTACCAATCGTGACCCCGGTGTTGCCTACATCATGCACAAGTGTTCCGGTCCTGATTCCTGGTGCCCCGGTCACGGTGTTAGCGCCAGCAGGGGGTGGACAAGTCCCGCCGGAATTAGCTTCACAGATAGCGGCAGTCCTTCCTTGGTTAGGCAAGGGGGGGATGTTACCACTTTCCATGGGCGCCAAAGAAGTAGGGGAGGATCCACTGGCAGAGGTGAAAAGAATGGTGGCGAGGATTATGGCTGCCCCGAGCGGGGAGCCGAGCACGGGCGCGAATAAGGCCAGTCAACCCCAACCAGCGCTGCAGGAGGGCGACAGTGGAAAAGACAAGACAGCAGAGCCAGCGGGAGTTGGGGCAGTAGGTAAGGAGCTGGCATTGCCATTGTTGGGCGCGGGGGGCTACCCTCCAGGAGGGAACATTTAGCACGGCATGTAACACGCAAAGTGAGGGAATTGATTTGGGCTGGTGCGTATGTCAATATGTTTTCTTTACTGGTTGACAACAGGGAAATGGAGTATGCTAAGAGGCAAAAAGATTGGATGCTTCCCAGTGAGTGGCGGGTAGAAATGTCAAGATTCAGGGTGGAAGAGACATTGACCAATTGGATAAGGGCTTTTTCAGTGTTTATGGCCATAATAGCTGAACGTTCGCCTAATCTGCAAGTAGAAATGGCGTGTTACCAGAGCAGGGTAACGATGACACATGATAAATATGGTGGCGTAGGTTGGAAAGAGTACAACATGAATTTCAGGAAGGCAAAAGAATTTGACCCTTCACTCACACGTGACCAGGTGGATTCTATCTCATGGTTTGACCAGTTTGGCCCAGGGCAGCCGGGCAATACAGGGCAAAATTGGGGCAAGGGGCACACTTCTCAGCCACCTCAGTCCTTTCGGCCAGCACAAACCGGGGGCTCGGCCCAGCGTACAGGGAATGGGGGGGGGGCGAAAAGGAGTATGCTGGGATTTCAATAGAAAGTCATGCACCAGAGCACAAGGCACTTGTAAATTCAGGCACGCATGCTCCATATGTAACCACCCCTCTCACCCAGAGTCAAAATGCCTTACAAAAGGGAATGCCTTTTCTGGAAACAGAGGGAGGAAGAAACAAGACTAAAGAAAAGGATAAAGTGGTAACGCATTCACCCATTGACGTGTTGGCTATGACTCCTTGGTTAAATAGGTACCCAGATCATGCCACTGCTAGGATGTTACAGGAAGGGTTTTTGTATGGTTTCAGGATCCCAGTTGGGAATTTATACAGGAGCACCAGAGTGGAAAAATCAGCTGTCAGATCAAACCCAGGGGTGGCAGCACAAAATATTAATAAGGAATTGCGCCTGGGTAGAATAGCGGATCCCTTTGACTTCATCCCTGTGCCAATCTTTGTCTGCTCCCCCCTGGGGGTGGTCCCAAAGAAGGAAGAGGGGGAATTCAGGTTGATTCATAATTTATCAGCCCCTAGAGGTAATTCATTAAATGACGCCATCAATGAGGAACTCTGCAGCGTAAAATATGCTTCCTTTGACCAGGCGGTAGAGATGCTAAGGGTTTTGGGACCAGGCGCCTTGCTAGCCAAATCGGATGTTGAATCTGCATTCCGGCTGCTGCCGGTTCATCCTTAAAATCACCACCTGTTAGGTTTTTCATTTCAAGGAAAATTCTACATGGATAGGTGCATGCCCATGGGTTGTTCTGTTTCCTGTGCTTAATTTGAAAAATTTAGTTCATTTTTGGAATGGGTTTTCAGGCAAGCGACTGGACACCAATTTGTCATGCATTATCTTGATGACTTTCTCTTTCTTGGGTCGGCGGGCTCCCGCGAATGCGCTGGGGCATTGGAGGAATTTTGTGTGCTCATGCGTACATTTGGGGTCCCGCTGGCACCAGGGAAGACTGTGGGGCCAGCAACCACAATTGAATTTTTAGCCATTGAATTGGACTCAGTAAAAGGGTGTTTTAGGTTACCTGAACAAAAAATAATGAAATTTCGTGCAGCTTTGCAAAAGTGTCTGTCAAAGGATAAAGTAACCTTACACCAGCTGCAGCAGGCAGTGGGACAGTTGAACTTTGCGCTACGGGTAATACCTATGGCACTGTGGTAAATATTTCTCCTTTACCGGGACTGAATTTGATACAGGAACATTATAAAGTAGCTCAGTAAAATGAGAGGCAGAATCCGTGATATTAGAGTTTCAGAATGGGCTTTATTCCAATAAGCGATTATAATCGGATGCTTCAAGTTCCATCACCACGAGAGTTCAGGAAGTGAAGTACATACTTTATTGACAAGCAGTAACTTTTATAATACATACATTATAATGAAGTGAATACAGTAGGCGTAACAATTGATAAGGACATTGACGTTTGGCTCTACGTAACCGAAAATGGGTGTAATAATGAGTAAAAAGGAACATGATTGGCTATGATGTAATACATAGGTGGATCTATAAGATAATACTTGGCATTGATGCGCGCGCAGCAGTCTGACGTGTAACTGACGTGTAACTAGGGGGTGACGGGGACTTGACATTTAGCTCTACGTGTGGAGACAAGAAGTCTGGGGGGTCAAGTCAACCTAATCCCAAATCATATCTAACATCCTATGTTTAAAGAACTATGTTATCCACAAAAGAAGGACTCTTCGGACAGAATCTATTCTATACTGACTGTGCGTGCGTGTACAAGCGTCTAGGTGTCTACACTGAATGCGAGGGGGTAGGAATATTCCATGGTAACAGGGCTATGAATTACTTGCATGAGGACAGAGAAGATGGGCCTTTTTGCTTGGTAACTGGAAGAATGTTTACTTAAGCTGCTAGGCAGGAATGCATCGGCTGAGGGGGAAGCAGATAATTCGAAGGTGAAATACAGTTCTTGGCAGAGAATAGGCTGATGTCAGGCTTCGTGAGCCGCGCAGAGAATGAGACAAAGTTCATGGTCACAGATGCAGGCTTGAACTGGAGCTTTCAGAGGCAGAAGGCAAAAGGAGTTCGATGACAGAATCAGGGCCTACTTGCCTGGACTGTAAAATGGCATAAGTGAACCATATAAAGCCGGTGGCCTTTCATATTTAGGAATGGAATATCCAGCCCATTTATGGCGGATCTGACAGAGGACATGTTGACGGTGGACGCACATGTGTTTGCGTCATCATTACTGGAACGGGAGGGAGCATACATGTACTTGTGACATGCACATAGAACCGTTGGGGTCCAAGATAGGGGACATAACTGACCAGGAAAATCCACATTTCCACATTCCCTCCTTGTCCCCTTCTTGCCCTTCAAGAGATATCAATCTTCATCAATCCATTGATCTGTTCATATAGCATCATTTGTTCTTCTTTCTTCTTCCGGGATCTTGAATGAAAATCTTGATGTGGAATGCACGATGTGGCACATAGACCACAAATTGCTGGTCCACATTGCAGACATAGACAGCAACTGAATAGTATGAGAAGGCCAATACCTAGGAAGGATAAAACTCTCCATCCCCAGGCTGATACCGTATTCCAAAACCAACTGGACCAAGTCCAAGTGCCTGGGTTCTGGTGTATCTGGCTTACTATCTTATGAAGGCGAGTGATGGCTTTATATACGGATGGCGAATTTTCTGGTATGAATACGCAGCAGCTTGATCCGATGACCCTACAAGCTCCGCCTCTATCAGCCAGGATGACGTCAAGGACAAGACGATTTTGAAGCACAACAATCCGCATAGCAGACTGTTCTTCTGTTAAATTGCCTAAGGCGGAAATAGTTTCATTCACTACTGCTTCAAGGGTTCTAGTTAATCTACGTATTAGCTTACTATTAGTAACAGTACCTATATAGGGAAAGATGCCTTTATTAAAATCTACATACTTGTCCCATGCCGTCTCAGTGTAATCGACAATGGGGAGATCTCTCCGTTCTCTGTTGTGTACTAAATGAATATTTCGGTAATAATCAGGAGGAGCTAGGAAAACAGGTGGCAAAAGGAATGCTATGTAGCAGGTACCATCCCAATCTAGAGGTAGACGCATATATGCAGTCTGACCACATATAAAGTAGGAGTGGCGAGAAGCTCTGAATGAAGATTTGCCTTGATCACTGAATTCTACTGTAGTAGTGCATTTACTATGGCCCATATGTATAGAACCAACCTTTCTTACACACAATTCACCTTTCGCTGGGAATACTGACATGGTGGGTAAGACTAGCTCAACTTCGGATACGACATTTAGAATCATGAGATTAGGTGTAAAATTACCTAATCCATATACTTCATTTTCTAGATCAGTTCCTGTTCTTTTGGGGCGACCCTCCTTGTCAGGGTAGCAGACTTTGAGTAAAACTAGGTTCAGGTTTCCCCATACCCAATGATCTTGGTAAACTGCTGTGTCTGAGTCTATGGAATTAATTAAACTAAACCATGCTCCACAGGAGCCATTATGTGTAAATGGATGCGGAAAGAAAGGCAGGACTCCTTCATAATTCTGATAGGGAGGGAGTCGGCCACACACCCAACAATTGGTGGCGTTACTAGTCTGATGGGAATGATGTAACATACTAATGAAAGTGTTATTGCGCAGCGCAAGTCTGTAAGACAATTCATGCGGAGGTAAGTCACTAAAAGAATGTTCTGCAGCAACATCATAAACATGTCTAGAAATAGGGTAATATATGTGCAACAACATACTTGTAATAATTATTAAAAGACTCAATAAAAACAAAATTAATAATGTCACTATGCAGTGGCTACGCAGTGATTTACAATACGCCTGTCGTTTCAACATTTTCCCGGTATTTCCTCTACTTAGGTCCAAGGGATACATGTCAGAGACAATTGAACCGCTTCACCTTGGAGAGGACTTAAACAATCAAATTGCTCGACTTGGTGGGCCTAAGCTTTAGTTTGTAATTTTCAGATTTGTTAGGTTCACCAAAAGGGAGTTCTGTATCAGTCTGGGAGGGAGTGCAGGGCACAGTGTCTATATCTGAAGGTAGTCCATGAAATTTTTTTATGTGACTTGAATGAATCCAGCCCTTGCGGCCCTCGATCTTCACGGCTGTTCTTGTGGTTAACAGGACCAACTTGGGTGCTTTCCACCTGGGCTCCAGTTGAGTTTTTCTGTCGAAATTTCTCACAAGGACAAGATTACCCGGAACAACGTCATGGGGTTTCACCTCAGTGTTGTCGGGAAAGGCCGCAGCTACCTGTGAACGAGAAGATTGTAGTGCAGACATCAAGGAAGCCAAGTAATCTGTCAGCATATTACAGTCAATATCAGTTATTTTGCGTGGTATGGGCGTCCCCCACATATTCGGTGGTCTACCGAAGATCACCTCATACGGGGATAGCCCTGTTCTAGAGTGTGCTACCATTCTCATGTAAAAGAGTGCAACTGGTAATGCTACTATCCAGTCGACACCTTTCTCTCTGCATATTTTGGACAGTCTGATTTTCAGTATCTGGTTATGTCTTTCTACGAGACCTGCTGCCTCGGGATGTCGGACACAGTGGAATTTCCACTGATAACCTAACAGAAGTGAAACGTGTTTCATTAATTCGGATGAGAACGGCTGGCCGTTATCTGAGTAGACAACACGTGGTAAACCGTATCGTGGGAAGAATTCTCGAACCAACTGTTTGGCAGTAGTCGGGGCAGTGTAATCTGAAACCGGGTACGCCTCTGTCCAACGGGACAGAGCGCAGACAACTACGAGAACATATTTGAATCCTCGACATCGTTCCATCTGGATATAATCCATCTGTAGGACTTCAAAAGGGTGATCAGGAGGCTGAAATCCACCCTGTTCTACGGGAACACTTTTTCCTGGGTTGAACTGGCAACAGATCATACAGGTACGGACCTTTTGTTTGGCTGCTGCTCGTAAATGCTTATTAAACCAAATGTGTTGAATGCTGTCTAGCATAGCTTTTTCTCCTAGATGTGCTGGACTATGTATAGTGTTAATTATAACTTGGACCATTGAATCAGGAAGGAACCATACAGACCTTTCCTTCATCATCCATCCTTGGTCCGTTTGGATCCCTCCTAACTCAGTCCATTTCTTTATTTCGTCTGGTGTAGCATGTGTCTGTATGTCAATTATGTCAAGAGTAGGATCTTTAACTGTCATACAATGTGTCGGTGTCGGGACTATTGTCTTTGTCATATCGGGGGTTTGAGTTTGAGCAGTCAATTTAGCTGTTCTGTCGGCTAGATCATTGCCTTGGGAAATGGTATCAGTAACCTTTGTATGGGCTTTACATTTCATAATTGATATTGCAGTGGGTAGATGTATTGCATCTAATAATGCATGAATGAGGGGTCCGTGCTGAATGTGGGCACCGTGGGAAGTTAAATAACCTCTCTCTCGCCACAGCACGCCGAAGTCATGTACGACTCCGAATGCATAACGTGAATCAGTGTATATGTTGACTTTTTTATTCGTGGCTTGAATACAGGCTTGTGTCAGAGCGATGAGCTCTGCGGCTTGAGCTGACAAAGTATTTATACGATTAGTTTCAATGACTTCAGTATCTGTTGTGACTGCATAAGCGGCTACTAACTCTCCTGTACTTGTTCTCATGCATGAACCATCGACATAAAATGTCAAGTCTGGATCTGACAATGGAACATCGGTCAAGTCTTGTCTGGGTTTTGTCGTTACAGTAATAACTTCAATACAGTCATGGGCTAGTGGGTCTGTTCCGATTACTGGCAAAAGTGTGGCAGGATTCAATGTGTTACAGCGTCTTATTTCTATATGTGGCTGAAACAATGTAAGTTCATACCCTGTAAGTCGTGCTACGGTCAAGTGTTGTGTTTGTGTTCTATTTACAAGAACCTCTACTGCGTGTGGTACTTGAACTGTTAATGGATGTCCTAACACTATGGCATCGCTTTGTCTGATTGCTAAGGCTGTTGCTGCCACTGATTTCAGGCATGCAGGCAAAGCCTGAGCTACGGGATCTAATGTACTAGAAAAATAAGCACATGGTTTGTGTGCTCCTGCTTGTTCCTGTGTGAGTACTGACAAAGCAGTACCTTCGCGTTCTGTAACAAAGAGTGTAAACTGTTTTCTGTAACATGGCGTTGCTAAAACTGGTGCTTGACATAAAGCTTTCTTTAGGCTTTCAAAAGCTTGTGTATGTTCCTGAGTCCAAGGGAGAACAGTCGATGTGGCTGCCTCCTGGGTTGTCAACTGAATGAGTGGTTTTGCTAGGAATGCATATTGCGGGATCCACTGTCTACAGTATGAAGTGAGGCCTATGAAAGCCCGCACCTCTTTTTGTGTCTTGGGTATTGGCATGTTAGCTATCAACTGAATGCGGTCGGGTGTAAGCTGCCTTCCCTCCTTGTCCAGCGAGTGTCCAAGATAAACAACTCGCTGGACACAGAATTGCAGCTTAGAAGGGGACACCTTGTGCCCTTTTTCGGCTAGAAATTGTAAAACTGTCAGTGATGCTTTCTCACATTCAGGTTCACTTCTTGCGGTGATCAGCAGATCATCGACGTATTGAAACAGAGCCGTGTTAACTGGCATGTGGATACTGTCAAGTTCTCGTTTCAATGCTTGGCTATAGATGCTGGGGCTTTCTGTAAATCCTTGAGGTGCGCGTGAGAATTTAAAGCTACGTCCATTTAAACTAAATCCGAACAAATATTGGCTTTCCGGATCTATTGGGACGCTGAAAAAGGCATTCTTGAGATCGATTACAGTGAAGAATGTCGCTTCGGAATCAATAGCTGTCAGTAATGACGAGATATCTGGGACCACAGGGAATTGTGGCACAATGCATTTGTTTAACTCGCGCAGATCAATAACCAATCGATATACTGGCGGGGCCTTCGGATCTGTTCGTTTAAGAATCGGTATTATCGGTGAATTACATATATTGGAGTCTGTTTCCACAACTACTCCTTGGGCAATGAGCTCGTCAATGATTTGTAGTAAAGCCACTACAGCATCTGGTGGTAACTTGTATTGTCGCATTCGTGGTAGCACCACTCCTGCCTTTAGTGTGACTCGATATGGTGTAATATTCATGCAACCAACATCAGTAGGGCCTTGTGCCCATAGATGTGTAGGTAAAGTCTGTAGTCGGGGATTCATGTCTCTAGATACATAGTGACCTTTAAAATCACGTAAAAGCAATCTTACTCCTTCCGGAGAACAACATATTATGGCTCCTAGAGCTTTTAACGTTTTTATTCCTAATAAATTTTCTGGACATGATTTAGTAAGCAGTAAATCTGTAGTTCGGGTCAGAGGTCCTATCGTAAGTGGAAGAGGCTGTGACACTTCATTAACAATAGGTTTTCCTGAAAAACCAAGGGAAATATTCTGTGAGCCTGAGAGGGGTGCCCCTGGAACTTCACTACGTTTTATAGTTGTTCGACTTGCCCCTGTATCGAGTAAAAATTTTCTATCTTGACCTAATAATTTACTATGTACATAAGGTCCTTCTTGATCTACAGGAATCTCGATAAGGGGTAAGTCAACTTCCCTCTCTAGGCTAGTTCATGCGTAACGCTGATACTCGGGATATTCATACTGTGCGGTCTGATACATTTGTCGTGTTGTTGTTTGTGTGGCAGCAACAGGCAATGGGGGTGCAGCTGGCACAAACTGTATTGGCTGTTGTGCGGCTGGCATTGCCTGGACATGCTGTATAGCTCCTTGTTCATTCTGGTCTTGTCTGAGTGGCCGTGATCTTTCTTGTGTTTTACCTATGGCGATATTATGTTTTAAAACTGGACAATCGTGTACGTAATGGCCTGGCTTTTTACAATAATTGCATGTCCCTTTTACAGGTCCTGCTGAATCGGAATGTGTCATACCCTTTTTATGTCCTTCAGCTGGAACTGTCTGGGAAACTAGCATTTTCATTTTTGTGTCTTTCATGCGTCTGTGTTCATGTTCTTGTTCCTCTTTAATTCTATTGTGGTGGTACTGTAACATTTGTAACATTTGTGTTGGAGTGTTACCTTGCCAGGTACTTTCGAATTTTAATACTCTATTCTTTACTGGAGGCAGAGCATTTTCTACTAATTTTGTTACAAACAGATGTGGATAGGATTCGCTACTTGCTTTTATGCCACTATTTATACCAAAACATTTTTCAAAACGGGCATAGTAATCACTAGTGTCTTCATCTTGCTTCTGTTTACAGGCTGAAATTGTACCCCAATCTTCCTTTTTCGTAGTTAATAAACGTGGCAGTACCTGTACTAGTAGTCCTGGTAATGCCTTAGTTTTGTCCCCAAGCCCCAAACCTGGACCTCGGGCCCTTTCTTCTGCTTCTAATGCTGACCATTCTATCTTTTGATCACCTACCTCCCACTCTTTTTCTTTGAGTTTCTCATAAATGCCAGCAGGCATCAACACCTTTAATATTGTCATAATGTCGGGGTAGGTATACTCTCCCATGAGTAACATGTCTTTAATTTCTCGGTGAAACCCCGCTGGGTCCTTGTCATGACTGGGTACTACTTTCTTCATTTCTAATAATTCTATTTTCGATATAGGCGTATATACAAATACGCGTTTAAACTCATTGTCCTCACCCTTTATTGGGTGCACTTCTCGTAAGGGATTCTGTCTATCTATGTGGTACGTAGTTCTTTCCTTGACGGACAATGGAACATGTTCTGAACATACGAAAAGAATATACTGCTTTCTTGATTCTAGAATTTCTTTAATTAATTCAGTACCTGGACCTCTCCATTTATTCATAAGTAATTCAGTCAGTATGTCAGGCAAGGGACCAGGGTCCGAATGCTGACTTCGATATAGTATAATGAGTTGTTGGACCATATAAATCCCAGCTAACCTTTGTTCATCTGGGGTAAGATTCAAAAATGTGCGTACTACTGTATCATCACTGTATTTTCCGGGACTGTCCACCCAATGGACAGCTGCCCTGGCTAAATCTTGTTCATCCATAGAATCGAGGAAATGATAACCCCTTCGTTCTCGGAGTAGTTTGTCGGCGGTTTGGAACGAATGCTCGTTAGACCTTATATTAATTATAGGTATTTGAAAATTCCTGCTATTATCTGGACACGTCGGATGCATTGAGTCAGTATGATATCTAGTCTGATTCCTATTACAAGATCTTCCTCTACCTACATAGGCTATGGTGTCTGACTGTCCTGTGGGCAGTCCTGGCCCTTCTTCCTCGTTTTGTTCGAACTCGTCTGTCTCTAATCTCTCTTCGTGTAGGCGTTCTATTTCTTTACGGATCTTTCGGCACATGGCTATTATACAATTTTGTTTATCGTGTCTCCCTTCTGATATATTCTGGCTCCATCTTGTAAGAATTCTCATGGCTTCCGGGTCTACCCCCGGTCGGTCTTGATTTCTGATCACACAGTTTATGAGGAAACGTAACAGTTCCCCCTGTATCTCTACTTTCTGGTATTCCATAGCTCTGTAAATACATTCTGGATCTCGCCCTGTTTGGACAAAATGATATATATTATCTAGATGCGCGGTCATTCCTGGTAACTTCGCTAAATATACTGCGGCTCGTCTGATACGCAATGATGCTAGGGTCATTTCGTCCTCTTTTCCAGGCACCGGGTCATATCTACAATCTATAAGAAGTTCCTTAAGCGCACGGGCACTAAGGAGTTTGGGTGTACGTGAATGCGCTGACTCTTGAAAAGTAAGTTTATTTATTCTGGGTGGCGTAGAAAAGACATTGGTAGCTCCTCCCGCGGCCCCATCTGTGGCGTCGGGTGTAAAAGGATTCGTTGAACGTGACACAGCAACTACAGGTGTGGACACAGCCATAGAAGTAGCTGTAGGAGCGGATACAGAAACAGATGTGCTTGCCGGAACTTGTGACTCGATTTGTTGCTGTAGGGATACGGGTACTGGATCTTGGCGTTGATCCTCCCTGGTATGCGGTCTATGTGGGGCGGAATTGGCATACTCGGGAGCTGCGTCATCTAAATATGAGGAAAGAAAAACATCTTCTGCGGTTCTAGGATGCCCCTTAGGATGTACCTTTATGGGGAACAATGGGGTTGGCAAGTCTTTTGGCGTTTCCGGAGTAGCCTTAGGTAATCCTTCGGCCAGAAGGGGATACATACCATTCATAAGGGCATTTCTTTGTCTGTCTACTTGTTCTGATTTCACTCGGATACCTTCCTTAATTAATAGATTCTCTCGAACTTTATTGGAACTCTCTTTACTCTTCTCCTCCTGTCTACGTGCTTTTTCTGTTCGTCTATGTGATTCTTTACGCCATAATTCAACGGCGTCTTTCTGTGACTGTCTGACTTTCCTTTTCCATAACTCTTCCTCGACTTTCATGATGCACTCTGCATCCCAGGTCCCCGCTGTGGGCCACCTCTGACTTTCTGGTAATCCCTTGGTATAGTCTACCCATAAGTCAAGAAATAATATAGCGTCTAAGCCATGTTTGTGATACATAAAATGCCCTGGAGTGTCCCTAGGAGGAATAGGGACGGCTTCTTCGAGAACCCCTTTTCTGGTAGTGATCTGTCTTAATTTCGAGAAGAGCGGCATATTGAGAACTGACCTTATACTTGATTTTGACCTGATACTTGAATTTGAACAGACTTAATACAATAAACACGATAATGAACAGTCATTCATACCACGATATACTTAAACACTTCAAACATTTAACATTAAACCTTTAACTGAAACAACAATGATCATCGTCTGCATAACTAATCACCAAGCTTAATTCTCGACAATAACTAGATAAATAACTAGACACTTCGGAATACTTCGGAATACTTGATATACTGCTAAACAGTACAGATACACTGCTAAAACAGTGCAGACCGGATTTGTGTACCCAAACCCGTCTTGACCGGCACAACCTATGTGCACGTCAGAAATGCCTCCCCAGTAATGGTACTCACCGGGTAGCTTCGGAAACGGAAGGCCTCAGTAACTTGAACTTGACTCGGATTGGACTGGACTCAACTCGACTCGTCGGACACTGGGCTTGACGTCGGACTGGTGGGTCTCTGTATACCTCGGATCTTGCTCTCTCAGCTAGGCTCTGGTCGGGATACTTCGCACTTCTCACCGCCTCGTCTGGGTGTTGATTGCAGTCTCAGTCGCCCCCGCTTGACCGGAGGGAGATACAGGAAATCCTGCTGGTACGCGTTATTGTCCGTCCAGCTGTGGCAGGAGACCGGGCCTGCAACGCACCGCCGGCGCGTGAGATGAGAAAGTGTCCCTGTTCGGGCGCCATCATGTGGTAAATATTTCTCCTTTACCGGGACTGAATTTGATACAGGAACATTATAAAGTAGCTCAGTAAAATGAGAGGCAGAATCCGTGATATTAGAGTTTCAGAATGGGCTTTATTCCAATAAGCGATTATAATCGGATGCTTCAAGTTCCATCACCACGAGAGTTCAGGAAGTGAAGTACATACTTTATTGACAAGCAGTAACTTTTATAATACATACATTATAATGAAGTGAATACAGTAGGCGTAACAATTGATAAGGACATTGACGTTTGGCTCTACGTAACCGAAAATGGGTGTAATAATGAGTAAAAAGGAACATGATTGGCTATGATGTAATACATAGGTGGATCTATAAGATAATACTTGGCATTGATGCGCGCGCAGCAGTCTGACGTGTAACTGACGTGTAACTAGGGGGTGACGGGGACTTGACATTTAGCTCTACGTGTGGAGACAAGAAGTCTGGGGGGTCAAGTCAACCTAATCCCAAATCATATCTAACATCCTATGTTTAAAGAACTATGTTATCCACAAAAGAAGGACTCTTCGGACAGAATCTATTCTATACTGACTGTGCGTGCGTGTACAAGCGTCTAGGTGTCTACACTGAATGCGAGGGGGTAGGAATATTCCATGGTAACAGGGCTATGAATTACTTGCATGAGGACAGAGAAGATGGGCCTTTTTGCTTGGTAACTGGAAGAATGTTTACTTAAGCTGCTAGGCAGGAATGCATCGGCTGAGGGGGAAGCAGATAATTCGAAGGTGAAATACAGTTCTTGGCAGAGAATAGGCTGATGTCAGGCTTCGTGAGCCGCGCAGAGAATGAGACAAAGTTCATGGTCACAGATGCAGGCTTGAACTGGAGCTTTCAGAGGCAGAAGGCAAAAGGAGTTCGATGACAGAATCAGGGCCTACTTGCCTGGACTGTAAAATGGCATAAGTGAACCATATAAAGCCGGTGGCCTTTCATATTTAGGAATGGAATATCCAGCCCATTTATGGCGGATCTGACAGAGGACATGTTGACGGTGGACGCACATGTGTTTGCGTCATCATTACTGGAACGGGAGGGAGCATACATGTACTTGTGACATGCACATAGAACCGTTGGGGTCCAAGATAGGGGACATAACTGACCAGGAAAATCCACATTTCCACAGCACGACCATTCTCGCGTTCCATCTCACAGGCCATGACAGGCCTGCACGAAAAACATCATCACACAAGACTGCCATCTGAGGTTCGCCAGGACATGCGGATTTGGATCGCATTTCTGGAGGGTTTCAATGGCAGGGTAGTGTGACCCGGTCCCGCCACTACTTCTGCTGAGTTAGGTTTATGGACTGACGCAGCGGGCAGTGTGGGATTTGGTGCCATACTCGGGAACCAGTGGGTGGCCCAACAGTGGCCGGCTTGGTGGGTCGAGAGTGGTTTAACAGCCAACATAGGTTTCTTGGAACTGTTCCCCATTCGGTTTGGCCCCATCATATGCAGAATCAGTCGGTGATTTTTTGGTCAGATAACATGACAGTGGTCAAATCCATCAATCAACAGGCGGCAAGGTGCAAAATGATTCTCCGCCTGTTGAAAGAGATAGTGCTGCTATTTATGAAGCTGAACATACAGTTTAAGGCTAAACATGTACCGGGGGTGCTGAATAATGCTGCGGACGCACTCTCTCGCTTCAAGATGCAGGTTTTCAGGGAACATCTACCATCTGCAGAGACAGCACCAGCACACCTCCCAAAAGTACTTTGGCAGATTGGTGCTCCCAACTACAGAACCTCGTGGCTGCTAGCCTAGCACCCAGGACCAGTAAAGCTTACGAAGGGGCGTTTTGGTCTTACTGCACTTTTCTGGGGCAGGACTGGGAGGATAGCTGGCATACGTCGAGTGCATTTCTCTTGTTTTTAGACAACTTGCATAGGGAGGGGCGCTCCGTGGCGGCAGCCAGGCGACATGTAGCAGCGGTTTCTTTCTTTGCACAGATCAGGGACACAAAAGACCCCACGAACAGTTTCATTGTAAGGAAGGCATTGAAGGGGTGGCGACGCGTCCAGGGGGCGGCTCCTGACACCAGGCAGCCGATTGGTTTGGAGCGGCTGAACGCTTTTCTGACGGCATTGGGCGCCATCTGCAGTTCAATTGGGGAGACATTACTATTCAGAGCTGCCTTTGCATTAGCTTTCTATTGGGCATTCAGAGTAGGGGAATTGGTGGCACGCAACAAGTTGGATGTGCAGGGTGGGCTCCTACTGGAGCACGTGGAGATACAGGGTGACGCTTTGCTACTAACCATTAAAAAATCAAAAACCGATCAGGAAGCTCGGGGTGAGGGGGTGGTACTTCACAGGGCACAAAACAATCCATGTTGCCCTGTGATGCACCTAGAAATTTACCTCAGACAGAGGAGCAGTGCGGTAGGTGGGACATTGTTACTACACGGGGATGGGACCCCACTTACCATGTTCCAGTTTAAAAAGGTATTGGCAATGGCAATCAGCAAGGCAGGTCTGAATCCAAAGGATTTTGGGACGCATTCATTCAGGATAGGGGCTGCCACAGAGGCAACGGCTAGGGGGTTGCATAGCAGTAGTGTAAAGAAGTTTGGACGATGGGCTTCCAATAGTTATAAGCGTTATGTGCGGCTGCACATGTTGTGAATACACAATACAATTGTGGACTGATGCCTATCTTGTTTGTTTGTTTGCTTTCAGTTTCTCGAACCTGTCACGCAGGGGGGAAACTGCCGTCGCCACAACAAGATTCTTCTCAACGGCAGTCAAAACTGCAGGGCAAAGGAACACAGAATGTGTGGGTCGTTGGTCATTCTTATATACGGCGTATGAAATCTGTTTTCCTTTCAGGTAATTACAGACAAAGAGCTGAGCAGGATGGTTTCAAAGTATCTTTTCATGGAAAAGGGGGGCTTTTGCCTTAGTCAGTTTAGGGGTTTTATGACGGGTCTTTTGAATAGACACAGTCCTCCGCCCACAATAGTTATTTTGCATTTGGGTGGGAATGACTTGGTAACATTAGGCAGAAGGGTCTTGATGGAGGATATAATCGCCTAAGTCGGCTGGTTCGCTAAGGCGTGCCAGGGCTGCACCATAGTTTGGTCGCAGATGATACCCAGATTTAAATGGAGGGAGGGGGAATTCTGTGTAAGCGTTGAATCACTCGGTAAGGAGGGTCAACAATAAAATAGGGAAACTGTTCAGATCCCCTCAATTACAGAACATTGCACATGGGTGTGTCAGGGGAGAACCGTGCTTCTTAAAAGACGGGGTCCACTTGACTAGGTTAGGTAATGAAATAATGTTAGAAAATGTCATAGCTTGGCTAGGGAGTGTAAGGGCGGGGCATGACCTTTCAGGGTAACAGGAGGGGGGGGGCAGATAGTCGGGCAACTACGCTGGCCTGTGGCGGTAAGGTCATGAATGGTGAGCAGTAAATTTAAGGTCCTTAGGGGCGGCGCCATTCTCGGATGGGGTCGCCCAGGGGGAGGGACAAAGGTGTCTCTCCTATAACTCCAGGGGCGGTACATCCGGTTGGCTGGATGGGTGCGGGTAAAGGGGGAGTCACGCTTTCTTTAGGCTGGTTGGACACCCCGCACTGGAATGGACGTCACTAAATGGCGCTGAGTGCAAGAGCCCCCAAATGTAATGGAGTTCAGGGAACGTATGGGGGTAACCGGGGGGTGGAAATACCCTCTCGGTAAGCGGGCCCTCTGCGCATGTGCAACTCCTAAGGGAGGGCGTGGCTAATTGATAAGGATCTGACACCGGTTAGTGACCTTGCCGTAGGCCCAAATAGGATACGCAGAAAGTAATTAATGTATGATTCTGATCCAGATGTTAGATTCGGATAGGAAAATTATGTTTTAGAAATATGTTAAGGTTAGCCATCT
The DNA here is from genome assembly GCF_964204655.1 of Triturus cristatus. Lineage (NCBI taxonomy): Eukaryota > Metazoa > Chordata > Amphibia > Caudata > Salamandridae > Triturus > Triturus cristatus. The sequence continues at coordinate 150,661,452 of NC_140583.1, forward strand.
GATATCTGTGCATATGAATTATAATCAAATGTCGTGTTATGTTTCTGCGTAAATTGTGTAAATATTGTTTATTTCAATTTTAATTTTGTTTTCATATTTTAATAAATACGGCCGGGGGTTGTACGACCCCCGCCTCCAAAGAAACTCCCTTCTCATGTCCATCATTAGTAAATGTGGTTATGTGCAGGGTGGGGGAGGGGGAAGTTCGGTAGTCGCAGACCATAGCAGCCTTGTAAAATGTGTCTAAGGTCTGCCATTGCAGAGCCTGTGGGCGGTCTGGTACTATCATGATGACTGGGCAAGTGCACCCACTTGCCAGTCCCTAAAACCTTCCCTTTTCTTCATATCAGACACCACTATGGTAGGACCCAAGAGCAGGGTGCATTGTAAGTATAAGGTAGGACATGCCCTGATGTGTGTGGCATGTCCTGATAGTGAATTACAGTCATTTTCGTTTTTCACTGTTGAAAGGCTACCTGTTCTCCATAGGCCAGAATGGGCAGTTAGATTATTACATGTTTATAATCTTAACTGACTCAGAGAACATGGTGGAAATTCGAGTTTAGTATGCCTGAACTCAGAATGATAAAATACACCTTTTAGTGAAGGTGGTTTTAACATTCTGTGTTTGAAAATACCACTTTTAGAAAGTAGGTATTTTCTTGCCTAACCGTTCAAGCCTGCCTCTGCCAGGTTGTGTATTCCTTTGTCTGTTTTCTGTGAGTGACAGATTCCAAGAGACAGGATGAGTCAGCCCAGTGGTGAATAGAGAGATCTGCCTCTAAATGGGAGGGAGGAGTTACACCTGAACCTTGAATAGGGCTGTGCCTGCATTCCACAATGCTGGCTCCACCTCCTGGGGAGCGACTGATGTCTCTGCCCTGCACAGTGAATGAAGAGAAGGAATCCTATCAACAAAGTGCTCCAGGGCTGTACTTGCCTTCCACAATGCGGCCTCCTGTGGGGCGTTTGATGTTTCTGCCCTACACTGTGAAAGGAAAGGAGAAGTATGGTAAACAGGGTGCTCAGGAACTGGTTTGGACTGGGCAAAGGCCCCTCTCCCCTCAGAGAACAAAAGGATTTGGGGGTATAAGTAGTGGGACCCTGATCCCAAAAATTTAGATCACTTTTGAAACAAGAAGAAACCTTTACTGAGGAGCGGAACCTGAAGAAACTGAGGAGAGACTATCCCTAAGCTGAAGTGCTGCTTGGGGAATGGGCCTGCAGTGGTTTGGCTGACTGCCAAAGGAAGGAGAAGAGACTTTGTGTGCTTATTTCAACTTGTAAGGATCTCCAAGGGCTTGGAACAGAGCTTGCCTCCTGCTGAAGTCTCAGGGACAACCCCCAGCTCCCCCAGAGTTCTTTGGAAGTGCCTGCTGCTGTTTGGGGCCTTCTGACGGACTGCGTGTCGCAAGGAGCTGGAAGTGCGACTCAACGAAGCCGAAGCGTGTTGCCGTCGTTGCTGCTGCCGTCGCACTTCTGAACAAGGGTGTCGCCGCTGGAGTTGTCGCACTGCACCGCATCGAGAGAAGCGTCTCGCAACGAAGGGGAAGCGTGTCGCTGTCGCTGCTGCCTGCCATCGCACTTCTGAACAAGGGTGTCGCCGCTGGAGTTGTCGCACTGCACCGCATCGAGGAAAGCGCCTCACATCCCAAGAAAAGCGCGCCGCCGTCAGAGCTGCTGCGTCGCATTTCTGAACAAGGGTGTCGCCGCTGGAACTGTCGCATTGCACCGCATCGAGGAAAGCGCCTCGCATCCCAAGAAAAGCGCGCCGCCGTCGGAGCTGCTGCGTCGCATTTCTGAAAACCGATGTCGCCGCTGTAGTTGTCGCATTGTGCGGAAGCTTCACGCAAACTGGGAGAAGAGTGTCGCAGCTAAAGCTGTTGCCGTCGCACTTCTGAACAAGGGTGGCGCCGCTGCAGTCCACGCATCGATCCAAGAACTTCTCGCATCCCGGAGAAGCATTCCGCATCTGGAAGATCTTCACGTCTTTATTTCTTTGCACCAGAACTTTGCCGCATTTCCATCGCTGCAACATTACTTGTCGTGGAAGCGCAACGCATCGTAAGGTACATTGACGCAAAGTGTCGCATCTTAAGAACTGAACTGAACTAAGCTAAAAACTACCATTTGAAGTAATAGTATTGTGTATTTTTGTCGTTTATGGTCTTGTGGTAAATCGATCTAAAGTATACGTATTTTTGATATAAAACCTGTGTGGTGTCCATTTGTAGTGTTGTCATTGGATTACTGTATGTGGTCACAAATGCTTTACACACTGCCTCTGAGATAAGCCTGTCTGCTCGTGCCAAGCTACCAAGGGGGTGAGCAGGGGTTATTTTAGGAGTGTACCCCTTACCCTGACTAGAGGCAAGGCTCCCTATTTGTCACAAGTACCTACCTGTGCCAACTAGAGACCCCCAAATCTAACATTGGTGGTCAGCGGTGAGGATTCTGGACTTGCAATTGTGACTTATGTACAGTGATTGGTGAACACTACTTAGTGAGTGCAGACACCATGAGTAAAGCAGCGTCCATAGCATCTGTTGATTTTTATTGGCAGGACAGAGAGAGATGTAGGATGCATGAAATGGAGCTGACCAAGCTCAAGTGGAGTGGAGAACTGGAGTTGGAGAATAGGAAATTGGCCCTAGAAGAAAAGAAAATGCAAATTGAGCATGACTTGATAATGAGGAAGCTTGATATGGAGCTCGAGAGGCTTGAGGCCATGAGTGTCTCAGCCCAGTAACAAGAAATGTGTGTAGCTCAGAGAGTGAGCTTTGCTGAGTTGGAGGTAGAATCTCAATATTCAGTTATCTCGTGCTGGGAGAGTAGTACACACACCCAGAGACATGGCACCCGACTTGAAGGAGGGGGTTAACATACACCAGGAAGTTCAAGGACATGGGGTAGCTCCAGTAGTGCGCAGTGTCCCTGAGGGGAATAGGGTAACTGGCGCAGGGATTCATGGTCATGGTGGTGGGAGGGACACTCTACTGACTCTAGATGAGAGGTGCAGGGAGAGGGGTTCCCCCAAAGTTGAAGTCCTGGTATGTGAGTGTGAAGACCGCCCAGAAGAGTGTGGTTTGTGTGACAGAGACAGTCAGATACTGTCTTGCCAATCTCAGGGGAGTGGTGTGGAGTACGTGTGCAAGGCACTGGATGGTGGGGTGAAGGATAGTTTGGTTAACCCTTGTAGGGGGCTGTGTGATCCAATTGTGGGAGAACATATTGTAAGTCCCTGTTTTCCAGAGCTATGCCAACACCTGTTGGAGAGTGATTTCTCTGACCCCAGGGAGCTAACATTAGAGGCAGACCTTTTGGTGTATTCCAGAGGGTCTGAAGAGGCATTGGGGAGTGATCCCAAGATGAGAGGTTCAGGTATCTTCAAACCCAGTTTGGTGGAAGTGGCTCAGAGTAGCTCAGCTAGGTCCTGTAGTAGTGAGAGGGGTGTAGGGCCTCACGTCCTGTCTTTAAGGGGAAGGAGTGAGAATGGGTTATATCCCGGTAGTGCCCAACCTCAGTCTCAGAGCTGGATGGTTCTTTAAGGGAACACCAGGTGGGGAACCTAGTCTGTCCTGAGGGGCTGCTCGTTGTGCGGGATCCCCTAGTGTCTGGTGAACGGGGAGTGCCTGTAAGCAGGCCTCCATCAGTTCTGGTGTCTGGCAGTGCCACTCCAGTTGGGAGGGAGCAGAAATCCAGAGTGAGGAGTGAGAGGGGGAAAGAGTCCCCAGTGGAAGAACCAGTGGGTCAGGGGCCAGCCAGAAGGGCCGCATCACCAGTGAATGACCATGGTGACACCACTTCAGTCCTGGGGGATCTTCGCGCACTGTCAGATGGACAGGGGTCGGGAGATCTGCGCCAAGCAGACTGTCACACAACACATGAGTTATGTGTCACCCTCAGGGGGGGCATACGTGCTCCCCAGGAAGTCCTGGGGCACCAGGCGAGCATTCAATTGCATGGGTTGGTCCCAGGGTTGGGAAGCCAGGTTCAGGTGTTGTCTGACCTGGAGGGTTGGACAACTGTAATCAGTGTCCTGACCCATGTTGCTTCTAGGGGTACCTCGCCAGTTGGGAGTGTGCAGTACTCTGGAAGGGGGTGCAGAGGGAGGAAGTCCCCGACTCTGAGCACGGTGCAGCCTGAGGGTTCAGACCCTAGGTTGAAGAGCCAGGTTCAGGTGTTGTCTGACCTGGAGGGATGGACATCTGTAATTAGTGTCCCTACCAGTCTGTCTTCTTGGTGTACCACTCCAGGTGGGAGGGTGCAGCCATCTGGAAGGGGGTGCAGAGGGAGGGAGTCCTCACCTCTGACCCCGGTTCAACTGAAGGGTTTAGATCCTAGGTTGGAGGTCAAGGTTCAGGGTGTCCCCCCTGACTTGGACGCCCAGTTGCAAGATAGAACCCCTGAACTGGTGGGTGAATTGCGCAGGACACCTGCCACAGGCACCATCGCAATTCTGGAAGGGGGTTCCACTCCAAGTGGGAGGGTACAGAGCCCCAAGGAGGAGGACCGGGTGTGAGATGGGCCAACCCAGTCTTTGGTCCAGCCACCGGGTACAGGCCTGGGGTTGGGGGGTCAGTGCCAGGATGTCATGCCTGACCTGACAGGAGGGAGAATGGACAAAGGGTGCCGGACACCTGGGGCTACTGCCCCCCGCTCCCTGGCACCACAGAGGTTTGAGAGCCCTGAGAGGCATAAGGCCTGGGTCTCATCCCTGACTACTCTCAGCGGCCACTGTGGCATTTTGCTGTCTGTCTGTTGGGACATACCTGTGAGCCAGTTAAGGTTAGGTGCTGCACAGGTGGTGTCCACAGGTGAGGAGAAGGGATCCCCTTGGATTGGCTTGGTGGGCCGTGAGAGTATGGACAGAGGGATTCCAATAGGTTCAGATTGGCGTAGAATTGGAGTCTGACCCTGCAGTTGCGGGCCAGGTCCTTGTCCTATCGCCCAAAGCAGGGAAGCTCATCAAGGTAGTGATTGGTCTACCCTGCATTTTGGCTGGAAGGGGGTTGTGTTGGACTTGGCCCTTTTTGCAGGGTCATCCCTGAACTTTTTGCCTTCCTCCTGTATTTTTTCTGACCTGTTGTTGGCTGTTTTATTACTCTGGGCACTTTACCACTGCTGATCAGTGCTAATGTGCATATGCTCTCCCTATTGTATATTGATGTATGAATTGGTGATTCCATAATTGACTCATTTGGTTTACTTGTCAGACCCTAGTACAGTGCACTGAGTGTGCCTAGGGCGTGTAAATCCAAATGCTGCTGGTGGGCTTGCAGCACTGATTGTGCCACCCACAGAAGCAGCCTTGTAAAATGTGTCTAAGGTCTGCCATTGCAGAGCCTGTGGGCAGTCTGATACTGTCATGCTGACTGGGCAAGTGCACTCACTTGCCAGTCCCTAAAACCTTCCCTTTTCTTCATATCAGACACCCCTTTGGTAGGCCCAAGGGCAGGGTGCATTGTAAGTATAAGGTAGGACATGCACTGATGTGTGTGGCATGTCCTGATAGTGAATTACAACCATTTTCGTTTTTCACTATTGCAAGGCTACCTGTTCTCTATAGGCCAGAATGGGCTGTTAGATTATTACATGTTTATAATCTTAATTGACTCGGAGAACATGGTAGAAGAAATTCGAGTTTAGTATGCCTGAACTCAGAATGATAAAATACATCTTTTAGTGAAGGTGGTTTTAACATTCTGTGTTTGAAAATACCACTTTTAGAAAGTAGGTATTTTCTTGCTTAACCTTTCAAGCCTGCCTCTGCTAGGTTGTGTATTCCTTTGTCTGGTTTCTGTGAGTGACAGGGCTGGGGGATTCCAAGAGTCAAGATGAGTCAGCCCAGTGGTGAAAAGAGAAATCTGCATCTAGATGGGAGGGAGGGGTTACACCTGAACCTTGAATAGGGCTGTGCCTGCCTTCCACAATGCTGGCTCCACTTCCTGGGGAACGGCTGATGTCTCTGCCCTGCACAGTGAATGAAGAGAAGGAATCCTGTCAACAAAGTGCTCCAGGACTGTACTTGCCTTCCACAATGCTGGCTCCACCTCCTGTGGGCGTCTGATCTTTCTGCCCTACACTGTGAAAGGAAAGGAGAAGTCTGGTAAACAGAGTGCTCAGGAACTGGTTTGGACTGGGCAATGGCTCCTCTCCCCTCAGAGAACAAAGGATTTTGGGGTATAAGTAGTGGGACACTGATCCCAAGAATTTAGATCACTTTTGGAACAAGAAGAAACCTTTACTGAGGAGCGAAACCTGAAGAAACTGAGGAGAGACTATCCCTAAGCTGAAGTGCTGCTTAGGGGATTGGCCTGCAGTGGTTTGCCTGACTGCCGAAGGAAGGAGAAAATACTTTGTGTGCTTATTTCAACTTGTAAGGATCTCCAAGGGCTTGGAACAGAGCTTGCCTCCTGCAGAAGTCTCAGGGACAACAGACTTCAACCCCCAGCTCCCCAGAGTTCTTTGGAAGTGCCTGCTGCTGTTTTGGGCCTTCTGAGAAACTGCGTGTTGCAAGGAGCTGGAAGCGTGACTCAACGAAACCGAAGCGTGTCACCGTCGCTGCAGCTGCCATCGCACTGCTGAACAAGGGTGTCACTGCTGGAGTTGTCGCACTGCACCGCATCAAGAGAAGGGTCTCGCAACGAGGAAGAAGCGTATCGCCGTCGCTGTTGCTGCCGTCGCACTTCTGAACAAGGGTGTCGCCGCTGGAACTGTCGCATTGCACCGCATCGAGGAAAGCGCCTCGTATCCCAAGAGAAGTGCGCCGCCGTCGGAGCTGCTTCCGTCGCATTTCTGAACAAGGATGTCGCCGCTGTAGTTGTCGCATTATGCGTAAGCTTCACGCAAACTGGGAGAAGAGTGTCGCAGCTGAAGCTGTTGCTATCGCACTTCTGAACAAGGGTGTCGCCGCTGCAGTCCATGCATCGAACCAAGATCTTCTCGCATCTCCGGAGAAGCGTGCCGCATCTGGAAGATCTTCACGTCTTTATTTCTTTGCACCAGAACTTTGCCGCATTTCCATCGCTGCGACATTACTTGTCGTGGAAGCGCACCGCATCGTAAGGTACAATGACGCAAAGTGTAGCATCTTAAGAACTAAACTAAGCTAAAAACTACCATCTTAAAGTAATAGTATTTTTGTCGTTTATGGTCTTGTGGTAAATCTATCTAAAGTATACGTATTTTTGATATAAAACCTGTGTGGTGTCCATTTGTAATGTTGTCACTGGATTACTGTATGTGGTCACAAATGCTTTACACACTGCCTCTGAAATAAGCCTGTCTGCTCGTGTCAAGCTACCAAAAGGGGGTGAGCAGGGGTTATTTTAGGTGTTTACCCCCTTACCCTGACGAGAGGCACGGGTCCCTAATTGTCACAAGTACCTACTTGTGCCAACTAGAGACCCCCAAATCTAACATTCCTCCTGAAGTAGGAGCATTTCAGGAAATCGAGCTTCCTGCAGACAAAGAGGCGCAAGCCACTGTTTCAGAAGATCCATTCTCTTCCAGACCCCCAGCAAGGAAAAGGAGGGTTATTCCATCATATTCTTCTTCAAGCCCCGCTTCTGATGATCTTGATGCCACTTGGAAGCCACCAGCTCAGTCTGAGAGTGATGCACACCACAAGACAAGGCTAGTGAAAAGGAAGGTTCCAGAAAGCCTTAGAGTTATGGAGGTAGATGTACAAGAGGGGAATGATGATGATGAAGAGCCAATCATCAAGGACATCACTCCCGGCCCAAAGGATATGGAGACCCTATGCAAAATGGCTGCAGGGGGATGTAGCACGGATACCACCAACACAGGTAACACCACCACGACCTCCAGCTTCCATATTTTCATTTACAAAGGAAAGGCAGGGACATACATCCAGCAGGTAGTGGTAGAAGTCGCAGTGTAGCTGCACAGAGTCACATTCCAAGCACACCCTCCAGTTCATCTGGTATTGAAAGTGGCACATCCAGCAGCACCAGAAAGTTCTCCTCCCCAGTTAAGGACTTCTTGTCAGTTAGCAGTAAGGAGGAGAACATTGCTATATGCTCAATTGTCGACATGCTGTTAGGCGGGGTAAGCTTGGTACAAACTAATTGTACCGGAGGCCAACCAAGTAATCTCAAAATACACCACACTATTGTGTGGGAGGCTCACCTACCTCGCTTAGAACAAAGTAAAATTCAACCCATTGTTGTTGGGCATGAAGAATCAGGGGACGATATTATCGCGGTGGAAGGTGAACGAGAGGGAGACATTTCTAGCCCTGTCCCCAGTAGTGTAGTAGTACCACCCACATCCTCCTCAGCAACATCTCAGTGGCACCGCAGTAAGAGTCAGAGTCAGGCTGAGACAGCAAGGCGACCGAGTAGTACTGCAATGATTATGAAACAAAGTGCGTTGTTGAGCCTAACTGGGTTAAAAAAAACAACTGCACCACAAAGGAAAATAATCCAGCCTACCATTGACAGCATGCTTAGGTTGGAGGGGCAGTACCAACGCAACCACCCAACGGCACAGTTGTACAATGCGAAGCTGGCTAAAATGTTAGCGCTGGACCTTCTCCCTTTTTCATTTGTGGAAGGGGTGGGTTTCCTTGAATTTGTGTCAACCATATGCCCTAAATGGAAGGTTCCCAGCCGGTCCTATTTCGCAAGAGTTGCAGTTCCAGCACTACATCATGATGTGCTGGAATTGGTTGGACAAGCTTTGCTGCAGAGTGCTGTTTCCAATATCCACATAACAACAGACATGTGGACCAGTTGCCAATCCACTGATTACATGTGCATCACTGCACACTGGGTCTCTTTTGTGGGGGTTAGAGATAAGCTATCTGCACGAGGTGCTGTTGACACAGCTGAGATTTTTAAAGCTACTCGGAAACATGCAACTGTATCCATGTTCACCATGGAGAAATCTCATACTGCTGTAAAAATATTGGAAGAGTTTCACAGCAAGGTTTTTGAATGGCTGTGCCCAAGAGGGCTTAAGATTGGTTTTGTTTCCACAGATAATGGCAGTAATGTGCTTAAGGCCATGGAGCTTGGTTCCTAGTTCAGGGTTCCGTGTTTGGCGCACTGCATTAACATTATTGTTCAAGACTTTCTGAAAAAAGAAGCCATAGTCAGCAACTTACTTACCACCTGCAGAAGGATATGCACTCATTTCAGCCATTCTTTTAAAGCTCGGAAGCAGCTGAAGATCATTCAACGTGACTATAGAATGCCAGTCAAAGCACTCGTCCGGGAGGTAGCAACACGTTGGAACTCAACGTATTACATGCTTGACCGTCTGTTTGAGCAGTACAGGCCAATCAATGAATATGTAATGCTAAGAGGGGATGCTACTGTGAAAGGCATGACCCTTCAGATGGACCAATGGTGCCTAGTTAAATGCCTGACTGAGATGCTTCTTCCTTTTAAAGTCTTCACACGTGAAGTCAGCAAGGAGGACTGTACTATGGGCCAAGCTATCCCATTGTTGCAAATGCTAGAGCATCAGCTGAAGGAGGAGTCTGAAGCATACAAAGATGTAGAGGAAAAAAAAGAATCATATGAGTTGGTGGAGAGCTTAGCCTGTCCCTTAGCTGACAATACAGGGGTGCAAAATAAGATTTTGTCACAAAAACATTACATTTGTGCCACAATTCTGGATCCACTGACAAAATGGGCACTGAAGACATTAATTCCTTTTTCAGAAATGGATGCTGCCCGGTACAAAACTTGGATAGCTGAGTCAGCGAGTAAGTTGGAAAATGAATGGCTGCTAATTAAAAGCCCGCTAGATAAACCCACAACAAGCACTGCAGCAGGGCATCCGGCGTCAAGTTCCACTTCGGAGCCTGAGAGCAGTGCGTTGGGCTCAGAACACTCACCAACACTATCGACAGCAGCAAGAACTGGATCTTCAGGCCGAGTAAAATCGTTACAGGATTGGTATTTACAGCAAGGCATTGGTAAGTCCAGTGCTGATGCAACGAGAAAAGAGCACGAAAAAAGTTTTCACCCCTGAACATTGAGCGAATGGTCAAGGCATATCTGGACGACCCAACAGAGGTGTACATTGATCAAAACCCATTGAGGTATTGGTATGGGAAAAGGGCCCAATGGCCAGTGCACAGCAGGCTGGCGATAAACTATCTGGCTTGCCCTGTCGCAAGTGTCTCTTCGGAATGTGTTTTCAGTGCTGCTGGTTCCATTGTAACAGTAAAAAGGACCAGTCACTCACCCAAAAACATGGAGAGGTTAACAATGATCAAAATGAATCAGCACTTTATACCACCGAATGACACAATACATTAATCAAGGGAGGAAGATGAGGACGGTGGCTCAGGTGACGGAAGTGGTGTGTTAGATGATGATTACCTACTTCTGGTTGAACCCCCAGAGTTTGAGGATGAGCTATACTTCCCTGACAATTAGGCTTGCACTTCCAGTTCTTACTGTCTTCCTCACTTATTTTCTTTTATTGGTGTATCTGTCTTTCTGGTTAGAAACTTTGAATCACAACAAATCCATCACCTCCGTCTTCTAATTGTTTTATTGCCATATACAAGTTTCGGCTGGCTGCATATCACAGTACACTCCTCCGAATCCTGCTCCTCCATCCTCCTGAATCTCACTAAATCCATTGCCCTCAAGAAGACAGATGATGATTGGATGATGCAAAATAGAAGAAAAAAGAAAATATTTCCTAGTCCCTCCAAAAGATGTGGAACATGATTGATGATGACTACTATAGCTATCCTCCTTTGTGATCCGAGAGAGACTGCCTATTAACTGAAGATGAGAAGGAACAGGTAATGAATGATGCCATGCATTGGACGCTGACTGAGTGATTTTGTTGTTGTTTGTTGTGCATGAAGTTACTTCATTGTGTACTTTATGTAATAATCTACACACTAAAAGTAACTCAAGTCCCTTTTCCCTTCTTGTATTTTTAATAACAAATTTGTACTTCTACTGCAGGCCGATACATTGCATTTTGATTATAGGAAGGGGACTCACTCGGTACACGCAGACTGAGTTGAACAACACCATCATGATGACCACAGTGGCATAGTATCTTCACAGTCACTCAGTACACGGATCGGAGGTGATTGATGGAATAAGTCAGGGCGTTTCATGAGTGGCATAAAAGGTAAACAAGTAAACAACAACCACAGCAGACCTAAATGTCTGTGTAGCGGTGGTATGACTGCAGTGCATTGATTTAGTCACTTAAATTGTAAAATGCTGTGCTGCTGGATAGGTGCTTTGTCCAACTCTTTCAAAAAATGTAGGCTAAATGGAGGATGTGCAAAGGGTGCCATCACCGTTGGCCTGCTCTGTCCTGTTGGTGTTGTAGGTTAATGCTGGAAACAGACTAGAGTAGAGATGATGCATCCATGCTGCCTCGGAAAGTGTTCTTGTTGCACTACACCATAACTTGTGCATTTTTTTCAACTTGGTTTCTCAATATCCCTTTTGTTTTTGCATCTACAATTACAGGCCGTGCCTTACCTTGTGCTATACTTAAGAAAACAATGCACACTTACCTTACCAATGAATCTACATCTCCAGGCAGGCAGTGGCGTCACCCAAGATTGATGGACGGAGCATCCATGGAAGGGAGGATCAAGAGGAATGCCGAGATTCAACTCCCCATTTGACCAGGATAACACAGTAACAGTATCAACTTTCATCATCTTTTAAATAATTCGATTAATTTTTTTGTCTACAATCATTACAACAGTGTGTTCTTGTTGTTATTACTATTATTATCATTAGGTTTGCTCTCTGTCTATAATTTATCCCTACAGATATTTTAACATTTTCTTTGCTATCTGTAAAAGTAAGCCCGGTAACACTGAACACAAACTGTATGTAATCCGGGTCTCCTTATCATCATCATGCATGCATTTCCTTTTTCTCCCTTAACATATTGATATGGATATGGTAGTCTACAAAGATTCTGTCGTTTGATGTTTGTCCATGCGTACTGTTTTTCTATCTCAAACCTTTCCCCAAACCCCCCTTGTCAACCATTCAACAAACCCTAACCCTCTTCCCCCGGGCTTTGTGACTTATTGAGGTATGACTACATTAAATGTGCACCAATAATTTATCACACGCTTGCTGGGGCGGATGTGGCAAAAGCAACAGTACTTCAATTTCAAGTCAGGGCGGGGATCTTCTTCTGCTTGCCCACCCATGAGCAGTATATTTGTGAGGTAATTTTTTTACCAAAGGAACCTAATACATCAGCATTAATTCCCGGCATTGATTGGATTAATGGATTTCATTTGTTGTCATCCTCCTACACAGCACTAACAGTTACACTTGTATCCAGTGTACTGTAGGCCTAGTCAAGTGACTCGACACAACTAGAGTTTATAACTCTGTGTACTACTAGGCTATCCCCACCACCATAATGTTTTGTTGTATTTTGGCATATTATTGTTTGGCAGTAAGTTCTGTACTGTACTTCAGTCTACTACGACTACTACCACAACCACAACCATGGCATGTTAGGAAAGAAAACCATCATCACCATGCAGCCATCGCTGAGCCTGAGTTAAACATCAAGCAAAGGTAAGAGAAGTTTGAGGGAGGCATAATTAATATTGGACATGTTTTCATTCATTCAATTTCACACACCCCTTTGAGTCCAGTTTCAGAGTGCCTAGAGTAGAAGAGACTGACAGTACTAGTAGGACAAGTCACTCAGTGAGGGGTGCCGCATCTATCTGTCTTACAAAGTCATCCAATTATAAAAATCAAACACTGGCTGTGGGCGGCCCTGCACCAGCAAAGAAAGAAGGATACAGTGTGATGTAAAACAGTAACCCCACCCAGAAAACATTAACAACATTGTATGTAAAGTAGAAATATATTATTTAATACCCTAACAAAAATAAACTATGTAAAAAAATCCCACACCTGACCCACCCCTCTCCCTAAAAATGAAAATGTCCAATTGTCCAAAAGAGAAAACCCAATGCCCGATTCCCACCCACCCCAAGAATAATTAAAAAAGGGGCAATAAACAGGGTCTAAGTTCGGCAGGCTTGACTCAGGAGGACACAAACTTGCTCCTCCAGGCGGGCAACACGGCGCTTCAATGCGCGGCAGTTGCATCCACAGGGGGCGGCAGCACTGATGGAGGGGTGGCGGCGGGCGGCTGCCAGATGGTGGTGCCGTACCACTGGAGGGCGGTGGCTGGGGCCCGGGGCATTGGAGGAGGCTGCAGCTGCTGCCGCCTCCACCTCCTCCTCTTCCAGAACCACCAGCCAATGATATTCACTCTTTATGGCCTCCAGTTTCCGGCGCTGGGACTTGGCTGCCAACTCCTTCCGGTCAGGTTTCCCCTTGGAAGGAGTAGCTATATGTGAAGAAGAAAAAACAAGACTATTGTAAAATATACTCTTAGCAAAGCAGTAAGACAAATTATTTCTACACATAGTGTCACGGTAGCACTAGCAAGCACAGTACATAACATTTGTGGTATGTATCTATCCTTCCACTTTCTTAGACTTTAACATTTGTGGGAGTTTCAGGCATTCAACCAACCATGCATCTGATTCCTATCAGCCACCTATGCATGCTGCATGCATCCCACAAATCCTTCTCTGCCAGTCATAAATATTAAATCTCGCCCGTCCTTCTTCCTTCCACTCTTCTTTCCCTTTTCGTTCAACCCATCCATCAATGTCATCTGATCTGACTTTTAGTCTTCTCCATAAAACTTTCACAGCTGAGTTGAAATCATTGGTTACTCAACACTCCCTCCACTAATGCTTTTACTAATGCTAAGTAAAGGGTGTCTTCAACCATTCACAACAACTTCTTACTTAGTAAGTCAACTGTACAGTATTATACAGTACACCCTTGCAGCGAGTGTAATGTCAATAAGTAAGTATTAGGAATCTAACTTACCACTGCCCACCACTGCTACTGGCTCACCCTCTGTAGCTCCTCCTGCAACTGCCGCATCCTCCTCTCCTCCGTCAGCAGCCGCATCGCCTTCGCCTCTGGCCCCGGCACTGGTGGTTGGTAGTGCGCCTTGAAAAAACATTACACATTTTTTAGGTGTCATATCCCCCTCCCCCTATTTTTCACTCGCAAGATTGATAAATGAGTTAATAGTAATACATACATATACAACATACATCACTAGTACAAATCAGGTAGTAGTAGAGTAGACACTAGTAGTTATATGGTCCCTAGGTTCATTCTAGTCTTTGCTTAGTTAGCCCGAGCCATGCTACCATTTTACCTTTGTGTCTTTTATTTTACGTCCTTACCTCGCAGCTTGTTGTATTATAGTGGAGACGGAGTTCCAGGTACACACATTGCTACGTTAGCATAAGCGTCTTAGATTTAAAATGCCATCTTGCCACTTTTGCTGCTTTTGCACACGACACTGCAGGTAGCTGTTATTATATGAAAAATGCTCGCTTGCTTTTCTTTCACATGAGAACGGTCTGTTGTTCACATCCCTAGACGTGCACCGTGACCTTGGTCTGAATACTGTGTGCAGTAGCCTCAGGGCCAAATAACAATGTATGCTTTTGAATTCATGTTGATCGGCACACGCTATAGCCATAACACGCATACAGCTGCAAATATCTGAAACTTGAGTGCCTTTAATATTGCAGTTTGCATGCATGAGTTAGACACTTTTGGAGAAGACCTTTTCCAGACACAGAGCAAAGCTGATCCTGTGATGTGATTCACCTAAGCTGATATTTACGGTATGGGATTCCCCATTCAAACCTAGAGACCTTCTATTAGTTTAATAATACTAGCTTACTAGTGAAGGGAGGGTGGTTGTAATCCACTATCATTTGTAATATGATTTCTCCCTTCATTTTCTATGTTATTGTAACAATGCTGATGGTTTTAGTCTTAATCATTTGTCTGCTTATTTTAGCCAAAGTACTGCATCTTAGGGCACGTAGTTAAAAATAGCCATTTTAAACCTTACTGTGTCTCAGACTACTCTTGTTGTGGACTGATATGAGAATAATAACGAACAGGTATTTCTAATTCCCACCATTCCTGAGAGTACTCTAACTCCCTTGTTCTGGGTTGTCTAATCATTGGTAGCTTCGAGATGATATGGAGAATGAATGAGACACTGATACTAGTCGTATAGGGGTTCTGGGTACTGAGGTGAGTTTTTGGTACACCGCAATTCACTGAGGTCCTGGTTTCCTGCGCATAGTTCTGTGCATGAGCAGAATCCCTGCAACAGTATAAAGAGTTACGCCTTTGAGCCCACATGAGCTCCTACTGCTAATGTCTAAGCGCTGCGTACAAGGTCAAACAAAACAAGCCACTTTGTTATGGTGTTCTGGTGTTAGTCCATGTTGCTTATCCAAAATGCTACACCTTTTGCCACGACTGAGAAATGCTTGCAATATACTAACGCGTACCATTTTTCTCCTAACAGATGGAAGATTCCCTTCTACGAACCAGAGCTTTGCAGAGCTTATGATGTAACCAGTACTAGCTTCTTCTAAGGTGAGGGGTCCACAGAATTCGCTCAGAGATCTTCATTTTTAATTTTATATAAACTATATTCCTATTCCTACAAAGGGGATGGTGCTTCCACCACTGTTCAGTTATCAATCATGATTTTGCATTTTTCTTTCTTCGTTCTATGGTCTTGTAGTTGTTGTAAGTGTAACTAAGTGTAACAATGTTTATAGTTTTAATCTTATGCATTTTGCTGTTGGTGCTGCATGATAGAACAATGTACAGAGCTTGTCAGTTGCAAATACATTTTTTGAACTTACATAGACTCGGTGGTATTTGGTGTGGATGGACTTACACGAGGAAGGGTGTGCAAACTGTGCATGTGCATTGCTTCCATGACTGAGAGGTCGGGAGTGTTATGTTCTGGGTTGTCTACTCATTGGGTATCTTGGGGGGGGATTCGGAGAGCTAATAGTAATGAAACACTATAATAACTAGTCGGGCAGGGGATTTCGGTGGGTTCTGTTCTGATTGAGGTGTGAGTGTGAGGAAGGTCCAACCTCCCATCACCAACACCCTATTTTCTTGTGCAAAGTTCTGTATGTGGAAAATCCCTACAACAGTAGTAGTATGTCCTATCCTATCAAAATAGTAAAATCTGGTTGGGCATTTTGTTGGTGGGAATTGTCGAAAAACATCAATATTAATAAAGCCTCAAAGATTAAGAAGAATAGAAGGAGTGCAAGAGGACAACCCAAAGGACTGGACTCAATGGCTAGAGCTACTGGTGAATCTGAGTTTTATTTAAAACCCTTTAAATAAAGAGTGGCCAACTGGGCATGCTTAGCAACAGACAGACTAATAGTAGTAGTACAGAGAGTCATAGCAGAGGCAGTTAGAGGCAGGCATAACAAGAATTTAGAAACAGATAGTCTAGATCGAAGGGTAATTGTTGGTAAAAAATAGCATTAGGAAACGGAAACCATAGTTCGGGGAATAAAATACGGTGCAGTAAAAGTTAGTGAATAAGAATTATTAATTATTAATATTAAAAGCAGGAAGACTTACTGGGGCCAGCAGAAGAGCCCTCGTTCTGGTCCTCCTGTCCGACTGGAACTGCTCCTGCCGACTCTGACCCCGTCTTCTTGCCCCTGGGTGCTGATCATGCAAGATATAAGAAAGAAAGAGACAAACATTGATGATTGGTGTGAAACAAATAAAATATTTTTATTAGACTGTCAAAAAAACATTTGTGTAAACAACAATTGCAATAAAATTGACCTATCTAATCTGGTCGACAAGTAGTATCTGGGGATTTGCAGACCGACTAGTTATTATTTATCTACACCAATCCAGTGTTCCATTCTGATTCCAGAATACTAACTAAGCCTAAGTAGTACGTACCACCTGACCTAGCCCACCTATTCCAGGCATGCCAATTTTACATTAAGTAAGCATTTCTACTTCTTTTAGTCCTCAAAAATGCATAAATGGAGGACATATGTCTGCATTTTTGCATACACAAAATTGTTGGTTGGTTGATGCAGATGTTCTGCTAGTGCTAAGCCTATTACCACTCACTGAGCTAACTACAAAAGGTTCTACTAAGGACTGGGGTAAGCACTAGCAGCACTCAGCAGCACGTGACGTAACAGAGGGGGCATCACGCGTCGCAGACCACTAAAAAATTACAAACTTATAATAAGTAACTAAACCTAAGTATCAATCCACCCCTATCTCTTAGTGACAGGACAAAGGAAGGACTAGAGTCACTCTAGCATTAGCTAACTTAAGTTTTCTAAAATAAACTCTTACATAATCATGCAAAACGACCGCAAACGCAAAGTTGCAAATAACAAGATTAGTAGCGCAGAGCACCTGTGTCATAACAATCACAGAAGACATTTAAACGTAAAGTACCTGTAATGTAAGCAGCAGCATTCTAGCTGCTCGGAAAAAAAATATATTCGCAATATATAACACAGAGCAGAAGAACAGACAGCTACTCACCAAGACCCGGGACCCCCACTCCTAGCAGGTCCAGCAGGTCCTGTTCCCGGTCAAGGATATCGGACCACCGGTGCGTCAGCTGGTTCTGGCTGCGTCGGACACCAGTGCAGCGAAACACTGCCCGGCGCACCTTTCCCCACTGCTGCCGACGCTCCCGGAGCCCGTACCCGGACCCAGGCCTGCCACCTGCTACCAGGGTTAAGGGGAGGTGGCGCTGTACAAAAAAAAACAGTGCGGCCAACTCCACCTCCCCAAATAAGGCCGTGCCTGCACCCCTTGTGGGCGCAGCCTTCCGCAAGGAAGACGGTCGCGGCTCAGGCTGCGATGCGAACCTGTGGCCCTTTGCCATGGTCCTGGGGTAAGCAGGGGGCGGAAAAGAAAAGGTAAAAATTAAAAAAATAAGTAAAAGAAATGAAAAAAGCAGGTAATAGAAAAAGAGTGAAAAAGTAGTTAAAAAATACACAAAAAGTAGACAAAAACATATAGATTCAGGAAAATAGAGAGAGAGATAATAAATAAAAAAGATCCAAAAAAAGTTTTCAGAAACAAAGGATTGAAAAGATAGAGGGAGGATTGAAAAGCAAGCCCCAGAACCATAGCATAGAGCGAAAAACAAGATGGCCGCGCCCATTGCGACCGCATGGGCAAGTTCACGAGATAGTTTCCCCTTGAGCACGCAAAAAGCGCCGCAAACATGCAATACGCGTTCCCGAACAGGAAATGCCTATCGCGAACGGGCGCGAGCATGCATTGCGCGACCCAGAACAGGAAATAGCATCGCGAACGGGCGGGACAAGTGAAAACAAGATGGCTGCGCCCATCAGCAACCGCATGGGCAAGTTGGTGACACATTTCCAGCGCAATCACGCAAAAAACATCGCAAACAGGCGGGACAAAAACGTCCGCGTCTTCGCGATATTTCCGCGTGTTCGTGGAGATTTTTAGCATTTTCGCGAAGATACGCATAACACGATTACGCAATTTCTGCCCACCCTTAGAGACTATACCCATCAGAGATGATGTGGATAGCAAGAAAGAGTTAACCTGCAGAGAGGTATACTGGAACAAGCAGCTTGATACTGTTATTCCTAAACAGTTGAATGATCGTATGGTATTTAGCTGTTACCTGAATTGACAAGTTCATCATATAAAATCACTCTGTAATATTTTCATTGCAAATGTTCAGAACATTTGTAATGGCCTAACTACAGTGGAAGGCTTTACCTGTTGGAACACTTTACACTGTAGCACATACTGCCTGGTTGATTTGGACATTATTTGACACCAAAATGCTCTTGCAAAATGCACACAGTAACTAACGTCTGTATGTGCTGCTTACATTGAACCCCTCACCCCATGTACTGTTTTGTCTAAATCTATCTAATTCACTTTAAACAGGCCAATCAGTACTTCTGTAACTGTAATGAGCCCATCGTGTCCTAGGATGCAGATGTACTATGCTGTAAAGCCTTCAAGTGGGGCTATATTTTTGTGCAATGATTGTACTTCCGACTGGACTTTAGTTTGCAACTAGGTTATTGCTTCCATTTTGCACACTGCTGATGCAGCAGCTTCATTAATGGCTAGATTAACTTTTGAGTGGATTCCCTCACTTTGGTGAAAACATAAGGCCTGATCAGAATGCTTCAGTTTGGAAGTGCTTTCATGTTAAAACATGCTCAATTAGTTGAACAGTCATGTTTATATGTGATTAATCAATAAGTAATCTCACTATAGAATGCACATTAATTTAGAAAATGTATTTGTATTTTCCGAATGGCATATAATTGTACTGAATTAACATGTATTTTTGCAAGAGTTGAAATGTGCAGAAATGTGTTTTACAGTGTGGAAAACCATGTGATTTCAGTTTGCTTTAGTGGACTCAGCTTGCTGCAGTTTTTGCCCTTGAAGATTAGAATGGAGTGTGCTCCTCTTCCCTACCAACTTTCAATGAAAGGGCTTTGTCAATAAATCACGCCCTCCTGTTTCCCTCTCTTCGACCTTCACTATGTTGCATATTTTTGTAGCCTGTTTAAACGTGGAGTGAAGAGCACACACTTTTTTTGTTTCATAATCACAAGACTAAAATTTGAACAGGAACACGTCTGATTAATGACGTATCCGGTCAGCCCATGGGGAGATGATGTGTCTTGAAGTTCTGATTGGACCAGCTATGAGGGCCAAGCACGTGGACTTTTGCTTGAAATATGGCTTACAAGTGGGAGGGTTGGCTCTTTTTGCTCATATTTTTTCCTGAGGGCCAGGCCCAGCTTCTGTGCTGGACACAGAGACGGGGAGGAGAGAGAAGGAGGGGCTGCGTCTGTGGGGACTATTTTGCAGCCTGAGACAGAGAGACAGATCAGCACAGCGAGGCAGAGAGAGAGAGAGAGATGAAAAGATCAGAACAGATTTAGATTTTAGGTGCAAAACTTTAAATGTCATGCTTTAACTAACTGCTTTTGAAAAGATGTATTTGTCCTATGCATTTATTTCTCTTTATGGGAGATTTTTTGCCATTATGAATTATTGATTAGCCTTGCAAGGCTCACTCTTTTCTTAGAAACTCTTTAAGAGTTTTGACTGACAATTTGCACCACATTTCCCTTCCTACATGTGATGCTTATATTGAGACTGTAATATGTTCTGTATTAATGCTATTTTTCCTATTTTTCAATTCTGTAACCTGATTGATATTTGACTAATGAATAAAGAGTCAGAGAACCTTAACTTTTGACTTAAAAATAAAACCCTTCAAAATAACTCACCACTCTCATTATTTCCTTAAATATTGTTTGCATTTAATTTTCATATTTATGTAAAGTCTCCTGTTTGGTGAAACACGGTCATCAAAAGGTCCATTATTTCACCCTTTACAGCGGTAAACAATAGGTAATGAGGTTTTGAATAGGGAAATTACCAGGTAATTACCGCTGGATCAACATCCACCAATAGATACTGCCTTTTGAAGTCAGCTATTTATGTCCAGAGGTGCTTCTTTCTTATTGCCTTCCTTCTTGAGTCTTTGTAATATTGGATTTTCATGTTTAAAATATGAATTGTGTTCAGTACACAGAATGAGGAGTCAGAAACAATCGTTGCTTAGACTGATGTTGGAATGGGTAAAAACGATGTAATTTAATACAGTGATATGGGGAGGCCCGATGACTACAATACCGTTAAATGCAATGTCAACGTGTGCCATCACCTAAGCTCTCACAGCCATGCTGATACCAACCAACAGTAACAATATCAATGCATGCTATAACCCATGTAAGAATGATCTCAATGTACAATAGATCTCAATGTACATCATGATCTAGGAATGCATAACTATGTCAATAAAAGTAAGGACAATATTAATGTACACTTTGACATCTGTTTACATAATGTTGAGAAAATCGATTAAAATGACACCAGTGACTGCCATATTATTTTCAAAAGTTCCAGTGAACTCGCATCATTGCTGTCGGATTTACCCGAGGTGACCTCCCCAGCAACCCTGATTCGGAGATATGTGGTCAGATAAGCCATGCGACCCCCACCCATACCTATTGAATAGCAGGACATAGGTAGGGTCACTCTTTACCCAACAACAAACAAACACCCAGGGAAAACCCTGATCAATTCCACAGATAGATAGTTGCACCACAAACAGTTACGAGGCAATTGGCCCCAATAAACATGTTTAGCCAAAGGCTTTCACTCCCGAAAAATACCACAAAGCTAGATACCACTTGCAGATAGAAACACTCACTCAATCAGGACGCAACATGCACATCACACGTAGTGATCACACGCTTCTCATGCCGGACCTCTTGACTTATCCACACTGTCCCACACTAGCTCTCCCCAAGGTGAGAGCCATCTGTGTCTTTATCAGATGCCCAAACCTGTTCATTTATGACTAAGATGCTTTTCAAGAAGGTAGAAGTTGTTTTATTGTACCTCACAAGATGTATATAATACCAGCCAAAACTATGTACACCGAGAGACTCTTCTCCGGTGCATTCTGTCGAGACTCTCCTAACTGATGAGTTTAATGAAACCATCTTGTTCCTGTTTTGCCAAACGCCACTTGTCTTTTCATCTCTTTAAGGTAAATTCATATCTAACCAAATTGATGTATTCACTTTCTGAAGTGCCAGGAGGAGTGCATTTACTTCAGACATTTGTGTTGTGAAATGACCTAAGGGTTTCATGTGTATATGCTTTATTTTGAATTCAAACTTCTAGAAGGCTTCTTCTACTGCTACACAGTGACCTGAATATCACTGTTCTATTCCTTCTGTGGGTTGTGGCGATTTACCTGTATATAAGCCAGTTTGATAATGAGTCACTGTTTTTATCTGATGGGGTCTATGGCATTGCTTGCTGATATTTAAGGAATTTCCAAGTATTAACTTAGGGATCACACTCAAATTGGATATATAAAGTGACCTAGTGTGGTGCTTATTGCAATTAGTGCACATGTATGGCTCTAGAATTTAATATACTTGGGGCCAGATGTACAACCATTTTATTTTGCGACTCACAATTTGCGACTAATTGCAAGGCGCAAATTGCGAGGTGGAAAATAAAATGTACAACAGTGTGTTTAACAATGTTTGCGATTCCCAATGGGGTCGCAAATTGCGAGGCTCATTAATATTAATGGGCCTCTCGTAATTTGCGAGCCCATTGGGAATGATAGGCCCTCCCAGGGATGATGGCCTGCTGGGCTCAGCAGACCACCATGTCGGGGACTTCTTTTAAATAAAGCAGTATTTTTTTATAAATGCACTGCCTGCCCTTAAAAAATATTTCCGCATGCATTTGCAAAGGGGTAGGGGTCCCCTGAGGACCCCTTCCCATTTTGGAATGCATTACCACCTACTTGAAGTAGGTGGTAATTGCGAGTGTTTTGTGACATGGTACATGGTACATGGTTTTGAGACTGGCTATTTGGAAGGGAAGGCCCCTTCCAAATAGCGAGTGGCAAAACCTATTTAGCGAGTCGCGAATAAATTGCGACTCGCTAAATAGGCTTTGTACATGGCCCATGATTTTTTTGCATGGGCAAACGGGTTCGCAAACCCGTTTGCGCATGCAAAAACGGGTCGTACATATGACCCTCCCTTTCTTAGCTCCCCCCAGAGATTAAATAGCTGTTGCTATAAACAACTTCTTGTCTTTCTTAATTTCTTGTCTTTCTTTAATGATGGCTGTTGGACCTGACCCTCTCTGCAGAGTCTACCCCAAACGTTTTGCCTTTTACCCACCACTTTTTGCTGAATTTGTTTTTGTTGGACTGCACTTTACCACTGCTCCTAGGGATAACATGCTTGTGGTCGCTCCCCTAATCATGGTAAAATTGGTTACATCTGATTGGCAAATCTTATTATCTTATAAGTCCCTGGCCTGCAGCACTTATTGTGCCAACCACATAAGTACTACCTTAAAACATATCCCAAGCCTGCCTTTGCAGCCTGAATGCAGTTTTAAACTGCCAATTCAACTTGGCAATATAACCCCCTTGCCAAGCCTTAAACTCCCCTTTCAGTGCATATACATGTTATACTACGGTAGGCCCTAGGGAGCCCACAGGGCAAGGTGTATTGTAATTAAAAGGTTGGATATTCACTTTTTATTTTTTCATGTCCTGGCAGTGAAAAACTCCCAAATTTGTTTTCATTACTGCGAGGCCGACATGTTCCATAGGATAGCATTGGAGTTACGGTATACCATTTAATAAGCTGTAACATCAAAATGGGAATAGGTGACCCATTCATGTCTGGTGTCTTTGAAATGGCAATAAAAAATGCCAACTTATGATGCGGTCAGATTTTAAATTTCAATTTTGAAAATACCCCTTTTAGAAATTTGTCATTATCCTGCCTTAGCTATTTGGTGCCTGCAGCCTGTCTCTGGGTCAGATGACTGGGGGTCGCTGACACTTTGGCTTTGTGTATTCCACCTAGGCAGCCACACACAATAAGAAGCTTAGTTGTGCCTGTATGGGCAATCGCTGGCAGGATAGATTTTGTCCTGCATAATCCCTGTAGTTCATCTTGAGCCAGTACAGGGAAGACAGGATGCCTGAGGACTCCAAAGGGAAAACTCTAAAAGGATCTCCCACCTTCCAGAGGAAGGGCACTAGGCATAACTAATGGACCTCAAACACCACCTCTTCATTACACTTCTGGACCTGTGGATATTCTGCCAGAAAAAAAGCAAAATGACTGATATGCTGCTGAAAGGGCTGCCTCTCTGCTTGACTGATGCTCTAAAGGAATGCTGCCCTCTGGTGCTGCCCTCTTGCCTGGGTGAGAAGGGCTGGACCTCCATCTGTTTAGCCAAGGACCCCAGAGAGACTCCAAGAGTTAGTTGACTGGCTCCTGACTCGAGCCTCAGGGATGGAAGGTTAAAAAAACCATGATTCCAGCACTTGGAGACTGCCATCTGTAAGACCACCCTGCCAAGTGAAGCTACCCCAGTCCATGGGGCATTGCTCTTGAGTTGGGATACCTAAAAGCCCCCTGGATGACCTACGAGGTTTATTTTCTTTATGCATAAAATGGTAAATGAATGGGTAATGGCCTACCTGTTATAAGCTGTGCCTCTCTCTGACCTCTGCTCACTGTCCGTGTTTCAACTGCACTGGGAGAGCAAATGGGGACAGACAGGGGGCAGTAGACCCCTGATCCGAACTTTTGGGGAATTGACAATAATTAACTAGAAGAGATAATGTCTTTGAAGGACATGTGAACTTTATTTATTTCAAAATCTGTTCTTACCAATAATGCCCTGAAAATGACAAATATTTTCTAACTCATTCCCTATTTATACATAGCATTGACCACTGGAACTTGCTGCCAATTACAAATGTTTTACCCTGCAGCATTTTCACAATTATGCCAATAAAAAAGTATCTCAGATGCATTGGTAGATATGGGAAAAATCCCCAACTTACACACCCTCTGTAGTTAGCCTGGAGCCAGGGCAGTGAAGGCAGGGTGCATGGTGTCTTCAAAGAGAAATTCTAGAAGCGTCTCCCACCTTTCAGAGGAAAAGCACCAGGTATAAATATTGGACCTCAGACACCACTTCTTGAGTACACTTCAAGACCTGTGGATTCTCTGCCAGAAAGAAGGACTGCTGTGCAGCTGAAAGGACTGCAACTCCCCTGGACTGCTGCCCTGATGTACTGAGCTGCTGCCTGCTGCCCTTTTTCCTGGATAAGAAGGGCTGGACCTGCATCTGTTTGAACCCAGTACCCCAGAGAGACTCCAAAGGCTAGTTGGAAATTTATTTTGAATTTTGCTTTAATTGTGCTTCTGAACATTCAGTATATCTTGCAAGGGGATCACGTGAAGAACTTGCTCCAACCTGCTACATTTGAGCTTGCATTCGAGCTATTAGTAATGCCTGCTTTATTGCATACCAGTCCTCACTGGTTGGGTATTAGCAAAGACTTGAATAACTTCCTCTCCTTTGGGAGTATTTATTATAACTTGTGGGGTACAGCCTTACTCAACCAACATATTATAGCAATCTGCCAATTTAGTCTAGAAGACAATGAATGATAGTCTGCTCAATGCCCCCTTCGATGTGAATCAAGGTTGTCTAAATAAAATCAGTGTTTATTTAAATGCCCATCTTGTGTTTCGACTTGAGCAGACTAATTAGTTTCCTCTGTGTTCATGACTGTTTTCAGCTTCAACTGGGCTATTGTGATTTTATGCAGCACAAACTAAGAAGGAAACCCCCTTTCCCCGCTCTTCATCAGGACAATCATCCTGCAAGCCACCCTGCCTTCTGGCCGCAGCTACTTTCACTTTTCGAAAGAGGTGTTTGGATCCAGGACCTGTTCCCCCTCTGTTCCTTCTCACTGGTTAGGTCTGCCCTTTGTCACATTCAGGGAAACATGAACACAAATAGGGTTTTGTCTTTTATTTCCGTGACCCTGTGAATGAGAACAATGCTCATCAGAGGTTGCTATCTCACCGGAGGCTTAATTTCTTTTGTATCACTCAAGTTAAAAATTCTCTTTGTTTTTTACAATAATATAGGTGTTTCTGTGTATTTTCTTCTGGGTTTGTTTCATTCTTTTCATTGACTTTAACTGAGGATTTAGTAGATTTGTACCCAGGGTGCCGCTTCTCATTGAGGCAATGCTTTAAAAGATATTTTTCAGTAACTCCACTTCTCACTGATCGTGTGAAATTGCAATTTTACAGGCCCTCAATGAGTTTGTATGAATGATGTAGTGCTCAAGGATCTATCATTTCACAACTTGTGAGCAGCCCTACTGCATCTGCAGCCTTATTCAACTCCATAGGTAAACTGCTTCACTACAATATACTGCTCTGACCACTGACGAGATTTCCTCCACAGTTAATGGGGCTCAGTGTTCTGTAAGATAGGCTATAAGAGTGAGGCACACATTCTCTGGTACCTCCACTATTTCTTCCGCTTCTCCCACCATTCTTTATGAAGAGGGTACTAGTGATTCAGTTCTATCCTTTGTAGCTGTTACACTCTGAAATAGTTGGGCTTTGCTAATACTGAGAAGTATCAGAGCAGACTTCTGGACATTCCCAGTTAAATTTATGTGATCCAACTTACTTTATATGTACAGGGCAATGTGGAGCATGGCGTATGTTTGGGGACATGTTATGTTACCCCAAATGTATTGAGCTCACACTAGCTAGATCCCTGGGCCTAAAAAATGAAGGCAGTCTTTTCAGAGAAAATGGGCACTGGCAGGTGTCTCGCTTTCTGCCTCCACTGAGTCGAGCTGGACCATAAGCAAGAGTTTTGACTCAGACGGACCTGTCAAAGATCCTCTCATCAACATGTGGTATATGTAGAGCCCCGCCCTGTTCTATGTCATCATTCAATACACTAATTGATGTTCTGCTACATGATTTTTGTGCCAACAATTGGCCTAAAAATCATGTGCACTAGAATGATCATTAGTATTATCAACAGCTCAACAGCAATGATACAAATTAGGCCAAAGGTCAAGTATGCCTCAATCATATTACATCACAAATCCATAATTTACTAATTTTACTGAAGCTGGTTTTCACTAGGCCTGGGCTAAAATTTCGTTCCGTTCGCGGAAATTGCGATAATTTGACATTTTTGCATTCCGCGGAAAACGCGAAAATGTCAAAATTTCCGCATTCCGCAGCTTGGCGATAATTTGTTTCTTGCTTGCGCTGTAAAATAATACAGTCTCGCGCGCGAGCGCGATCGCCTTACCTGATTCCCTGCGTTCTCCGACAAGTTTTCTTGATCCGGTTGCGTTCTCCATGAGATGATGTATTGTTTTTGGATGTATGACGTTACAACGCACACTTTTACAACGCATGCACTTACAACGCATTTTTTACAACGCATAATCCATTACAACGCATGACATTACAACGCAGGACACTACAACGCATTTTTAAAAAATACCTTTACAACGCATTACCATTACAACGCATACTACCTTTACAACGCATACCATTACAACGCATAATATTAAATTACATTTAAGGTAAGTATTAGATAGTATAGGGGTAAAAATTACTATTCTAACTCCAGGGGGTGCAACAGTAGGGTAAGTGTTGGATAGTGTAGGGGTAAAAATTACTATTCTAACTCCAGGGGGTGCATCAGTAGGGTAAGTGTTGGATAGTATAGGGGTAAAAATTACTATTCTAACTCCAGGGGGTGCATCAGTAGGGTAAGTGTTGGATAGTATAGGAGTAAAAATTACTATTCTAACTCCAGGGGGTGCATCAGTAGGGTAAGTGTTGGATAGTATAGGGGTAAAAATTACTATTCTAACTCCAGGGGGTGCATCAGTAGGGTAAGTGTTGGATAGTATAGGGGTAAAAATTACTATTCTAACTCCAGGGGGTGCATCAGTAGGGTAAGTGTTGGATAGTGTAGGGGTAAAAATTACTATTCTAACTCCAGGGGGTGCAACAGTAGGGTAAGTGTTGGATAGTATAGGGGTAAAAATTACTATTCTAACTCCAGGGGGTGCAACAGTAGGGTAAGTGTTGGATAGTGTAGGGGTAAAAATTACTATTCTAACTCCAGGGGGTGCAACAGTAGGGTAAGTGTTGGATAGTGTAGGGGTAAAACTTACTATTCTAACTCCAGGGGGTGCAACAGTAGGGTAAGTGTTGGATAGTTTAGGGGTAAAAATTACTATTCTAACTCCAGGGGGTGCATCAGTAGGGTAAGTGTTGGATAGTATAGTGTAATATTATGCGTTGTAATGGTATGTGTTGTAATGGTAGTATGCGTTGTAATGGAATGCGTTGTAAAGGTAGTTTTTAAAAATGCGTTGTAGTGTCATGCGTTGTAATGTCATGCGTTGTAATGGATTATGCGTTGTAAAAAATGCGTTGTAATGGTAGTGCGTTGTAAAAGTTGCGTTGTAAAGGTTGTTCCCCATTGTTTTTAGTCATATGCGCTGTCTCGCGACAGTTCGCGCCCGCAGTGACGTCATGCGTCGCGCGATCACGTCTTTCTTCTCGCATTCATGCACCGCGAGACAACTGAAAACAAGATGGCCGCGCCCGCGAGCAACCACATGGGTAAGTTGGCGAGCCGCAACCATGCAGAAAATCTCGCGAACATGCGGGAAAAAAACATCCGCATCTTCGCGATATTTCCGCGTGTTTGCGATAATTTTTAACATTTTCGCGATAATTTGCAAATTCCGCCCACCCCTAGTTTTCACAATCTATTTAACAGCCCACTGAGTGCCTCATTTATGAGGTTTTGGCCCATGGCAGTGCCACAAAGAATCTAGGCGTCAAAACAAAAGGGCTGGAATGCACCATACCTATGAGATAAGGCCCATTCCTGACCTTTTCCCCTGCACTGGCTCACAATGGGCTTCCATGTGCCAACGCCGGCACCTGTGCGCCATGGTGCAATGGTGTCTGTGTTCTAGGGGTGATTGTTTTTGTATGCAGGAAGGTTCACCCCCAGCACAAAAACGATCACAAGAGGTGTTTTCCTCTTTCTATGTGTGCTGCAGAACACAAAGAAATAAATAAACAAGTTCGCCTGTCTTCCTTCATTCGAGGTCTTCGCTTGCACTTCACACACAGCAACTGAATGCAAAAGCAATGTTAGGTTAGCACGTGCCACATGCAAATCAGGTCTGTATTGCATGTGACATGAAAAACACATAAAAGCTATGCCACAGGCATCCCAATTAGGGAAACTGGCCATCCCAATTTAGAAATAGATATCCGAATCATCCAGCTTCACCGATATGTGGAAAAGCTTGACACTCGTTTTTAAATGACATTAATATTTGCAGCTAATTGATACTGCACTTTATTTATTCACTTAACTAATGTCTGACATAGTCTCCGAAATCAGTAACGGTGCATTTTCTTTTTTTACAGTTCGATATTATATTACATCTGTTTTCTGGGCTGGAAATGTGCTATCTGTATGCAGAGCTCTTTCAACATTCATCTATATTGCAGTCTTCCACTGAAGGTTTGCAATTTAATTTAATCAGACACTAATGGACTGTCAGATACTTGAACAGAATTCATAATTCTGACTGTCCATTCTGGTAGAAACTAAAAATACATCCAGGGAAAGATCACTGTCTCTCTGTATGTGATGAACATAAAAGAAAAAATATTGCAATATTTCTCTTAAGATAGTGCAGCTGTATGTTCTCGATCATATTGCACACCACCATCCACCAGGAATTCCCCTATGCTGTCTTTTATTTCTGGAATTTGACAGGTGCTCGGAGCATTACAAAAATGAAAGTTACCTTGTAATAGGTGTGGAACCAAATACTGAACTAATCGTATTGCAAAATTCATTGTTAGCAACATATCAAAATAAGATACCTGCAAACCAACCCAATATTAACTATTCATCTTTAAATACCTGCATGTAAAACACTCAACCTGCTTTTTTATTCATATATTTGAGGATGTTTCTTTTACTGCCTTGGAAGAATGAAATATCCCTGGACTCAATGTCTAAAACATATCAGTGTCATATTACTGCATGAAGTAATCAGCTTAAGCACGAGTGACAAGTAAGACACTTGTGCGGCCCCTTCTCTAATACCGATAGCGCTGGCGCACATAAAGCACCAGCGCTATCTTCAGCATGCCCCATGCAAATGAAGGAATCCCTTTGCTTCTGCGCCCGCGCCGTATTACAGATGCATGCAAGGAGGCAAAGAAGCTCTCAGGAGATACACTGACAGTGTGCCATCTAAAAAATGGCGCAAAAAATGTGCCCCTGGGCTATATTATACAAGTGCA
Organism: Triturus cristatus; assembly: GCF_964204655.1. NCBI lineage: Eukaryota > Metazoa > Chordata > Amphibia > Caudata > Salamandridae > Triturus > Triturus cristatus. Next base: position 150,691,219 of record NC_140583.1, read on the forward strand.
CCAGGAGTACAATGGGCGTTTTCCCCCGCTATGCGTGCCCCCGCTATGCGTGTTGGTATTACAGAAGGGGCTGCAGATGCTTCTGGGGCCCCTTCTTTAATACCAATAGCTCTGGCGCACTTAAAGTGCTGGCGCTATCTTCAGTTAATGTCCCCTCAATTGCATGGGGGCGTGCCCCATGCAGATAAGGTAATCCCCTTGCCTCTGTGCCTCTGTTCCATGGACCCCCTCCAGATATCAACTTGCAGGCGGGGCAAGTCACTCGACTACAAGGGATCTCTATCCGCATTCAAAGTGCAAGTGGGTTGCCACCTGAATTGTGAAAGCACAGAGCGGGTTTAAAGCAGCTGCTCTGTTTTTTACATAAATGCACTGCCCTGGGACACCGCAGGTTCGTGTCTGCCCTGGGGGCAACACATTCGCTTAATACAGCACATTTTCATTCATTACGCAGGGCGCACCATTTAAAAGGTGCGGGCTCAATGTAGGTAAATGCACCACATTTATAATACAGACCCTAGAAATGCTGGCATTCATGATATATTCTGCTGTCAGTTCACAACAGCAGGGTCTGCTACCAGAATATCACAGTGGCGGCTCCACCATCGGGGCGTCGCCCCACTGCATTTTAGCAGTGCGAGAAGGCAGAAACAAAAATGGTAAAACTACCATTTTATGTTTCTGCTTCTTGCACTGCGAGAAAGCAGAAGTGCTTGGTTGTGGGAGGGCGGGTGGGCGGTCCCGTTCAAGGGCACGGGGAAGTGGCTTAACCACTGTTGTGGATACTAACTGTTTGGTCGGCCCCAGGGCCGAACAAAGCAGTCATGCACCCTCCACCCTCCACCCTGTGGTCCTATCAGGATAATCCATATCCCATTAAAAGTATGCCTTAGTCAGGAATTTAACAGGTGTTAAATTCCTGAGTTAAGGCTGAGGTAGCGCGATTTTTTTTATCGCTGCACCTCCTTGTTAATATCGCGAAGCTGCCTTCATGATATTAACATGTGTTGTTTTCACAGCCACGCCTCTTTTGCATCTCATTAGCGAGGCGAGGCTGTGAAAAAACAGGCTCTACATCAAGGAAACACGCACTTGCGTGTCCTTGATGATATTGCAATATAATTATCGCCGCTTTTCGCCCAAAAGCGGATGCTAAAGCGGCGATAATTATATCGCCAGCCCTTGCTAATATGCCCCTTGGGGGCATATTAACAAGGGCCGGCGATAAATATCGCAAAGCACACTTAGCGCTTGCATATTTATCGCCGGCTATCTCTGGAATTTATCGCCCGGTTAGCGCGTGATCAACAACGCGCATCGCCGAAGGGATAAAATTCCAGAGATAGGTGGGATATCGCCGTTTTCCACGGCGATATCCTAGATAATAGGGCCTGTAGTCTTAGCCACACAATCCACCCCCCATGTTAGGTATGCCTTAGTCAGGAATTTAAGAGACGTAAAATTCCTGAGTTAAGGCATACTTAACACGATTTTATTTATCGCTAACCCTCCTTGATAATATCGCAAAGCTTCCTTCGCGATATTATCCCATGTTGCTTTTCACAGCCACGCCTCTTTTGCATCTCATTAACGATGTGAGGCGAGGCGTATGAAAAAGGGGCGATACATCAAGGAATCACGCGCTAGCATGCCCTTGATGATAATGCGATAATATTATCGCCGCTTTGCGCCCAAAAACGGGCTCTAAAGCGGAGATAATATTATCGTCGTCCCTTGATAATATGCCCCCAAGTGCGCTCCTTTGTCAGTCATTTGCATTATAAGTGGGGACGTTGGCCTCGGGAGGTGGGTGGGGTAAGGTTAACCCTTTCCTGCATGTTTGGTCTCCAGATTTGCCCCAGCTTATTATGTAGTAATATTACCTAAAGTTCCTTGGTTATAGGTTATCATTTGGCTTTCACTACGTACACTTTTTGCTTGTCCATTGCTGCAATTGTTTTTTAGAAATGAACTCGTAAGCTTAGAATAGAAGGTCTCTCTTTTGCCGCTGCGTTTTTAGTTGTGTGCTTTTTTAAGGTTTCTGGCTTGTAGGTTTCCAGGTCCTCTCTGGTTCAAGTTTCAGGTGTTGGAGCCTTGAGGGTGAGTATTTTCTTTTTCTGGTGTGAAAACATCTATGCGAGAATCAGGGGCGGTGGGTGAAATTTGACAGTGGTGGGCGCAAACGAATTAGCATACAGCACCGTAGCGAGCGAGTTTCCCCCCCCCCCAAGAAAATTTTGAAAAAAAAGAAGAAAAATCGTGCATTTCCAAGCAAATTTGAGAAAGCAGGAAAGTTAATAAAGCAATTGTGAAAGTGCAGTTATTACATTAATAGATGGCATAACATAGGTAGCTGCTTATTCAGTATTACCACAGAGCTTCATACATTCTGTCCTATTATGCTCAGGTGCTGAATTCCCTTTCCCTCCCTTTCCCTCGCTCGCTCCTCTTTTCGGTCTCCTTCAGTTCCCTTTCATCTCGCTGGGCCCCTGTAGGTCACTCTCAGTTCCTCTCGCTCACTCTTTTATCCTTCCCATCACTCAGATCTTGGCATTCTTATTTTTGTTTGCCTTCCCCGTAGGTGTTACCCGTCATTTCCAGTTCTTGTCTTTTACATGCAGCTCGCAACCTTTCCTTAATTAATGTTTTCCACTTAACCCTGGCTGTATCATATTTGCCACATAATACATCATCTGCTGTATAATCTAACGATTTCCCCCAAAACAATTTTGTAGCTCAAACGGATCAAACGGATCACAAATTACTAAAAGAAATGTGACTTATGTTGCTGTGAAGTGTAGGGCCCTTTGCAAAGGTTAGTAAAGAAAACAATTGGTCCCAGACACTCCTAATTACACTCAAATTAATACCTGTAGGAGAGTGTAGTATGCAATCAATTCATTCAACCGAAAATATCTCATGTAAAGGCACATTCAACAGGGAAAATCTCATAGATAAGAGGCCAACCAAAGTCAAGATTGTACCTTCAGAGGCACCGATGGATGTGGTACGTCTCCTACTTGTTCTGAATTAAGAATTGAACGTCTCACCGGGACCAATGGCAGCATGTGATTAGAAGGTCTCACGCCGCTCCATTTCAGTGGTACCTCATGGTGATTTCTCCCCCACCCTGAAGTCATTTCAGGATATTTTGACAGAGTACAGTCTGGAATTTAATTTCATCACACCACGATCGTGTTCGGGTTCCCTTTCCTTTGTCCTGAGGAAGACCCGCAGCAGAGGAGACTACTTACCCTTTTGCGTCAGGGTTGAAACGTCGACATTTCCCCAGTGAGCCTACACCCAAAAGCTACTCCCCTCCTACTCCAACCACAGATGAAGTACCAATGAGGTACCAATGGGTGAGGTGGACTGGCCTCAAGGGTCTTGTGACCTCACTGACAGATTCACAGTTGATATAGGGTGTGGTTCTTTGTATGAAGTGAACTACAGTATGGATTGTGGTGGACAGGCCTTCAAGGTTAAGTCAGACTTGCCACTGTTAGGGTCCACCTGCGGGTGCTAAGACACTGGGCTTCTAAGGTCTATCGGGCCTTCTAAGGTGTAGCATCGGAATAAGCTGTCAGGAGGGTGGACTGGTCATGAAGGCTGAACATGGTTCTCCAGTTCCACATTCAGCAGCTCCAGCCAGAGTGCCACATCCTCTCCCACACTGAACACCATACTGCCCCACTGAGAGAAACTCGCACTGCCTTCAGCTACAACTCAATTGTGCTGCGACTAAATTCAAATTATGCACTAGACAACAGTAAAATGCTGCCTGAAAAAAAATGAACACCACCCTGGAAAAAGCAGACACGCCTAGGGAATGCAAGAATAAGCAAAGCATGTGAACTGTAATCAGTAACAACATGGTTACCTTAACGTTTTTAAACTCATTATTCAGAAATCAGTAAGTGATTTTTTCCTGAAAAGTTCAGGACATGACGACAGACCTAGGAAGGGACCCGTTTCAATGTCTATTGCTTATATCCTTTCAAAATGTAAGCAGTTTGGTTTAAAAAAAGACCACATGCCCGAACACAGAGCCGCATTTTATAAGCTAAAATAATTAAAACAGTTGAAAACGATCATATTAAACGTTTCTACTCTACCCATCAACCAGGTATTGCAGTGCCTTTAGAAATGGTGACCTTCCCCACCCTGGGAAAACAATGTTGTTCAAAGAAAGAAGATAAAAAGAAAGTAGCGCTTTCACTGGCAAACTCTGTAAAGTGGCGCTAATGTGTGTGGATGTAAATAACAATCAGGCCTGTCTGCTGACCACTCTGTATTGCTTTATTTAGGTATTTAATTATTTTTCCTCTCCGTCCCGAGGTTTTCGGTCAGAAAATGAGGATATTTCCAGCCAAAGAGTTCCAGCTTTTTTGGATCCATTTCACAGGGAAACAAATAAAGAAAAGGAGAGGCAAGAGAGAGTAGGTAAGAGCTGTCTTTTGAAATCAGCAAGTAAGCAGGAGCGAGACAGAGACAGTAAGAGATGGAGGAATAAAGAGAGGAGGGCAGCTGCCAGAGGCAGGTCAGGAGTAGTGGACACCGTCCTTGCCATGAAGGAAAAGACACAGCGTTTTTTTTCCCTTCTCAGCCCTTCCCAGAACGGCTGAGCCTTACTGCAGCATACAAAAGGCAGAGCGCGGGTGGCCTCTTTGACTCCAGGCAGGTCAAGTGCAGGGCCATTAAGTAGCGCTTTCACGCGCTAATGGCCCTGCGAATAACAGAAGGAAGAGGGGAAATTCTTTTGTCCTCTCGTCCCCCCCACCCTTGTCCCCCGTGTCCCCCCACTCCAAAATCTGGGGGGGATATATCCCCCGCGTCCCCCACACTTCCTACGCCCATGTTCATCACACGTTTAATCAGGTTATCACCGACACTACAGAAGCTGACATTTGTTGTAAGACTGACTACTAATTCAATTAATAGAATAACTTACCAGGCGCATCTCCTGACCTCCGGTCCCGCGTCGCCTCACGTCCGCTCTGCAACGTGGTGGTGGAGGTAACTTCTCCCCGCTCTTCTTGTTTGCCAATTAGGAGACTGGGGGGCCGGGCAGCTCAACTCGGTCCTGACATTTGATAGGGCATGGGGCGACTTTGCGCAAAACGCATCACCGCCCGAGCAGGACCCTATCTTTAAACTCCTACACTACACAGGGCATGCGCAGCAAACCTAATGGTTTGTGAATGTGAGTGAGGGGCGAAGCTCCTCACTCGCATGCGCAGACCATCTTCGGAACTCCTGCTGTCTCTGCCTGCGTGCGCTGGCTGTGCGTGACATGCGCACTATCACCAATGAAGCGCACAGGCAGGCCCGGAAATGGGAAATGTAAACAAAACATTTATTTTAATTACGGCATTAATATGTATGAAAAGAGCAATTTATAAAATTCTGTAATAGACATTTAATTTACACCATTACCATGTGCTTTTGTATAGCGCTAGATCTATGCAAACTTGTGCTTACAATGAAATGTGAAGCGTAGCCGGGAGGAATGCATCTAACCATTCATTGATTGTTGGGTTAATGCACTCTGGAGTTCCCGCTGTATGCTGCCGAGGGCAGGTTAAACTGCTGGTAGGGCTGATGGCGCATTTCATCTGCCCCAGGCCAGTTTGTTGTTTGCTGTGCTCGTTCACTTTGATAAAAAAGGCAGACGTTTCCTCTCATATAATTAATCCAAAGAATGACGCACATTTCTGACTTCTATGCAATGTTTAAAGAATTCCAATTTCTACGAGGAGTCCAGGAAAATTACAAAATGTGTAGTTTTCTCGAGTAATACAATCTGTACGCAGGCAGAAATTCCACCATTTGGAAATTTCCAGGTACGGAAAATTGACACGTGTTCATTTTCAAATTAAAGATTTTTTTTACCCTATGGAGAAATCTAATCCCTTAAATCCCAGCTAAATGTGGGGGGTTCTCTTCCTATTCGTGCACTGAGAAATACAGTGCTTTACAGGAGAACATTTTAGAATCTTTACACGTAGGAAACTACCTGCATGATGTAAATGAATACAGACAAACTTACAAGTGTGTGGCGCTCATCTAGCTTAGCTCATATGCTCTCTCTGGAACACTCACAAACTCACCTACTGAGCCCACGTTCACTCCATGAGGGCTTTATTTCTTGGTCACGGAATGGCTGGATGGCCTAATTGGCATTACCATGGCTGAGTTGTAGAAAAGTGCAGGATTTGTGTTTTTAATGTACAAAATCTGCAAATGGTTTGCCTGCACCGTTTGTTATCGGGATTTGCTGCCGCTGTTGAAGTTATGGCCGTACAAGGCCGCCTGAGTCCCTGTGTTCCAGAGGAATCTATCATTTGTATTCAGAACCACAACAAAAACCTTTGGGTGAGAAATGCTTGAAAGGAGCACGTGGGATGTTTTAAGCCGCATATGCGAATGTTAACAGATACTGCTCTTTTCCAGACATATTGTGGCAATACCTTATTGCAGGTGGGTTTCCTGCTTCCGGCCGTCGGTGTCCGACCTACTTTTCATAGCAGCAGGCATTTTTGTACACTTTTTCGATACCTCATTTTGTTTCTTTGCTTATTGATAGGTTTCCTAGCTATTATTTAGTTCGTCAGTGTTTGTAATACTTACCAGTAAAGTCTGCGATCTGCATGCTCCCTCCTCTAGTCCCTTGGATCACTAGGTCCAACACTGATGAGTTAACATTGTTTTCCAATGATCTGTATATATTAATTTCTTTACGATCAACGTCCGGCCAGATATCACTTGTCTTTCAGAGGTTTTTTTTTTCTCTTCAGAAATTGGTGCCAAAGTGTTTCCCCCCTTTCCGTGACCTGTCTTCTCAGCTCCATTTTTCCTCACAAGGGGCCCGATTCACCGAACTAACTTAAGACAAAATCCTGAACTTACTACTTTTTGCATTCACAGAAGGCATTTAGTAGTAGTAAAGTTAGGATTTTGTCTTAAGTTTGACTTAAGACAGAGTTAAGACAGACTTAAGACAAACTTAAGACAAACTTATGACAGACTTAAGACAGACTTAAGAAGACAGACTTAAGACATTAAGACAGACTTAAGACAAAATCCTAACTTTACTAATTTTGTCTTAAGTTAGTTCTGTGAATTGGGCCCAAGGAAGCTGAATATCATAGGCTCTGAGAGGTAAGTGAGTTACTTTTCTAGCCATCTCGTCTAGACGTGTCAACTATCTATTCATCCCCACTGACATGGCTAGAAAACGGTAGGCAACACCCCAACCCATCACCACTGCAGTGACACAACAACCTGCAGATGCAGATCTCCGGTTGAAATTCATGTATTGTGTTGTTTGGCAGCCTGAGTGTGTCCTAAGGGGTGGCCCATTTATACTGATCAGCTTGGGAAATTGGATTAAACTGCAAAAATTATGATGGCTATGTTTTCATGGGTAAATTTGATGTGGGTGCTTTTTCCCCGCTGTGGTAAATATTTCATTACCGGTACTATTTTTTATGCGGTAAAGTCTAGGAAGAATAACTCAGTAAATATAAGAGGCAGAATCCGTGGTATTAGAGGTTTAAAAAGGCTTTATTCCTATACAAAGGAATGTAATTCGAATTACAGGCTTCTATTCCATCACCACGAAAGTTCAGGAAGGAAGGGCATACATTATTGACAGGTAATCACTTTTATAAGAATTCATTATAGTGTAACAGATGCAGGAGGCGTAACAGCTGATAAGAGAGATAAAATATGCATACGTAACCAAAAAAGGCGTAAACATGGGTGTAACTAAAATACGTCATTAAACATGATGTCACAAATGGGTGGATCCATAAGAGAATCCTGCAATGTCAGCAGAAATATTTGGCAGAGATGCGCGCGCAGCCGCATGACGTGTGATTGACGTGCAACTAGAGGGTGAAGGGGACTTGACATTTAGCTCTACATGTGGAGACAGAAGTCTGGGGGTTATGTCAACCTAATCCCAAATCATATCTAATATCCTATGTTTAAAGAACTGGGTTATCCAAAAGGAAAGGTCTCTAGGATAGAATCTATTCTATACTGACTGTTAGTGCGTGTACAAGCGTCTAAGTGTCTACATGAAATGCGAGGGGGTAGGAATATTCCATGGTAACGGGGCTATGAATTACTTGCATGAGGACAGCGAGGCCTGGCCCCTTTGCACGGTAGCTGAAGGAATGTTTACCTAAACTGCTAGACAGGAATGCATCGGATGAGGAGCGGAGTAGATAATCTTGAAGGTGAAATACAGTTTTTGGCAGGCAGTATGCTGGATCAGGCACCGTTAGCCGCGCAGGGAGTAGGACAAAGTTCATGGATACAGATGCAGGCTCAGACTGGAGCTTTCAGAGGCAGAAGGCAGGAAAAGCTTGATGACAGAATTCAGGGCCTACTCGCCTGAATCTGTAAAATGTGGAAAGTGAACCACATAAAGTCGGTGGCCTTTCATACTTAGGAATGGAATATCTGACCCATTCATGGTGGATCTGAAAGAGGACATGTTGACGGTGGACGCACATGTATTTGCGTCTTCTGAGCTGGAACTGAAGGGAACATACATGTACTTGTAGCATGCACATGGAGCCGTTGGGGTCTACGATAGGGGACATAACTGATCACAAAATTCATATTTCCTCATTCCCTCCTTGTCCCCTACGGACCCTCAGGAGATATCGATCTTCATCAATCCATCGATCTGTTCATATAGCATCATTTGTTCTTCTTTCTTCTTCCGGGATTTTGAATGAAAACTTGGAGGTGGAATACACGATGTGGCACACAGGCCACAAATCGCTGGCCCACATTGTAGACATAAGCAGCAACTGAATAGTATGAGAAAGCCAATACCTAGGAAGGATAGGATTCTCCATCCCCAGGCTGACAACACGCCCCAGAACCAACCGGACCAAGTCCAGGTGCCTGGACTCTGGTGTATCTGGCTTATAATCTTATGAAGGCGGGTTATGGCTTTATATACTGACGGCGAATTTTCTGGTATGAAAATGCAGCAACTTGATCCGATGACCCTACAAGCTCCGCCCCTATCGGCCAGGATGACGTCAAGGACAAGACGATTTTGAAGCACAACAATCCGCATAGCAGACTGCTCTTCTGTTAAATTGCCTAAGGCGTAAATAGTCTCGTTCACTACTGCTTCAAGGGTTCTGGTTAATCTACGTATCAGCTTACTATTAGTGACTGTACCTATATAGGGAAAGAACCCTTTATTGAAATCTGTGTATTTTTCCCACGCTGTTTCAGTGTAATCGACAATTGGGAGATCTCTCCGTTGTCTATTGTGTACTAAATGGGTATTTCTGTGATAATCAGGAGGAGCTAGGAAAACAGGTGGCAGAAGGAATGCTATGTAACAGGTACCATCCCAATCTAAAGGTAGACATATATATGCGGTCTGGCCACATATGAAGTAGGAATGATGGGAAGCTCTAAATGTAGACTTGCCTTGATCACTGAATTTTATTACAGTGGTGCATTTACTATGGCCCATATGTATGGAACCATTCTTTCTTATACATAATTCCCCTTTCACTGGGAATACTGACATGGCGGGCAAGATTGGTGTAGCTTCAGATTCAACGTTCAGGATCATGAGGTTAATTGTAAAATTACCTAATCCATATACTTCATTTTCTAGATCAGTTCCTGTTCTTTTGGGAAGTCCCTCCTTGTTAGGGTAGCAGACTTTAAGCAAAACTAGGTTCAGGTTTCCCCATACCCAGTTGTCTTGATAAACTGCGGAATTTGAATCTAAGGAATTAATCAAACTAAACCATGCTCCACAGGAGCCATTGTGTGTGAACGGATAGGGAAAGAGGGGCAAAACTCCCTTATAGTTCTGATAGGGAGGGAGTCGGCCACATATCCAACAATTTGTGGCATTGCTGGTCTGATGGGAATGATGTAACATACTGATAAATGTGTTGTTGCGCAGCGCAAATCTATAGGACAACTCATGCGGAGGTAATTCGCTAAAAGAATGTTCTGTAGTTACATTGTAAGCACGCTTAAGAATAGGGTAATACATATGCAATAGTATGCTGAAAACGATGATCAGAAGACTTAGAAAAAACAAAATTAATAGTGTTACTGTGCAGTGACTACGAAGTGATTTACAATACGCATGCTTTTTAAGCTGTATCTGCTGCTTTTTAAGCTGTATCTGCTGATTTCTTTCTCTATTCCGGTCTAGAGGATACATGTCAGAGACAAATTCAACCGATTCACCTTCGAGAGGACTTAAACAATCAAATTGTCTGACTTGCTAGACCTCAATTTTAGTTTATAAAGTTCTGGTTTGGACTGCTCAACCAAGGGGAGTTTTGAGTCTGTCTGTGAGGGGATACAAGGTTGAGTATTCACACTGGATGGTAGTCCATAAAATTTCTTGATATGACTCGAGTGCAACCACCCTCTGCGACCCTCAATCTTCACGGCTGTTCTTGTAGTGAGTAGAACCAACTTAGGCGACTTCCACCTAGGCTCCAGTTGGGTCTTCCGGTCGAAATTCCTGACCAAAACCAGGTCACCAGGAACCACGTCATGGGGCTTCACCTCAGTATTATCGGGAAAAGCTGCGGTTACCTGTGAACGACAAGATTGTAGTGCAGACATCAAGGAAGCCAGGTAATCTGTCAGCATATTACAGTCAACATCAGTGATTTTGCGAGGTATAGGCGTCCCCCACATATTTGGTGGTCTACCGAAGATCACCTCATACGGGGATAGCCCTGTTCGAGAATGTGCTACCATTCTCATGTAAAAGAGCGCAACTGGTAAGGCTACTATCCAATCGACACCTTTTTCTCTACATATTTTGGACAATCTAATTTTCAGAGTTTGATTATGACGTTCCACGAGACCTGCTGCCTCGGGATGTCGGACACAGTGGAATTTCCATTGGTAGCCTAACAAAAGGGAAACGTGTTTCATTAGTTCGGATGAGAACGGCTGGCCGTTATCTGAGTAGACAACACGTGGTAAACCGTACCGTGGGAAGAATTCTCGAACTAACTGTTTGGCAGTAGTCGGGGCAGTGTAATCTGAAACCGGGTAGGCTTCTGTCCAACGGGAAAGAGCACAGACAACTACGAGAACATATTTGAATCCTCGACATCGTTCCATCTGGATATAATCCATCTGGAGGACTTCAAAAGCATGATCGGGAGGTTGAAATCCACCCTGCTCTACGGGGACGCTTTTACCTGGATTAAACTGACAACATATCATACAGGTACGAACTTTTTGTTTAGCTGCGGCTCGCAAGTGTTTGTTAAACCAAATGTGTTGAATGCTGTCTAGCATAGCTTTCTCTCCTAGGTGCGCTGGACTATGTATTGTATTAATGATGACTTGAACCATGGAGTCGGGAAGAAACCATATAGATTTTTCCTTCGTCATCCATCCTTGATCCGTTTGGATCCCTCCTAATTCAGTCCATTTCTTTATTTCTTCTGGTGTAGCATGTGTCTGTATGTCAATTACATCAAGGGCGGGATCCTTAACTGTCATGCAATGTGTTGGTGTCGGAACTATTGTCTTTGTCATGTCAGTTGTATGAGTCTGATTCTGAGCAGTCTGTTTAGCTGTTCTGTCAGCTAGGTCATTACCCTGAGAAATGATATCGGTAACTTTTGTGTGGGCTTTGCATTTCATAATCGATATTGCAGTAGGTAGATGAATCGCGTCTAATAGGGCTTGAATGAGGGGTCCGTGTTGGATGTGGGCACCGTGAGAAGTTAAATAACCTCTCCCTTGCTATAGTACGCCGAAGTCATGGACGACTCCGAATGCATAACGTGAATCTGTGTATATGTTGACTTTCTTATTCTTGGCTTGAATACAGGCTTGTGTCAGAGCGATGAGCTCTGCTGCTTGAGCTGACAAAATGTTAATACAGTTTGTTTCAATGACTTCAGTGTCTGTTGTGACTGCGTAAGCGGCCACTAACTCTCCTGTACTTGTTCTCATACATGACCCATCTACATACAATGTCAAGTCTGGATCTGACAAAGGGATATCTGTCAAGTCTTGTCTGGGTTTCGTCGTGATAGTAATGACTTCGACACAATCATGTGCCAATGGATCTGTTCCGCCCACTGGTACCAGTGTGGCAGGGTTTAACGTATTGCAACGTCTGATTTCTATGTGTGGCTGAAACAATGTTAATTCGTAACCGGTGAGTCTCGCTATAGTCAAGTGTTGTGTTTGTGTGCGGTTCAGGAGAACCTCTACTGCATGTGGTACTTGTACTGTCAGTTGGTGTCCTAACACTATGGCATCGCTTTGTCTGATTGCTAAAGCTGTTGCTGCCACCGATTTCAGGCACGCAGGAAGAGCCTGAGCTACTGGATCTAATGTACTAGAGAAATAAGCACATGGTTTGTGTGATCCTGCTTGTTCCTGAGTGAGTACTGACAAGGCAGTACCTTCGCGTTCTGTAACAAAGAGTGTAAACCGTTTACTGTAACAAGGTGTTGTTAAAACAGGTGCTTGGCATAAAGCTTTCTTTAAGCTTTCAAAGGCATGTGTATGTTCTTGAGTCCAAGGGAGGACAGTCGATGTGGCTGCCTCCTGTGTTGTTAACTGGATGAGTGGTTTTGCTAGAAATGCATATTGAGGGATCCACTGCCTACAGTATGAAGTGAGGCCTATAAAAGCCCGTACCTCTTTTTGTGTCTTGGGTGGTGGCATGTTAGCGATTAACTGGATACGGTCAGGTGTAAGCTGCCTTCCCTCCTTGGACAGCGAGTGCCCAAGGTAAACAACTCGCTGGACACAGAATTGCAGCTTAGAAGGGGACACCTTGTGCCCCTTGTCGGCCAGAAATTTTAAAACCGTCAGTGACGCTGTTTCACATTCAGGTTCGCTTCGGGCGGTGATCAGCAGATCATCGACATATTGAAGCAAGGCAGTGTTAACTGGCATGTGGATACTGTCAAGTTCTCGTTTCAGTGCTTGGCTATAGATGCTAGGGCTTTCTGTAAATCCTTGAGGTGCGCGTGTGAATTTAAAGCTTCGTCCATTTAAACTGAATCCGAACAGATATTGACTTTCCGGATCTATTGGGACGCTAAAGAAAGCATTCTTGAGATCAATTACAGTGAAGAACGTTGCTTCTGAATCAATAGCTGTTAGTAATGACGAGATATCTGGGACCACCGGGTATTGTGGTACAATACATTTATTTAATTCGCGCAGGTCAATAACTAATCGATATACTGGTGGTGCTTTTGGATCCGTTCTTTTAAGAATCGGAATTATCGGGGAATTACATACATTGGAGTCGGTTTCGACAACCACTCCTTGTACAATGAGTTCGTCAACGATTTGCAGCAAAGCCACAACAGCATCGGGTGGTAATTTGTATTGTCGTATTCGTGGTAGTATTACTCCTGTTTTTAGTGTGACACGATATGGTGTAATATTCATGCAACCAACATCAGTGGGGCCTTGTGCCCATAAATGTGTAGGTAAATTCTGCAGTCGGTGATCTATGTCTCTGGACACGTAGTGACCTTTGAAGTCACGTAGAAATAGTCGTACTCCTTCCGGAGAACAACATATTATGGCTCCTAGAGCTTTCAATGTTTTTATACCTAACAAGTTTTCTGGACAGGATTTGGTAAGCAATAAATCTGTAGTACGTGTCAATGGACCAATCGTAAATGGAAGAGGTTGTGTTACATCATTTATTATAGGTTTTCCTGAGAATCCAAGGGAAATATTCTGTAAGCCTGAGAGTGGTGCCCCTGGAACTTCACTGCGTCTTATAGTTGTTCTGCTTGCCCCTGTATCAAGTAAAAACTTTCTGTCTTCCCCTAATAGTTCACTATGTACATAAGGTCCCTCTTGGTCTACAGGAACCTCAATAAGGGGTAAGCCAACTTCCCTCTCTAGGCTATTTCATGTGTATCGCTGATACTCGGGATAATCTGCTTGTGCATACTGATACATTTGTTGTGTTGTTGCTTGTGTTGCAGCAATGGGCTGCGCTTGTGGTGGTGCTACGGTCTGTTGTGGAGCTCCTTGTTGCGGAGCTAGTTGTTGCGGAGCTAACCTAGGTTGTGCATGCTGAGGGATTTGTTGTTGATTCTGATCCTGTCTAGGTGGACGTGGTCTCTCCTGCGTTCTACCTGTAGCAATATTATGTTTCAGGACTGGACAATCGTGTATATAATGACCTGGTTGTTTACAATAGTTGCATGTCCCTTTTGTAGGACCTGCGGAATCACCCTTTTGATGACCATTAACTGGGACAGACTGAGCAACAAGCATTTTCATTTTTGTATCTTTCATACGTCTTTGTTCGTGTTCTTGTTCTTCTTTAATTCTATTGTGGTGATATTGTAACATCTGTAACATCTGTGATGGGGTATTTCCTTGCCAGGTACTTTCGAATTTCAATACTCTATTCTTGACTTGCAGCAGGGAATTTTCAACTAATTTTGTCACAAACAGATGTGGATATGACTCACTACTGGCTTTTATGCCACTATTTATACCAAAACATTTTTCAAATCGGGAATAGAAATCACTAGTGTCTTCATCTGGCTTTTGTTTACAGGCTGAGATTGCACCCCAGTCTTCCTTTTTCGTAGTTAATAAACGTGGCAGTACCTGTACTAGTAGTCCTGCTAGTGCTGTAGTCTTTTCCCCAAGTCCTGCTCCTGCAGCTCGGGCCCTTTCTTCGTTTTCTAATGCTGTCCAATCTATCTTTTGGTCTCCCACCTCCCATTCCTTTTCTTTAAGTTTCTCATAGACACCAGCTGGTAATAGGATTTTTAATATTTTCATAATGTCGGGGTAGGTATACTCTCCCATGAGTAACATGTCCTTTATTTCACGGTGGAAACCTGCTGGATCCTTGTCATGGTTGGGTACTACTTTCTTCATTTCTAATAATTCTAGTTTAGTTATAGGTGTGTACACAAACACGCGTGTAAAGTTATTACCGTCACCTCTGATTGGGTGTACTTCGCGTAACGGGTTCTGTCTATCTATGTGATACATTTTTCTTCCTATGATGGGAACTGGAACGTGTTCTGGGCATACGAAAGTTAAATATTGGTTTCGGAATTCTAGAATCTCTTTAATCAAATCAGTACCTGACCCTCTCCATATATTCGTGAGTAGTTCTGACAATATGTCAGGTAAGGGTCCTGGATCGGAGTGTTGGCTTTTATATAATATAAGGAGGTGTTGAATCATGTATATACTAGCTAAACGCTGTTCGTACGGGTCAAGATTCAGAAACGTGTGTGCAAGTACATCATCATTGTAGTCACTGGGACTGTCAGCCCATTGTACTGCTGACCTAGCTAATTCTTGTTCGTCCATGGAATCGAGCATATGGTACCCCCTTCGATCTCGAAGTAATTTATCAACGGCTTGGAATAGATGTTCAGGGGATTTTGTATTTAACATAGGATTTGGAAAATGCCTATTATATTCTGGACGTATTGGACGTATCTGATCATTAAGGCCTCTAGTATTATTATGGGGTCTTCCTCTACCTACGTAAGCTATCGTCTCCACTTGTTCTGAATCTTGCTCCTCCTCTTCTTCTGATTCTACTCTGTCTGTTTCTCGTCTTTCTTTATGTATACGTTCTACTTCCTTGCGGATTTTTCGACACATGGCGATTATACACGCCTGTCTATCATGTTTCTCTTCTGATATGTTCTGACCCCATTTGACAAGTTTTTGCATGGTATCATGATCTGCCCCGGGCCTGTCTTGATTCCTAATTACACAATTTATGAAAAAACGTAGTAGTTGTCTTTGTACATCCACTTTCTGGTATTCCATAGCTTCGTTAATACTTTCTGAACCTCGCCCTGTTTGGACAAAGCGATATATATTGTCTAGGTGTTCAACCATTCCTGGTATCGTCATTAAATATAATGTAGCTCGTCGTATACGTAGTGATGATATGAGCAATTTGTCCTGTCTACCTGGCACTGGATCGTATCTACAATCCACAAGTTGTTCTTTAAACATGTCGGATGTCGCTAATTGGGGTGTACGTTGGAGTGCTAAATCTCTAAGGGTCTGTTTATTTCTCGGCGGGGTAGCAAACATGTCTGTCGTACCTCCTGTAGCACCATCTAAGGCGCTAGGCACGAAAGGATTCGTTGGACGTAGGATAGAGATTGTAGATGCGGGAAAAACTGTAGAAACGGACGGACCTGTGGGAACTTGTGTAGGAGTTTGTAGTTGCGGGTATACAGACGGATGCTCTTGGTGTTGAACACCATCGGCAAGCGGTGTGGGTGGCATGGCATTAGCATACTCGGGAGCTACATCATCTAAATAGGAGGAAAGGAAAACGTCCTTTGCTGTTTTGGGATGTGTTTTGGGATGTGCTTTTATCGGGAGTAATGGAGAAGTTAAGTCTTTTGGTATTTCCGGGATAGCCTTTGGTAACCCTTCGGCCAGAAGAGGATACATACCATTCATAAGAGTGTTTCTTTGTCTATCTATTTGTTCTGAGTTTACTCGGGTACCTTCCTCAAGTAATAGATTTTCTCGGGTTTTATTTGAATTCTCTCTACCTTTCTCTTCCTGTCTGAGCGCTTTTTCTGTACGTCTATATGATTCTTTACGCCATAATTCAATGGCATCTTTCTGTGACTGTCTGGCTTTCTTTTTCCATAATTCTTCTTCTACTCTCATGATGCAATCTGCATCCCAGGTCCCCGCTGCGGGCCATCTCTGACTCTCTGGTAATTCTTTGGTGTAGTCCACCCATAAATCAAGAAATAATACGGCATCTAGGCCATGCTTATGATACATAAAGTATCCTGGAGTGTCCCTAGGTGGAATGGGAACAGCTTCTTCGAGTACCCCTTTTCTGGTTTTGATCTGTCTTAGTTTCGAAAAGAGCGGCATTTTTAGATCTTATTATTAGAACACACTTAATTCAGTGAACACAATAATGAACAGTCATTCACACCACAATGTATAGAACGTTTTAAATCATTTAACATTTAACAGTTTTAACGAACAATGATAACTAATAGAAAACTAGTTATTGACATAATACTGACACTAGATAATACTTATTTATATGCAAGACATACTATATATACTGCTAAACAGTACAGATACACTGCTGAAACAGTGCAGACCGGATTTGTGTACCCAAACCCGTCTTGACCGGCACAGACTATGTGCACGTTAAATGCCTCCCCGGTAATGGTACTCACCGGGTAGCTCGGAACGGAAGGCCTCGGAACGGAACTGAAACTGGACCGGACTGGACTCGACTCGACTGGACTCGGAACTTCGGAACCTGGTGGGCCTCTGTATACCTCGGATCTTGCTCTCTCAGCTAGGCTCTGGTCGGGATACTTCGCACTTCTCACCGCCTCGTCTGGGTGTTGATCGCAGCCTCAGTCACCCCCGCTTGGCCGGAGGGAGATACAGGAAATCCTGCAGGTACGCGTTTTTGTCCGTTCAGCTGTGGCAGGAGACCGGGCCTGCAACGCACCGCCGGCGCGTGAGATGAGAAAGTGTCCCTGTTCGGGCGCCAATTTATGTGGTAAATATTTCATTACCGGTACTATTTTTTATGCGGTAAAGTCTAGGAAGAATAACTCAGTAAATATAAGAGGCAGAATCCGTGGTATTAGAGGTTTAAAAAGGCTTTATTCCTATACAAAGGAATGTAATTCGAATTACAGGCTTCTATTCCATCACCACGAAAGTTCAGGAAGGAAGGGCATACATTATTGACAGGTAATCACTTTTATAAGAATTACATTATAGTGTAACAGATGCAGGAGGCGTAACAGCTGATAAGAGAGATAAAATATGCATACGTAACCAAAAAAGGCGTAAACATGGGTGTAACTAAAATACGTCATTAAACATGATGTCACAAATGGGTGGATCCATAAGAGAATCCTGCAATGTCAGCAGAAATATTTGGCAGAGATGCGCGCGCAGCCGCATGACGTGTGATTGACGTGCAACTAGAGGGTGAAGGGGACTTGACATTTAGCTCTACATGTGGAGACAGAAGTCTGGGGGTTATGTCAACCTAATCCCAAATCATATCTAATATCCTATGTTTAAAGAACTGGGTTATCCAAAAGGAAAGGTCTCTAGGATAGAATCTATTCTATACTGACTGTTAGTGCGTGTACAAGCGTCTAAGTGTCTACATGTAATGCGAGGGGGTAGGAATATTCCATGGTAACGGGGCTATGAATTACTTGCATGAGGACAGCGAGGCCTGGCCCCTTTGCACGGTAGCTGAAGGAATGTTTACCTAAACTGCTAGACAGGAATGCATCGGATGAGGAGCGGAGTAGATAATCTTGAAGGTGAAATACAGTTTTTGGCAGGCAGTATGCTGGATCAGGCACCGTTAGCCGCGCAGGGAGTAGGACAAAGTTCATGGATACAGATGCAGGCTCAGACTGGAGCTTTCAGAGGCAGAAGGCAGGAAAAGCTTGATGACAGAATTCAGAGCCTACTCGCCTGAATCTGTAAAATGTGGAAAGTGAACCACATAAAGTCGGTGGCCTTTCATAATTAGGAATGGAATATCTGACCCATTCATGGTGGATCTGAAAGAGGACATGTTGACGGTGGACGCACATGTATTTGCGTCTTCTGAGCTGGAACTGAAGGGAACATACATGTACTTGTAGCATGCACATGGAGCCGTTGGGGTCTACGATAGGGGACATAACTGATCACAAAATTCATATTTCCTCACCGCTGCACACTTTATTTGTGTCAGTAGTGGTGCTTTCATTGTCTTTTATCTTTGAATTTCATTTGGTATAATGTGGTACAGTTTAAGACTGATTCAATCCTGGTGCAGTTTTTTGGTGGCAAATCCACACTCTAGACAGGCTCAACTACAACGCATAATGGCATTTTCAATTACCACACCCTGAAATACTAGGTGAGGTGATTCTGGGTGGAGACACACACAGAATTAAGAGGTGTGTTTCTGCACCCTTCATTAGTGGGTGTGGAGACTTGCCTGGTAAACGTGCAGTTGTAAAGAGCAGATTTATTGCCCAATTCTTAATGAGGGCCTAACTCTCTCATGTAGTAATGTAGACAACTGCGGGGTTGGTGTGTGTAAGCAACATGCCTTGTTTTAAATCTTTTACCTCAGTGTGGCAATTTGGCTGTTGATTTGACTTTGGTTTCTGTATGCCAGTGTAAGCCAATAACTCCACTGTATATGTGTCTTAGGGGCATATTATCAAGACAGGCGATAAAATTATCGCCGCTTTAGCGGTAGAAAACTGCCGCTAAACGGCGATAATGGGCTTGATAATATGCTCTATGGAATTCCAGTTGAAGCTCAGGTTAGATGTCCTTCACATCTAACATGGGCTACAATTGGAATTCCATAGAGCATATTATCAAGCCCATTATCGCCGTTTTAGCATCAGTTTTCTGCCGCTAAAGCAGCGATAATTTTATCGCCTCTCTTGATAATGTGCCCCTTGGTTCCTTTCATGATGTATGGAATTGTTTCAACTCTTTTCCAACCATGTAACTCAAGAGATAATGGTCTGGGGGAGTCGTTTTGTGGAATAGCCTGCCTTCTGAGTTCTACTAGTGGCATTACCATTGACCACGGGGTGCGGGGTGTAGAGGGGCCCGGCCGGGGACTGGACGGGGTCATCAGACCTCAGAGTGGTTGACACCTTCCTGCTTTCTCAAATTTGCTTGAAAATGCACAATTTGCCCACTCTTTTTTCAAAATGTTCTCGGGGGAAGACCCCCCGAACCCAGCGTAGTTGTTTCGGGCTTACCCGCTATGCTCGCTCACCGCAATGCAGTACGACAATTGTTTTACGCCTCGCCATTTTCAATTGTCACCATCCGCCACTGGAATATCAGCTTCAAAACATTTTATTAGAAAAGTATTGTCGCCAGAGTATCAGCTACCATCTTAGAGTGAAATTAAGTTTACATAGATAAGTATAGATTTACTATGCTTACATCCACATTGTGATACATATGTTTTCAAGCCACATACAGCGACCGGCTAAGCTTTTCTTTTGCTTTGAATTGCTGTAGTCAAAGTGTGTTTGCTACAACCTGCAAATGGTGGACTGGTAAGTGGTTTGGGGTCGAGTGTGTGGACCTTTCCCTCCATTATCCAAGGGGTCTACATTTAAGGAAGGGCATCATGTATAGTGTCTAAGGAACATGAGACTATCCATGGGGCACCCTTGAACCACAGGGAATAAAGCACATCCGACTAAAGAGACACGGGCAACAATTCACCTTGATGATCATTGCCACTCAGTATCTGAGCAACCAATGCACTTTGCAGCCCAAGCCCACATCTTTCCTAGCTATGCGCTAGGCTGCATGTCAGGATACTACTGCTGGCAGCAATTTTCCGAACCCCATTTTGCAATAACAACATGAAATGGACATATTAAAAAGAGATCGCCTTTGTTGCGCTGGGATGCTCTAGGGTAGCCATGCGCTTTATAAGTGCCCTTTCAATTCAATTCAATTCAATTGCAGGCACCCAGTAAGTCAAATCTTTTAGTTTTTGTGCAACCTTACATTCGATGGCCACCTTAGAACATAGACTGCCCATTGTTTCAGAAAACACCATCCTTTCATGCTACAAAATCTAATTTCCCAATAGAATAACATTTGGACCTAACAAATGTTAAGGAACTCGTTTTTAAAATTGATTCATATATTTTTGCCGCTCGACTAACAGAAGCAAAAAAGGTGTGTATTTGTGTGCCAACGCTGCAACTCTCCATTCAAAGGAACCCAGCAATCAAAATGAAATCTAAGCATAGGCATCAAAATTATGGGTGATTATTATAGCACGTCTTTAAATAGACTTCATCGCTGAAAATGTTAATAAGAGCTAATTAGACAACTTGCAGTTTTGCTTACAATGGTAATAAGGGAGTGAATTCAAATGCAATTATGTCAGGTCTCCATGGTGCCAAAGGTGCCATAAAGAATGCGTTCATTAGAGCAGCCAGCGAATGTTGCTAGGAGTACATTGTCAAAAATGTCACTGCTGTTTTCGGCAGATTATAAAATCTGTCTCTTTCGCGGGAATAGTAAACTGCACATAAAACCCCACGCTCATAATAGCTTATACTTACATGAAAATTAAATGCTTGATGTTGCCATGTTATTATATGCATCAATTTCAGCAAAGTAAATATGAACTAAAATACTTACACGTTTATATATAAGTCCACCAAGTCTTAAGCGTTTTAAGCACTTGACATTCCTGCACCATTACCCTCGATCAGAACCCCTGGACAACCAGGCCCTGTTTCCCCAGGATGAACCTTCTAAATTCTCTTCAGCACCAATGCCCCAATCCCTTCATGGGCCAGAGGAACCCTTCCACCAAAGTCGCACCTTAATACAACAAAATTTCAAACTTTGCAACTCTGAGCAAGACCACTGACTTACTGTCAGTGAAATTGCTCTCCCACCCCCGCAGCTCCACCATCAAGTGAGGCCCTTCTGAGCCCCTGCACTCTCGAATGATGGTGTTCGAGGCCCTCCTCCACCCGCAGGCTATACCTGCGCCTCATCCCTGGTGGTCCAGTGGATATTTCGCTCCGTTTCTTCTGCTTGCTTTATCCTTTCACCTTCGTTTTTCACCCTTTTACTGTCACAATCTTTCTATCACTTTCCATCCTCCTTTTTACTATTACGCTGTTTTCACTCCATAATCTGTGCACCTCTCTCCCATTTTCACCGCTGCTGCTGCCCCGGCGGCCACTCTCCCCAGCGTGACCAGCCGAAGCCAGTTTACCTTCCCCGCTCCACCCTCCCAGCATTCCTTTCCCCTACTTAATGGCGGCATCTGTGGGGACAGGAGAGCAAGACTTACTGTCAGTGAAATTACTCTATCAGCCTCGCCGCTCCACCATCAATTGAGGCCCTCCAGAGCCCCTGCACTCTCGAGTGTTGGTGTTCATGGCCCTCCTGTACACGCAGACTATACATGTGCCTCATCCCTGGTGGTCCAGCAGACCTCTTGCTCAGTTTCTTCTGCTTGCTTTATCCTTTCACCTCTTGCCTTTCACCTTCCTTTTACACCCTTTTACTGCGCCTCTCTTTCTATGACTTTCCATCCTCCTTTTTACTATTACGCTGTTTTCACTCCATATTCTGTGCTCCTCTCTCCCGTTTTCCCCACCGCTGCAGCCCCCACGCATCCCCCCCAGTGCGACCAGTCTAAGCCAGTTTACCCTCCCCGCTCCCACCTCCCAGCTGTCCAGCCCTCCCCAACCCCTACTTAATGGTGACTGCTGCATGGGTGTGCCAAAGGCAAGCCAGTCTGCGCCCGTCCACGACCTGAACGTGACCAGCGCCAGGAACCCTGGACTTACGAACTGCCAACACTACAACCCAGCGGCACTCTATGCACTCACTGACGACCAGCTCACCACCTCACTCGGCAACTCCACCCCAACCATCGCGGACAACGATAACCCCAACACCCCAGCCCGAAACCTGCCAGAGGGATCTCCGACTGCACCATAGCCCCCACAAGAAGAAGAAAAACACACACACCAGGAAAGCCAGCTGGTTCACCACCGAACTCCGAGAGTCCAGATGCACATGCCGCCACCTCGAAAAAGTCCTGGAGAAACTCCAAATCTACAGAAGCCCACAACAAGTTTAGAGCCACCACTAACGCCCACCACCAACTCATCAGAAATACAAGAAAGAAAGCGATCAAAGACAGAATCTCCACGCATGCCCACAACAGCAAAGAACTCTACAGCATCATCAAGGAGTTTTCCCAACCCATTAGCGAGTCTACAGACATCCCTTCCTTCACAAGACCTCTGCGACAAACTCAGCACCTTCTTCCACCACAAAATCAAAAACATTTACGACAACTTCGACAAAGACAGCCAACACACAGAGCCCTCACCATCCCACCCCTACACCTTGAAGCCAACTATTGACAGCTGAACAGCCCTCACCACTGAAGATACATTGAAGACGATGAAGACAATCCACTCCGGGGCCCCCACGGACCCCCACCCCCACCACATCTTTAACAGAGCTGCCAACACCATCGCCACATGCTTCGCCACACTATCAACTGCTCCCTCGCGAATGCCACCTTCCCCTATGACTGGAGGTACGCCGAGATCAACCCCCTCCTGAAGAAACCCTCAGCAGACCCCACCGACCTCAAGAACCACAGACCGATCTCTCTGCTCCCCTTCCCAGTGAAAGTCATCGAGAAAGCCATCAACAGCCAACTCACCACCTTTATCGAAGAGCACAACATCCTCGACTCCTCCCAATCCGGCTTCAGAAAGAACCACAGTACAGAAACAGCCCTCCTTGCCTCAACAGACAGAGGAGAAACAGTAGCCCTCATCCTCCTTGACCTTTCACCGGCCTTCGACACAGTCTCTCACCGCACCCTAACATGCAGACTTCACGACGCAGAGATCCGGGTCAAGGCCTTAGACTGGATCCGCCGAACACAGCGGGTCCGACTCCCTCCCTTCCTCTCGGACCCTACACTGACTACCTGCGGAGTTCCCCAAAGATCATCCCTCAGCCCCACGTTGTTCAACATCTACATGGCTCCACTCACCCCCATTGTCAGAACCCATGGACTCAACATTGTTTAATATGGAGACGACACCCAACTCATCCTCTCCCTATGCAGCGAACCCGACGCAGCCAAACACAACTTTCAAGAAGGCATGGAATCAGTCGCCAAATGGATGAAGAGCAGCTTTCTACAGTCAACACAGACAAAACAGAAGTACTCATCATGGGCCCACACCCGGATGCCTGGAACGACACCTGGTGGCCCCCTGCCCTCAGAAACCCACCCACCCCCACAGCCAATGCACGCAACTTCAGAATCCTGGACTCCGAACTCAAGATGGACTGCCAGATCATCTCTGTCGCATCCTCCTGCTTCCACACCCTCCGCCTCCTACGCAAGACCTTCAATTGGATCCCCTTCCAACACAGAAAGACCGTCACTCATGCCCACGTCACCAGCAGACTGGACTACGGCAAAGCACTCTACGCCGGAATCAACAAAAACCTCATCCGCAAGCTTCAAAACATCCAGAACGCCGCCGCCAGACTAATCCTCAACCTGCCACCACACTGCCACATTACCCAGCACCTGCGCACCCTTCACTGGCTCTCCATCGAGGCAAGAATCACCTTCAAGATCCTCACCCACACACACAAAGCCCTCCACAACACAGGACCAGCATACCTGAACAACCGACTCACATTCCACGCACCCCAAATGACCCTACTTCCACGCAGCCCAGCTCTCCCACACTGCGGTCCCTCACACCAGGAGGTCGAGATTGGGAGGCCGCTCCTTCTCCTTCTTTGCGGCTAGAGTCTGGAACGCCCTTCCGCTCCACCTCAGACTAATGAAATCACTCCCCAACTTCACGAGGACCCTTGAAACATGGCTCTTTGATAGACCTCCTCCTTGATGGACAGGACTCTGCTCCTCCCCTCCACCACCCAGGGCCTTGAGACCCTTACGGGTGAGTAGTCACGCTTTAACAAACCCATGATTGATTGAATGATTGATGTCCTTCACTCAGCTTCAACATCCTAAAGCACCCCATCCGTATATTACACTGATGCCTTCACCAACTTCATCAAAGAAAGTCTCTACTATTAACTTTTAGTGCTCAATGTCATCCTCATCACAGCCCCTACACATAAAGCACTTCAAAAGTCTTGCCCAACTTATTTGTCTCCTCGACTACATCCCTACCTTCCTTCACAGCATCTGAGTAAGGCGCTTTTGGTGATCCCTCGTATCCTTTGCTCTTGCACAGATTTCCCCTCCTTCAAGAAGGGACTTAAGACCTGGTTGTTTTAGATGCCTCCTATTTCTGTTCTTGTGCAGCGTAGCGACGAGATACTCCTCCGGGAGTGAGTCATTCACAATATCAAATGAATAAATAGATAAATACTGCAGCACTCAAAGTCTCCTACTGCCCATCTGCAATTTGATGTGTCCCCTCAAACCAATAAAATCCCATTGCCACTGCTTCTCTTTGGCAACCATATTCTTCTCCTCCTGCCCTTTAGCCTTCAAATGCAATCCAATATCTTATTTTACTTTGATTCCCCATCTCCTTCGATACACAATGTTCTTCCGCCTATCCATAGGTGAGCACGTATGATGGTGGAGAGTAAACAGACCATTTAAAATGGGGTCCAAGGGATATATATTTTAAAGACCCACACCTGATTTTATCCCCAGCACCAACTGAATGTATAACACACGAAATACAGGGGGTCTAACAGCCAGATTAGAGAGGCTACACTATCGATACTGAGTCAACAAGATCTCAAAATATCTTTAACGCACATACATAACGTATTAATAAAGATGAAGAAAGAAAAGGCTAACACTACATGCATAAAAAAGACCGGTACATCATTGATTATTCACAAAATGGCTGATTAATCCACAACAGATTGTAAAGGGTTTCCATCAAATTAGACTCAATGATCAGTCATATCATTTGGCCAAACCCATGTGCAAATGAAGCTGGTCCCCTGATCAGTGGGACACTCAGCTCCGCACCTTATTGTTGTATCAGGATTTGATCCACCAAATACACAAACTGTCCATAATGACTGATCTTTTAATGGTAAAGATAGAAAAAATAGTGCAACGAACAAAGAAGTGATTTAAAATAGGATGGAATGTCCTCCTTTAAATACTTTATTCTGCGGACTGGACACACCTCCTAATTAAAAAATAGAACAGTGCAAAAGAAGACAGTGACAATTATCTGTCTACATAAGGGCCAACATGTTTCTGCCTAACGGGTATTGAATCCCTTGGCATTCGTCAGGGCCTCTGTTCGTATAATAGTTGCACTCCTAATAGTGAAATATAGAATTCACCACCATCACCAAGAACAAATTAAAGTAAAAATGGTTCGGAACGGTACAACCTGTAACAACCATGAACATTAACCCTCCGATTCACAATGGTTACTGTGAATTCTGTGAAGGAAAACGTTATATCATTAGTACGGTGTATCGGTCTCATATGCATGATGTGTCACCAAACCAACCAATAATGTATGTCAAAAACATTTTTTTAATTTTTATGCTTACCCTTTGTGGTAGGGCAATAGACCTCACCTCACCTGGACACTGCTCAGGTACTAGGAGGCCCCGCACTACAAAGATATAGGGAAAACAAAAGAATGTGGCACAGTACTGTAAACAACTTTTTTTGCCGCTTTATACCCTGCCTATAATAATTCCTGTAACCAAATACCCTATATCTAGAGGCAAAACATGTGAGGTAGGTAAACACCCCAAACTCAGTGTACTCAGCCTCAAAATGACCCAGGAACTCGACTAAGACACCAGACTTAAAGGGAGATTAAAAATCCTTTTTATGCTCATTCAGGAGTTTTTTCTGCTTACTAAACTACAAAAACCTGTAATTAGCTGAAATTTGCAACATAGTGTTGCTAAAAATATTCAAAAAATGTTCTGTGATAGCTGCTCACCTTTCCGTCGGTACCTCAAGCTCCCATCTGAGACTTGGGGGAGGCACTGATCTGTAGGAGATGCTAGTATAAGTAGTCGTTTGTTAGTGAAGTATCCCTCCACCTTTAAGAAGTATACTAGATAGAGGCGATCTTATCATATGTCCCTTCAGTAGGTATGTGCTGGTAGCAAGGACACTATTGTCAAACATTTATAGTAAAATAAACCTTATTGGTCTTTATTTACATAAGAAAACTAAAGGCACTATTTTACGCTCGAAATCTCGCGAGATCTCGCGAGAGGAAGTACTCAGAACTACCATATGATGTCATATCGGCCATCTTTGTAGTTCCTAACACAATTCCAATGTAAAACAGAGACGATCTTATCATATGTCCCTTCAGTAGGTATGTGCTGGTAGCAAGGACACTATTGTCAAACATTTATTGTAAAATAAACCTTATTGGTCTTTATTTTCATAAGAAAACTAAAGGCACCATTTTGCGAGAGGAAGTACTCAGAACTACCATATGATGTCATATCGGCCATCTTTGTAGTTCATAACAAAATTCCAATGTTGTATTCAATGAGCATAACTATGCAGAAGCTCCAAAATCTTAAAAAGTGGGAACCGTCCTAGTGGCTGTGCATAGCTATATGTCACCCTCCAGTGTGTATCAGAAAACTCCCATAATCAAACCTATTTATGACATTATGAGAAGAAAGTGAGCAAAGTAATGAGTCAATATGTACAACATGTTTGTGTAGAAACACCCTATTACAGTCAGTATATCCCAGTTATTGCTCACTAGTGCCAAGGCTACAGGGAGGTCCAAGGAATATCATCATTTAATCCTCCTGTATCTGTCCTCAGTTTGTAAATCCATTTTTGCTCTTTTCTGAAAAGGTAACTCGACACATCACTTATGTGACTGGGTATATATGGCTTCTCAAGGACAGTCCATTGAAAGTCCGTTTCTAAATGTGCACACTCCAGGAAATGTCTCGTGAGTTTAGTGTTGTTTTTCTTACAACGAAAAGAACTCTTGTGTTCTAACATCCTGGTGCGGACTTTGCGGGTCGTCATACCCACATATTGTGTGGAACAAGGACATGTCAGCATGTAAATCAGATTGGAGCTGTTGCAATTACTGTAGTTACTCTGCAACCAAGGTCTCGTGGTGCCTATATCTATCTCCTTTGTGTGTTTTGTCTGAGAGCAGACTGAACAGATGCCGCAAGGATGATGCCCAACAGCTGGTGGAAGGTTTCACAATGTTCCACCAAGTTTCCTAGGGAGCTCTTTTGGGCGTGTGTGAACAAGTCGATCCCGAATGCTGCTTGACCTTTTAAACGCAAACAAGGGTTGCGCGATTTTCTCTCTCCCATGGTTCAGAAGGCGCCAGTGTCTTTTGACAATCTTCTGGATGGCATTGCTTCTAGTGTTAAAGGTGCTCACGAAAGTGAGTCTAGTCAGGGGTGGTTTAGGGATTGGAGCTTCCAAGAGAGCCTCCCTATTGTTGTTAACTGCTCTCTTTTTTGATCTTTTTATGAGTGAATTGGGATAGTGTCTGTTCCGTAGTTGTCCACAGAGATTCCTAGCATGCACCTCATCTCCTTCGATACACAATGTTCTTCCGCCTATCCATAGGTGAGCACGTATGATGGTGCACAATGCTAAGTCATCATCATGTAGTGCTCCAATTGCCATATCAGTCTTTGGTATGCTATATGTACTTATATAGCATGTAGTATCCCTGCTGAGCCACTGAAGTGCTTTGAGGACTAATAGCCCACTACTCTGATGACATCAAGTGTTAGTGATTAGGTTGTGCATAATGGTTATAGTTTGCCATGCTGTTTATCATGCAGTTGTCATGTGGCTTGCTACTGTTCTTATCCATTTATATAATTTGCTTTGTTTATACAAGGAGATTATATATTGTTGCATGTATTTGAGTGATAGATGTTGCATGCTATTATTGACTTCACAGTTGTTACACCCATTACAACTGATGTTTGCTACCTAGGGATTTTATTAGCTGATGACAGTTGCTAGGTCTTGCCAGCTCTTGCAAGTGTATTGCAATGCAGTTAGTTTAATGTGGGGTGGTAAATACCTTAGTGGCTATGTCCTGCCCAAAAAAGCAGAATTGAGTTAGCAAGTTGGTAGTAATGGATTGGAAATTCAATTGTATTGCTACAAAACTCTTATAACATTATCAGTTACATGTTTTTTAGGTTTTTATTACATACAAATTACACAACTAGGCCTGGAAGAGAAAACTCTGTTATATATGAATGTCATAACATGGTTAATAGTTAGCTGTATTTAGGAGGAGAGCGGTGTAGCCATGCAATTGATCAATTTGTACATCAGGTACATCATGCCTAATCTATAGGTTAACAGATACCTTATGTGAGTTGAAGATGGTAGGAAATACAGAGTGCATTTTGCCTATCATTGAGTCACAATCCCTCAGATGGGTTCAAAGAGGTTAATTGTACTTAGACAATCAAAAGCTTTAATTGTCCTCTATTTTTCATGATTAGCAATTATGGAGATTTCAAATCGGTCCGAAGTGAGTCCTGTCCCCGTTGAGTTTGAGATGAGTTGAGAAAAGTACTTTGATACTTGGATTCACTAGTGGTTCTGCTGGGAAAATATATTTGTGGGGTTTCGCCTTCAAGTGGAGAGGAAGCCGAGTAAGATTCATAATTTTCCAATGGTTTTACCTTGAAAAAAGTAATTTCTTTACCATTCACTTGAACTCCATGTGGTCCGTGTTTAACTTTAAAGCGAGTCCCATTAATTAGCAACATGCACAAAAATCATTTACCTTGAATAGTTTTCGTCTTACAGTGTGATATAATTAGTATTCATGCTAATCTGGACCTTTTGTGACTATTGTTTCTGCTTACCTTGTAGATAAACTGGTATATTGTCATGAACGACCTTGTGAGTAATAAAGATTATGAGGTGAGGAAGAGCCAGTGGAGATCCATAAGATGGATGAGATATCGTAGTATATAGGCTTACATGTAGTTGTTTTATTATTGCTGCATTCTGGAGTCTCTGAAGGCACATTATGACTAAGGCTTAAGCTCCTTCATATAAGCCATTTATGTACCCCAGCCATGACATGACAAGTGGCATAGTTACCTAACTTTTCTACAGAAAACCTAGTTGAGGGAAGACGCGTTGTAGTGTCCTTATTGTATAGGAAGTTCATTATGTAACAAGATGATTTTGAGATTTAAAGAGAGGACTGAATTCACATCTCCCAAGTTGATTTTTACTTCTGCTAATGCTATAGTGCTGCCCCCAATTCGTCTGTCCAAGAGACATTGGAAAAAACTATGTTTCAGTCCCCACATATAAAAGTCTTTGTTTTTCAATAGTTTACAGTTGGTAATTATTTTGGAGGGCTCAGGGGTTGTATGGCATTCACCTCATTTTGAGCTGTTAATGCCCTTACGTTTTGTCCAGCTGTAGCGCTATCTCAATATTACCAGCATAGCCATAGGGTATTTATTGAAATAATTAATTAAGCTTCAGGAGTATATGGTTATATAAGCTGAAGTGGTATAAGCTGAAGTGGAGATGAGTTGTGATTGATCCTTGAGGTACTCTTGCCTTGATTTTGTAATATGACGAAGTGAAAGCTGATAATGGGATCAGACTAGATCTATTTTTAAGACAGGAGGAAATCCACTCTATGATAGTTTGTTCAAAGACAACTTGTTTAGTAGTGACTCATGATTTACTGTGTTGAATGCTGCAAAAGTTCAAGTAACAGATGTAGAGCTTCACCTTTTTATCTTTAATGGTTGTCAGATAATCCCAGATGGAGATCAGTGCAGGTTCTGTGCCACTCCTTGGTCTGAAACCTATTTGTTGATCAGATAGTCGCCTGTGTTCTTCAACAAATATTCAGACCACCACTTGATTCTGTCATTATTAAAAACCCAGTGATGCTGTGCAGGACATTGGCAGGTTTGAGAACTCATACCACTCTATAATAGAGGCAGAAGGCTGAAGTGGCAACTCTGACATGCTCACAAATGCCCCCCTTCTACAACCAAATCTCACCTATTAAATCCCCTGAGAAGAGATCAGCAGGGAAGTGTTGAACACTTTGCAGGAAAGGCGCAGGACCTAATTCATAGATGAACCCCTGCCTGGAGGGGCACTGTGTTATTTTTCATAGAAAACTTCACACTTGCCATAAGAGTCAAATTAATAGTCTGTGAATTATAGACTCAATTGGGCAGGGGGTTCCTTTGGAAATGGCCGTTAGAGACAAGCTTGACAATCTGAAGACAAGGCTCACATTTATACTCTACTGCTCTTCTAGTAGTGATCACGCGATCAGTTTCATACAAAGAATACATGCCGGTGTGTAGCTTAGCCCATAATAAGAAGTGTATTATGAAGACCTTTCCGCAAAATGTGAAATTGGCAAGCCTTTATTTTGTTAAGAAAAATAATAAAAATTATCACAAGAGCAACCAGGATATACTCCTCTCAAATAATCTTGACATGCGTCTGAAAAACATTCTGATAACATCCAACTTTACATTCAATACAACATTCTAACCTGTACACAGCCACAAGGAGAATACCTTCACAAGTAGCAAAAATGTAAACTGGTTTTTGCTGAGGAAGCTTTTCAACTGTTTCTCACCTAGAGAGCCAAAATGCTTCCACATCAGAGAAGGCCAATTCATGTGCTCAATTTTAGCCTGATGCAGAAAAATGCCTTAGATCTATCAATTGAAACCTGGAAGTGTTCCTACTGTGTTAAATTCTATATTTGATGAGAACGAGAACTAGTTGGTCGATGAATATAGCGCGAACTGTAAGAAAGAGTCAGAGACTAAATCTAGGCAAGGGAAGATTATTTACTTGGTTCACTCCATCTCCCCTCACACGATCTCTCATCAGACTGAGGTTGTCAATATCCTAACCAGCCTCCAGTGAAGCATTCCAGATGAAGGGAGAAAGGCTGGGGGAAAATAGGAGGAGCCAACATAGGAGGCAGAAGCAAGATATAAAAATAACCATAATGAGGAAAGCAAAATAATGTCTTGTAATTATGGCATGCATATAAATATCTTCATTGTCCAATGAAGCAAATGAATCAAAATCATTCATAAGTCGTTTAGCTGCATTGGTGTTCCATGGAATTGCCTAAGGACCCCCTGTACCAGTGTCATCCACTGAAAAGCAAACCATTTATAGTATTTGAAATGCTTTCTATGAACCTAAATTTAATAGGGTGCACTTCTTAAAAGAATAACTTCAGGCGATTGGTATACAGTGATTTTAATGGGATAATCTCCTTCTGCTCTGTGTGAGGAAATATGTGGTTACAGGTCTTGTGTCAGTGGAGATGACATAAGGCTCTCGAACACATCACTGATGTGTTGGAATTAGGTTACTGGTAGAGGTGGTAAAACCCTACTCAAGCAGAAACCACAATCTCTGTTGGGGTGAAACACAACCAAGCCCTACTTTGACCTGTGCTTACCCATCTGATAACTTGGCTCAGCTCAGAAGCAATGTGTAAAGTATTTATGTAGCACGTCACATAGTGATAAAGTGGAAAGAAAATACAAGAAAAATTCAGTACCAATTTAGAAAAACAAAGTAAAATGTAATACATTATTTGAGATCAAAACAACAAAAATCCGATTGGTAGAAGCAGGGATATGCACCTTCAAAGATTTAAGTGAAAACTGCGCTTAAAAGCACAAAGCACCAATTGTGGTTATCTGCTTGCAGTGGACCGCAACAAAGTGACAAGTCCAAGTTAACCGTGATGGATCACAGGATGGATACAGGGACCAGTGAGACCCACTGAGCAAAGTACCTTAAATGCAGTTTGCGGAGCATTGCCAGATCCCGCATATTGCACATTTGTGGTTCCGAGGTAGCTGCAGTGCTTTGATGCGGGGACGTGCATTGTCGTTGAGGATGCCATCGATTAGGGGATTACAATGTGAATACCTGCATTGAAGATGGATCATGCACCAAGGTTTCAAGAAGCTGTGAGACTGTCATGCGTCATGTTCAAGGATGCGTTTGTTGAAGGGATTGTGATGTGAATGCATTCATCAAGGAAGTGTTGTACAGCAGGGATCCTGTGGAGACTGCAGGCTGCGATGCGAGGTTTGGCATCAGGATGCATTCTGCTGCATCGGGTTCCAAAGCAGCTGTGAAAAGATGGGTCATGCTAAATCAGATCTTCTCACAGGACTGCAGGCGGGCTGGCAGAGCACCATCAGGCCCACTTCCAAGGGTTCTTGACTGGGGTGGCACCACTTGTTGGGTAAGACCCAGAGCAGACAGTGTTCAGATGCTGGGTTCAAGGTGATTGAACCTTTTCATCACTGAGGAGGCCACTAGATAGCCGTTGGAGTCATTTTGGTGGTCCTGGTATCAAGATGGAGGAGGAGGAGCCAAATCCAACATGGCTGCTCGGAGCTTTTGCTCCGTAGAAGCCCCGTGCTCTACAACCTAGCGTGGTGCTTAAACTCCACCAATACAGCGGATGGAGCATCCCCGGTCATCGGAAGTTGGGGAGCATCTATCGAGGTGGCCACCGTGA
This sequence comes from Triturus cristatus, assembly GCF_964204655.1. NCBI lineage: Eukaryota > Metazoa > Chordata > Amphibia > Caudata > Salamandridae > Triturus > Triturus cristatus. The sequence continues at coordinate 150,724,377 of NC_140583.1, forward strand.
CATCTAGACCCTGCATCGCCGGGTTTATCTCCGAAAGTCCTGCCGTACGATCTCGCCTCAAGATGGCGCCTGGGATGTTTTCCGAGCTGGGTCTGCGACATTGAGAGCGGAACGCCGGCAGCCTGCCTTCTAGCTTCCCTGATGGGCGCCTGCAACGGAAGTTCTTCGGCTACACTGGAGACACAGTCCCGTTCATCAGGCCTGCACCCAGTCGTGCCTGGCATGCTGTGAGCCTCCCTCCGCTTGTGTGGCCCGATAGAAGAGTGCAGAAGGCACCCGGCGGCCGCAGCGGACATGCCGGAGCATTTCCCTAGACCTTTGAGACTCTTCTTGCCCAGGTTGGAGGTGAGTGGTCCCCCCGCCCGCTTCCCAGTGCAAAGCCAGAAGACTGCTCCTACCGCGCTTCCTACCATCCTGGAGAGGCGTTCCAATGTGCTTATAATGACGGTGCTACTCTCGAGCGCCTGGGAATGACTGGTATCTTTTTCAAGACCTTATGAGTAACTAGCATCCCCCCCCCAGCAATGCTCTGCTGCCATGGTTTGAAAAGGGTCCCAGGATGCCTGTCCCTAACATGGCCGCCAATGGTGACTCTGTTTTCCCACTCCTGGTCTTCTTCTAGACATTACCCCTACCAGGACTACGCCTGACCTCAAGACTACGCCGGTAACTCATTGGGACCATGGCTCTCCCTCCCATCCCCCCCCACGCACTAAGCTGACTACCTCTGAGTCCCTGAGTGCTCTTCAGCTCTTTCTCGACTGCGGAGTCAGAGCACCAAGTCCGACACCCGGTGGAGCTGCTCTGCTCAGCTATAGAGGTGATTGGCCTTGGTTCACCCACTGACCGTCACCTACCCAGCCGGACCTTGGGCACAGTTTCTCTCTGTCTCCCTTTCTCACACTCCCTCCTTCCTCTTTGTTTTTCTGCAATTTCCCTTATCCTCTCTGTCTATCCCTCTGCCCGATGACCGTTGGAGCTACTTGGTGAGCCTTAGGGGAGACTGGCAGTCGATTACCTCCTCGTGCCGTCGCTTACCCACTCGGTTTCTGGGCTGTCTTCCCCCATCTCTCATTCCTTCTTCCCCCAGTCATGACATGACAAGTGGCTGACAGGCACATGCATCAAAAAGAGAATTTGCGAGTCCTTATTTGCGATTTTTAAGGAATCGCAAATAAAGACTCGCAAAACACGATGCAACAAAAACAATGCGAGAATATTGCGAATCGCTAAAAATCGCTAAATAAATTGCGATTTCGGCATTTGCGAACTCGCTATTAGCGATTTCGCAATTAGCGAAATCGCAAATACCGAAGTCGCTTTTTGATGCATCCTGATGACATCACAACCAGGAAGTGAGCAGCACCAGCCTCATTTCCAGTGCACAGTGTCAGGGAGAGGAGGGAGCTGGCTCTGGGAGCTGAACAGGAGTGTGACAGAGACAGAAGAACAACTTTTGCTATCAAATGGAAGCCTCACAAACAGCAGAGGAGAGCCAAACAGGCAGGAAACGCAAAATTAAATTTGCAGAAAAAGAAATTGACACCCTCATTGAGGGAGTAGTCCACAGCCATGACAAGCTGTTTGGAAAGGCATCATTGAAAGTGGCAGAGCAGGAGAAAAGGAAAATCTGGCTCCGGATCCAAAACAGGGTCAATGCCATTGGGGTGACACACCGCACCATTGAAGAACTCAAAAAACGATGGTACGACTTGCGCAGTCGGGCTAAGGTGCGCATAGCTGACCGGCTGAAGGAGGCAAAGAAGACAGGAGGGGGAACACCAACAGACACTGGGAACACTCCCATGGAGGACTTGGTTGAATCCACCATCCAGCCAGAAGCTGTTGTTGGTGTGACCCAGCTGGACACGTCCGGAGCAGCAAACACATCTGAAGGTAAGATGAATGTATGTTTCCTTAGTTATTCAAAATGTAAAGGTAGAACATGACCACAGTACAGCCCAAGTGCAGACTCTGAACATCCACTACACAATGTATTCAGTAGGTGAGGGGCATTATGGGAGATGTAGTCAGGTCAAGCAGTTACAATGTCAAATCTCAGAGTAACAACCCAAAAAAGCTTAATAGAGTATAAAATCATTTACAAAGGCAGAAATTTATTACTGTGCAATTAATATCACAGACATGAAATAATACAGTGTTGCACTGTTTCACCTCACAGATGCTCAACGTGTAGAAGATGTGGATAGCGATTCCCCAGACATGCAGGACACCAGCGCAGGTGAACAGATGGACACACCCGTGGTGCAAATAAATCCCTCACGTCCAACAAAGTCACGCAGGGCTACTGTTCCATCCCTAGTCACCATGGAGTGTGATGATGAGGCTGATGCAACACCAGGTGGCAGCCATGGCCAGACAACTTCCATCACACAACCACAACCACAGGTCCCCAGAACTAATCACAGAGCCCGGCGTAGGAGAGGAAGAGCACTCAGGACACAGCAGGAGGAGCAACCAAGTGATGTCTGGGGTGGTCTTGAGGGACAGATGCTCCGTATGCAGCGCCTGCAGACAAAAAACACACGATTAGTACAATTGCAAGTTGGCAAGATGGCTAGCAACATAGCAGTACTGTCAGAAAGTGTGCAGCAACTGAGCAAGGTGATGCATGAGGGAAATGTATCCCAGAAGAGACAGCATCGTCAACTAATGCTGCAATTGAAAATGTTTGCTAAATCAAACAATAGATTGGCCACGACAACTGCACTGCTGGCACGTAGGTCTGTGACCATGCAAACTGAAATGTGCCATTGGAGCGGCGATGTGGCTAAAGCACTGGACCAGGTCACCAATGCAGTTGATTTGCTAAATGCTTCCACAATTGCGGCCAACAATTCCACGCCCGAAGAGGGTAGTGAGGGTGGCTCAAGCCTAAGTAGTGTGGCAGTTCCAGTCCGCACTGCAGGAAGACGCAACACACGGAGCAGTACCCCCGCCGCTTCCAACATAACGGATGACAATGCTGGGTCTGACAGGCGTCTGGGTGTTCGTGGGAAAAAGCGCTAGACTGGCCTGTACAAGTACATTCCACTATGGTGACGTAACCATTTATTTGGATTTGACTTTTCACAGACTGACAAGTAAATTGACATTTGTAAACCACTTATGTCCATTGCACTGCTCAGATTACAAGTGTGCTTGAACACTCATGGCAATTTTATTTAATTAAAGAATACTTTGATAGCAATATTCAGTTTCTGTGTCATCATTACTCACCTCAGAAATAATTTTGTGTGATGTCAAATCTTCTCCTACGCCCTTCTGCTGCGCTTGCCCCTTGTGCTGCATGGTGGTGTGGCACTTGCTGGTTCCCATCCTCCGAATCGCTGTCAGACACCTCGATGTCCATTCCTCCCCTTGTCGCTATATTGTGCAGCATGGCACATGCTGCTACTATCTTGCAGCATTGTTCAGGGTTGTACTTCAGTGCTCCACCGGTCTTATGTAGACATCTGAATCGGCTCTTCAACAGCCCAAATGTGCGCTCTATGATGTTCCTTGTCGAAATATGTGCTGCATTGTACCTCTGTTGATTGGCAGTTGTGGGATTGAGGTAAGGCGTCATTAGGTAATTACGCAAGGCGTATGCGCTGTCACCTACATGTAATGGAGCAAAGAGTCAGTGGCAGCTTCACATTGACATACGTACAATGACAGTGATAAACTATAACACATATTTACCAAGCAGATGTCCCTCTCCAAATTCTCCCCTGACAAGACGGGTGTGTATGCCACTTTGCCTGAAGATATAAGAGTCATGTGCACTCCCTGGAAATTGCGCAACAATGTCAGTGATAATGTTTTTGGCATTGCACACAACCTGAATATTGAGGGAATGGTAACATTTCCTATTTCTATATAAATATTCCTGTGTTGCAGGGGGACATATTGCAACGTGGGTGCAATCAATACAACCCAAAACATGTGGGAAACGAGCTATCTGGTAGAACTCCTGTTTGGTTTTTGCAAGGTCAAGCGCGGTGGTAGGGAACTTGATGTGAGACCCGATCACGGCCATCATGGCATCAAGGAATGCTTTCAATATTCGTGAAAGTGCGCTTTGTGACACACCTCCCGCAACAGCAATGACCCCCTGAAAACTGCCTGACGCCAGGAGGTGTAGGCAACATAGGACCTGCACATGCGTTGGGATGGCATTGGTCCTACGTGTCTGTCGTTGCATTATGGGGTCCAATTCATTGATTAGGTCATGGATCATTGCTGCATTGAGCCTATACTTGTCGTATATCTCATCCTCTTGCTGGCCTAGCAAAGTTATGCGGACTCTGAAGATGCGCTCATTCATTCGCCTCCGTCTCTGTGCGGCAGCCTGTAGCCTCATCCTCCTCGCCATCAGGTAAATCTCTGCCATTGTGAACAGTGCTGGCTCATTCTGGCTGTGTTTAAATGGGTTTCAGTTGGTTTTCACCTGTCTGTGATTTGCACTCATGATTACCACCTGGTTGTGATCCTTCTTATTTAGCGATCGCTAAATTGCGATTTTCATGGGAATCGCTATTTGCGATTTTTCATGCATTCATTTAGCGAATCGTTGTTTGCGATTCCCTAATTGGGAGACGCTAATACCGATTCGCTATTTGATTCGCAGAATGTTTTGCGATTCCTTATATTTGCGAAAAAATGGTTTTTCGCAAATATACAGTTGATGCATTTCAACACTGACTTTTGCGATCGCAAACGGCCAATTTTTGCGATTCGCACCGTTTGCGATCGCAAAAAGGTTTGATGCATGTGCCTGTATGTTACCTAACTTTTCTACAGAAAACCTAGTTGAGGGAAGACGCGTTGTAGTGTCCTTATTGTATAGGAAGTTCATTATGTAACAAGATGATTTTGAGACTTAAAGAGAGGACTGAATTCACATCTCCCAAGTTGATTTTTACTTCTGCTAATGCTATAGTGCTGCCCCCAATTCGTCTGTCCAAGAGACATTGGAAAAAACTATGTTTCAGTCCCCACATATAAAAGTCTTTGTTTTTCAATAGTTTACAGTTGGTAATTATTTTGGAGGGCTCAGGGGTTGTATTGCATTCACCTCATTTTGAGCTGTTAATGCCCTTACGTTTTGTCCAGCTGTAGCGCTATCTCAATATTACCAGCATAGCCATAGGGTATTTATTGAAATAATTAATTAAGCTTCAGGAGTATATGGTTATATAAGCTGAAGTGGTATAAGCTGAAGTGGAGATGAGTTGTGATTGATCCTTGAGGTACTCTTGCCTTGATTTTGTAATATGACGAAGTGAAAGCTGATAATGGGATCAGACTAGATCTATTTTTAAGACAGGAGGAAATCCACTCTATGATAGTTTGTTCAAAGACAACTTGTTTAGTAGTGACTCATGATTTACTGTGTTGAATGCTGCAAAAGTTCAAGTAACAGATGTAGAGCTTCACCTTTTTATCTTTAATGGTTGTCAGATAATCCCAGATGGAGATCAGTGCAGGTTCTGTGCCACTCCTTGGTCTGAAACCTATTTGTTGATCAGATAGTCGCCTGTGTTCTTCAACAAATATTCAGACCACCACTTGATTCTGTCATTATTAAAAACCCAGTGATGCTGTGCAGGACATTGGCAGGTTTGAGAACTCATACCACTCTATAATAGAGGCAGAAGGCTGAAGTGGCAACTCTGACATGCTCACAAATGCCCCCCTTCTACAACCAAATCTCACCTATTAAATCCCCTGAGAAGAGATCAGCAGGGAAGTGTTGAACACTTTGCAGGAAAGGCGCAGGACCTAATTCATAGATGAACCCCTGCCTGGAGGGGCACTGTGTTATTTTTCATAGAAAACTTCACACTTGCCATAAGAGTCAAATTAATAGTCTGTGAATTATAGACTCAATTGGGCAGGGGGTTCCTTTGGAAATGGCCGTTAGAGACAAGCTTGACAATCTGAAGACAAGGCTCACATTTATACTCTACTGCTCTTCTAGTAGTGATCACGCGATCAGTTTCATACAAAGAATACATGCCGGTGTGTAGCTTAGCCCATAATAAGAAGTGTATTATGAAGACCTTTCCGCAAAATGTGAAATTGGCAAGCCTTTATTTTGTTAAGAAAAATAATAAAAATTATCACAAGAGCAACCAGGATATACTCCTCTCAAATCATCTTGACATGCGTCTGAAAAACATTCTGATAACATCCAAATTTACATTCAATACAACATTCTAACCTGTACACAGCCACAAGGAGAATACCTTCACAAGTAGCAAAAATGTAAACTGGTTTTTGCTGAGGAAGCTTTTCAACTGTTTCTCACCTAGAGAGCCAAAATGCTTCCACATCAGAGAAGGCCAATTCATGTGCTCAATTTTAGCCTGATGCAGAAAAATGCCTTAGATCTATCAATTGAAACCTGGAAGTGTTCCTACTGTGTTAAATTCTATATTTGATGAGAACGAGAACTAGTTGGTCGATGAATATAGCGCGAACTGTAAGAAAGAGTCAGAGACTAAATCTAGGCAAGGGAAGATTATTTACTTGGTTCACTCCATCTCCCCTCACACGATCTCTCATCAGACTGAGGTTATCAATATCCTAACCAGCCTCCAGTGAAGCATTCCAGATGAAGGGAGAAAGGCTGGGGGAAAATAGGAGGAGCCAACATAGGAGGCAGAAGCAAGATATAAAAATAACCATAATGAGGAAAGCAAAATAATGTCTTGTAATTATGGCATGCATATAAATATCTTCATTGTCCAATGAAGCAAATGAATCAAAATCATTCATAAATCGTTTAGCTGCATTGGTGTTCCATGGAATTGCCTAAGGACCCCCTGTACCAGTGTCATCCACTGAAAAGCAAACCATTTATAGTATTTGAAATGCTTTCTATGAACCTAAATTTAATAGGGTGCACTTCTTAAAAGAATAACTTCAGGCGATTGGTATACAGTGATTTTAATGGGATAATCTCCTTCTGCTCTGTGTGAGGAAATATGTGGTTACAGGTAATGTGTCAGTGGAGATGACATAAGGCTCTCGAACACATCACTGATGTGTTGGAATTAGGTTACTGGTAGAGGTGGTAAAACCCTACTCAAGCAGAAACCACAATCTCTGTTGGGGTGAAACACAACCAAGCCCTACTTTGACCTGTGCTTACCCATCTGATAACTTGGCTCAGCTCAGAAGCAATGTGTAAAGTATTTATGTAGCACGTCACATAGTGATAAAGTGGAAAGAAAATACAAGAAAAATTCAGTACCAATTTAGAAAAACAAAGTAAAATGTAATACATCATTTGAGATCAAAACAACAAAAATCCGATTGGTAGAAGCAGGGATATGCACCTTCAAAGATTTAAGTGAAAACTGCGCTTAAAAGCACAAAGCACCAATTGTGGTTATCTGCTTGCAGTGGACCGCAACAAAGTGACAAGTCCAAGTTAACCGTGATGGATCACAGGATGGATACAGGGACCAGTGAGACCCACTGAGCAAAGTACCTTAAATGCAGTTTGCGGAACATTGCCAGATCCTGCATATTGCACATTTGTGGTTCCGAGGTAGCTGCAGTGCTTTGATGCGGGGACGTGCATTGTCGTTGAGGATGCCATCGATTAGGGGATTACAATGTGAATACCTGCATTGAAGATGGATCATGCACCAAGGTTTCAAGAAGCTGTGAGACTGTCATGCGTCATGTTCAAGGATGCGTTTGTTGAAGGGATTGCGATGTGAATGCATTCATCAAGGAAGTGTTGTACAGCAGGGATCCTGTGGAGACTGCAGGCTGCGATGCGAGGTTTGGCATCAGGATGCATTCTGCTGCATCGGGTTCCAAAGCAGCTGTGAAGAGATGGGTCATGCTAAATCAGATCTTCTCACAGGACTGCAGGCGGGCTGGCAGAGCACCATCAGGCCCACTTCCAAGGGTTCTTGACTGGGGTGGCACCACTTGTTGGGTAAGACCCAGAGCAGACAGTGTTCAGATGCTGGGTTCAAGGTGATTGAACCTTTTCATCACTGAGGAGGCCACTAGATAGCCGTTGGAGTCATTTTGGTGGTCCTGGTATCAAGATGGAGGAGGAGGAGCCAAATCCAACATGGCTGCTCGGAGCTTTTGCTCCGTAGAAGCCCCGTGCTCTACAACCTAGCGTGGTGCTTAAACTCCACCAATACAGCGGATGGAGCATCCCCGGTCATCGGAAGTTGGGGAGCGTCTATCGAGGTGGCCACCGTGACATCTAGACCCTGCATCGCCGGGTTTATCTCCGAAAGTCCTGCCGTACGATCTCGCCTCAAGATGACGCCTGGGATGTTTTCCGAGCTGGGTCTGCGACATTGAGAGCGGAACGCCGGCAGCCTGCCTTCTAGCTTCCCTGATGGGCGCCTGCAACGGAAGTTCTTCGGCTACACTGGAGACACAGTCCCGTTCATCAGGCCTGCACGCAGTCGTGCCTGGCATGCTGTGAGCCTCCCTCCGCTTGTGTGGCCCGATAGAAGAGTGCAGAAGGCACCCGGCGGCCGCAGCGGACATGCCGGAGCATTTCCCTAGACCTTTGAGACTCTTCTTGCCCAGGTTGGAGGTGAGTGGTCCCCCCGCCCGCTTCCCAGTGCAAAGCCAGAAGACTGCTCCTACCGCGCTTCCTACCATCCTGGAGAGGCGTTCCAATGTGCTTATAATGACGGTGCTACTCTCGAGCGCCTGGGAATGACTGGTATCTTTTTCAAGACCTTATGAGTAACTAGCATCCCCCCCCCAGCAATGCTCTGCTGCCATGGTTTGAAAAGGGTCCCAGGATGCCTGTCCCTAACATGGCCGCCAATGGTGACTCTGTTTTCCCACTCCTGGTCTTCTTCTAGACATTACCCCTACCAGGACTACGCCTGACCTCAAGACTACGCCGGTAACTCATTGGGACCATGGCTCTCCCTCCCATCCCCCCCCACGCACTAAGCTGACTACCTCTGAGTCCCTGAGTGCTCTTCAGATCTTTCTCGACTGCGGAGTCAGAGCACCAAGTCCGACACCCGGTGGAGCTGCTCTGCTCAGCTATAGAGGTGATTGGCCTTGGTTCACCCACTGACCGTCACCTACCCAGCCGGACCTTGGGCACAGTTTCTCTCTGTCTCCCTTTCTCACACTCCCTCCTTCCTCTTTGTTTTTCTGCAATTTCCCTTATCCTCTCTGTCTATCCCTCTGCCCGATGACCGTTGGAGCTACTTGGTGAGCCTTAGGGGAGACTGGCAGTCGATTACCTCCTCGTGCCGTCGCTTACCCACTCGGTTTCTGGGCTGTCTTCCCCCATCTCTCATTCCTTCTTCCCCCAGTCATGACATGACAAGTGGCATAGTTACCTAACTTTTCTACAGAAAACCTAGTTGAGGGAAGACGCGTTGTAGTGTCCTTATTGTATAGGAAGTTCATTATGTAACAAGATGATTTTGAGACTTAAAGAGAGGACTGAATTCACATCTCCCAAGTTGATTTTTACTTCTGCTAATGCTATAGTGCTGCCCCCAATTCGTCTGTCCAAGAGACATTGGAAAAAACTATGTTTCAGTCCCCACATATAAAAGTCTTTGTTTTTCAATAGTTTACAGTTGGTAATTATTTTGGAGGGCTCAGGGGTTGTATGGCATTCACCTCATTTTGAGCTGTTAATGCCCTTACGTTTTGTCCAGCTGTAGCGCTATCTCAATATTACCAGCATAGCCATAGGGTATTTATTGAAATAATTAATTAAGCTTCAGGAGTATATGGTTATATAAGCTGAAGTGGTATAAGCTGAAGTGGAGATGAGTTGTGATTGATCCTTGAGGTACTCTTGCCTTGATTTTGTAATATGACGAAGTGAAAGCTGATTATGGGATCAGACTAGATCTATTTTTAAGACAGGAGGAAATCCACTCTATGATAGTTTGTTCAAAGACAACTTGTTTAGTAGTGACTCATGATTTACTGTGTTGAATGCTGCAAAAGTTCAAGTAACAGATGTAGAGCTTCACCTTTTTATCTTTAATGGTTGTCAGATAATCCCAGATGGAGATCAGTGCAGGTTCTGTGCCACTCCTTGGTCTGAAACCTATTTGTTGATCAGATAGTCGCCTGTGCTCTTCAACAAATATTCAGACCACCACTTGATTCCGTCATTATTAAAAACCCAGTGATGCTGTGCAGGACATTGGCAGGTTTGAGAACTCATACCACTCTATAATAGAGGCAGAAGGCTGAAGTGGCAACTCTGACATGCTCACAAATGCCCCCCTTCTACAACCAAATCTCACCTATTAAATCCCCTGAGAAGAGATCAGCAGGGAAGTGTTGAACACTTTGCAGGAAAGGCGCAGGACCTAATTCATAGATGAACCCCTGCCTGGAGGGGCACTGTGTTATTTTTCATAGAAAACTTCACACTTGCCATAAGAGTCAAATTAATAGTCTGTGAATTATAGACTCAATTGGGCAGGGGGTTCCTTTGGAAATGGCCGTTAGAGACAAGCTTGACAATCTGAAGACAAGGCTCACATTTATACTCTACTGCTCTTCTAGTAGTGATCACGCGATCAGTTTCATACAAAGAATACATGCCGGTGTGTAGCTTAGCCCATAATAAGAAGTGTATTATGAAGACCTTTCCGCAAAATGTGAAATTGGCAAGCCTTTATTTTGTTAAGAAAAATAATAAAAATTATCACAAGAGCAACCAGGATATACTCCTCTCAAATAATCTTGACATGCGTCTGAAAAACATTCTGATAACATCCAAATTTACATTCAATACAACATTCTAACCTGTACACAGCCACAAGGAGAATACCTTCACAAGTAGCAAAAATGTAAACTGGTTTTTGCTGAGGAAGCTTTTCAACTGTTTCTCACCTAGAGAGCCAAAATGCTTCCACATCAGAGAAGGCCAATTCATGTGCTCAATTTTAGCCTGATGCAGAAAAACGCCTTAGATCTATCAATTGAAACCTGGAAGTGTTCCTACTGTGTTAAATTCTATATTTGATGAGAACGAGAACTAGTTGGTCGATGAATATAGCGCGAACTGTAAGAAAGAGTCAGAGACTAAATCTAGGCAAGGGAAGATTATTTACTTGGTTCACTCCATCTCCCCTCACACGATCTCTCATCAGACTGAGGTTGTCAATATCCTAACCAGCCTCCAGTGAAGCATTCCAGATGAAGGGAGAAAGGCTGGGGGAAAATAGGAGGAGCCAACATAGGAAGCAGAAGCAAGATATAAAAATAACCATAATGAGGAAAGCAAAATAATGTCTTGTAATTATGGCATGCATATAAATATCTTCATTGTCCAATGAAGCAAATGAATCAAAATCATTCATAAGTCGTTTAGCTGCATTGGTGTTCCATGGAATTGCCTAAGGACCCCCTGTACCAGTGTCATCCACTGAAAAGCAAACCATTTATAGTATTTGAAATGCTTTCTATGAACCTAAATTTAATAGGGTGCACTTCTTAAAAGAATAACTTCAGGCGATTGGTATACAGTGATTTTAATGGGATAATCTCCTTCTGCTCTGTGTGAGGAAATATGTGGTTACAGGTCTTGTGTTAGTGGAGATGACATAAGGCTCTCGAACACATCACTGATGTGTTGGAATTAGGTTACTGGTAGAGGTGGTGAAACCCTACTCAAGCAGAAACCACAATCTCTGTTGGGGTGAAACACAACCAAGCCCTACTTTGACCTGTGCTTAACCATCTGATAACTTGGCTCAGCTCAGAAGCAATGTGTAAAGTATTTATGTAGCACGTCACATAGTGATAAAGTGGAAAGAAAATACAAGAAAAATTCAGTACCAATTTAGAAAAACAAAGTAAAATTTATTACATTATTTGAGATCAAAACAACAAAAATCCGATTGGTAGAAGCAGGGATATGCACCTTCAAAGATTTAAGTGAAAACTGCGCTTAAAAGCACAAAGCACCAATTGTGGTTATCTGCTTGCAGTGGACCGCAACAAAGTGACAAGTCCAAGTTAACCGTGATGGATCACAGGATGGATACAGGGACCAGTGAGACCCACTGAGCAAAGTACCTTAAATGCAGTTTGCGGAGCATTGCCAGATCCCGCATATTGCACATTTGTGGTTCCGAGGTAGCTGCAGTGCTTTGATGCGGGGACGTGCATTGTCGTTGAGGATGCCATCGATTAGGGGATTACAATGTGAATACCTGCATTGAAGATGGATCATGCACCAAGGTTTCAAGAAGCTGTGAGACTGTCATGCGTCATGTTCAAGGATGCGTTTGTTGAAGGGATTGCGATGTGAATGCATTCATCAAGGAAGTGTTGTACAGCAGGGATCCTGTGGAGACTGCAGGCTGCGATGCGAGGTTTGGCATCAGGATGCATTCTGCTGCATCGGGTTCCAAAGCAGCTGTGAAGAGATGGGTCATGCTAAATCAGATCTTCTCACAGGACTGCAGGCAGGCTGACAGAGCACCATCAGGCCCACTTCCAAGGGTTCTTGACTGGGGTGGCCCCACTTGTTGGGTAAGACCCAGAGCAGACAGTGTTCAGATGCTGGGTTCAAGGTGATTGAACCTTTTCATCACTGAGGAGGCCACTAGATAGCCGTTGGAGTCATTTTGGTGGTCCTGGTATCAAGATGGAGGAGGAGGAGCCAAATCCAACATGGCTGCTCGGAGCTTTTGCTCCGTAGAAGCCCCGTGCTCTACAACCTAGCGTGGTGCTTAAACTCCACCAATACAGCGGATGGAGCATCCCCGGTCATCGGAAGTTGGGGAGCGTCTATCGAGGTGGCCACCGTGACATCTAGACCCTGCATCGCCGGGTTTATCTCCGAAAGTCCTGCCGTACGATCTCGCCTCAAGATGGCGCCTGGGATGTTTTCCGAGCTGGGTCTGCGACATTGAGAGCGGAACGCCGGCAGCCTGCCTTCTAGCTTCCCTGATGGGCGCCTGCAACGGAAGTTCTTCGGCTACACTGGAGACACAGTCCCGTTCATCAGGCCTGCACCCAGTCGTGCCTGGCATGCTGTGAGCCTCCCTCCGCTTGTGTGGCCCGATAGAAGAGTGCAGAAGGCACCCGGCGGCCGCAGCGGACATGCCGGAGCGTTTCCCTGGACCTTTGAGACTCTTCTTGCCCAGGTTGGAGGTGAGTGGTCCCCCCGCCCGCTTCCCAGTGCTCGATAAATCTTTGAGCCTCAATACACAGGCCACCAAGATATCAGCCACATGCTTTGGCCTCCTTAGGGTGATTAAAAAAGTCCTTCCCCTTCTCCCTTTTGAGGCCAAACAAATAATCATACAGGGCCTCATCCAATCTCGTCTGGATTTTAATAACGCCCTCTATCTGGGAGCACCAGACTATACCTTACAAAAGCTTCAACGCACCCAGAACTGTGCTGCTAGGGCGCTGCTGGGAATCCCTCGAAGGACCTCAATAAAAACTGGCCTAAAGACCTTGCACTGGCTACCTGTCAAGGACAGAATAAAGTTCAAGGCACTTTGTATTGCCCACCAGACACTCTGGGAAACGGGACCAGACATCAACGGCTCCCTGATCTCTTCCTATAGGCCCAACAAGACCCTTCGCTCATCAACGGCATTCCTAGCCAAAATTCCCAGAATTTATAGAGCCAGAGCAGGAGGACGTTCCTTTTCGTATAACGTGTCCAAACTTTGGAACACCCTCCCTATGCAGCTGAGAAACAATCCCTACTTGACCAGCTTCCGCAAACAGCTAAAAACTCATCTGTTTAACGCTTAAATAAAGTAACCTTATGAGGATTCTGTTCGGTCTATAGCGCCTGGACGCCTCAGGGCAGCTGCAGCGCTCTATAAATCACATTTTCATTTCATTTCATTTCATTTCATTTCATTTCTTGCCCAGGTTGGAGGTGAGTGGTCCCCCCGCCCGCTTCCCAGTGCAAAGCCAGAAGACTGCTCCTACCGCGCTTCCTACCATCCTGGAGAGGCGTTCCAATGTGCTTATAATGACGGTGCTACTCTCGAGCGCCTGGGAATGACTGGTATCTTTTTCAAGACCTTATGAGTAACTAGCATCCCCCCCCCAGCAATGCTCTGCTGCCATGGTTTGAAAAGGGTCCCAGGATGCCTGTCCCTAACATGGCCGCCAATGGTGACTCTGTTTTCCCACTCCTGGTCTTCTTCTAGACATTACCCCTACCAGGACTACGCCTGACCTCAAGACTACGCCGGTAACTCACTGGGACCATGGCTCTCCCTCCCATCCCCCCCCACGCACTAAGCTGACTACCTCTGAGTCCCTGAGTGCTCTTCAGCTCTTTCTCGACTGCGGAGTCAGAGCACCAAGTCCGACACCCGGTGGAGCTGCTCTGCTCAGCTATAGAGGTGATTGGCCTTGGTTCACCCACTGACCGTCACCTACCCAGCCGGACCTTGGGCACAGTTTCTCTCTGTCTCCCTTTCTCACACTCCCTCCTTCCTCTTTGTTTTTCTGCAATTTCCCTTATCCTCTCTGTCTATCCCTCTGCCCGATGACCGTTGGAGCTACTTGGTGAGCCTTAGGGGAGACTGGCAGTCGATTACCTCCTCGTGCCGTCGCTTACCCACTCGGTTTCTGGGCTGTCTTCCCCCATCTCTCATTCCTTCTTCCCCCAGTCTTGTCCCCTTTCACTCCCTTTACCCCCTTCCCCCCCCTTGTCTCTCCTTCTCTCCCTTTAAGGTTTCACATATATTTTGATGTATCATGCCATTGTTTTTCTATGTTGTAACATTGTCGACCTTATGTAAAGCGCTCTGATACCTTCGGGTCTAGCCAGCGCTATATAAAACTGTTTAAATAAATAAATAATTAAATAAGATGCAGGTTCAGTCCTTTCACTCGGGCAGTGGGTCAGTAGGCAAAAGGGCAGCAGCGAAAGAAAGTAGCAATCCTTCTTGCAGAGCAGCTCAGCAGTCCTTCTGAGTCTTTCGGTATACCTGGTTCCACCCCAGAGGTGGTTGCAATTTCCTGCCTCCCTGTGCTGGCCCCAGCTTTCCTAAGGTCACAAAAGACTACAGTCAAACCCTTTGAGAGTGAGCTAGGGCAGAGGCTTTGTGATGTCAGAAATGGCTCATCCTGCCAATATCTATTTCCCCTTTGTCTCACTGTCTAGGAGCAATACACAAAGACTAACTGCCATCTACACCTAGTCATATGATCCAAGTGGACAAGAAAATGCCAACTTTCTAACAGTGGCATTTTGAGATATGTGACTGAAAATCTGACTTTACCATTAGTGTTTTTACTTACAATTATTTAGACATCAAACTCAACATTCCGACCTTCACCCAACTGAAAATATCACTTATTAAATGTAATAAGTTAGTCCAATCTTGGAGAGGCAGGCCTTGGAGTAGCAAACAAAAATGAATTTAAGAGTTATTCACTACCAGGGCATATAAAACATAAATTGCACGTCTAACTTTTTAAATACACTGTACCCTGCCTTCTAGGCAGGGGTTCCTTTGGAAATGGCCGTTAGAGACAAGCTTGACAATTTTAAGACAAGACTAAAATGTATACTCTACTGCTCTTCTAGTAGTGATCACGTGATCAGTTTTATACAAAGAATACATACAGGTGTGCAAGCCTGAAGGCAGGAATGCAAGCCTTCATTTTGATAAGAAAAATAATAACAATTATCACAAGAGCAACCAGGATATACTCCTCCCAAATAATCTTGACATGCTTCTGAAAAACATTCTGATAACATCCAAATTCTACATTCAATACAACATTCTAACCTGTACACAGCCACAAGGAGAATACCTTCACAAGTAGCAAAAATGTAAACTGTTTTTTGCTGAGGAAGCTATTCAACTATTTCTCACCTAGAGAGCCAAAATGCTTCCACATCAGAGAAGGCCAATTCATGTGCTCAATTTTAGCCAGATGCAGAAAAATGCCTTAGATTTGTCAATTGAAAACACCTGGAAGTGTTCCTACTGTGTTAAATTCTATATTTGATGAGAACAAGAACTAGTTGATCGATGAATATAGTTCAAATTGTAGTAAAGAGTCAAAGACTAAAGCTAGACAAGGGAAGATTATTTACTTGGTGCACTCCATCTTCCCTAACAAGATCTCTCCTCAGATTGAGGTTGTCAATATCCTAACCTGCCTCCAGTGAAGCATTCCAGATGAAGGAAGAAAGTCTGGGGGAAAATAGGAGGAGCCAACATAGGAAGCAGAAGCAAGATATAACAATAACCATAATGATCAAAGTAAAATAGTGTCTTCTAATTATTGGCATACATATACATATCATCATTGTCCAATGAAGCAAATTAATCATCATTCATAAGTTGTTTAGCTGTATTGGTGTCCCATTGAATTGCCTAAGGACCTCGTTTACCAGTGTCATCCACTAAAAAGCAATGTATAGTATTTAAAATACTTAAAAGGGAAGATATAGGCCTGGCCAAAGATTCATTTTGCCAGGTTGAAATGGCAGTTTAAACTGCACACACAGGTTGCAATAGCAAGCCTGAAACAAGATTAAAGGGCTACTTAAGCGGGTAGCACAATTAGTACTCTAGGTCCCCCATTAGCATTTAATTTACAGGCCCTGGGTACATGCAGTGCCACTTTACTAGGGTCTTATAAGTGAATGAAAGGTGCCAATGTGATGTAAAACAATTTTACCATGTTTAAAAGAGAGAGCACACACACTTTAGTACTGGGTAACAGTGGTGACGGACACAGAGTCCTAATGCCAATAAAAACAAGATTAGCAAAAGTTGAGGATTAAAGCAAAAGGTTTGGAGGAGACCACTCTAAGGCTGACAGATGTAACACAATGCACAGTTATCAGAATAGTAATTAACATTGTAAGCTACTGAGGCAATGATAAGATTGTAGCAAAGATCCAAATGTGTGAACATAGTTGGTGAATATACTTATCAGGTAAGGATCAATCAGTAGTTTGCACAGATTTCAGATGACATTTCCTGGAAGGAAAACAACTCTTATTCAGGATTGGGCAACTCATCTCCTGGCAATGGAATTTCAGGCACCATTAAATCGCTGAGCATAGGAGTCTTTCAGGTATATGCATATCATTTAGATTTTGGTGAATTTAGAGGCTGTTGTCTGTGAATAGAGTCCAAAGATCTTGTCAAGCTTGTAAATAACCCGGGACAGTATGGAAGTGATGGTAGTTAGATAGGTAGGAGGAGAACCAGTGAAAAGATGTTGCCAGTAAATTCCTCAAGACCTAGATATGTGTATGAGGGTGGGATGGTCAACAGTATCAAAGGTAGCAGAGATGTCCAATAACATATAAGGCAGGGGTCATCTTTATTTATGGCTAAAAGGACATTGTCTATAATTTGGAAGGTACGTATGCTGCAGTGTGATCTGAAACAAGATGGTTGGTATGATACCATCTAAAAGTTGTGTGTGTGTATTTGTTTGGTGATCTTGCAGATTAGGGCCTAGTGTGGGTTTCTTCTGGGTTGAAACGATTTGGCCTTTCCTGAGAGCTACAAGAATGATGTATTTAATGAGGAAGGTGTTACCAATGGTGAGTAGAAGTAAGAGAGTTAGTCTGGAGAGTGACTTTGTCTAGCAGTCAATTATTTAGCTTTTTGTCACTGCAGAAGAGGTTAATATCATTGCATGTGTCTGGGGACTGCCAGATAGGAGGACAGGCATGGATTTGGTAAAGTGCTTGATTGTCTTGAGAAGTGTTCTACTTCACTTTTCAGCTTAATGGCTGATGTTGATTTAATACTTGGCTTTTTCTGATGTGACTAGATGTCTCTATTTACACAAACTTCAGTTTCATGAGGTTGTCATAGGTTCTGTTTTTAATCTATTCTTTCCCTTTAGCAAATGGACAGTTTGTTGGCAGTGAGGACTTTGGAGTATCGGGGTGCTTTAGGTTTGAGCCAGTACTTGTGTATTTAACTTGAAGTGTTGGTATTCACTTGAGCTATTAGAAATGTGTACAAGTCATTTAGTGCAATCTTTAAAAGCAATGAGCAACAGGCAGAAAATGACTTTTTAACTCCTATGGAGAATCTTTTGTGCTTTTCAGTTAATGAAGTAGAAAAGGGCATTCAAGGGCTAACTAGTAACAAGGCTCCAGGCCCGGATGGCTTGCCTCCAGACCTTTTTAAATCTTGTATCTCATTATGGGCCCCTGTCCTTACTGCTGAAGTAAATGCAGCTGCAGCCTTTGGATGTCCAAAGTCATGGGGGCTATCGACTATAGTGCCCGTGTTTAAAAAGGGCGATCGTAGTAGCCCGTTATGCTACAGGCCAATATCTTTAATCAATTCTGTAGCCAAAGTGGTAGGGGGTGTAATCCTGAACAGGTTAACTGCATGGGCAAATGAGAATAATGTTATATCCCCAATACAATACGGCTTCAGACCTGGCCACTCGACAGTAACTCAGTGTCTGAACCTATATCTGATTATAGGTAAATACACCTTGGCCCGGCAGGGAACCATCCACATGGCTTTTATGGACTTATCGTCTGCATTTGATTGTGTGGACAGAGGCAAACTATGGGACACCATGTTAAAGATGGGCGTTGAGCAGAATTTAATTAACCTACTGGCTGACCTGCACTCCGATACAAGAGCTAACGTTCGATATACCCAAGACCTGAAAGTGACGGGGGATATCAGAATTAACCGGGGTGTTCGACAGGGGTGTATCCTGGCTCCATTCCTCTTCAACTTGTATATCAACGAGTTGGAGGAATACTTGCTAAGAACTCGAGCGGATTACCACTATGTAGGCCGAAAAGGCGTTCCAGTTCTGCTCTACGCGGACGACGCTGTCCTTATTTCAAGGACAGCAATCGGCCTTCAGACACATTTAAACTCCTTCTTTGATTTCATGGAGTCTCGAGGCCTAAGTATTAACAACTTTAAGTCCTATGTTATGAAGACAGGCCTAGGGTCACGAAAATCTAATCTTTTTAACATAAATGGGGAAAAAATTCCAACCACCAAAACCTTTTCATACCTCGGGGTCCTTCTTGATCATCAATTATCTTGGGGCCCGCTGTTCTTAAGAAGAAGGGCGAGGTAACCCGCGTTAACGCAGCCATACTTGGCTTCGCGAGAAAAATGGGCAATAGCCCGGTGGCTGCCTTGCTTAAATTATACCAGGCCAAGAGCGTTGCCGTTGCTTGCTACGGAAGCGAGCTCTGGGGCTACAGCCAGACGCGGGACCTGGAGGTTGTAGAAAATAACTTTCTGAAGAAGATACTGAGGCTGCCAAGGGGAACCGGAAACTTCTCGGTACACGAGGAGCTAGGTGTGCCCTACCTTAGTGATAGAATAGCAGCAAATCCCCTATTGTGTTGGATGAACTGTTGGCTAAATAACGACATACCTCTTACCCATGATATACTAAAAGAAGCTTTAACATGGGATGGTAGGTTCAAGGTCCCGTGGCTGAAGTATATTAACGATCGTCTTATTGAAATAGGACGGCCTGACCTGTTTTTAACCCCAAATTTCATTACTAAATCAGATGTCACTTTTGTGAAAAATACATTCATGACAACCAGGTATTTTGCACGGGAGGAGGTTGAGCTCCAGAAAGACAGTGTTAGGAAACATGTTCTACTTAAAACCTGTCTACAAATGGAACCATATCTATCATGGCCTATGACTGGCTACGAACGTTACCTATTAACAAGGTTCTGTTTTGACCTGTTTCATCTCTTACTGGCGGTACCGAGTGGGGCCCATCGAGGTCAAGTGTTGCCAGCTTGCGGCTGCGACGGGAAGTCTCCGCAAGATCTGGCACACTTTTTATTTATTTGTCCTTATTACATAGTACCTCGGAGGCTATATCTAAAACCATGCCTGAAAGAACTGAAATTTGCACAGATCAAACCAGCACTTTACTACCTTCAACTCCTGAAATGTGACTGCACCTTATTTGTATGCAGTTTTCTGAAATTAGCAATTACTTTCAGGAAAAGTATGGAGGGATAATTATGCTGCTATTGCCGTTACTCTTGTCTATATTGTTTATGTAAATTTTTGTCTCACAAATGAAATGGATGGTTTGATTTTAACTGTATGTTTATGAATTGCGCTTTTATGATTGTAAGGTTTACAATCGAATAAAGTCATTTGTACTTGTACTTACATTTAGAAGGACAAGATATCACAGACTGAGCAATTGGTTTAAGCTTTAGGTTGCAAATGTGGACGCCCCAAATGATCAGAGCGTTGGCTTTACCCTGATGTGTTGGTTAGATGCAGAGAATTACAAAAGGAATGATAGGGATGGTGAAGTGGTTGGTCTAGTCCAGGGCTGTGAAAGGGTTGCATTGGATGGTTTTTGATGTTGAGAAGGGACGGTCAAGGATGTGGCTGCTGTCACCATAACCACAAGATGGTACTACAGGAATGTATTATAAACATTACCTTTATGTGTTTTGGTATTACATGTCATATTTATGGAGTAGTTAGCCTGATTAAAGTGACAGGTTAAAACAGAGTAATATTTGTTGACAATACTACTTGCTGTCCTGTTCTGTTATGTATCCTTCTCTCATTCTCTGTCTCTCAGTCTCCCTCTCTCTCTCTCACTCATCTCTTCTTTCTGGGGTGGACCATCTTAAAATAAGAAAACACACTCTAAAGAAAATAAAGAAAATATTTCTGCAACGTTGGGGTCCTATAAAAGATAGAGCTGCTGAAAAAGTAACTATAAGATGTTATTTTCAAGTGGAAACAATTGATAAGAACTTGCTAAAACAGCTAAGATGTCTGGCAATACATGACATGTAAGACAGGGAAACAATGTAAAAAGTAATTTGTAGAATGTATACTGGAATGCCCGTGCCATCAGAGGCCGACAGGAAGCACAATTTGTTCACTAAACAGACAATCAGAACATATAAGGGTATTACAAAATGGAGAACAGTTATATGCCATGGGAAAACGCTTCTCTGAATATCAGTGTGAAAAATGAACAAATCCTGTGTTTCTTTAGGATAGATATGGTGCCAAAACATGAGAAAGAAGGTGGTAATGAAGAAGGTGGAATTTAGGGCAAATTAAACTGGAATAAATAATTAAACTAAGTATTAACCTTCCTTTTGGATTTAACACAGATAAGGAGCTACATATGCAATTATGCAAGTTAGTCGGCTTCCGATTTAGTGTGTCTTTTTTGATTGGGTGTGATGGAAAAGTAGATTTATAAAAATAAAAAAATGCAGGCAGATTAGAATGAAAGTAATGTAACATCTGCTAACAGGAATATGAAGACTGCAACTTTACAACTGTACATTGCCTAAAAGAATTAAAGAAAAAGAAAACACAATTGTGAATATTATCGAACTTAGAAAATGAGAAGATACTTTGTTTACAATTAGCGTAATCAATGATACACTGAAAAAGGAAATATCCGTGAATGATAAAACTGGAAAAAACTAAAATATATTGTGTTCATAATGAAAACTGTCAGTGACACTAAAAGGAATGATCATATCTGTGATTTCATTTGCATGACAAGGCAGATCTCATATGTAAATAAACCCTTCTCAAGACAGAGAGCATAACAACACACCTTATCTCATAGAATCCATACAAATTATACTTAAGAAAATAAAATATAATAGACTGAATTCTAATTCTAATAATCACTAAACGAGTGCACAGGGAAGGGTGTCCAGAGATATCATCTTATCAAAATAAAGCCTAATCACATCTCCACAAAGGCCTCTGCTCACTCTTTTATGGAATTTCTAATACACAACGGCAGATAAGTTGTCATGCACCATCTAATCTCAGACCTGAATAAGAAGCATGATTGTGAATGTGTGTTTGTAACATAAAGTTGCTCACAGCATCTAATTCTTTTGTTCAATTCTGGATTTTCTTTTTGAAAATAAGAAAAATAATGGTGACAGACCGTTGTTCCAGTGGTTCTTGCCAATGCTTGAGAAATGACCACCAGCTTGGCGGTCATTTCTAAATTTGGCAGGCCAGCAGTCCATGAGGGCTACTCCGTGACCCTGACAGACTTAACTTCCACACATCAACTTAGAAATTGTCCCCAGTGTCTCTGATTTCAGTTGATTAGTCAAACCATTGCCTAATCCCTCTTACTCATCTCTCCTCGAGGAACACTAACAATGGTCACCCTAGGAGAGCTAAAGAATGTGTGAGAGAACCTGAAAAACATAAAATTTGACAGTCATGATAACAAAGGCTCAGATATACTTTTTTTTTGCAGAGTTTTATATATCGCGAACTTAACCCGAATCCAATCAGGTATCAGAGCGCTTTATATAGCACCAGTTACGTTACATGGGGACACACATTCATTTTTTTTGTTAGGCACGGGGAGATTAAGTGATTCGCCCAGAATCACAGGATGTTCAGCGTCATTACCAAGACTCGAACCCAATTCCCCAGGTCCGAGATGGAGCGCCCTAACCGTTAGGCAAACTCCTCTCCCCTACTTAAGGTTTGTGCTATCACTCGTGCTGTTTAAAGCAAAAAAAAGCATTGCCAATGGCCAAAAACTGCAGCAACAGATCAACCTTCTTGTGCCAATAGTTATTTTGTGGTATAAGTTGACTTTCATGCAGCACCCAAACCACAGCACTATCCCTTTGTTAATGTATGCAAGAATGGCACGTCTGGGGAGGTCCAGCGCCCAAATCTTTGGTTTTGGCTCAAAGCCTGATCTCCTACAGTACCATGAGGTGGATTTGCCCCAAATCCTAACACTAAGTCAAAGCAACGCCAAGCACAAGGTCAATTGGTATATTGCCTCATGTACCTACATGTGACATGCACTTTACCATAAAGAACACTTTTACATGTTTGACCCCTCTGCTCTTCACATATGTCTACACTCCACATATAGGAATTTGTACCGGAGGCTCTACCACTGCTACCAGATTTGGCTTTGTAGTGCAGTGTGAGGTGTAGCATCATGCCAAGCATCCAGATTTAGCATGAACACCAGCAATTATGCCATCGGTAGATCTGGTTTTGCATTATTTTCTGCTCATTCAAGCAATGCAACTCTTCAATATTTCAAGCAGCACTCCATTGCATGAAAGACTATAAATATGGTCCCCTACTGTTTACAAGCAACCTCCTAGATAAAGAAATTAACACTCTAATTTCCCAATACATTGCAACCTTTGTACTATAAAGGCATACCTTGTGCCTTTATAGTACAAAAGGTTCAAAAATAGTAAAGATAAATGGTTCAAGAAAAAGGTTCAATTAATAAAGAAAATCCTAAGAGATGTAGAAAGAGCCTGGAGTGAAGATCATTCTCTAAATATTGTCGGTATTGTGCTTTTTCCATTTGCCCTAAAGTAACTATAGCTTGCTCCCCCACCATGCAAAGTGTTGTCATTAATGATGTCAGTTCAGATATTGCAATACTGTTATCAACTGTGTCATGGAACATCAGGAATTTTGTAATACGTGAGGTCATGCACAATGCACAGTGCATGAGAGTGCACAAATTCAATTAAAAACTGTTGTTTAAGTTAATAAACACCATAACAATATTACAGTGAGACAAATAATGCATAAAATGTTAAGAATTGAGTATGCAGGAACTCCTAGGCATTACTATCTAAGTAGTAAGCCATCATGATTGTGATTAGTAATATAGCAAGGTATTGAACACATCTAAACCAATTATCAATAAAGGCATCATAAACTGTCATTTCATCAATAGTAAAACCACCATAATGTCATCAGTAAAGTGCTGTCGTGCTGTTAAAGTCTAAACCAGTAGTAGTCAGATTAATAATAAAAACAATCATCATTCATTTCATAAAGAGTAAAACCAGCAAAATGTCATCAATAAGTGCTGTATTGCTGTTAAAATCTAAATCAATAATAGTTGGAATAATAATTAGGTAATCATCATAAACAGGCATTTCGTACATAAACTATGCAATCAACAAAAGGTAATAACAGTTAGTTATCACTAAAGTGCCGTTCTACTCCTAAGCACCACAATCTTTTAAGTAATGGTCGTCATGTAAAGACATCAAAAGTATTAGTACTTGCAACACTCATCAAACGTTGGCTCTTGTGGGACAATAAGACGTTCAAAACAAATAGATTTTTAACCCCTTCAGTGCCCGCCCCTTTCCCCGCCCTGTGCCGGCGCTTTCATTAGCGGGCGGGGTTTATGACGAGCTGGTCTCGTCATGGGCACAGCGCAACCGCGGCCCATGACGAGACCAGCTCGTCATAGGCATTGAAGAGGTTAATATAGAATCACAAATTTCATCATTTTACAGTTATGCTGAGGGTTGATCATGACCATTTATAATGGCCGTTCTACAGGATTGAATGCCCCTAGCACTAAAAGCATTGTTTCAATAATAAAATACAAGCGTTCCTGATAAAGGGACATATACAAAATAGATGGATAAAGTCCTCCTTTGTCGAAACCTATAATCTACATGTCCTTGGGCCATTGTATTTCCAAGATGGTTGGTCAGCCAGGAATGGCAGGATGCCAAAGCGAGTTGCCAATATATTTTAAATTAATGAAAAAGTATATGTATTGCAACTGTATTAAAGTAAGCAATATTAAATACAATAATATTGGTGCAAAATGTAATTATATACAAGAAAACCCAATTTTTCTTACATTAGATATTTTGTTCCATCATATTTTGGTAGTCACAATATCTACAACACAAATTCATGTCACAATATCTTTGAACCAATATTTCGGTCATTCACATCTACTTACATAGTACATTCTGGAGACTCCTGTATAGTAATGCTTACTAATCTGTCCTCAGCATTTGACACAGTACACAACTCTAACCGTGGGTGCATGTGCAGCACTGTATGTACCACCATCCTAACAGAACGCTCTCCTAAAGGCTGGTGCACAACCCCTGGGCAGCCTTCTTGATTTGGACCAAGACCTGCTCGGCACTGAAGTAGCAACAACATATAAGTAATGTTGAACATTTTTTGTTTTATTTTCAGCACTTCACAGAAGTCATTACATCACTAGTATTTGTATATGTATTTGAGCTAGTTATGTATTCAATTTTAACATTTCATTTGATTTTAGACTCTGTTTATGTAGGTACACACGCACAAAACACTTAAGCATCTTTCAATGAATATAAATCAAATTGAGAAGATGCATTAGCCACGGTGTTCTGGTTCCTCATATTCCTCTGTGACACGAGGAGCTGACTTTGATGGAAAGTTGAATACCAGTGTGAATGCCAGCTTGGGAGGCCTCATATAGTCAAGGAACAGCAAAATAGTTTACATATTTTAGTATTTTCTGTGAAATTAGTTTTTATACTACCTTTTGTGCAAGATACACCAAAAGGTTGCTAGGGCCTTTCAGTGACCCCCTACTCAAAACCTCTTCTCCTACCCACGAGGACACACACTTAGAGCACATCTCTTAAGATTGCAATTGAGTGCATATTTTTTTAGACATCTAGTGGAATCCTTTATAAGGTCTTGTTACATCTCCCAAGTCATGTCAACCATCTTGGGTGCAGCCTTGCATAAAGGCCACACCAATACCACAGCCAACCGCCAGTTCTACAGAGACTTTAAAGAAACTGTATTGTGCATCTGTCTCCTGGCCAGGAAACTCTCTGCACAGTGCAGGTGGTGTCATGTCTTTGGGCCTTGAAGATCCCACTTTGCACAGTACATGGTTCATTCATAAAAGGCCATTCCAATTAGTGAGGACCATTGGTGTTCCAATAGGGCAGCAAAATATCAAAGCTTAAATATAATCTGATAATATTTGTTTTTCATACATATCATTTGCATTCTGTTTGTGAGGACTCCTGACATGAGAGTTGACGGAGAATCAAACAGAAGAGTTGCGCAGTGCAGGGTCTAAAGGATGCGGGGCAGCAGTGCAGCCAGACAGTATGTGCATAGGCACTAGTAGGCTGCCTGTGGGTGAACGGACCCAGCCAGCGCTAGGTCGGCGCGGCTTGTTCTTATAGTGGAGCTTGCCCATTTACCAGATGTTCCCCCACCTGCTGCCGATTCTATTCAATTCCCTGTTTGACGTCTAGTGGCCTGTTGCTTAAGCACAATTACTGGACCTTTGCCCTGTAACATCATTGCACTGAGGCAGCATACTTGCCTCCATGCAGGAAAGTGCTGAGGCAATGGTGTTCCTGACACCCCAACCACCACACTGCTGCTCTCCCCTCAAAGGACTTTCCTGGAGATGGCAGCACTACCCGCAGCATATACAGAGAGCTGTCAGCACACAAGCAGGACCTGTTAGCGACCTCGTGCCACTTCCCAGTGATACAATTTCTTCACACAGTGCCGCCTATGGGAAGGTGGAGCAGCACCCACAGCTTGTCCTTGGCACAATTCCAAGCAGCTAACTTAGCCTAACCGACTTAACCCTAATGTATTCGGCCTAAATTTGTATTCTCTATATAGGCTCATTGCCTTCTCTCTCCTGCACGCTGTGCAGCACCTTCCCTCCACCTGCATTTGCAACATCAGCCACCAGTAGTAGCGGCTTACGATGATTATGAGGAGGGTCCAGGTGCTATGAGTAGGATACTTGAATTGATTCATTGCCCTATATAGCTAAGATGTGAGTTTCTATAACTGGACTCTACAGCGGTCTTACAGTTCCCTATCCCCGCATCACTCTGACTTTATTAAGTATCATCATGTGGACATGAGGGCTAAGACTTGGGCCACCAACATGGAAATGTATTACAATGTAGAAATAGCAAGGACTTGGTCAAAGCCTGTTACAGCAATACAGTTGAATATGAATGTGCCAGCTCCACCCCTAGAAGCCTTGATATAGGTAACCTTGCAGTGAATTTCCTAGAAAGTTCTACCCAAACATTTGTAGATGAAGGAACAACAGATAACTGCCATGGTAAGTGCCCAACTAGAATCACCCAATGCACTCTCAGGAGGAATGAAGGAAGGAGGAGAGATAATTCTCTTTGATGACTCAATCACAGCTATAAAATCAAGTCTAAGGCAACAAGTGGTCAACACAACTGCAAATTATTTTGGAAGCCTCCCTCTGATTGTATTGGTTAATGATTCTGGTGCTCCTCCCAATCAATAGTTTTTGCTGAGGTCATTTTCCTTATTGCAGAAGTCCGTACCTGTGCAGCTTTTTCTATCATATCCTATCCATATATACCGGGCGATATTAACATCATATACAAGGCTTTCACGAATATGAGAGCTAGTGAATGATGCTTTTAGAAGCAATGTCATGCATTGCCTGGAGCAGGGCGCTCCTAGTATAGACTTAAAAATATATCCAGTACTGGCAGAAACCCACCAATCACAGGGGAGAGTGCTTGATTCTCCAAGGGTCTTTAGCTTTGCTACAACTGGTCCAATAAACTGGTCAGTTAATGAAAAAGGATAAGCCCAGGAGTTCAGCTGTTTGAACTACGATCAAAGAAGGGGCATCCCATGTCCCTACTGGACTCTAGATCCTCACTGGACTCTTGTAGACGATGGTGATTTGGTTAACATGAACTGCAACGAGGTAGCATATTTTCAGCAGCCAGGAATACAACTGATGGATTGTTCCGTAGGAATTTTTTAGGGCTACTGCCCTCCTTAGATGATTAAATGTCAAAAAAGGTTTTTTTTTGTAGTTATTCATTTTATTTTATTTATATTTTGCATTTTTTAGTTACGCAACGGATTGTAGGTTTATAGGGGAATAGGGTGAGAAGCAATTTATTTGTAATTAACTAATATTTTATTGTTAATTAAAATTAATTAATTAATTGACAATTACTTTTGGTAATTGTATAATTAATTTTAGGTGCAGGTTGTGGGTTTTATAGGGGTAAAGTGTAAAGTCAGTAATTGATTTTAAATAATTAATAATTAGTTGTTAATTAATATTAATTAACTAGTTGATAATTAATTAGGGTAATTGTTTAATTATTTTTGGGGTGTTTGGTCTGTGTGATTATAGGGGTGAAGGGTGGGGGAGTTAATTAATATTACTTACTTTGTGATTAGTTGTTAAATACTTTTAGTTATTTAATTTAAAACATTTTTTAATTGTGTAATACATTTTTAGACAGTTTAATATTAGGTGTGGGTTGTGGGGATTATAGTCGTATAGGGTGGGAAGTTAATTACATTTTATGTGTTTTAATTTGTTTTTTAATGAATAATATTTGTTTAGTTGATATTTACTTATGTTAATTATGGAAATACCTTTTTTATTTTTGATGTGGGTTGTGAGTTGTGTGATGTTATAGTCTAATATGTGAATAGACTAAATGTATGTAATAATTTAATGTGATTGCTAATAAATAATAATATTCATAGGTATTTGTGATATGTATTTAACATTACAATATGTTTTTATTTTCTTATTCTTAATATTTAATGTATTTTCATTTTGTTTTTACACATATTTATATTTTTAACTTATTTTTAAAAGTAACTGGAGTGAGAATAGTAAATATTAATCCTCCGCAATCCATCCAACACGTTCTCTATTGATGCACTGACTGGAGTGGTAATAGTACATTTTATCCCTCCCCTATCCGACACTTTCCCCACTGTTGAACTCACTTGAGTGGGAATAGTATATTTTATCCCTACACTATCCATAACTTCCCCTACTGTTGAACTCACTGGAGTGGGAATAGCAATGTTTACCCCTCCGCTATCGAACACTTTCCTTACTGTTGAACTCAATGGAGTGGGAATAGTAATGTTTACCCCTCCGCTATTCAACACTATTTCTACTGTTGCACTGACTGGCGTGGGAATAGTAAATGTTATCCCTCTGCTATCCCACACTTTCCCTCCTGTTGCACTCACTGGAGTGGGAACAGTAATTTTAACCCCTTTGCTATCCAACACTTTCCTTACTGTTGAACTCATTGGAGTGGGAATATAAATGTTTACCCCTCTGCTATCCAACACTGTACCTACTGTTGCACTCACTGGAATGGGAATAGCAATTATTACTCTTCCGCTATCCAACACTTTTCCTACTGTTGCACTCGTTGGTGTAGGAATAGTAATATTTACCCCTCCGCTATTCAACACTATTCCCACTGTTGCACTGACTGGCGTGGGAATAGTAAATTTTATCCCTCCGCTATCCCACACTTTCCCTCCTGTTGCACTCACTGGTGAGGGAATAGTCATTTTAACCTCTCTGCTATCCTACACTTTCCCTATTGTTGCACTCATTGGAGTGGTAATAATAATTTATACTCCTTCGCTATCCAACACTTTCCCTACTGTTGCACTGATTGGAGTGGTAAATTTAAGTTTAAAGATTTTCAAATAGATTAATGTTTTAATTTATAGATTTTTTTAATAGATTTTATTGGTATATGTATATGTACATATATTTATTTGTTGAATTTGTATATCATTTTAAAATTATAAAAGACATTAAAATTATTAGTTTACATTTAGTGTATTTATTATATTTGTTAAAAGGTATTTTAAATCAAATTTTTATTCTTTAATATATTTAACATTTATTAATTTATTTTATACATGTCTAAAAAACTATATTTTGTACAGCTATATATATGAAATCACAAGTTTCAGTTTATTTTTATTTATGATCACGGAACTCCGTGGAGATCCACATAAAGTGGAAAACCAGCAACATGATAGTAAAGAATCTACTTCGATATAAAATTGACTCAAAAAATATTCCTATCCAACAAAACATCTGCAAGTCCTAAGCGAGATCCAACAATATAAAATGTTTTAGATTAAAACATTGCAATATAATATATAATATAAGATAATAACAAAATATCCTTTATGCCCTTAGTGCAATTGGCATATAATTAAAAACAAGTATTAGCAGATGCTCCCCACACACTTAATGAGCCTTAATACATGTTTAGAAAACACTTAGAAAAGTTTTAAATCCGATGGCAGAACATTTCATTTGGCGGCTCATAGAGAGAATCAATTAGTGCAGAGGCTGAAAGAATAGATAGTTGTAAACATATTGGTCGCATCCATTTACGCCAACCCAACAATAATGCAGGGCAGATAAATAACACATGATTAAGATCCCGGAGGCCATCATTCCACAAATTGCAAATCGGAGAAGAACCATAGCATTTAGACAGTAAAGGATTTAAAGGGAGCATACTCTGCCTCAATAATAGCCAAAAATGGCGCACTCCATAGGGCATGTTCCAAGAGATGTAAGCCTGTACTTTATTTATCACGCAGGAGTCAATGACCGGATGGATACCCCATTTAGAGTGCAAGCTTCCCTATCCCTTGTAAAACTTGATTC
Organism: Triturus cristatus; assembly: GCF_964204655.1. Lineage (NCBI taxonomy): Eukaryota > Metazoa > Chordata > Amphibia > Caudata > Salamandridae > Triturus > Triturus cristatus. Next base: position 150,754,686 of record NC_140583.1, read on the forward strand.
CCAGGTGGCCTGTTTCAAGGTGGGCCTTAATTGATATGACATTAAAATAAATAGCAGGGACTTATCTAATTGCAGCAAATCAACCGCAGTCTTAAAACTTCCAGAAATTATTGACTGTTCTTTTAAACATTGTAAAATTTCTTTCCGGTGAAAAAATCATAATGTACCAGCATCACCCTTTGCCAGGCCTAGGACCTATTGCACTATTCCCGCGAGACCCTGTACCCAGTTGCTTCTGAACCCAAATTCTAACCCGAGGGCAGCCCCTGGACATGCTGCTTTAACTGATGCTAAACTTCTGAAGATTCGGTATTCTGTTGCTTTTAAAAAAAACCTTTCTCTACATCAATCAATTCAATACCATACAGCAGGGAAGCGGGGATTTTTGCACGACATACCTCCAAATAAAATTTCAAAATGTCTTTTTACGTAGCCCAAGCTTTTCCCCTGCATGGAAGCTTTAGAGATGTTATTTTCTATATTGGCTTTATCACTTAGGTTTCCTAAAAAGGTATATGATTTTACAAGTTCCAATTTTTGACCACCCACAGATCATACAAAATTTCTGTACTGAAACTTCTTTCTTCCATGCATGCATATAATTTGACTTTTTGATATATTAATCTTTAAATGGTGAGCCTCTGCAAATGTATGCAGGGTCTGCAGATGACTGTTTAATACCCTAGGCATTAAATTAAAAATTATTATGTCGTCTGCGTAAAGCAGACACACAATTGGTTTTCCCCCAAGCAACCAGGCAATGCCTTCGCTTTGGGCCAAATTGTGAGGAAGATCAGAAATATATAGGGAGGAAAGAAGGGGAGCCAATAAACATCCTTGTTTTAGACCATTTGCTGTAGGGATAGCTTGTGAGAGACCTCTTTCCCCTTCCATTAGGACTCTGCACCAAGTATCCATATGGAGGGCACAAACTAACTCCAAAAGAGGCCCCTGGCATACCCAAATTTAAAAGCTTTCTCCACAGCAAAGGATGATCTGTTTTGTCAAATGCTGTGGAAAATTCTATAAAAGCTATATACACCCTTCCTCCTCAGATTTTGAAATATTTTTCATTTATTACCTGTAGAGCAGTTAAATTATCGATTGTTCAATGTTTGTTCTAAACCCTGTTTGCTCCAATGGAAAAATTTTAATGGCATCCGCCCAATCGCTAATTTGGGTCAAAAGGCATTTAGCAAAGACTTTACCCACTGCATCAGGAAGCACAATCTGATGGTAATTATGAGGAAGATCTAGGTCTTTTTTCTTAAACAGAGGGACTATTATACTCTTATTCCAAGAAGGGGGAACTATTTTATTTTCATAACAATATTTAAATACCGGGTAAAATATTTTACTCTACAGTATACTGTTTTGATTTATAACAGTGAGTGAAATTTCATTGGGGCCCATTGCCGCTGATGTACGCATTCCCTTGATCACCATTTCTATTTCTTTGTCAGAGGGCGATCCATACGAGGTAAAGTCTTCCTTTGGTTCAAGGTACTTAATTGCCGCCTCATTAGTTGCATATAAATCCCAAATAAAATGAACCCATTTATGTTCTTCAATGGCCACAGGAACTGATCGGGTTCTGGCTCCACAAACCTCTCCGATAAGAGACCAGAAGGTTCTTATCTAGCCTTTAAATGCTGCTTCTCTCAAATACTCAAAAACTATCTTCCCTCTCTTTTCTTAACCTGGCCTTTACCCGAGTTCTCCTCCTTTTTAATAGTAATATTCAGTAATATCTTTCAGAGGAATAATTCAAATATTGTTCCCTAACTAGTTTATTTATTTCAAGATTTAATGGCAGGAGGAATCGAGAGACCACTTTAAGTCTTTTTCTCTGGTTCACCTTCCTTGCAGTTTCCACTGCTTGTTTCATAAATGTGGTACAACTTGCAATTTCTGTTCCTGTCCAGCTGGGTAATTTCTCTAAGGTGATCTGTAGGATACTGTCGAGGCCTAGAATGGCCTTGTCATCTCAATAAAATCTCCCTGTTTTCTTGGCGAAACTGACAGATTCACCATCTAATGTCCAAGGGTTAGCCGAGGACGAATTAAGATTTATAATGAGAGTTAGTAGCTTGTGATCACTACAAAAGGAATTAGAGACCTTTCGGTCTTTTAACTTTCCTCTAGAGGTTTTACATGTAGAAGCTGCCGGTGTGTCCAATGGAAGTCTCCCATTTACTATAAAACCATCAACCTTTATTACTTCATCAACAAACATTTTCCCTCTCTTGTTAGTTCTTATATTTTGTGGAAAAAGAGCTTGCGGAATCCGCATGGATTCATCTTTTTCTTTGTTTCGAAATCTGTCCAATGTAGAGATCTTACTATTCAGATCTCCTTCCAAAACTATATAAGGGGGAAATTCTGTATCATTAGCTTTTTTAATGTATTAGAAGACCGCGTTTAAGAGAACATCATAAGAAGCATCTGGTGGAATATAGGCATTTATCAACATTAATGGTGGACTTTTTGCATTTCCATCAAGTTTGTACAACGTTACTACCAAAAATAGATTACCAGGATCTTTATAGTAATCATAATTCCATTGTATCTTACTCAACAGTAGACAGGCCACCCCTCCCTTTGCATGTCCCCTCGTGGAAGGTGTTGCTTTACAGTCTAAGGTGAAATAATCCCTACATATCAAATCCTCTGTGCATCATGTCTCCTGGAGACATACCACATTTACATCTAATGTGCTCAAATACAGTAACTTCTCCCTACTATTCTTTATTCCTGCAGCATACCAGGATATCATTTTTAATTCACTGCTAGTAGGATGGTCGCTGTAAGTGATTACTGTTTGACCCGCTCAACAGTGCACTAGGCAACCAATTCCATTTGGGGCTCTCATCTTTAGAGTTCCACCTAATTGAAAGGGGGGGTATTTTTTAAATTGCACTTGTCTACCATTTTTTGTGATACAAATGTTTAATTCCTCTGCATCATGCAAGGAGTCTCTACTATCTGAAAGTGAGTGGGTTGACAACAACCTTTTGTCGGGGCTCTATATCGGGGCAACTCAATGAGTAGAATAACATCAATCCCCCTGCTTTGAAGGCCTTCTGACCATTGTAATATCTGATTTACAATAATTTTGGAATTAAACCTTATCCTCGACTTACGACCGACTTCTGTGGCTAGGATGGAAACTAGATTTATATCACTACTTTGTATAAGTTTCAGACTTTCGTTCTGCGAGAGAGATTTAAGTAATAAAGCCGTATTTAATATTAAATCAGCATCAAACAGAGGAATACAATCTATCCTTAATGTATTAATATGTTCACAGGAGAGTTCAGCACCATTTATCTCTAATTTACCTCTCCTTTTTTTTTAGTCAGGGAATGGACAGCCAGGGGGTTAAGTACTGATGGAATAATGTTAACAGGCCCCATTTGCGCTACTGTTATAGATCCTAGGGACCCCTCTACTGGGGCATTAACTTAATCTCCTTTGGGAGCCAGAATGTTTGTGGCGTGTGCCTCATAAGCCACCGTTGACTATTAATTCTTTATCCTGGGAATTCGTAGAATCAGTTTAATTTTCTGGCTTCATATCTCGGAGCGTACTTTGTAGGGGCTGAATAAAAGTCTCCGTACTAGTTATAACCTCAATGTTTTCTTCAAAGCGAATTCTCCTTTGCTTTCTTTTTTAGAAAATCTTCGTGTTGATTTCATTTTTTTCCCTCTATTCTTTTTCTTTCTCCCATTCTTTCCCAAATGCGGGACCCCTGAAACATTGTCTTTCTCACCACTTAACTGGGTTTTAAAGATAGAAAATACTTCCTGATCTGTCCTTCTAGGAGAGTACTCCAAGCTTTTTACTTTTTGTGCGGGATCAGAGATAACTTGTATGGCTTCAGGTATAGGTTCAGGAGTCTTCTCTAGCATCACAACTTTATTCGCTAGCTTATTGTTTAGGGAACTACCATCATGAACATTACAGATGGGTCGTCTGGCAGTATTCCCCATTAACACCACCAAGTATATTCTCTAATACCCCTTCCCCCTCCGCTTCCGCTTCCACTTGTTCATCATGATCACTTAGGCTAGTCTCCCTTTTCGGTTTACTTCTTAGCAGCACCTTTAGTATTTGAGTTACTGTTTCCAGCACACAGTCGGACCCTCTAACACATTTTTCATGTAGCTTTAGGATAGAGGATAATAATTGTTCTAAGCATGCTAGTGAATCTGAGACTATTACCTCATTCCTTAGGGATTAACTGGGTTGGATGTCACTGGTATTTAGATCAGGAGTCAAAGAGAGGTGTGAATGCAGGAGAGAATTATTAGATTTATTAGAGGGAGTGCTGCTGAATAATTTCAGTCCTATAGGAGCTATTACTTCTGGGGTATCTGCCATCTCCATGATCTTACCAGTATCATGAGAGATGTAGCCCATGCAAAGCTCCATATCCAAATTGGGAAGAGTAAAGTCCTTATTTTGGGCATCCTAAACTAGGTAGGGACCAAGAGGCTCTTCTATGTTTGCATGTGGTGTTCAATGTGGGTTTCCATTTGCCGTCACTGATGTCAAAGGAGAACCTGAAGATAGCAAAAGGACTGGGATTCTAGTAGCTCTCATCCTCCAAGCTCAGTTTCAACAGTATGCGACTCAACACCCCCAACCACATTAGTGACAATATTAACCATTGTTTCATCATTCCTAGTCACATTATCCCCCCCATTCCAATTGGTCGATGCATTCATTTCTACTTGAGGATTTTTCTCCTTTCCCCTTTCCCATAGGCTGAATATTTGACTTTTTCCTTTCAACAGCATACCTGAAATCTCATTGTTTCGTAAGGGATTTGATTTAGTCTTTACACAGGCTCTGCCCACAAGCAAACGTCGTGACCTAAGTTTTCTTGCCTTCATCCTTGTTTAGGTCCGGCATGAAAATGATTTTTTTATAGCTGATAAGGTGATGACTAGAGCCTCTTCTACAGCATCCAGAGGGGCAGCAGACCACAAGAGAGGGCCAACAGCGGACGATGTTCACCAATACCATTGACGGAAAAATTTGTCTGGCACTCCCCATCACAAACTCTTCACTCTTCTACCGCTCATCTGGTTCGCACTACCAGACCAAGAACTTCCAGATTTGGAGGTAGAGCTTTCAGCTGTGGAACAACCTCCACCTAATATCAGACAAATAGAGGAGTTCGTACAGGTTAGGAAAAAACTTAAAACCTACCTTATCCATAGGGTGTAATGATTGCATCGCCTGCAGTGGGTGTAGTGGAACCTCTGTCTTTTTCAGTGGCAGGATACCCGTGGGCTGTAGAGCACTTTATAAATAATGGGTGTCTCTTCAGTCCCCTGATTCACCACAAGAACATGGCCAATAGCCACTCACACCACCTCTACGTCGCCTAGCCAAATCCAGCCTCGGGTAGCACGGAGGGGGGTGGGGAGCAAAAGAGGGTGCTGGAGGCAGGGAATGGTTTTGGGCAATAAAACTCACATAACTCAAAACGCTGGTGAAGTGAGCAGCATTGCAAATGCGCTGCAGCCCCCGGCTCCTCACAAAGATAAAAAACACAAAAAACAAAAGATGCGAAATTGCTGTACTTACAGCCCACTGTTCTCTGCCACACACTGCCCTCAGCTCCTCCGGTGCCAGTTGAATAAATGCAATGGCAATGGCGGCCTGAGGAAATACAACTGACGGGAGCACTGTAGGAGGGTCGAAACTTGGTCACACTCGCGCTAGGCCACACTTAACACCTGCCGGTTGGTGAATAGTAACTCGTTGGTGGTCTCTGTGCAGTGGCAAAGAGGCAAGTTTTTAGCAGGGCCGCAGGAGATGTGGGGCAAGATTGACGAGAGCCCTAGGAGCCATGAGGAACCACGGGAGCCGTGAGGCAGCAATTCAGCGTACTCCTCCTCCTCGCTCAGTCGCTCGCTGCAGCCAGCGGTGAACGGTCAATGCGAAAACACGGATTCTGCTACCACTATGAGATTGACTACCAATATGAAATCACAATTATTTTTTCAATATTTTTGTACTTGCAAAGTTTAGGATGTAGATATTTTTTACATCAATATTTTGGTCACAATATTTTTGTTGGGGGATATTTTGAGTGTCGATATTTTGTCAGAATACCACGGTATAGGGCCTGTGTCCAGAGAGACAAGATGTACTTAAAGCCATTCTGCATCAGTGCCATCACACAGAAGATGCTTTTAACAAGATGGAAGAAGCCAAAGCCATCCAACAGCAAAATTCTGGTAAAGTCTCAGGTCCAGTTAAAGTTTCATGTGTTCCAAACAATATAGATACATGGCGGTGATCCCCCTAACATTACCATTTAAATAATGCCATAATGATAGAAGGTCTGGTCCTGGACTCCTGGAGTTCCTCCACAAGAAAGCGACGAGAGATGATCCTACTAATTATCGACTAATCTCCCTACTAGACAGTGTAGGAAGAATATTTGGCATATTTCTGCTGACTCGCCTAGAGTCCTGGATGGAAGAAAATCACATCACATCCTACCTCCAGACTGGGTTTCGCAAAGAGCAGAGCAAAATCAGCCAAGTCCTGAGATTGTATATGATCTATTTAAAGTATGTGACCCTGTGAAACTCCCGCCTCTACATGGTCTTTATAGACCTAAAGACAGCCTTCAATAGTGTTAATCAATCAGCTCTCTGGAGCATCTTGGGGAAGTAAGATGTCCCCAGCAATATCTTGAGGCCACTAACCAATCTGCATAATGCCAATACGGCAATAATAAAATACGAATGCATGGGCGAATGCACAGACACATTTGGCAAACATACAGGAGTTAGGCAGGGCTGCATTCTATAGCAACGTTATAGGGAAGTACCTTAGCAACCTAGGCCTTGATGTACCAAAACATGAGAATGAGCACATTCCAATCCTGCTATTTGCAGGCGATCTATAATCTTAGCATGCACAGAACTGTCAATGCACTGGTTCCTAGGAGGCTTCAGATCATTTTGCAGGATAAGGAAATTACCCATCAGCATGGAGAAAACAAAATTCATGGTAATAAACCCCAAGCCCAAGTTAATGTCAACTTTCAGGATCTATGGAAAACCCATAGAGCTGGTCAAAACATATGACTACCTGGGCATCCAGATTGATGATCGGCTTAGTTGGGGAACCCAAGTAGCTAAGTCTAGAACAATATTTTCCCAAAAGGCTGGAGCAATATGGAGATTTGGAAATAGTTGCGGAAACCCTCTGATCAAGCCAGCATTAACTGTATATACAACAGAATTTGTGGTGCCATGCTTTAGTGGCACATAACGTGCAGGTCTTACAAATCCTGGTATATGCCTTTTTTGAGACATTTATTGCACCTTGGACTGGGACTTCCAATGGCAATACTAAGCGCATAGACGGGGATGGTAACCTTGAAAGACTTCATTGCCTTTCACCCTGTAAGCCACTGGGTCCGAGCCTAAACTACTCCAGCCCTTGTGGGGTTTCAGAAGACCCTGCTGATTCTACTGAGAAGTTAGAAATGTAACCGCCTATATTGGTTCAGACACTTTGAACACATTTTGACTTCAATAGATGGCCCAGATGTATGGAAATATCTAGAGAAGATGTATAAATCCACTTGGCAAATAGTAAAAAAGAAATACTGGACCAACAGGTGGCAAAAGCAGGAGGCCATGAAAAGTGTCCTACTGCGAAATTATTTGGCATTAAAACCCAACCTTGGTGGGAGCCAATTCTTGACATGCTAGTCCATCCTCAGAAAAGGGCCTTATATATTATGTTTAGATTAGGAACCTCCCAGGTGCTGCCCTTCACCAAATCTTGGTCTAAGGCCTCTGGAGCCAGTGAAGGTTCTTCTGTTGGGGAGCAAGGGGGAGGCAACATAAATAGTGAGTCAGCCCCTCAACATGAACTCTGAGTTTGCCTGACCAAGCCAATCTGGGCGCTGTTCTCATGTAAAAACATTTTAAAAACTGTTAAAAACAGCAAGAGAGCAGCACTTGGATTGGCTTAGGCCAAGAGGTTACTAGGCTGCTTGTTGTGGTCCCACTCCTACTGAGGCAGCTTAAGCGTGGGGGGAAGAATTCAGGTCCATGCCGTAACAACAGCCAATCACTGCATGGCTTTTTTATGAAGCTATGCAGTGATTTGCCATTTCTGTTCCTTGCTCTCCTTCTCCCTTTTAGTGTGCAGCATGCCAGTAACAGTATTGTGCATAAAGAGTGGTGGAGGAGAGCAGCCTCAACAAACTTCCCAACTCTGCACTGCAGCTCCTGACTTCGGCTCGCAGTCGCAGGCTGTGGCCGAAACAGTGAAACGAAAGGCAGCAGTTGATCAGGCTCTGGCACTCGGAGTCGGAAACAGCCAGTAATTAAGCCTCGTCTAAAAAACATAAAAAGCAAGGTAAATGATGTAAGATTGAATTCCAATTCTGTTGAATAGTGTTTTATAGTGTGTCACAATGTTGTCAGACAGACTTGATATCATATGTTGCATCACATGTTACTTAACTAGCCTGTGTTATGTTTGTAAATGTTAAGTCCACTGGCTCTAACTTAAATCTTTAAAATTATTTAAGCATGGTGCAGTGCTGGTCTTGCTTTTTTCTGTGGCATTGCCATTTCCAAAGGAACTCCTGACAAGCGCACTTTGCACCTCTCCAGCCGGAGAGGTCTTAGACAGCTGAGTGGAGAGCGAACACAGGTCTCCAAGGCCTGAAGGAGCATCCAGCCAGCCCGCCCCATCCAATCCTGTTTCTTCTCCAGTGCCGATTAACAGTATGAAAGCAGCATCTGTATGGTTTGGGGATTTGATACGGGATCTCTTTGTGCCACAGACAGACTGCAGAAGAACACCAAGGGGGATGGCCAGCCTGTGAGTAAGTACAATTGAATTATATTTCATTTATATCAATGTGTAATGCATGTTGTTTAGTTTATGTTTTATTTTATGCATTTGGAGGAAGGGGTTTGTTTTTATTTGTGCTTTTGGGGGGATGGCTTGTTTTAGTTTGGGCTTTTCAAGGGAGGGAGGATATCAGCATCCTGAGTGAAGAAGTATAAACAAACATTCTGAAGCTCCTTCTACACAAATGTTGTTTGCTTAGAGGGAGTACTTCAATACATTCTCTGGTCTGATTCCCTTGCTTGCTGTTTGATGGTGATATTCCTTGGACAAAGAAAGGAGTAACAGACTTGAAGCATTAGTCAGAAAGAAAAGAAGCATAAACACTCAAGAATTCATATAGAAAACCTGACAAGACTGGGAATGTTGGGTGACACACCCATTGAAGCCCACATAAATGATACATATCGAAAAGCACTCTCAAGAGACAACATGAAGCATTTGACAGGAAAAGACAAATATAGCCAAAAATAATTGATTGTATTTGTTTCTGTGGCGCTTTTGAACGAGGGCATGATGCATGATTTCAATGCGAGCAAGTGCTACCGTCTTAAAGGAAAGATCTAAAACCATACAAAATGAACTTTTTGCGTGTATGCTAGAGACTATAAGAAGCTGTATTGTCCAACAGTTAAAAATCACAGACCTTGTAGCTAGTAAGGCTGCTAACAACACTGATGTGGTCACTAAAACTCAGTCTGTATTAATCTTTTGGCCGTAAAGTGGTGGAGAGATTCTATGGGTTCACACATTTGAGAGATTCCACTGCAGAAACCATTGCTGAAGCTATACTCCCTGAACTCATCTTAATCTTCCCAGAGCACACTCCAAAAGAAAAACTAATTGCACAGTGCAAAAAGATATGAGTGGAATGTTTGGCAGAGTACAAGAAAGAATTCAAAATATGTACCCTAGTGTCCATTATGTGCACTGTTATGCCCATCAGCTTAATCCTATTATGCAACAACAAGTGGGAAAGATCTCAGAGGGCAAATTTTCTTTTTGGGTGTAGCAGAAATGGCAGCATTCGTCTCATGTTCACCAAAAAGAACCAAAGTATTTCAGGACATTGTGGCCAGAACACTTCCAAAGGAATCTGTACCTCACTGGAACTTTTATACAATCATGCACAATCAACCTCATATTTGAATTAAGGGTTTATCGTGAGAAATGTTTCAACCGCATAGAAGCCAGCAGTGAATTTGACTCCAAAAGTGAAAATGAGGGTTTTGGCTTCACAAGAACACTAAAAGACAGGGAGTTCCAGTTCTTTTTGTTTTTGTTTCATGAAATAATGCATCATGTTGACATACTATATAACCAGCTACAATAGCGGGAAATAGACACTGTGGGCCCGATTCACAGAACTAACTTAAGACAAAATCCTAAACTTATTACCATTTTGGTATTCACAGAAGGCACTTACTCATTTTGGTATTCACAGAAGGCACTTACTCATTTCGGTATTCACAGAAGTTAGGAGTCCTAACTTTAGGACTCCAAAATGCCTTCTGTGAATACCGAAAGTCTTAAAATTAGGATTTTTCTCAGTTTAGTAGTAGTATAGTTAGGACTCCTAACTTTAGGACTCCTAAATGCCTTCTGTGAATACCGAAAGTCTTAAAATTAGGATTTTTCTCAGTTTAGTAGTAGTATAGTTAGGACTCCTAACTTTAGGACTCCTAAATGCCTTCTGTGAATACCGAAAGTCTTAAAATTAGGATTTTTCTCAATTTAGTAGTCCTAAATTTAGACTTAGGACTACTAAATTGAGAAAAATCCTAATTTTAAGACTTTCGGTATTCACAGAAGGCATTTAGGAGTCCTAAAGTTAGGACTACTAACTTCTGTGAATACCAAAATGAGTAAGTGCCTTCTGTGAATACCAAAATGAGTAAGTGCCTTCTGTGAATACCAAAATGGTAGTAAGTTGAGGATTTTGTCTTAAGTTAGTTCTGTGAATCGGGCCCTGTATTTGTACAAAGAGCGACAATTCAATTTGTCACCAGCATGAACAAAGTCAGAGAAGGGATTGACAATTTAGACAGCAGACTGCCAAAAGATTCAAATTTTTCAAACATAAGCAGCCTTGTCTAAATTGCAAAAGAAATATGTGACACTATAGCTGTGCATGCAAAAGAACATTAATTCATTCACCAAATATTTGGTGAGTTTCACATTACTGCGAAGTGACAGTTCGCAAAATATATTTCCTTCCCTGATCAAGCACTGAATCAGGCTGTAGAACCCTATCCTATGCTCAACATCTGAGAACTGAATTAATTGCACTATATGGAATAAATGTATACCAACAAGCTACTGGTAACATTCCTTTGCTGGGAAATCAGTGCTCATAATTACTCCCATGACAACAACAGAATCTGAACATTGTTTTTTCATTTTTAAACAGTACTAAGACATTCTTATGGAACACCATGATTGAGGGAAGACTAAGGGCCAGATGTAGGTAAATTCAATTTTGCGAGTCCTTAATAGCGATTTTTACCGAATCGCTATTAAGGACTCGCAAAATTGAATGTAGGTAGGAATCAAAAAAATATTTGCGATTCCTCATTATTCCTTAATTGCAAATCGCAAATTGAGATTCGCAATCAAGGAATCCCATCCCATTCATTCCTATGGGCCACAAGGCCCATAGGAATGAATAGGATTTGCGCCCACAATTTGCGAGTCAACAAGAGGCACTCGCAAATTGCGGGCGCAATTTCAAGGGTGCAAGGGTTCCAAAAGGACACCCTGTTGCATCCCTGAAATGTGCATGTAAGGGCATGTATGTGTGCCACATGGCACTTAGTAAAAAGCCAAAAAGTGAATTTTGAAACGAAATCGCAAAATACCACCAACTTGAAGTTGGTGGTATTTTGCGATTCCTTAAGGCAAAATTGCAATTTGCGATGCCTACCAGCATTGCATTTAGGGAATCGCAAATTGCGATTCTCTAAATGCTTGTGCAATATAAGGAATCCCAATTTTGCGATTCCTTATTTTGCGAGTAGGTTTCAACTTACCTACATTGCAAGCAGCCAAATAGTGATCGCAAATGCTGAAATTCTGCGAATTTCAGCGTTTGCACTCGCTATTTGGCTTCCTACATCTGGCCCTAAATGCTTTAACAATACTCTCTATAGAGAAAGACCTTGTGAAGAAAATTCCAGACTTTAATATTCGAGTTATTAAAAAGTTTAAAGCTATTAAAGAAAAATGTGGTGATCTTGGCTACAAGAAGGGAAGACCAAAATGCATTAATCCTAACATTTGTAGACTGCTGGTGCTTTGTGACATGCACATGCTCAATTGGTCCTCATCTGTTGTGCAGAGTTTGGAGTTCATAAATAAATCAGTGGTGTATGCCAGAATCCAATGTGTCTATCTTATACCACATGAATGCTCTACTGAATACTGAGCATTTGGGACATATCAGAGTCCATCATTTTATGGTTGACCACACCTATCTCCTTACAATGTGTAAACTGGTACAGCCTTCTTTGTAATTGCTATTGGATTAAAAACATCAATTTAATTTTTACTTACTTTCTTCTGCTACTGTATTGTTTTATGCAGTTCCACTCCTGTTTTAAAAATTGGTGCTTACAAGTTATGAATATACTGCAAAGTAGCGTTTAGTGAGATTCATCATTGCAGAAAGTAGTATGCTGTTTATAACATTTATGGGCGTATGTATATTTGTACTATTTGTATAGCAGGAATCTGCCCCAAAAATACAGAAGTTCTGGTCAGGTCCAAGAAAGGCAAGCATACTTGTCGTCAGCAAGTGATAGGATTGGTAGCTGGTTCGTAGAATGTTACTGCATTGTGATATTGTGTTCTTTTTCTAATAAGTATATCTGTAAATCTTTCCTACATTATAGCAGATAGTGTTGCAGAAGACGTTATTGGATAGATTGATGTTGTCCTTGAGCCTGGGTGCATAGATAGAAAAGGTCTGGAGCCTTATTTATTTCTTTTTTATGCTTCTCAGGGCGTAATTACGAGTTTGGCGGTGCAGGAGTTGACTGCCACGCCAACAATCCGCACCCCAATCACCAAACCTGTGGTTGCACAGCGTGCCAGATTTTGAGTTTCCTTGTATCTGGTAGGCGTTTTTTGGGCGGTCCCACGGTGGTGCCTTTGAAAATGGGCACCTCAATGGGAATGCCAAAAACAGTTCCTGCACGGCATGGACTGTGAAGTGCATGCCGTGCAGGAACTGGGGTGGAGGCACACAGGAGGGCACATGTTGGGCCCCCCTGCATCCATCCCACCCGCCAGACTCCTAATCAGGCCTCTAGTCTGCAGTGATGGTTTTCTGGCTGATGGTGAGCTTTGCCCCAAGATAAGAGGGGTGTTACTGCTTTGTTGGCAAGGCCTAATACTTCATCACACTCAACTGCATCAATTAAGATGTTTGTAAATGGAGCAGCTGATTTTTGTAGTAGACCGTCATGGTGAGATAATGGAGTTCCATCAGTATGGGGGTGATGTGATCATATTTCTCCATCCCCTGAACAAGACGCGAAACATCTTGGACGGTGCTCTTTAAGGTATATGTCTTTCTGTCTCATTGCGTCCAGTCCAACAAATCATAATAGCTTATATTTCAAAAGTAGATTTTATTTGTGAAGGTATTTAAATAAAAGCACATGCTGTGTCAAATCCATTATAAAGTTCTCTAGTTACGGAATGGCGCAGCTATGCTGTTATCATTAAATTTCTTTATTAACGTCATAAGAAGACTGTGAGAAATGTCAGACAGGTGCACTGCAGTGAGTAGACAGACAAGACAACTGTGTGTGCAGGTAATATCATTAAAAACTTTGCTTGTTGTAATGTAAAATTTGCATACTACAATAACTAAACAATTTTAATTCTGTAAATGTGGAGTTTGATTATGTGTTTAAATATTTCAAGTCTACACTATCACAATTGCTTTATAAACAGTCTTGCTTCATCAAATGTGCTTCAAAATGCATGATTTCCCCACAAACCTCCCTTATGACTGTCACGCTCCCTCGTTTTGCTCGCTTGAGGCACAACACTCATCAACAACTTTTATGCCCACCACTTGCAAATGTCACCAGCCCCCTCCCTCTGGAGCCTGACTTGATGCATCCCGCTGTTCCTTTGGTGTAGCAGAAATAATCATGTTCTTGATGCTTTCTTACGGAATGTTACTGGATCTTCAAAGGTTTTATCACTGCCCTCTGTTTTTAAAATACAACACGAGGAACTGCAGAGCTGCTTTGATATAATACCATAGGGCAGACCAGAAGGAAATGTATCAGGCAGTAGCATCTTACAAATATGCTGAATGGAAGACTACAACATCTGATGAAGTCAGAAATGAAGGCTAGGAGCAACGACTATAACAAGCCCAATGCAAACAACATGCTTTATTCAGTCTGAGCAGCCATAATGCAGAATTGCTTATATAAATTTGTATACTAGAAGTGTGCAGACTAGTCAGTTGGAATGGAGGCAGAATCACATATGAGGAATCTGTGCTGCTTCCAACTGGCATAGGCATGTCATTTATGCAACCAGACTATGGACTAACAAACCCAGGGCCAGATGTAGGTAAAATCAAGTTTGCAAATCCTTAATAGCGAATTTTACCGATTCAAGGAGAGAATTGAAAGTAGGTAGGAATCGCTAAAATATTAGCGATTCCTTAACATTCCTTAATAACGAATCGCAAATTGAGATTAGCTAATAAGTAATACCTACCCGTTCATTCCTATGGGCTAGGAGGCCCATAGGAATGAATGGGAAGATATTCACTATTAGCAATTCGCTATTAAAGAATGGCAAATAGCGAACGCTATTTCAAGGGTGCCAGGGTGTCAAAAGGACACCCTGTTGCACCCCTGAAATGTGCATGTGTGCAACATATGGCGCACATACATGCCCTAAGGACATGAATGTGTGCCACATGGCACTTTAAAAAAAGCAGAAAACTGCTTTTTAAAAGGAAATCGCTAATTACCACCAACTTCAAGTTGGTGGTAATTAGCGATTCCTTAAGGCTAAAGTGCACTTACTTTTGTGCTACTTACATTGCATTTAAGGAATCGCAATTTCCAATTCCTTAAATGCAAGAGCAAAATAAGGAATCGCAAACGCTGGAATTCTGTTAATTTCAGCGTTACCTATCGCTATTTGGCCACCTACATCTGGCCCCAAATTGGGTAGGGTGCGGAGTTATGTCAAAATTTGTAACGCTGCACTCTGACAGTTTTGAAACACAGGAATGAGCTTTATTTACAAGAATGTTAAAAAAGCGCTAAAAAAGCTACCTAGCACTAGCGCCATTTTGCTACAGTGCGTACACTGCAGAGGCAATTGTTTATGTGCAGGAAAGGACACCTTCAATCTTTACAGTTGATATGCTGTTTCAATGTGTGCTGCAGAATGCAGAATATGTTGAAAGAGCAAAATCAAAGAGAACTAAAACATGGCTCCTCATATCACCTGCTAGAGACAAGTATTTTTGTGCTGCCTCATACCTTTAAGATATAGGGCAGCGTCAAAAAGCAATGGTGTTGCGTCAGAATACCCACAGCAACACCCATTGTACACCCCTTTCTTGCTAAGTGCTACATGAATAGGGCATTATTTACAAGGTGGCGTTAAGCCATGGTAAGTGGCTTAACACCGCCTTGTAAATAAGGAGAAGGAGTTAAAACCACCAGAACTTTATGAAAATATAATTCCAGCAAAGCAGGAATTCCAGCAGATTTTAACAGAATTTCGGCAGTGGGACACTATGCTTCAGCCAAAAGAACTGGAGGAAAGATAAGTTGCATGCACAGGAACCAATGAGAGCCAGGAAAGGGAGGGTGAAGTCCCTTTTAAGTTTATATTAAAACAATACATTTCTCAAGAACATTGCTGTCCAGGTGATGTCCCGCAATGCACTGCTGATGACGTCACATATTACATCATTCATGACATGGTCAGTGACATCACTGATTACATCTCAAATTACATCACTGATGACATCACTGATGACATCATCCAGTGACTGTGTTTTTCTTTAAAGTTTAAATATGTATTATATATATGGTAAGGTCTATTGAAGAATGAGTGGATGTATAAGTGTCTGAATGGAGGATTTAGTAGGTGCGTGACTGACTGTATAAATCAGTGATTAAACGTGTCTTACTTGATGCATGGGTTAGTGACTAAACTGCGTAAATGTCTGTATCAGTCTGTCTGTTGTTGTGTAAGCTGCTGCATGGGTTGGTCAGTAGCTACATGAGTGTCTATATGGGTTCCCGATTGGTTGCCTGAGTATGTGTATAGGTGCCTGGGTGTATGTGTGGGTAGGTGAGAGGTGTGTGAGTCTGTGCATAAATGTTTGAGTGGTTGATTCACTGTGTGTATGGGTTCAAGAGTGCATGTGGAAACAGCTGTATGGGTGGGTAAGTGTGTATGGGTGTGTTAGTGAGTGAATGGATGTCTCAGTGGTACATGTCCAAGTAACTACATGTAAAAGGCAGTGTATGTGAAAGTTGAAGTATATAAATGACTATACGTGAGAGTCAGTGATTGTGAGAGTGGCTGTATGGATGAGCATGTACTTGTATCAGTGATTGTAGAAGAGAGTAAGTATGCATTTGTTTCTGTTTCAATAGGCGATGCGGTGTGTGTATAACTGTATAGGTCAGTAAATGGAAGTGTGATTGATTCTTTGCATGACAGACTAGGTGTGAGAGTAACTCTGGATGAGTGGTGGTGTGTGAGTGTCTGTATTAAGTGTGGGCGGAATTTGCAAAATTGACTTTCGCAAATTATTGCGAAATTGCACGAATTCTCCGCGAGCATGCGAAACTTTCGCGAAGATGCGGAGATTGCTTTTCCTGCCTGTTCGCGATGTGTTTTTGCATGCTTGCAGGGAAATATATCTCCAACTTGCTCATGCGGTCGGTAATGGGCGTGGCCATCTTGCTCGCGATGCTTATTTCCTGTTCGTGATCGCAATGACGTGTTCGCGATCGCAAACTCTCGCGCGACCGGCTACCAACAATCCAACATCTTGTGGCATGCACGAACGGATAGGAAAACTCATCGGCGAACGCAGGGACCAGTAAGTCGTGATCGTGCGCGCGAGAATGCATTTTTAAAGCGCGAACAAGAAAAATACTTCCGTTTCGCAGCAGGTTGCGAAAGTTTTTACATTTTCGCGCTCTCCGCGGAACGTGAAAATGTCAAAATATCGCAAATTCCGCGAACTGAACGAAATTTAGCGGCCAGGCCTAGTCTGTATAGGTTTATGAGTGCATATGATAGTGTTCTATTGATGAGTGACTGCGTGTATGAGTGATTGTATGGCTGAATGAGTGGATATGTTTGGAGACCTAGGAATCAGTGAGTGCGTATGGAGTAACTTGTATTGGTGTGTCGATGGTTTTGAAAATGGTAGTCTGTATTTTACAGTGGGTGTATCAAAGGTTATATTAGAGTGTCAGGAGGTGATTCACATTTTCACATGGATGATGTCATCAGTGATGTCATTTAAGATGTCATCAGTGATGTCACTGACAATGTAAATAATTATGTAATATGTGACGCCATCAGTAGTGCATTGTGGGGGCGCGAGTTATAGTTACCTGAACTAACTATAACAGGGAATTTCTCAGGTTTTGTACAAGTGAAATGTCCATCTAACCATAACGTCCCTGAAACCTATGGTTTTTTCAGTGAATTTCTAAGGTTTTTTAAATGCTAATTTCGAATTATAATTTTCATTAAAGCTATGGTTTTTTCAGTAAATTTGAATTTTTGTTTAGTGATATTTTGTAACTTTAATATCAAAAAAATAGTTTTTGTATTTTTTTTAATTTGTTATTAAAATAATATAATGTCTTCTGTTTTGTTAAATATTAATATATATATTTTTCGGGGGGAGAAAAAGTGGAGTCGCGCACCCATCGTGTACCTATCTCGCTAGGTGTGCGGATTCAAACTGCTATATTGGTAAAGTCGTGAAGGATGCATGTTTCAGCCAGCCCACTCCACTTACGCTTACAGGGAGGGAACTACAACGATACATGTCCCAGGTCTTCCCTGTAGTGATCTGCTGATCACAGGTCTAGTTGTCAGCATGCCACAGCCACTCCCTCATGGCTGATTTACACCCACACCACACTCATACAGCACAGGAATCACAGGACATGTGACCCTGCCAATAAAAAGGGCCGGGCGCACGTGGTCAATGCCATTTCCACTCTCTATCTGAGTGTATCTGTGTGCCTATTATGTTGATGGCAGCTGAGGCACTTTGACCGACACGGGCCTCCCACAACGTCGCGATGAGCTGATGTGCACAGAGATGGTGGCAGTTTAAGCACTTTGACAGACAATGGCCTCCTGCCATGTGATGATGACTTGAGGTACACTGAGATGGTGGCAGCCGAGGCATATTGGCCGACAACGGCCTGCCGCCACGTGGTGATGACTTGAGCTGCACTGAGTTAGTGCCACCAGAGCTGAGCGGGTGTGCAGCCTGTGATGATGCGTGGCCTTGCCACGCTATCCTGGCAATCAAGACCCGATTTGAATTGTGAGCTCGGCTGGACCGCGTGTCCGCCAAAGGCAGCTGGCTGTACAGACATGACTCCTCAGCGCGGTGCAGCAGGATGCGCTGGGGGCCCGTGCTGCGTAATCCAGCGACTGCTGAGGAAGTTGCTCCGGCACGTGGTGGGCCCTCTTGGAGACACTCCGGTGGCGGCAAGTGAGCATTAAGGTCTGGGTGCGTAGGGTTGGGCAGTCATCGCTGGGCGGCGGACTGGTGGTCTGGGAACCAGGGCTGGGATGCTTGCGAAAGATGTAAGAATCATGCACATTGCCTGAGACAACCTCAGTGTACAAGCCCCGGTGGACTAGTTTTGCCAGCACATTGTTGGAATGTGTCTGGTTTCTGTTGAGGTGATTGGGTGCAGAGTCGGCAGAGGGCACAAATAGTACATGTGTGCAGTCAGTTGCTCCCAACACGTGAGGAAGGCTGCATTAGTGTGGTTCCCTTGCTTTGTCTCCAGTTGTATCTGCAAAGTTTAGGTGAAGTGAACATGCATGTGTATCAAGCTGAAACAAACCCTGATGCTTGAAGGTGTGTTAAATCCTGCATAATGATGCAGTAACAGAAGTTTGTGTGGTTGTAACGTTCCTTTTCTTTCCTACGAAGGTTACGACCACACAAGCTTCTGTTACGGTCATTTTGTGCAGTATGGATCATACCTGTAAGCATTCCGGTTTGTCCAAGTGCAATACATTGTACCATATTATGTTTGTGACCATACTAACGCTTGACCATTATCTTCATTTATCCAACAGGTTTCTGAATACAGACTTTTGGGATTTCCAGGACGATCTACAGTTATTTTGATCCACAAGTTGGCAATGTCACTCGTTGTTTGATGATTTTGTGTTGTTAATTTATGTTTTTCTAATAAAGTACTGTTTTTCTACCACTGTTGACTACTAAACTTCATGACCTGGCGCACCCCCATTTCAGTGACTACAATCGTAGATCTGGAGCACAGAGGCGTCAATACTACGAATTGGGATGAGCGGGTGGTGCGGATGCAGGGTCCCTAAGTTGCTTTTGTAGACATGCATCCAAGACGTGTGAGGAAGTTTAATAGGGCTGGCTGTGAGACTCCTCAGACTCTCGCAGTTGTTAGTTGGAAGATACCAGAGACCAACAGGTGCAGCACAGCCAGCAGGTTTGTCTGCGTAACGATGTTGATTGTCCGCTGTGTTGGTACCATCAGCCTGTGGGCAATGTGGCAGTGTGCACCAACTTGAGAATGGGGCGATAATTCTTTCGCGACTTTTGCTGAGCTAAACTGCCGATAACTTGGCGATAAATCCCAACTGTTGGATTATAGGGTGACTCTAAAATGAGCCCTTGTGTTTATTAGGACTTTGTTGTAGCTACATGCGAATCACGACAAAAAAGATGAAAAAACAAGAAAAGTGGGTAGGGTACAAACACCCTGACCCCCTAGGCCTGCTCAGGGGATCCCACAAAAAGCCCCAGGGCCCCAAAAATATAAAAACAATTTTTTTTAAAGTCGCTGGGTGCATGAATCCGGACGAAAAAAATAAAACAATGATGGGGTGTATTCTCAAGAACTTATCACTGAGTTATCTGCACTTTACCGCAGCAAAAGAATTATCATCCCGTTCTCAACCTGGTGAAAACTGCCGATATCGCCAGTTTTCCAGCGATATCTTCCTCAAAAGAACATCACCACCAATGAGAGTGACAACTAATGCTAATGATATGCAGAATAGGCATTCCCGTGCAAAAAAACCCATGAAAACACCACTTCCCGATATTTTCAACAATCAGTAAAATTTGCGATGCGATCCAAAAACAGGCAATAATCCGTTTTAGCAGTAGGAATTTAACATCTCGCTTTTACTGGTGTAATGCAGGACAACTACCTACAATATGAAAGGGAGCCCAGCCCAGAACCACATCTGAAGACCAACACCTGTCATAGAGCTACTGACCATGCAGCTCCGACACCCAAGAAGGCCACTACACCCACTGCCACCACCCCAGGACCTCCACCTAGGACCACCTCCCCCTCTTACAATCAATGAGGCAGTGCATAACAGAACAGCGGACCATCCCAAAATGGCATGGACCCTCAGCCACACAATAGCTGAATGTTGGGAGACGTGGGAACCAAGTATGTGCGAAGGAGGCAAGTCACCCATCAATAAAATGCACACAATGCCAAGTGTAGCGATAATGTGCAGGACAGACCTCACTATGTGGAGCACAGACCTCTCCATGTGTACATATACTGCTGGTGCTTGTACTGTTGTGGACAGTGGACGCAACCCTGTTACCTCAGGCAGTGGGGAAGATCTCAGACATGTAGCTGTGTCATCCCCCTGTAAGCAGAACCGGAAGCGGAGTGGGCTGGTCCAACGTACGCCACTCCAGCGTAGAAGTGTGATAAATAGGCCGGGGCTCTGGGCGTGTTTCACTTCTGGGAAGGCCAACGCATCTGCCAGAGCGGCCTACTCGACATAGGTCCTTTGCGAACCCAGCGACACAGCACCGCAGAGATATGTCTGTACAGACTACTGCCTTCGATGTACACTGCAGACAGCAGGGCTCACAATTCAGATCGAGTCGTGATTGCAGATGACGTAGTCCAGTAGGCAACAGACATTGCATCCACTGTGGTCCGCCCAGACAACGCATCATCGCTGGCTGCGCACACGCTGAGTGCTTCAGGTGCCACTATCTCAGTGCACCACAAGTCATCGCCACGTAGCCTTATTAAGGCAGAATTTATTAGGCAAAAGACATTGCTCCCAGTGCAGCCCACCCGGACCATGCATCATCGCAGGCTGCGCATACGCTGAGTGCTTCAGGTGCAACTAGCTCAGTGCACCACAAGTCATGGCCACGTAGCCTTATTAAGGCACAATTCATTAGGCAAAAGACATTGCTACCAGTGCGGCCCGCTCGGACCACACATCATTGCAGGCTGCGAACACGCTGAATGCTTCAGGTACCACTAACTCTGTGCAGCTCAAGTGAACGCCACGTGACCTTATTGATGCAGAATACATTAGGCAAATTACATTGCTTCCAGTGCGGTTCCCCCAAACTACGTATCATCACTGGCTGAACACATGCTGACCGCCACTGTTGCCACTAACTCAGTGCACCACAAGTCAACACCACATGGTTGTAGGCCCTTGCTGACAGCTGCCTCCGGCCTAAACTGCGGTCAGCAGGTCTCACACATATCTAATCCAATCCTGTGCTGCAAAGACACGCCATCATCGCTGGCTGCGCACACGCTGAGATCGTCAGGTACCACTACCTCTGTGCATCACAACTCATGGACACTTTATGATTGGCTTTCGTGCTGTAGACATCGGACACAACAATGTCACCTCATGCAACAACAATATCCCGAAGGGACATTAACAATTTCTTCACATCAGCACGCTCATCTCTGGTGCCCCTACCTCAGTGCACCACAAGTCATGGACCCTTTAGGATACAATCTTTTCTGTGTGATTTAAGATCTGGTACCCCTACCTTAATGAACCACAAGTCATGGACCCTTTATGATTGACTCTCTGTGTGTGATCCGATTATCACTGATGTAGTTGTTCCCAGCATCAACCATTCCCTGAGGGCTGGCTTACACTCACCCCACAGGCATCCAGCACAGACGTCACTGGACATGTGGCCCTGGTAATAAAAAGGGGCCGAGCGCACGTGCCCTTAGCCTGTCCCACTATCTATCTAACTGTGTCCGTGTGCTCAATATGTATGCATGATGGTTCTGGTCCCTACCACATTACATTGTGCTGTTGACTGTGCACCAACCATGTTACCTCTGGCAGTGGGGAAGACCTTGGTTATGTTACTTTGTCTGGGTCATTCTATGAGTACATGGGTAGAGGCTGGATGATTAGAGTACTGCAAGGAGAGTGTATAGTGAATTTATAAGTGCTTGGGGATTGGCGGAGTGATTGGATAAGTACATATGTTGGCGGAGCCTAAACCCCGAGCACAAGCTTGACTCTAATTGGCTGCCAACCAGTGGCAACCCTGGCGGAGCGTCAGCATTGTAAACCAAGCGTCGGGAAAGGCCCAGAATCCTGTCTGCAAGATATTCCCAGCCCCACAGCTGGATCATTGACATACGGCGGATAGAATCTATGGGATTCTGTAAGCGTAAGCGGAGTGGGCAGACCAGAGCCGAATTTCAGGGGGGGGGGGGTAATTCTTCCAGTCATAGATAGAGTGGAGATGCAGGGGCTCTAAGAAGAGGTGAAATCGCCACAAAGCCTCATTTACCGGTAAATGGTCTTTTATGGCCTTTTAAAGACCTGTGAATTACTCCGGTGCCGCGCTGAAAGCTGGGCACCCAGTGCGTTCACACTAGGGGGTCGCGCTGAGAGCCGCGCACCCAGCGCGTTCACACTAGGGGGCCGTGCTGAGCGCCGCGTTATGATCGCCATCGCCTCTTCGTTGGGGGACCATGGGGGGAGCCCAAATGCCCCCACAGTCCCAGCTAGCTCCACGCCTCACGCGGTAGCCGGAACTGCTTTTCGGCAAGAGGAGCTGCTAACATACAGCTCCTCTTGTCGAAAAGCAATCCCGCCATATAATTATAGGGTTGCCCCCGGAACTAGGCCCACCCGGGGCTCATTTAAATGAAGTGGGGGAGCCCCTGCCTCATTTAAAAAAAAAAAAAATGTCTGGATTCGCACACCCAGCACGCATTTGGACGTTTAAAAATAAATTATAATAATTGCCTGGGGGTCCTTGTGGGACCCGCTGAGCAGGCCTAGGGTGTCAGGGTATTTCTACCCTGCCCCCTTTTCTTCTTTTTTAATCTTTTTTCGACTGTTTTCTTGTGACTCATTTCTACCGCGTCACAAGATGGCTGCCAACACTTCCTGGTTTGGAGTGTTGGCAGCCAATCACAGTGGAGCTCGTGGTCGTGGCAGCCAAACACAGTGAAGCGCGAGGTCGGGAGGGTGCACAAACCCACCGCTGCCCCAGATATCGAAACTTTTATTTTTTGAATTTCTCAGCAACTACTGAATGGATTTACACCATTTGAAAAAAAGTCGCTTTTTGAATCAAACACTACCTTTTTGCCAAATTTTGTGTAATTCCATTCAGCAGTTCGGGCTGTAGCCTTGGCTGAAGTTTCCTATGGTAAATTAATTTTTGACTTTTATTTTTTGAAATTCTCAGCAACTACTGAACAAATTTACACCATTTGAAAAAAAGGTTGCTTTCTGAATCAAGCTCTACCTTTTTTCCAAATTTGGTTGAATTCCATTCAGCAGTTCAGGCTGTAGCCTGTAATAAACTTTCCTATAGAAATCAACATGGAAAAAACACTTTTTGGGACCCCCCCTTGTTTCTCAGCCCCTCTTGAGGAATCACCCCCAAACTTTCAGGATAGGAGCTGACCTGGATCCACCTTTTTTTGGGAGAATTTTGCGAACATTCATCAAACAATGCCAAAGTTATTATCAAATTATAAAATGCTTTTCCTATGGAAACTAGGTTCTAACTATAACTACCTACTGGTGACGGCCAGTAGGAAAAAAAAAAAATATATATATATACAATGGAACTGTCGGTAGCAGAAAAACAACTGCTATGTCTAGGGCTTAGCTTTTGTCCAGAATCGAATTTTCAATATACCAAAACAAGAGCCGACGTATACCAATTCATTCGTAAGCTCAAGCTTAAGAAATACCATCTACAAAGAGCCAATACAGACCAAGGAATAAAAATAACGAATGAAATTGAGACTCCTGGCTTGAGAATTTCAGATCTAGGTCTTTTGCATGACATGTGCCAACTCGCTTCAGGGGATAACGACAATACACAGGAAGCATCAGCTTTTATAGGTCAGAAAAAATTGGAAACCCCCTTCAAACCCAAATCCAAATTCACTCCGATCTCGTCAAGTGATGGGCTGGATGCATTCAACGAACATGTGGTTACGCAGATTAAGAGACTGACCCTTGCCGTCAATAAACAAAAGAAAAAATACTCCAACGAAGAAAGAAAGTACCAACAATTGATGGAGAAATTACAGAAAGGGACCTGATAATAAGGAATTCGGACAAAGGTGGCAACATTGTCCTATGGCCAGTAACGGATTATTTAAAGGAAGCATACAGACAGTTAAATGACATCCAATGCTACAAGAAAAGTAATCTATCAAAATATAAAGCTATGCAGGATAAACTATTTCAAAGCCTGTTGGCATGGAAGGGTTTGGGACTGTTGAGCTGGGATGAGTACAAGTTCATCAAAAAGGAGCATCCACTTGTACCATATATCTATTTCATACCAAAAGTTCATAAAAGCCTAACGGTCCCCCCAGGGAGACCCATCATTGCAGCGTGTAATGGACCTCTTGAAAACCTTTCTCAATATATAGATTACTTTCTACAGACTCATATGAAAAAACTAGACTCCTATATACAAGATACTTGTGATTTCTTGAATAAAATTAAAGATCTAGTATGGAACTCTGAACTATTGTTAGTGACATTGGACGTGACTTCCTTATATACATGCATCAGGCATATGGATGGACTAAGAGCAGTGGAGTACTTTCTGAGCAGAAGATCCTTGGAACATTTGGAACATACACGAATGCTGCTTAGTATGTTATCTTTCTGTTTAGAAAACAATTACTTCCTTTTTAATGACCAATTCTATCAACAGGTACAAGGTGTGGCTATGGGGGCCAGCTTCTCCCCCAGCTATGCCTGTCTATTTATGGGCTGGTGGGAGGAGCTGGTCCTCAAACGTGATTATGAACAAACTTGTAACAATAATATAGTCTCCTGGATGCGTTTTATTGACGACTTGTTTATTGTTTGGCGAGGTACTGAGGAGAGTGTTTTACATTTTGTAGAAAGTATGAATCACAATGAACTTAACCTAAATTTTACTTCCAACATCAGTAACAGCTCGGTGACATTTTTAGATGTTAAGGTTTTAGTGTGCAATAATACGCTGGTAACTACCCTTTTTAGAAAACCAACCGCTGGAAACACACTGCTGCATGCCACAAGTGCACACCCCAAACATTTAATAAATAGTATTCCATATGGGGAGATGCTGCGAATTAAACGCATCTGCAGCGATCCAGTTGACATGAAAGCAAAACAAACTGAAAGCCAGGTTCGGTTTTTAGATAGAGGATACAGCCCCAGAGTAGTTAAAGCAGCTATAACTAAGTCACAGCTCAAGCCCAGGGAAGAACTTCTCCAATACAAAAGTAAGATGGTAATTGATAAAGTGGAGCCAGTCCGCCTAATTCTTACCTATTCAAGACAGGAAAAGGAATTGAGAGATATTGTTAGGCGTAACTGGCACTTTGTTAGAGATGACCCTGTGATAGGTGGACTAATGCCCTGCAATCCAGCCATAACTTTCCGTAAGTCCACAAGTATGGGCAATGCCTTGGCTAAAAATAGCCAGGAGCTCTGCAAAAGGGAGAGCTGGCTATTGGCTAGGAAAGGATTTTATAAATGCTTAAGTTGTAGGGCGTGCCAATTTGGTACCAACACTAAAACTTATAGGACATTTTTCTCTGATATTGACAGAGAAATCAAACAACATCTAACATGCAAAACTGAATATTGTGTGTATGTCCTTGAGTGCGACTGCCATCTCAAATATGTTGGCAGCACCAAGTTGGCAGTCCACAAGCGAATTCTACAACACTTGAGGGCAATAACCAACAAAGACCAGAACTATCCTGTCGCTAGGCATTTTGAAACCACACATAACAGCGATCCTCGATTTCTCCACTACTTCGCCATTGAGTCCATCCCTATTACAAAGAGAGGAGGGGACAGGGAAGCCACCCTACGCAGGCTTGAGACTAACTATATACTAGAGTTTAACTGCAAGTGGCCGGGTGGCTTGAATACAACAGAAGATTTACACACCCTTCTATAAAAACTATCAGGAAGTTCATGGTACTATAAAATAAAGTGAGAATAGTCCATCACGGGGGCTGTAGTCCTGGGGGCATTGCTTTTTTACAATTAGTTTTAAGATTCTCATGGGTAGGTTTTATCTATGTGTCTTTTTATTGATTGTTTTAAACATGTCACTGGGCTACTGTCTTTAAATTAATATTTGTATTGTTTTAGGATTATATAAACTTTACCTCTACAATGATGAACTACATTCCTTACCTCTTATCTTCTAATCTATTGTCCTCTTCAAATTTATGTCCCTGGTATCTATGTAACAGCATGTATGTAATAGTTCTACATGTATTTTAGTCTATTAAGTTTCTTAGTATTATGTATAATTTGAAAAGATAACACTATAGCACTTTATCTGGTGAGCACTGAATATTATTAGTACATTATGCAACAAATTAATCTATGGGAAATTCAGACGTACTGTTGAAATTATTATTAAATTGCACAATACCAAGATATATATACATATATGAGGTATACATGGCATTTATGCCTTCATTCTATGCTTTAAATTTCCGTAATATTTGGGGAATTTAATATGAGAGAAACACAAAGGTTTTTTTTAAAATAATAATGTTTTTAAGTATGTTATATTATGTACTTATCACAGTATGTCTTCTATGTTTATTAATGATGACGTTGCACTTGCACTTTAAAATGGGCCATTCTGTGACGTATGATCAGGTGATCAAGGCCGCTTGGACGGCCGAAACGCGTCCTGACACAAGAGGAAACAAAATAAAAATAATGCTGTAAAAAGTTGGTCTACGCTGGTGATTTCCGCGCGCAAGCGGGTGAATATCGCGAGTTGCTGTGAGATAGATATATATATATATGTATATAAATATATATATACATATATGGGAAACAACCTTTACAAAGCAGTCATTACATCGCACAATCTTTACTACACAATCATTACATCGCAACATCCTTTACATCGCATGTCACTACAATGCAGCCATTACATCGCATGTTACTACAACGCATGTTATTACAACGCATGTTACTACAACGCCGGCATTACATCGCAAGTCATTACAATGCATACCATTACAACGCATAGTACCCTTACACTATCCGACACTTACCCCACTGTTGCACGCACTGGAGTTAGAATAGTAATACTTACCCCTAAACTATCAAAGACTTACCCTACTGTTGCACCCACTGGAGTTAGAATAGTAATTATTACCCCTACACTATCCAACACTGACCTTAAATGCGATGTAATGGTATGCGTTGTAATGGTATGTGTTGTAATGGTATCATGCGATGTAATGGAATGCGTTGTAAAGGTGGTTTCTCAAAATGCGAAGTAATGGCATGCAATGTAAAAGAATGCGCTGTAAAGGATGTTGCGATGTAAAAACTGTGTTGTAAAGGCATGCAAAATGTATGCGTTGTAACGCCATACATTCATATATACAGCCTTGCTCACCTTGGTGAGCAAGGCTGTGTTCAGCCGAAATGCGTTCAATTGCAGTAAAAAAAAAAAAAATTGGAATATTCACAGAGCGTCGTCATCCTTGCCTGCAGAGGAGAAGTGTGATTAGTTACGGACCAGCTCTCGTGAAGTCCGTTTGAGAAGACACACCCTTCAATTTGGAGATGTAGCGGCAGCTCCCGAGAGACCACAACAAAGGATATATATACTGTGTGATCAAGGCAGAAATTGCCGAAACGCGTTACAGCGTATTTTTGATTTAAAAGAGAGTATTGCCAAAATGCTACCCCCATGTCGGTGTCCGTTTCAATATTGAAGATTCAGATGCGGTGTTTATATATATATATATATATATTATCTACTGGCGGTCGCCAGTAGATAGTTATAGTTAGGACCGTGTTTCCATAGGAAATCTGAAAATTCTATTTTGAATAACTTTGGCGCCGGTTGACGAATCCTCGCGAATTTTTCAAAATAGGTGGGGCGCTCCGTTCCGCTCCTACTCTAAAAGTCTCGGGGTGATTAGTCAAGCGGGGGCTGAGAAAAAAGGGGGGTCCCAAAACGCGTTTTCCCCATGCATTTTTCCATAGGGACCTTTAGTCCAAGGTACAGCCCGAACGGCTGAACAGAATTATTTGAAATTTGGGAAAGAGGTAGTCCTCAGGTCAGGGATGTGCCTTTTGAATATCTGGAGTCAATATTTTCAGTAGTTCCTGAGAACATGTCAGTTAAAAGTACATATATATCTATAGGCGCGCACCGTGCGCGTACGGTAAGCATACCGTACGCCCACGCTGCCGTGCGCGAGCGTAATTCTGATTGGTGGTTACATGACAGTAAACATTCCAGTCGGTCGAAATCAGGAAGTGTCGGCCGCCATTTTGTGTGTCTCACACTAAAAAACAAAGGTGGAGAACGTGAAAAGGGGGCAAGGTAGAGAGTTGCAGACACCCTAGCCTTTGTCAGGGGGTCCAAAAAGGACCCAGAAGTGTGAAAAATACATTTTTTTTTTTTAAATCAATATGGCGGTAAAAAAAAATAAAAAAAATAGAATTAAAAATCAAAATGAAATGTTTAGATGTTGGTTGGCTCTAAAAAGAGCCGTTGTGTTCATTGAGTGTTTTGTTGTACCTACAAGTAAGTACCGATGCAGAGTCTAAAGTTCAAGAGGAAGACTCTGTTCCCTTCATCATTGAAATGTACACCGTCTCCTCTATAAATGTCTTGCATGTTGTAACGCAAGTTGTTGTGGTATATAGAACCCATACCATAGTCTCTGAGGAAAGCAGAAACAGACTTATTGACGTGCTTTCTTGCTTTGTCAATCTGCGGACAAAATTGGTTGGACCAGTTCCACTTTTGCCTTTGGCATATATTAGAATATACAAAGGCAGTTGATGGAAAAAGTGACATCAATTGCACAAAGGTGTCCTTAATAAGCATTTCCAGACCTACCCCAGTTAAAGTGCCTAGGTCATTTCCACCACAGTGCACAATAATAAGGTTAGGCTGTGGGAGATGTAGAAAGGTTTTCACCAACGGCATTAATTGGTGCCACTTTAACCCTCTCTGACCAATCCATTTAATGTCTACATTTGGCAAAGCAAGGTCTTTCACAATACCTCTTTTTTCTGCAAACTTTTCACTCCAGAAGACATAGCTGTGACCTACAATCCACACTGTGAACATCTTTCAAGGAGATCTGGATGCACTCAGAAGGTGTCTTTCAGTAGAATGGCAATATGAAAAGAAAGATAGTTGTAACATGGAGGCTAACATACTTTTTTTTTTTTTTAAAGAACTGATTGGCTGATTCAAACCATTTTACAGTTAAAACTAGGCTGTATGTTTAGATTTTTACAAGCATGTTTTGTATTGGCTCAGAAAAATGTGTACCCACAGATCATTACTTTGGATTTGCTGTTAGGTTTGAAAAGTCAAGCAATCTTGCTCTTTGGATTAGAAACATTGTGTGCTGAACTTCTGACCTCTCTGCTCACACCAGTGTTCCATGATCTGTTGCTATGGTAGCAGTCAGAAGTCATGTTGGGGGAAGGGATCATTTGGAAAGGGTTGAAATTTGCAACCAATAGAAATGTGTGTTTCCATTTGAAAAAATTGTGGGAAGCACTGTGATTTGGAGTTAACATGTATATGTGTGGAAAAAGAGAGGGAAACATTGCCATTAACTGGTTCTGGTGAGAGGAGAGAGGTGTACAGCTCAGAGATTCTGGCTCTGATAATCTGCTGTTTGAGTGCCACATTTATTTCTGAACTAATTACTTTTAAAGGTGCGTTATGAATTTGAGAGGAATGTATGTGGAGCATTTTGATATAAATAAAAGAAATGTGATTCTTCTTTTACAGTTGTTTTTCACATTTTGTGTTTTGGGAGATATTTAACTGTCTTGAAGTTGTGAGATATTATTGAGTGTGTCTTCACCATAAGTTAAGGTGTACTGGTATCACCCAGGAATAATGTTTTCTGCCTAGAATCACACCATGAGTCTGTGTGCACACAGGAATTGTTATCAGAGATTTAATTTGTGTTGCTCTTGCTCTGTTAGCCTTGCACTCGCAGGAAAGGGGCAGTTTGTTTTCTTGAAGTGTGATGGTTAGCATTCAGTAGAAATCACTTTCTCACAAATGAGAGGCAAATGCAAACACATTTGAAAATAGCATGGTACATTTTCCTACCACTTTAAAAGTAGTGTTTTACATTTTTTGTTAAGGAAGATATTTAAGTGCCTTGAACATGTTAGATATTATGGAGTATGTCTTCACCATAAGTTAAGGTGTACTGGTATCACCCAGGAATACTGTTTTCTGCCTAGAATCACACCATGAGACAGTGTGCACACAGGAATTGTTATCAGAGATTTAATTCGTGTTGCTCTTGCTCTGTTAGCCTTGCACTCGCAGGAAAGGGGCAGCTTGTTTTTTGGAACTGTGATGGTTTGTATTCAGCATAAAAAAGCTGTTTGGGCATGTGCTATTTTCTGTTTCTGAAAAATAAAATGAAAATGTGTCAGACTGTTAGAGTAATTATCACTTGCTCTACCACAGTAGTAAGTGTGCTTTCAAATTGCAAATCAAATTTCGTTTTCTGCCTAGAATCACACCATGAGTCTGTGCGCACACAGGAATTGTTCTCAGAGATTCAATACGTGTTACTCTGGTTCTTTCAGAATTGCATTCGGAGGAAAGGGGCAGCTTGTTTTATTGAACTGTGATGGCTAGCATTGAGCCCAAATTAATATGTCACAAATGAGAGGGCAATGCAAACACATTTGACATCAACATGGTAGATTTTCCTTCCACTCCTGCAATGGGTCATGTAGTTTGTACATATTCAAAAGTCCAATTAACCCTTACCACACATGTAGTGTTACATACATATCTCCAATGTTTATGCAGTTGCGCAAGGATCAATGCAGATCTCTTTTGCACTTGACAGTAGACAGTCTCCAGAAGCACACTCTTAGCAGAGAGCAAGCTGTTTCTCATGTACAGTCAAGCTTACTATTCAGTGCTGTGTGGTGTTTCAGATAGCAGTGAGTACCGCTAATACATTGAACCTCACCAAGGCTCATTTCCTTTGCTAGAGTGTAGTATGTCATTCAGGTTGCACATGTTCATGGTCTCAAAAAGCAGTTTGGGCATGTGCTGTTTTCTGTTTCTGAAAAATATAATGAAAATGTGTCAGACTGTTACAGTAATTATCACTTGCTCTACCACAGTAGTAAGTGTGCTTTCAAATTGAAAATCAAATTTCGTTTTCTGCCTAGAATCACACCATGACTCTGTGCGCACACAGGAATTGTTCTCAGAGATTCAATTTGTGTTACTCTGGTTGTTTCAGAATTGCATTCGTAGGAAAGGGGAAGCTTGTTTTATTGAACTGTGATGGCTACCATTGAGCCCAAATTAATATGTCACAAATGAGAGGGCAATGCAAACACATTTGACATCAACATGATAGATTTTTCTTCCACTCCTGCAATGGGTCATGTAGTTTGTACATGTTCAAAAGTCCAATTAACCCTTACCACCATGTAGTGTTACATACATGTCTCCAATGTTTATGCAGTTGCGCAAGGATCAATGCAGATCTCTTTTGCACTCGACAGTAGACAGTCTCCAGAAGCACACTCTTAGCAGAGAGCAAGCTGTTTCTCATGTACAGTCAAGCTTACTATTCAGTGCTGGGTGGTGTTTCAGATAGCAGTGAGTAACGCTAATACATTGAACCTCACCAAGGCCCATTTCCTTTGCTAGAGTGTAGTATGTCATTCAGGTTGCACATGTTCATGGTCTCAAAAAGCAGTTTGGGCATGTGCTGTTTTCTGTTTCTGAAAAATATAATGAAAATGTGTCAGACTGTTACAGTAATTATCACTTGCTCTACCACAGTCGTAAGTGTGCTTTCAAATTGCAAATCAAATTTCGTTTTCTGCCTAGAATCACACCATGAGTCTGTGCGCACACAGGAATTGTTCTCAGAGATTCAATTTGTGTTACTCTGGTTCTTTCAGAATTGTATTCGTAGGAAAGGGGAAGCTTGTTTTATTGAACTGTGATGGCTACCATTGAGCCCAAATTAATATGTCACAAATGAGAGGGCAATGCAAACACATTTGACATCAACATGGTAGATTTTCCTTCCACTCCTGCAATGGGTCATGTAGTTTGTACATGTTCAAAAGTCCAATTAACTTTTACCACACATGTAGTGTAACATACATGTCTCCAATGTTTATGCAGTTGTGCAAGCATCCATGCAGATCTCTTTTGCACCTGACAGTAGACAGTCTCCAGAAGGACAATCTTAGCAGAGAGCAAGCTGTTTCTCATGTACAGTCATGCTTACTATTCAGCGCTGTGTAATGTTTCAGATAGCAGTGAGTAACGCTAATACATTGAACATCACCAAGCCACATTTCCTTTGGTAGAGTGTAGTATGTCATTCAGGTTGCACATGTTCATGGTCTCAAATAGCTTTTTGGGCAAGTGCTGTTTTCTGTTTCTGAAAGAAATAATGAAAATGTGTCACTTGCTCTACCACAATAGTAAGTGTGCTTTCAAATTGCAAATCAAATTTCATTTTCTGCCTAGAATCACAACATGAGTCTGTGCGCACACAGGAATTGTTGTCTGAGTTTTAATTTGTGGTATTCTGGTTCTTTTAGAATTACATTCGTAGGAAAGGGGAAGCTTTAATTCGTGATGGTTTTATTGTGTTTTTCACTTGTAGGAAAGGGGTAGATAGTTTTATAAGATTTGAAAAGCACATAAAAAATATAGTAATAAATTTAAATTACATAAAGGTATTTTTTTTTTTAGTTTCTTTCAGGTAGTGCTGAACAACAGTGAAATAAGTTAAAGATGCCTATAAAATCAAGGAAGAGAAAAGAACAGAAAAAACATTAATATTTGAAGACAACTGGAGGACCCAAATTAGTTGAAGATCCTCATGTTGGAAAAAAGAAAAAGTCTTCTGGTAAGCAAACCAAGGATTTTTTTAAAAATATCTTCAAAAAAAGAACACATTTGAAAAATGTCCCCACTGCAAATAGAGTTTCAAGTAGAAAACAACAGGACAAAAGTGAGAAATTACAAAATGCTAATGTACAATTAGAAGCAATAAGGATTGACTTAAAAAGAAAAACAGCATTTAAAGACATTCGTAGAAAAATGTTTCAGAGAAGAGTGATGTCCAATTTGCTAAAGGATGTGAAAAAATATAAGAAGAAAGCGAAATTTTATAAGCGAAAAAAAGATATTGAATCAATTGTAACTAAGGCTTTAGATTTAAAAAGAAAACTATTCATTATAATTTTGAACAGGATCCGTACATTCGATTAAATGGTCAATGTAATGAAGTCACAAAGCAAAACGAAAAGAGTAGTGAAAAGAAATAACTTTTGTAAAGTGTTTTTAAGAGAATGGATGCATAGTTCAAGTACTGAACCATTTTTTAATGATGAGAGTTATCTTCAAAGTAATAGTTTGCTGCATGCAGTTGACACCAGAGGTCGTGCTTATGAAGTGAAAGATGGTCGTATAATGGAAAAGGAGAAAATGGTTCCAAGAAATGAGGAAGAAGTGATAGCTGATGAGGTTATGGGGAGACGTCCTAAAGCCCCAGTGTACACTTGGAATTGTAGTAGTATTTATACTGTACGACAGGAATCTATTGATAAATTACGTGAGTTTCTAAGAGAATATAGTAAAAAAAGTGTTAAACAGAAGATTAAGGTGCTTCAAAGACTAGATCCATGTAGAGTGAGAGAGAATACTGGTTTGCAAGGACATTCTCTGGCTTGTCTTTCTAGGAAAGTTTGCCAAAGTGGTTTTCACCATTTTAGGATGCTGGCAGTTCATCATACTGAAATGAGAAAGTTTGTGAGAAGATTGTATTTTGCTAAAAGTCAAGCACAAAAGTTAAATGAGTTGAATAGGGCTCTGTTCCGTGGATCTGTATAAGATGTAGAGAAGGTTACTGATGAAATTCAGTTTTGTTACTTTGGTCCGGAACAAGAAAGTGCAGATAATGACACAGTAATTGAAGAAAATGTGGAAGAGAATGTAGAACCTACTATTAGTAAAAATTTTGAAGATCAAATGACAAAATTTACTATCATCTATAATGAAAGACAAAATATTACTTGTATTTGTTGCCGGAGAAGCCATTATAAAAATCAAACAAGGTATGTTGATCTCTATAAAAAAAGTGAAAAAGAAAATATTACTAAGTGGTTGGATTTTGCTACATATTTATTTCTGGAAAATTGTTTTGATTTGGGTGAATATCACCGTATTTGTAAATACTGTTATAACAAGTTAGAAGAAAATAAAATGCCAGAAAGAGCTGTACATAATAATTTAGAATTGGTTGAAATTCCTGCAGAACTTAGTGATTTAAATACGTATGAGTCTATACTCATTCAATGTGTCCATCCTTTTCAGACTATAGTTCGTATGGAGCCCAAAACAGGCAAATTACCTCCTTCGGATTTACAAAGAGGTTTAAAAGGAAGAGTTGTCTATTTGCCATTGGATTTGAAAAAAAATATGGAAACTATGGATGCAGATAGATTGGAAACTGAACCATTAGTTATTTTGGTTAATGGAGTACCAACAAAGAACAAGAAAATTTGGCAGGAGCTGGTAGATGTACGAAAAGTACAAAGAGCAAATTTATATTTGAATAGAAATAATAAATGGTATGAAACAATTTATATGGATGAAGATGAAGAAGTTTTACTACCAAACTCAGGAATACCAGCTGGGCAAATTGAAAAAGTGGATAAGTCAAAAGAAGAAGAAATTTATGAACATTTCAGCATACATCCTCTTCATTCAAAAGAAGTTATGGCAAACACTATTGATCTGTTTCAGATGAAAAAAGCACAAGGAACTCCCGTGAGTGTATGGGTGGAGAGCTTGGAAGCTCGTTGTTTTCCCCAGCTGTTTCCTACAGGAAAAGGTGGACGATATGATGAATGTCCAGTACAGATTCCTGCTTTTGAGTATCGGACTACAAGATTATATGCAGAAGATCCCAGATTTCGTCAAAGTATTCCTTATTTGTTCCATCTTGTATTTGAAAGTGACTTGTCAGCACTATCTTATGCAGTAAATCACATTTTGAAAACTGGAGTACATCTACGTAATGTGTCTGCAAAGGATTTTATGAACAAAGTGCAACAGCGAGATGATCATTTGGAATCCCAATGTCAGCGTGGGACAAATGAATATTGGTACCGACGCCATGGAGAATTGAAGTGTATGTTACGGAATTTAGGAACTCCTACATGGTTTCTCACCCTAAGCTGTGCTGAGTACGCTTGGGATGGTCTTCTGGATTTTCTTCGAGAGGCAAATTCAAATATTGAAAACATCCAATACAAGACAGCAGGAGAACTGTGCTCATTGGATCCGGTTAATGTTTGCAGATATTTCAATCATAGATTTGAGGCTATGATGTCCTTCATCTGCAATAAAAAAAATCCACCTCTTGGAGAAGTTGTGGATTTCTTTTGGAGAAAAGAGTACCAAGCAAGAGGTGCTCCTCATATTCATATGCTGTTGTGGATCAAGGATGCCCCAAAATTTGGAACAGATTCTGATGATGCAGTTTTAAGTTTCATCGAAGGATATGCAACATGTGCTATACCTAAAAGCACAGAAGAGAAACACTTAAAAGAGCAAGTTTTACGTTTCCAAAGTCATCGGTGTGGAAAATACTGTCGACGAAAGTACAAGAGTAAAGAAAAATTCTACACAAAATGTCGATTTGGATTTCCACGACCTGTTCTTTAAAAAGGAAGAGTCAACAGTTTTATGTCAGCTGTGCGACATACTATTACAAGAAAATCGCCTAAAAATACCTACAACCTAAGATGAAAAGAAGAGTCAAAATATATAAATGACTACAACCCAGTCATTTTATCCATGTGGAATGCTAACATGGATATTCAGTATGTAGCTGACAATTCTATTGCTGTTGCTCGGTATGTCACATCTTACATCACTAAATCTGAGAAAACGGAATTGTAGGAAATGTGGGAAGAGATTTCTCACGAGAAGACTGTCAGTAAAAAGCTATACAGTTTCAGTTTAAATATGTTATCGCATCGAGAAATTGGATCGTTCGAATGCTCAGATAGGTTATCATCTGCAAGTCTGTACTCCAAATCCAGAAGAATAATTTGGGTAAGTTTAGGCCTTGCAGGAATGCGAAATCGAGTACTGAAATCTGTTGGAGAAATTGAATATTTGGCAGAGAATGACCCGGAAAGTACAGATATTTTGAAATCAAACATGTTGGACACATATTACCCAAAAAGAAGTCGTCATCTTGAGAACATGTGTCTCTATGAAGTGCTGCAGAACTACATTTTTACACGGAAAGCCACAGAAGACATCAACAATGGAAAATATAAAGTCATTGGTGAGGAAGGATGTTTGGTGAAGCAAACAAAAGGAAGCTTGATTAATCACAGGAAGCTGAGTTGCGACACTCCTGACAAAAAGGAATTTTCCTACTTAACACTTTTACAGCTGTTTAAACCATGGCGTTCAGAGGATGAATTACTTGGAGATTTTCACAGCTATGAAGATTCCTTTAATGCATGTAAAGATACGATTGAATTCAGTACTTTCACAAATTATGTGCAAATGTTAAATGAAGAAATTGAACAGGAAGCTACAATTGCAGCTGAAGTAGCTAGAGACAGTTCTCAAGACAGCCAAAGTTCTGGAACACTCAGTCAAGATCCCCTAGGACAACCAATCGTAGAAAATGAAGCTGCCATAGCAATGACTGATGTGGAAACAGCTATGAATCAAGCTCAGGAAGATTTAGTAGACTTAACATATTTGGAACAGCAACTGAATGAAGAACAAAAACAAATTTATGAAGAAGTCACAAAAAAAATTGATCATGGATTACTGCATGAAAAGAAAGAGTGCTCATGTGCATCATTTGAACCAATCAGGATGTATGTGAGTGGACAAGCTGGAACTGGAAAAAGTTTCTTAATTAAAGTCATCCGAAGCTACCTACAGCAAAAAACAGATTCAACTTTGTCTTGTGTTGTTACTGCTCCAACTGGGTTAGCAGCATATAACATAAAATGAATTACCTTACATCGCTTGCTAATGTTACCAGTGGAGCATGAGAACAAAATAGAAGTTAACAGTAGAAGCATGCTTCGAAGTTTCAAGAGTGTTGAAGAAGATGCAAGTTCTCATTATTGATGAGGTAAGCATGGTATCAAACTTAATGCTTGCCTTTGTGCATTTAAGAATGCAGCAAATTCTAAAGAGAGACTATGACGTGTTATTTGGAGGAAAACATGTTATAGTTTTTGGGGATCTTCTGCAGCTCACTCCAGTTAAAGGACAACCAGTGTTTAATACTGTGACACATGAAGACACAAAGAAGTCATTAGGAAGTATTGGTAATGTGAATATTTGGTCATTCTTTGAGTACAAAGAACTCACTACCAATATGAGGCAAGCAAACAATGAAGATTATGCAAGTATTCTGAAAGATATCAGAATTGGACTACTTACAGAAGTTGGCAGAGAAGCATTACAGAGTCGGATGCTACATAATTTATTTCCAAATGAAGAAATAGTTGCAGAGAAAATATACCAGAACATTGCAGAAAAAAATACTGTAAACTGCTTAATGCCAACACTACGGGAATGCTCGATATTCAATGAGGAACTTTTGAAATTGGAAAAGGAAGAGATTAAGAAAATGGAAGCAGTGGACAAAATTCAGCATGAAGGAATTACTATTACATTAACAGGCAAACTGAAAAATAAATTGGATTCTCTAGAGAAGAAAATTTCGAAAACAGCTGGATTAGAAACAAATCTTAATGTTTGTATGAACTGTCGAGTATTTTTAAGAAGAAATTTGGATGTAGAAAAAGGTTTAGTGAATGGAGCTATGGGTAAAGTTGTGGGTTTTGTGAAATACCAGAAAAAAGATGGAATTGAATTTTTAAAAATAAAATTTGATCAGATTGAAGAGGTTAAAGACATTTGTCGTTGTTCAGTTCGTTTCTGCTTGTGAAAGACTTATATGTACGTAGGAAGCAGTTTCCGTTTTCTCTAGCATATGCTGTAACTATTCACAAATCTCAAGGATTAACTGTAGATAGTGCTTTTGTAAACATTGGTTCAACTGTGTTCAAAGAAGGTATGGCATATGTTGCTTTGTCACGAGTGAAAACATTATCTGGTCTATTCATGATAGACTTTGATGACTCAAAAGTTAGTGCTGATGCAAACTGTGTAAAGGAATATAATAGATTAAGAAGAAGCTATGCTCCTCATTTAGGTCAGTATCCTGTGTTTGAAAAACGTGTTGTTTGTCGGAAAAGGAGAATTGAGAATATCTGTAATGAGGATGTACAGAAGAGAAAACAAAAGGAGAGTGATGTGATTGCAAGCAAAAAGAAAAAGGACAATGCTGAAGAGGTTGTTGGTTATCATTTTGAAAATAGCTCTGGTGTCAACTGCTACGCTAATGTAGTGCTGAATGTTGTATTTTATCTTGAAAGTTTGCAAGAGCAGATAATACTAAATCATGAAAAAAGATTCTGTTCTCTGCTGAGTTTTCTTTTTGAGAAGCTGAGTACTGATAAAACTAAAATAGAAAGTGCTTCTGATGTTAGAAAACTTTTAGATGTATGTTCAGGAAGAACACAGTTTACGCAAAATGTCCAGCAAGATGCACAGGAATTCTTGATGTATATTCTTATGGTACTGGAAGAAGAAGGGGTAGAAATAGAAAATATGTTTGGTCTCTCTTATAAATGGGAACATAGTTGTGAAAACTGTTTCAACACATGCAGCTCTAATGTTGATTCTGAAAGGTTCATATATTTAACATTACCAGAGAGTCAATCAGTCACTTTTAGTAAATTAGTTAAAGATGCCAATCACAGCATGGAATGTTCTAAATGTAAATCACGGAGAATGTTGTATATCTTCTAACTTGTCCCTGCATGCTCCAATATGTAGGTATGACGACTAGGAAGATAAGAACTCGTATCAACGAACATCGAAGTACGATCAGGTGCAAAAAAAACAATACTAAATTGACTCGCCATTTCTCCGAAGCAAACCACAAAGAAACAGACCTTCATTTTAGAGAGCAACAATGGGTCTACCGCCTCCGTACCCATGAGAAGGGTCTCAATGATGATGTCCCCTGGCTACAGCTGACACGATAGAAGGATCGATGAACTTGGAATACACCATCCCTCAACCACGATATATACGTGTTTTCACACAGACTCACGTTATATCATGGTCTGGGCCCATACACCATACTATAGTCCCTCCTTCCACACCTAATACGTTAGGATCTCGTATTGTGTACCTGGTTTGAGCATCAATATATGTGGGACACACACACTCTAACTTAACTTAATGATG
Organism: Triturus cristatus; assembly: GCF_964204655.1. NCBI lineage: Eukaryota > Metazoa > Chordata > Amphibia > Caudata > Salamandridae > Triturus > Triturus cristatus. The sequence goes on from NC_140583.1 coordinate 150,794,554, forward strand.
ACTGATCGTTTATTCTGAAACTATTGATATGCCATTCAAAGGGTTTTTATTCACCACAGCGCTTTGTGGTTGTTGAATGTTTCTCTTAGTATGGGAGTGTTCCTTTGATGCCATAGAATGCTCATTGCACAGGGGATTGTTCCGGTTTTTGATCATACAAGCATCCAAGGACTGAAGGGATTTGCCTTCCTCTAATAACTCTCCATAACTTGTATGCATCGCTCACCCTTATGGTGTAGAGTTTCCATTTCACTCGCTCCAGCAAGAGACCAACAGAATCTCTGTCTCTTTATTAACAAACCACACACCCAGCACAGAGCTACCTCAACTCCGAGTCCATCATCCGGATGATCGCGCCACTACCACACGAGCACTAACTACACGTGCGTTTCCTTGCCATAGTCACGGTTCCATCGTATTCGTTATTCAACCACACCCCCCGCCATAGTCCTACCAATCAGAGCGGGTTTAAGAATCTCGTACACCGTTCATCCAATAACAGTAACCCTCCTCACTCCCCATTCCTCAGCGCACTATTGTTTGCACAAGCCTCACGGTACCGCCCATTGGCTATCATAACTCAGCCCTCTCTTAACGAATAAAGCTCGTTTCTTCGAGACTTCACACGCCTCTAACCGACATCTTTGCTCCAGGCAGTAGCAGCCCGGGACACCGGGAATCGCTCACGTGCTGTCAATTCTCACAAGTTGTTCCATCTACCTCAATTAAGCACCCGGAAGTAACCTTTAAATACTCCGCCCGCTCCCTGCCATTTTCACATTCGGGAGGACCGGGAGCGGACGTATAGGTTTCGGGACGCAGTGACCACAAGTTACAGTAAGAGTGTGTTTGAAGTGAATAGCGATGGAGTGTGTAAGTTAGTATGGGTATGTGAAAAGATGTAACAATGTTCACTAACCTTATGAGACTGGTTAAGATAACGATGTAGCTCGTTTTGTGATATTCTTTTCCAACAAAACGCTTTTACCAAGGAACTGTTCTTTCATGTTTTCTCTTACAGAGGAAACACAACTGTGGTTTCTCCCCCGCCCCTTCCCCCATGGGACAAGTTGTCCAAATTACTAGGGTAAGCCTGGTAGCAGCATCGTCTGCCACCATATTTCCGCACTAGTGCCACCAAGTCACGTACACACTTCTGTCACGCACGACAACCAATGCATGCATTGTTTTTTCCTTTTTTTCCCTTACAGGTCCAAATGACCCAGCGAGTTACATTATTGTTTTCCATAATCTCTATTTCAGGCTTCACTATTAGAAGCAGTTCTGAGACGGTGAAGTGTGACTTTTGCCACACTCCCGCAGTGGTTACACACTACCAAATTTGGTAAGAACGGAGCCCTTTATTCTTCTTTTCTAGGTCCTGATGAATGCCACGGACCCTTCAGGGCCATCCAGGCAGAAACATGTCGACCATCCACTAGACCATTCACTAGACGGTTGGGAACAATAACCGTCCCAATCACCGTCACACCTGTTTTTAATATCATATAGTTTTCATTTCACATTAAAGAATTGCTACTGATTACTATAATGATTTTTAACCTCACTCACATAGTCACGGGCCCCCACTCAATCACTTAGAAGTGCATCCTTGTCGTCAAGTGTATGCCCGCCCTCCATCAAACGAAGGTTTTGGAGGGCGAGGACTGGTCAATGATGAAGCATGACACCAGGTGGTGTGTGAGACCAGTCCGTATCTTTTTGTGAAATGCCCACACTTACGACGTTCTTGTAACTCGTTTGGGTTATCACACTAGGAGCAGCTCTTTTGTGATGAATATTTAGTATTGGAGGCTGCTGCTCCTAGAACCCCATGCCTCTTGTTCCCTCCTCCACACATCCAGTGGAGTTCTTTTGTGATTGGGCTAAATGTAAATCAGACATATTTTCAACGTTATTTTTAAAGAAATATGGACAGTATGTAATTTTAATGATGCAACGTTGTAGAGCTGATGGAAAAAAATTGGACACTTCTATAAAGAAGTTTGTAGGAAAACAATTATCAATATCAGGAAAAACTTTTGTTGCAGTTGCAATAATTTTCCATGATGGACCTTCGATAACTTCTGGTCATTACACAGTTTATCTTAAATGTGAAAAAGGCTGGACACTGTGTAATGATTCTCAATTGATTTTCAAGCAACGTTTGCCTGCAGAATTACCAAATTCCTATTTATTTTTTCTAAAAACAAAATTTTAGATACAAATTGCAACATCTGAACAAATCATTTTTTGCGATTTTATTGGATTACCATTGGATATTTCATCCAAAAATAATTTTAAAATTACCATTTGGCCTCATGGAAAGGTAAAAATTTCTCTTGTGGACTTCTTTGACAGATATTATTTGGGTGTATGAGCTTAAGCAACAAGATTTACAGACGTTATTTATTGCAAATAGTTATTGTTGTTAGATGATATTTTTATTATATATATTATATTTCTATCAAGGTATGTTTTACTGAGAAGAGATTCAGGGCTTTTTTTAAACAATCTTTCAGATTGTTAATTTTTTTGCCCGCTGTTAAGTGATGAATGCAATTGGTTTCACAATTTGCAGTGAAATTCAATATATTCTGAAAACAGCAAAAAAAGGGCAAAAAATGTCTTTGTTAAATATGAAAATATGTGTACTGTATTCTAAAATGTATTGTTAAATATTAATACTTTTTTTCTTTTGTTACAGATTGAGAAAGGAATTTTAGGAAAATTAATCCTTTTTTCTAGCAATTAAAAAAACCCATTTAATGATAATTAAGTTGGTCAGGTAAGTTTGAAATATCTGTATTTATCACACATTTACTTTCGTAGTCCCTTGTTTTCACTTCTCCTCACTCTGCGTTTGTCATTTCCCTTGTGGTCCCTCAAGTACATTGAAGGGTGAAATAAATATTTTATTTAAAAAAAAAAAAAGGTGCGCGTATGGTAAAATTTTTTTTTTTTTTAAACTGATAAAATAAATTAAAAAAAATTGTGAGGTAGGGTGGCTCTTAAAAGAGCCCTTGTGTTAATACAGGGATAGAGGAAAGAAAGAATGGGAATATTAAAATGGACCGCACTTGTGCTGCTCAATCTTATTGTCTACTAGATTCCCCTATAGCAATAAGAGAGTAACAAGTGTTGCACCTTATATGTACTCTCTGAAACCGAGGGTAGATGTCCAGAGGAGCAGAAGAGGGTGATGCTCCCACCGCAGAGTAAGTGCTCGGCTGAGCTGCCGAAGATGTACTCGGCTGAGCTTCTGCAGATGTGCTCGGGTGACTTACTGGAGGGTTTTCTTCAGTATGTCGAGCAAAAGTCCTGGGATGTACTTCCCTAATGTGTCTAAACATAGAGAAATTTCCAAAAGAATACTTCTTCTTTGGATTTCCTCAAGATAAGACACGCCCACAAAGTCTGCAGGTGACTAATGGAGCATTGACCTTTTTCTGCCCCTCTGGAAATGTGAAATATTCCCAGACAAAAGAATTCTTCTGTTTCCTCCTTCTCTGTCTAATAATGCTGTCCTGCTCACTCCCAGAAGAGAACTGCTGCTCTGCCATTGTATCCCAAAGACAATTCAGCTCCTTCTCCTAGGGAATCACAAGCAGTAATGAGGGGAATGGGTGTGGTGTAGGAAGTTTCTGGAAATGAAACAAGTTTAAACAAATGAAAAGTGTTGTTTCTGGATCAGATGACCTACCGTACGCGCACGGTAAAAGTACGCATGCGCGTACGTGAGATGCGTGCACGCGCACATGAGCATTAGAGGCACCCGCGCATGTGCATTAGAGGCACGCACGCACGCGCGCACGTGCGCATGCGCATTAGAGGCACGCGCGAACGCACGTACAGCGGTTCCGCATAACGTGCGCGTGCGCGTAGGAAGTACGGACGCGTTCGTAAATCGCGTACGCATGCGCACAAGGAGCATAAATATTACGTACGTGCACCGTACATAAAGCGTACCGTGCGCTTACTGTACGTGCACGGTGAAAAATTCTTTAAAAAAAAAAAGTTTGTAGAACATATTAACTATGTTATTCAACTATATCTAGCCATTTTTTTAAAAAAGGTGATCCATTCTATATTGCAGGATACAGTAAATCAATGATTATAAACATAGGTAGCATTTTGTTTAAAAAAAAAAACTGAAAAGAAAAAAAAAAAGGATTTAAAAAACATTGCAAAATCACTGAAAAAACCATAGGTTTCACACACGTTATAGTTAGGAATTAGCATTTAAAAAACCTTGCAAATTCACTAAAAAAACCATAGGTTTCACACACGTTATAGTTAGGAATTAGCATTTAAAAAACCTTGCAAATTCACTGAAAAAACCAGAGGTTTCACACATGTTACAGTTAGCTGGACATTTCACTCATACAAAACCATTGAAATTTCCCCGTTATAGTTAGTTCAGCTAACTATAACTCGCGCGCCATACATACTGCAATACCAATAACTACATACCCACTTATTAACTCTTAGGTCTTCATACACCTCCACTCACTCACCTGTACAGTCACTCCATACAAAACTATCATATACATTTATACACTTATATAGACACTTACACACTAACAAGTATCCATAGAGCTACTTTTACACCTACTCAGTCATGCAAATAATCACACTCCCATTTACTCACCTATGCGGTTATACACACTCAAGTTCACTTACTCATAAAAATAGTATCACATTCTTACACTCTTATAGAATCATTGATACAAGCACACACTCATCCATACAGTCACTTTCACAATCACACTCTCACATCTACCCACTTATATACTCTTACACGCACATATACTGCCTTTCACATATGTAGTTAGTCACAAATGTACCACTGAGATATACATTCAATCCCTAACACACCCATACATACACTCACTCAATCATACAGTCCATCACAGATGCACTCTTAAAACCATGCACCCATAGAATCACCCACTCACACATCTATGCATAGAGTCACACACCCTACCCACACAAACACTCAGGAACCCATACAGATACTGAGACAAGCAATCAATAACTTATATAGACACTCATATAGCTATTCACAAAACCATGCAGCCACTTATACACCAACATACAGACACATACAGACATTTACACAGTTTAGTTACTACTCTGCAGTAAGATACATTTAATGACTCACTTATAGAATCATGTTACGCACCACAGAAAATCATCCATTTACACACTTGTACATCCACTCATTCTTCAACAGGTCTTTCCCTATATATATTAAACATATTAAAATTGTTCAGAAGCACATACTCAATGGATGACGTCATCAGTGATGTCATCAGTGATGTCATTTGAGATGTCATCAGTGATGTCATGAGTGATGTCACTGACCATGTCATGAGTGATGTAATATGTGACGTCATCAGCAGTGGATTGCGGGTGCGCGAGTTATAGTTAGCTGAACTAACTATAACAGGGAAATTTCAATGGTTTTGTACGAGTGAAATGTCCAGCTAACTATAACATGTGTGAAACCTCTGTTTTTTTCAGTGAATATATATATATATATATATATATATATATATATATATATATATATATATATATATATATATATATATATATATATATAATATATATATATATAATCCTTCTAATACACAGAAAGGCTGTTAAATACACAGACAAAATTATTGGGAGGCTGGAATGCTTTGGAAACAAGCTATGGTCCTTTGGTGTAATAAAGCTAGGTTGATGTTAACGAGACGACCATTTTGCAATATGCTTTGCCTACAAGCTGCCTACTAACAAGTGGGGTCAGCCTATATGCGTCCACAACTCCTCATCACTGTTGAGACCCCATGGAGTTCGGGCTCTCATTTCGATAATGTACCTTGATTCAAGTTGTCTCATTATCCACACTCTGTCCCCATCTCTTTCCTTATATCGGGTAGCACACATCCTTGTTTGTTATTGCTCAGGTGTGCTTCAATACCCTTTACTCCGGTGGGTGCAAAGTGCTGCCTACATATTTTTTCTTGCACAGGCATACAAGGCACTAGACCACAAAGTTTGAATTACAATTCAGGAGCTTAGTGATCTGTTTTGCTTTCTTGGCACCTGGGACCTCATCCTGTTTTGTCTTCCTACTGTTCTGCATGCCTTGCATCTAGAGCAAAGGAAATAACCAACCACCTTAGGATTCTCAGTTTTATTTTCAGTGTAATGGCTCTGCATCAAGAGATCTTTGAACGTAGTGCTTCTCCAATGTATGATACTATATATCTGTTCCACGTTATCCACCCATTTTTCCTTGGGCTCTGCCCATGCAACGTGCTTCTCCCGCCAGCCTGTGAATAAAGTCACGTAGCTGGTGCAAAGCACATACCAATTTAGGTCCCTTGTATCTGTAAGTACAACTGCTCAGAAAAAAAGATGTTGTTATTAAGACAGAAGGATATCAGTTGTAGTACCATCATACTGTGCTCCTGAAATATCAGGGGATTTCCTACAGCTGTTTGTCTAGTTCTTCATGGAAAGTTTCAGAGTGATTCATCATGCATGGGCCATGGTAAATGGGGGGGTCAAAAACATGTGTTTCCCATGCAATTTCTCATAGGGATTTTGAACATAATTACAGCCCGAACTACTATACAGAATTACACCAAATTTGGCAGAGGAGTCGCTTTTGGTCCAGAAAGAGCCCTTTTTGTGACTTTTTGTGATTCCATTCAGCAGTTACAGAGTTAATAAAGTAAAAACTAAATTATATACATAGGAATGCAAGTCCTCTGCGAATTTCTCACAGTGGATCCGCAAATTCAAGTGCCAGTAACAATGCCATGATTGGCTGACCACAACCGTATCTGGAGGAGGCAGCTGCCATTTTAAGTGTCAGGAAACAGTCCTGAGGACTTAAAATGTTTCAGGGAAATTATTAAAGGGTTCATGGTAGAGGTACCTTGACCCCATGTATGTGTTAGAGGAGTATCAAAGGGACCTAACTTGGATTCAAAATTGAGTTATATGATTTTTTCCACCCTCCGGGAATCTGCGGAACTCCCGTGAGGCTCAGTGAGGCCCCCAATGTAAATCTGCTACAGATTCGCGAATCTTTACCCACTTTGAGAAATAAAACACTTTCAGACCCACTAGGACATCCACACAGGTACTGTCACACCCATTTAGAGACCCACACAGGCAGTCAAGCTCCCTCTTACAGACCCATGCAGGCATTCACACACCAGCTCACAGAGCCATGTACACACTCTCAGACCCACTCCCATACCCACTCTCAGGCCCATTGAGGCACTGATAGACCCATTCACAGACTAACACAGGCACTCACAGACCCAGTCACAGACCCATGCAGTCACTCATGCACCCATTCACAGACCCAGGCAGGCATTCAGAGGGCCACTCACACACCCTCATAGGCACTCACACACCCACTTACAGTCCCACACAAGCACTCACTAACACACTCACTCACAGACCCATACATGTACTCTCATACCCACTGACAGAACCACACATGCACCCACAGACCCACTGGCAAAGCCACACAGGCACTCATACACCCACTCATAAATCCATGCAGGCACTGACAGACCTACTCATACACCCACACAGGTACTTAAAGACCGACTCACAGACCTATGCAGGTACTTCCACGCCCACTCACAGCCCCATGCACAACTTCCGAAATCCACTTCCAGACCCACAGAAGCCCTCTCGCACTTACTCATAGACCCACACAGGCATCTACAAACTCACTTATAGTTCTGTGCTGGCACTTTTACATCCAGTGTTTTGAACAAGAAGAACCAGGAGCTATATTTAAGCAGGTCCAGCACACATGCTACAGGGCAGTAGTCAGAAATACAGGGAGTGTGCAGATCCTAAGGCTGGAGGAAGAAAGGTATTTTCTAAAAAGTGCCCTCACGAAGAATGTCATGCTTCATCATTGGACCTTGCTCCTCATCTGGCCGGCGCTGCAATGCTCGACGGGCACCTGCAAAGGGGCTCTTTCGCAGAGATCTTTTTTGGATGAAGCCATTGGGTGAGTGCGGGTGTGTGGGCTAAGTAGTGCGGTGAGTGAGTGGGTTAAAATATGTCCAGGGCCGTCCTAACTAAATGTGTTTATTCCCAGGGGCCACTAGCCTAATTAAAAGTAATCAGCCCCAACTGGATATTATGATCCTATAGGGCTAGTGTAGTGCATAGGCTTAACATGTTTCATGCCTGTTACCCCCTAACGGGTCTGGTGGCACTTTATCAGGAGCAAAAGAATGATAATAGGTACGCGGTAAAGGCAGGCTTCGAGTTGCAGGCTGCAGCAAGGGGGCCATTTCCTCTATATTGTTTTTACTGCCGTGAGGGCAACGCCAGCGGCGGGCGCCGCAATTACCTGCAGTCACTGGCCGTGAGGGGAACGGCCCACCGGGCGTCCAGGAAAACTACACGACCCAGCATTCTCGGTGTCTCCGGACGTTGGGCACCGCACCTGGAGGCGTGATATCTTCGCCGCAAGACTCCCGCAGCGCGGAACGCGTGCGGGCAAAGCCCGGGCAAATCCCGGGCCAAGGGCGGGCCCGTCCTTGCCCGTCATCGCCCGGAAGAGGCAGGGCAGGGCCACCCCCCTTTCATCGTCTAGCTGGAGTGGCCTGTTCACCCCTATGTCAAAAAAGGTACTGTGTTATATGTTTACAACCCCTCCCGATGAAATTTTAATCCCCTATTTGGATTTTAAGGTATTGTTAAGTGCTTCGGGTCTCATTGTGGGAAAACCGGCTCAAAGGACTGTTGATTCTAACATTTTATGGGTAGCATAACCTGATGTTATATTGAAACATATTATCTTTGTACGCAGCTCCACTTTAACTTGTTTGTAGCATGGGCAAAAGGAAATTATTGGAGGGACCAGGGACAAACCATGGCCCACAGGGGGGAGAAGGAATGGGGAAAAAAGCCAAAAGGTCAAAAAAACGTGTTGCCAATAACTGTGGGCCCGATTCACAGAACTAACTTAAGACAAAATCCTAAACTTACTACTTTTGGTATTCACAGAAGTTAGGATTTTGTCTTAAGTTTGTCTTAAGACAAACTTAAGACAGACTTAAGACAGACTTAAGACAGTCTTCAGACAGACTTAAGACAGACTTAAGACAGACTTAAGACAAACTTAAGACAGACTTAAGACAGACTTAAGACAGACTTAAGTTAGGATTTTGTCTTAAGTCTGTCTTAAGTCTGTCTTAAGTCTGTCTTAAGTTTGTCTTAAGTCTGTCTTAAGACTGTCTTAAGTCTGTCTTAAGACTGTCTTAAGTCTGTCTTAAGTTTGTCTTAAAACAAACTTAAGACAAAATCCTAACTTCTGTGAATACCAAAAGTAGTAAGTTTAGGATTTTGTCTTAAGTTAGTTCTGTGAATCGGCCCCCGTGTGATTGATAAGATAGATACTCTTCTCCATGAGTGCGAAGACATCTTAGGCACTGAGAGACCGTCATCGAACTCCAATGGGCAACCGCCACCCCATAGCTCAGGTTTACCATCCACACCTATTATTCCGTTAATGTTTAGTAAACTCTCCATGAACAAAGTACCAAAGTCTAACGACAAAACATCAAAAGAACCAACAGGGGTACAATCGATGGACTCTTTGGCTAAAGATATATCTCCCCGTCCCATAAACTCGCTACCCTTAACCAGTCCATTAGAGCCCTCAATTCATTGTGCAAATAGGTTCTCAGTTCTGGCAGACATCACTTACACTTCGACGCCTCTGAATACCGCTTCATTGCCCCAATCACAAATTGTGAATAACGAGGAGGCACATGTATCATTGCAAGGGCTATATCAGCTGGTCACCTCGCTTAGACATGACATAGGAGCTATGAGATTTAAGATTGAAGAACTAGTGGAAGTGGTTACAATTCTGAGCCCTAGTACCATTTTCCCCTAGCAGCCCCTATGTTCTGTGGTAGAGGAGCGCCCTTTGCCCCAGCATCCCTCTTTCTTTGCTCAGGTCGAAAGGAAACAAAGAGGTGGTCATCCACCTGCACCTCTCGCTGCAAAGAACGATGTAGCTTTCCCTCTTTCTAACAGTGGACAACCTAAGAATTTAATCCCTTGCTCCCAGAACTCAGTCTTAGTACAAACTCATGCACACCGTACTATATCTAGAATTGATCCAGTACTAACATACTCAGCGGCCACTTATACACTAAAGGGAAATAATTCTACGCAATTTTCTCTTTTAGAAGGGAAAAAAGTATATATGGTCAATGTCCCCAAATTAAATATTTCGGCTGGTTTTGAAAGCGAGGAGTCATTAATCAACAAAGCCATAGATTGGCTTCGTCATGTCAGGGGATACCGCTCTCTTATTCGGGAGGACATTGTTAGGGCTAGAAGATGTGCAGTACGTACACATCTACAGGACCACATTGAGCTTACCCTGACTAACACCAACTTGGCAGAAAATCTTATTTTACTTGAATTCCGCAACAGGAATCAGGTAAAGCAATCATTGCAGGCCTTAGCAACATCTATCGATCAAATTCCCCCAAATGAGCCAAGTACTCAACAGGCACTAACCATAGCTCCAACCCAAGACTTGTCCCCGTATTGACAGCTAAAAGTTATTTCATGGAATGTTGCTGGCCTTGGCAGCAAGCTAATATTACCCCACTGGAACGATCTGATAGAGGGCCACGACATCTGTATTTTCCAAGAAACATGGAGCATGGTCCCGCTATACAAATCAGGATGTAGCTGCTACCATATGCCAGCCACCACCAAAGGGAGGGGTCGTCCTTCGGGAGGGTTGATCATATTGGTTAACATTGCCCTCAACTGTAGAATTTCCAGGTGACATTATGAATATCACTATAAAGGGACCAGGAGGGGGGATAATGTTGGACCTGTTCAATGTTTACATAAGGGGGACAACTGGGGGTAAAACTTCTCCCATTCTGACTCTACTCCAACAAGGCCTATCAAACTGTTCACCTCACTCTAGAATAATAGTTGCTGGTGATTTTAATAGTACTTTTGAGCCTCTTAGCACTGAAGATTTTTTAGGGATTGAGGAGGAAGATAACAACTGGGGTGTTCCCCTACTAACTATACCCCCGGTAAAACGATGGACGCAGGTGGTCATTCAATTGAATGCGCTTACCTTAGAATATGGCCTAAGGGCTGTGAATGGCAGGACCAGTTCAGATCCCCAGGGAGCCTATAACTACAATAGACTAACCTGTCCATCCTGTATTGATTACATCTTAGTAGATGTTAGACTCTGGGGGCACGTCTTAGATATGGAGGTGGGCAATACAACTGAGAGCGACCACAACCGTCTTTGCATGTCATTGTGGTCCCCATGGACGCTCGCCTGCCCTAAACACTCAATCACATGCATTTTGTGACCAAAGATTTGATACCCTCAAGAACATTTAAATGGCAAAAGGTTGCCCTGGAAGAAGTAAAACTGGAGGCCATTAGACAAGTCCTTCATAAAAACACAATTGAGTTAAAGGAAGGAATTGCAGTGGGACTAAACTGTGCCCATAGTATACATTCACGAACCATGGAGCAAATTTCTATCTACTTCCAAACTCCGAAAAGGCCCTCTAAACCTGTCGTACAATCTATAAGATTCCAAAAGTGGTATACTAAAGAGTGCAGACTTAAGAGGAAGGCTCTGGTAACAGCGATTAGAGCCAAGAATAATTTAGCTATTAAAGCTGCAAGACAGAAATATAGAGAGACTCAGCACCAAGCGAAGCTGGACTGGGATGAAACCCGATGGTGTGATCTTAAAAATGCCAGCCTAACAAGGGACACTAATCTTTTCTGGTCACTTGTTAGACAGGCAACCAAGGGAGAGGTAGACCAAATCCCCAATCATATTTTACCCCAGGACTGGTATAACCACTTTCGTGATCTATATTCTGGGCCTAATAACATAAATGCAGAAGGATGATATGGTTATCCTCCATTAAGTCCTGGGAAGGGCAGCGACAATCTATTCATTCCAAAAGAAGTCGAGTCGGCTATAAGGAAGACAGTGCCAGCCAAAGCCCCGGGACCTGATGGTCTCCCAGGTGACCTGTTCCTTGCTGATCAGTATAATTGGGCTGAGTATGTCCTCCTTCTTATTAATTCTATCTCAAGAGGTTGCCCAATCCCAGACTCATGGAAGGGAGCGGAGGTAGTCCCAATTTACAAAAAGGGGGACAGGGAGGACCGTTCCAAATATAGGCCAATTAGCCTCATAGATGCAATGCAGAAGATAGTTGGCAGGGTCATATTACAGAGAATCAAATCGTGGATTGAGGAGCAGGACATTCTTTCTCAGTATCAGGCGGGTTTTCACTCCAACACTGGAACGATTGACCAGGTCTTCAGACTTTCTCTGATTTACTGGAAGGTGGTGACTATTGGCAAGGGCAGTCTTTACCTTGCCTTTATTGGTTTAAAGACTGCCTTTGACCTGGTCCCTAGGGACTAGTTATTGCAAACTCTACAAGACTAGGGCATTCCTCCAATGATCCTTAACCTTTTAGTAAGGCTGCATGAGGACAACTATGCTCAGATAAGATGGGGGTCCCAGGGACAACTCTCTGATAAGATTCCAATAAACAGGGGAGTACGCCAGGGCTGTGTGATGGCACCCACCCTGTTATACGTGAACGGGGTGGTCAAATTCTTGCAAGAAGAACCAGCTGACGCCCTGGCCCTGGTCGGTAATAAGGTACCAACTCTCCTGTTTGCTGACGACACACTGTTGATCTCAAAAACCCCGGCAGGCCTCCAAAAGCTTTTGGATAGGTTTCTACTCTTTTGTAACATCCAGGGATTAATTATAAATACATCTAAAACAAAATTTAAGACTTTTAATCCCCATAAATCATTTAAGAACAACATCACTCTAGATAGAACCCATTTTGAGAGAGTTGCCACTTTTGATTAATTATCTTGGCATACGCCTCTCAGAAAAAGCACAGTGGAAGTTCCATCTTGACAAAATGCTCCTGAATCACAAACGAGTGGCCGGGGCACTGAGCAAAGAACATCGCTCATCGTTTAGTAGACCTATTGCCCCGGCACTCATTGTTTACGGAGCTAAGGCAGTTAGCTCGGCTCTTTACGGTGCCGAGCTGTGGGGTTTTGATAACCTCAATGAGCTCAGCAGATCTGAAAACAAGTTTTTTAGGGACCTGATTATGTTACCGCAGGGCACACCTTTAACTCCTCTGATATACGATCTGGGTAGGCGCCATATTAAAGATCTGGCCAAACTCTGCCCCTGTTATATTGGGCACGCCTAAGGCCTACTCCTGAATTTACCAAATATGCTGAAGCTTTTATTGAAATAAGGGGGCTGGACATTGGTAAAAAGATAAAATGGATCTCTAATGTTAAGGCGTTGATGATGACTCTGGGTCTCAAGGAGTCATGGGATACTGAAGGACTGGGTTTTTCTAAGACCCAGCGGTGCCAGGGAACAACACCTGAAACCTTCGTGGGTTACCTGTTCTGGCGTACCAAACACAGAGACACATACACTTCCAGCGACGTCAGAGATCAGCGTTTATTTACTGCAGGGATACAGAGGTCACAAGAAGTACACAGCGTGTAGGTTCTCGGAGACTGCTTCAATTTGCAAAAGTGGATCGCTCCTTTTATACACGTTTTTCCCATAGAACAGTATAGTGAACAAAGATTACAACTCAGTTCCCATAATAAACTTCAAAAGGGTCGCGTTCATGTTTCAGGAGGCCGGAACATAATTACAACAGTATTGCCAGTTCTCAACTGTAAAAACATATCCTCTCTACAATAAAACACATTCCATCCTGATCGTAAACACATTAGGAGAAGGGGCAAGAACAGATGCAAAGAAAGGACAAGGATGCACAACAGGTTAAAGAAGAGTGTCGGGGGCAATAAAGGAAACTTGATAACGGGATCAGAGACACCGTGTCTAATGTATGCATGACTGAAACAATAGACCGGCACGGCAAGATGAGCCTTGAGCGGGCCATCTGCCTTCGTCGTGTCGTTTCCCTCGTCATAAAAGTCATACTCAAAGGAACACGTGTCCCTCGTGTAAGCTTGGGAGTCCCAGGGTCACGAAGCGGACGAAGTCCGTTCGCTGGCTACTTGAGGGCAAGAAACAAAATGGATGCCGTATCTAAAATGGAACCCGAGGGTTCAGATGAACAAACCCCGAAAATAAGACGAACCATACGTGGTTGCGTAGCGAAACTGCGTACCCCCACTATACTCGTCATTTGCGGTTCGTAGATACCCAACTCATCCATATTCGTCACCACCCAAAAGTGTCGTTCCGTCTCACACGGAACCTCAGACGCTCCTTTTGCCCTCATGTAGGCAAGCACTAGTCAAGATCGGAATCTATTTCAATATTCATCAGATCGTTCAATTGCTGCTGGAACATCATTCTATTCATCAACGTTTCCTTGGTAACAGATGGTCGTCTTATACACGTTGTAGCACATAGGCCACATAAGGCAGGACCACACTGTACACAAAGACAACACGTAAACAGAAACGTTACAACAACTCCTACGATCATCAGAATCTTCCAACCCCAAGTTGACATCAAGCCCCAAAACCATCCTAGAAGCGTCCAATTACCTTCGTCCACGTGTATGGACTCGGAAATCTTGTGCAACTTCGAGATGGCTTGGTAGACAGTTGGAGCATTGTCAGGAATAAAAATGCAACAACTCGAATGGATAACTTTACACACACCACCTCTATCTGCGAGAACAACATCTAGAACCATACGGTTCTGCAACGTCATGAGTCTATCCGCCTGAAGTTCAGCTGTTAGATTACCAAGGGCACTTGCAGTAATATTAGCAGTCGACTCTACTACACGTGTCAGCTGTCTTAGGTTCCTACTATTAACCATAGGTCCCCAAAACGGCAAGAAACCCTTAAAGAAGTCTCCTGCTTCTTGACCGGCAGTATCCTCTTTGCTAATAACGCCTCTCACAACTCTAGTCTTGTGATAATCTGAGGCAACTGTGAAAGTCGGTGGTAAAAGATTCGCAATATAACAGGTACCCGAGAAATCACGGGGTAACCATGTATATGCGCGTTCGTAACATACAAAATAAGTGCCCTTAGCGGTCAGAAAAACAGGGGAAGAGAGCATCGGCAGAACATACGTGTCAGTGCAAGCACTGTTCCCAAGTTGTGCTCTCGGATTTCGACCCAGACCTTTCAAGCAGAAATTACCAAGGTGTGGTACAATCCATATTGGGGACGAGCTCTTAAGCTGTCTATCACCCACTGACGTACTATACTCAACCTCGCTCAGATCCTTATAAGCCTGTACCTCTTCACTTGGGATAAGCGATGCATCAAAAACATCTCTATCTAAATCCGCTATCGCTATCGCCAAAGGTTTGTGATACGGCCCAGGACCAAAGTTGGCAGAACGTGGCTCTCGACTGGGGTAGGAATCTAATGCACTACGGAACATAGTTTGGAATGCTCGAGCCGAACCCTGGGAGCTGTAAGGAAGGACCAAATATGGAATACCCCTATCCATGGTATGTGGCATTAACCCACACACCCAACAATTGGTAGTATTCATTACCAACTGATGCTGATGTAGAAGTTGAACGAAGGAGTTATTCATAAATTCCGCACGTCTAACCTGTTCATGTTGGGGCAGAGGATGAAAAGAATGTGGGGAAACAGTAGTGAGGGAGCTCAGTTTAGGAGAAGAGGTAGGTGAAACAGAAGGTAATAACAAGTGTACTCCAAAATACACTCCACCCACCAATAACATAGATACGGTCAGGAACAGTAGGAACACCTGAAACAAAAAACATTTTGTACGTACAACTCTTCTTAATTCTGATCTCTGCGCCGACATCCTTTCTACTTCCAACAGCTTAGAGAATGCCATCCTCTACAAACCGTCCGTGACATACTTGACGCACTTCGTTCTGAGTAGCGATTATCAATCCCCAGGAGTTCCCAGGAATCGACAAAAGTAACCGACCTAGCGTCAGAAACCTGCTAAACAGAAAGGAGTACCCGCACGGCCCTACGGTGACCCGGATGGAGAGGTTTCCTCGAAAAGTTCAGTATTATTACAAGTCTCTTAGCCGTGGGACAGCACATAAAAACTCAAAAAGAAAGGATATAATTGTCCATAATGTTCATAGCATCAAAAAGCAAATATACAACTAATTTTTATTAGTCCTTGAACGAAGAAAGTATCGACTTCTTCCAGGTCGAGTTTGTTCTACAAACAATTGTTCAGCTGGCGCAACAGTATTCAATGAAGTGGACAACGAATCAGACCTTGGGCTCTCTGCTACCGATGACTCCACATGTGGGTTTGGCGGTGACAAATCATTCCCCACAGGTTGAGCGTCGCTAAACGGCACAAAGTGCAAAGGAGTCTCAGTTTCTGTTGCCGAAATCCCAGTCCTCACCCAACCATCCGTTGGTAAGGGGATCGGTACCTTCTTCGTGTGGCTGGCGTGTACCCAGTTCTTCCGGCCCTCCAGTCGAACCGCAGTCCTCGTGGTCAACAAGACTTGAAAGGGTCCTACAAATCTTGGCTCCAAGTTACGTTTCCGACCAAAATTTCGGGTAACAACCCAGTCCCCTGGCCGGAGCTGGTGTCCAGGACCCTCTGTCTGCGCCGGTAGAGCTTCAAAGACCTGTTGATGGATTAACCGTAGTTTAGTGGTCAAATCATGCAGGTAATCAATTAACATTGGATACTCAAGACTATCAAAAGCCCTTGGTCTCGGGACCCCCCAAATATTTGCAGGGCGGCCGAACACAATCTCATATGGGCTAAGCCCTACTCGAGAGTGTACGGTCGCTCTGGTCGATAGGAGAGCCAGAGGCAAGGCATCAGGCCATGATAAACCAGTCGTAGCTTGAATCTTGGCGAGTTTCAGTTTTAGGGTACCATTGTACCCTTCAACCAAACCCGCTGCCTGTGGATGATTAGCACTATGGAATTTTTGACGAATTCCAAGACCCTTACACACACTCTGCATTACACTTCCCACAAACTCACTTCCATTATCCGACCATACAATCCGTGGCATTCCGTACCGAGGAAAGTATTCCTTCAGCAGGATTTTTGCTGTGGACAGGGCAGTGTTGTCCTTAAGAGGATAGGCCTCAATCCATCTGGAGAACGCACAAACCACAACCAAAACATACTTTAGGTTATTGCATCTCTCCATATGGATAAATTCCAGCTGGATAACCTCAAAGGGACAAACAGGAGGAGCAAAATGACCAGGTGGAGTGGGAGTGCCCTTGCCAGGATTGTGCATCAAACACACCATACAGTTCTTAACCACTCTCTCGGCACACTTAGCAATACCCTCATTCCTCCATACAGGGGACAAAAACCTACATATTCCTTTCGCACTGATATGTGACAACCCATGAGCCATCGTCACAACAGCTAATACGTACGCATCTGGTAACATCCACCTCTGACATTCCGTCAGGTCAACCCAACATCCATGCATGTCCATCTTTCCCGTACTTTCTTTCCACTTAGTCTTTTCGGCTTTAGTAGCTTCGTTCTGAATTGCTTTCACACTCTCAATAGTATTTTCACACATACCAGTCTCCATCGGCCACCTCACTGAACTCGTGACATACATTCGGGTCGCCAGATCCTTAGCCGTTTCCTTAGCAATCTCATCCGCAAACGCATTACCACGACCAACATCATCCGTCACTTTCCGATGTGCACTACATTTAACAATCGCCACTTGTTTAGGCAGTGTAAGTGCATCCAAAAGATCATTCACAAGCTGCCCATGCTGAATCTTCGTACCATGCGATGTCATAAATCCCCTTTCTCTCCACAGTCTTCCAAAGTTATGCGCAACACCGAATGCATACTGACTGTCGGTAAACACATTCACTCGCTTTCCTTTAGACAAAACACACGCTCTTGTCAATGCAATCAACTCTGCAGCTTGTGCTGAATTCTGATTCAATCTTGCAGTCTCCACAACCGTGCTCAATGTCACTACAGCATACGCAGTCGTCACATCGCCATTCGGCAATTTAAAGCACGAGCCATCCACATACAAAGTACCATCGGGATCTGTCAAGGGAGTGTTTTTCAGGTCCACACGACCTTTTGTTTCTTCCTCAGTTCGTAAATAACAATCATGTGGTGGCACATCATCTGATTCCATATTAATCGGCAACAATGGCGCCGGATTCAGTA
Organism: Triturus cristatus; assembly: GCF_964204655.1. Classification (NCBI taxonomy): domain Eukaryota; kingdom Metazoa; phylum Chordata; class Amphibia; order Caudata; family Salamandridae; genus Triturus; species Triturus cristatus. The sequence goes on from NC_140583.1 coordinate 150,812,801, forward strand.
CATTAAAACGTTTGATCTGTATATGACTTGCCAAAAGGGTCAGCTCGTACCCAGACAACCTTGCACTTGTCAGATGTTGAGTCTTTGTCCGATTCAGAAGAGTATCAACTGCATGCGGAACCATCACCATGAGCATATTATCCATAACAAGACCTGCGGACTGCCGAATAGACGCTGCTGCTGCCGCTGTCGCCCTCAAGCAACTTGGCAACGCTCTAGCTACCGGGTCTAAGGTCGAGGAAAATATGCACACGGGCGCTGCTTGCCACCAAATTGTTGCGTTAAAACACTCAACGCACAACCTTCCCTCTCGTGAACGTATAATGTGAATGGCTTGCTGTAATCAGGAGTACCTAACACAGGAGCCGAACACAGTGCATCACGTAGTTCAGAAAAACTTTTCTGACATTCCTCCGTCCATGGCAAAGGAGTCGAAACGTCCTTGCACGTAAGAGCTATCAATGGCTTCGCTAACAGTGAAAAATTCGGAATCCACTGTCTGCAGTATGACGTGATACCTAAAAAGGCACGCACATCTCTCTGGGTCGTCGGCACAGTCATTCGAGCAATTGCTGCAATTCTTTCAGGGGTCAACCTTCTTCCCGCCTTTGACAATAAGTGACCTAAGTAGGTAACTTCTTGACAACAATATTGCAATTTGGAAGGTGACACTTTGTGGTGTAAGTCACAGAGATGCTGTAACAGTGACACAGTAGCAGTCTTGCAAACTTGTTCAGTATCTGCAGCTACCAACAGATCGTCGACGTACTGAATCAAAGCCGCACCAGTCGGCAGCACAAATGCATCTAGTTGACTTTTAAGAGCTTGGCTGTATATCGATGGGCTCTCACAATAGCCTTGAGGTGCGCGTTTGAACCGGAAACTGCGACCTCCTAACGAAAATCCGAACAAATCACGACTTTCCTCAGCAATCGGAATGCTAAAGAACGCATTCTTCAAATCGATCACCGAGAACCATGATGCAGAGGCTGGAATCAGAGTCAGTAAAGCTGTAATGTCTGGAACCCCAGGAAACTGCGGGACAACAATTTTATTTACTTCCCGTAAGTCAATAACTAGATGGTACACGGGAGGCTTAGACGGATCAGTTCGTTTCAAAATAGGCAACACGGGACTATTACACACGTTACCTCGTGTCTCCTCGATAACATCTTTACCGATCAGATCATAAATGATCGCTAATAGTGCCCGTTCACCATCAAGGGAAATACGATACTGGGGTATGCGTGGTAAGCGCGCATCAACTTTCAATTGAACAACATAAGGTGGAATATCCAGCAGGCCCACATCATTGGGACCTGTCGCCCACAAAGAAACCGGAAGTGAACTCAATTCCGGTGGGAGCTTATCGATCGATAGATACATAGGGGAAATCACATTCTCACCCAATGTAAGCTCCACACCCGTAGGAGAGCAGTACAAAGTCGCATGTAACCTCTTCAATAAATCCAAACCCAAAAGATTCTCACCACAACCAGTAGTCAAAATCAAAGGAGCTTCTAACTCATGAGACCCAATCGTAAGGGGCAAGTGGCTAGAAACTGGATTGCTAACGGGGGCGCCAGAGAATCCAACGGAAACATTCGTTAAGCCAGACAAAGGCGCGCCAGGGAGTTTCGAATGCATAATGGAACTTTTTGCTGCACCAGTGTCCAACAGAAAAGGCTCAACGACGCCCAATGTGGCTACTGCAACATAAGGCCCTCTCTGATCAACCGGAACTGATACTTCTCCCTTCCTTCGTCTATGGCTGTCCTAGTAGATACCATCCGTATCAACATCACGCTCTACGTAACAGTCATCCACATGATACTGTGCAGATCTACCGGACGATGGTTCACGTCGATCGAAACAATTCTGCGAGTCTGAGGAAGTGGCAAAACGCTCGGCCTGATTCTGAGTAACTCCACGACCTCTACCACGTGAAGCTTGTTGGGGACCACCACGACCTCCTCGAGCTGACACACCATTATTCCTATCACGGAGAACCGGACAATTAAACTTCAGATGGCCCTCTCCTCGGCAATACGCACATTGATTATATCCCAACACAAAACGAGGTGCGGGAGAGTCATTTTGCATCTGCGATCTGGAGAACTGTGATTGCGATCTATTTGGCTGTTGCGAATCATTGAAATTTGAGCGCGGAGGATACGCTTGCTGCAATAAGACCTTAGTTTTAAGATCCTTTGTTTTCTTATCTGCACGTTCACTTTCCTCCTTTTCCCTATTTTCGTAATATTGGGCCGTAGCCAATATTTGAGCAGTGGTAGAAACAGCCCATGAACTCTCAGAATTTTTCAACTTATTGCTGAGTTCGGGCAACAAGTTAGATACAAACTTATCAACAAACAGTCGCTGACCACCCTCTGAACCCATGTCCTGGCCACTATGGTCAACAAATGCTTCCTCGAATCTCGTAAAGAAATCGGAAACGCTTTCATCCCTCTTTTGCTTGCACGCGGACAACTTGTCCCAATTAACGCGCATCGCCGGCATAAGCGTTTTCATAAGGGTAATTATCCTCTGGGGCAATTCCACAATAAGCTGCTCAGGCTTAGCCCCACCAACTTGCTGAGCGTCTGCCGCCGTAAGGGCAGTCCAATCACCGCCTAACTCGGCCGCGTGATTCTCGTGACGAATTTTCGCCCAAATCGGCTGAGGCACTACATTGCCAAACAACATGTCAATATCTGCAAGGTTCATAACAGTAGCATCCACCAATTGGGACAGCTCCTTATAATAACCCGCTGGATTTTTACGGGGATCAGGCAAAGTTTGCTTCACCTGTAAGACTTCCGATCGTTTCCAAGGGAGGTGTATCCACACTCTCTGAAAACGGCCTGGGACAGCAGGGTTAGCATTAGGATCACCTGGCATCCATACTGGGGGAACTTCCCGCATCGGATATTGACCAGGTTTTGCCATCCACTCTGCGGTCTCTTCCTTAAACAATGCTCGAGGTTGCACTGTACATCGAAATGATAACAAACGTTCTAGAGCTTCTCGAACCTTGTCACCTACGATCACACCAGTTGTAAACCGATGCTGGAGATCAGAAACCTCTGACGGTACATTATCTACCACATCATGATCCCACTCCTCCTTCAACGATTTACACAATTCCTCAAACACGAATCGTTGAGTGGGCGCATTAAACTGAGAAAATGTTTCAAACACTACACGCGAAGAGTATTTAACAGGATTACGAATCCATTTACGTGCCATTTTTACCAGCGATTCACGTTCCCTATCATCAGGAAGCTGACTGCGCCACTGAGCTGCATCTGAAAGAGTCGAGCCGAGTATTGGCCCAAAAAGCGGAGAATAAAGAGTAGCAACAGCAGTCAGGAGACGGCTACGAACAGAAGGAGAAGAGGAAGAAGATGCAGGCGCAGCAACAGTAGGGGTGGAGGCAATAGAAGTAGACGCGGCACCAGGAGTAGTGGGAACGACAGACTGAGGAGGGACTTGAAAAGGCGCAGTAGGAAGAGAAGCCGGTATCTGCGGCACAAGGGGATTCGGGAGAGCGGGAGGAATGGCGGGCTGACCAGCGGCCGCCAAAACAGCAGGTGGAGGAAGAGGTAGAATCACAGGGCCCAGAGTATCGGGAGCATAGGGAGGTGGTGATTTCAACAGATAAGACAATAGCGAATCCTCTACCGCTTCTTCTCCCGACTTATCGACATTAGACGGTAGTACCGGATAACATTTATCCACCGCCATATGATGAAGTCGAGCACTAACTTCCTGCTCTTTCTCATCTTTGTCTCGCTGATACTGTTCAGCATCTTGCATCACCGCAATAACGCCGTCTCTTTTATTTTTCTTACTCTGTTTCATTTCTTTCTGCTTGGCCTCTTTCCGCCATAACCGGAAGGAATCAAACATGGCCGGCCTAACCTTCTTTTAGCTTCCAAATTATCTAAAACGGCAGTTTCGAAACTACCATGAGATGGCCAACTAAGGACGCCATCATTTTTAGTGTAGCGGACCCAATATTCATTATACACGATAGGACCCACACCATGGCGACTATAGAGCTCGTAAATTGGAGTTCCAACCGGAGGTATCGGACATGAATCCTCCAGCCGGGAATCCGTTCTGCAACATTTGAAAAATCCAAACAAAGTACTACGGCTAGGCATCGCGCACACTAACCGAGTTTACAAACTTCAAGGGCTATCGAATTTATGATATCCTCGCAAAAAAAGTTTGCGAGACCCTCGGTTTTTGGCAATTGCAATCGTCAAATAAAACCCAACAACTAAGAACCACGAATGCTATGGTACCATGTAAACAACAAAGGAACACTGGGAGCGACCCACAAATACTTAACTGAAAGAACAATGGCGTCACCAGGAAGGCCCGTCTATCGTCTCGCCGTACAAAAGACTACGCCAGGCGCCAAAACAGGTCGACAGTCAGGGTATCAGTCCGTCGCAGCCGTCAGGAGGCGGGGATCTTCGCGGGAAAAGACGTCGGGCCACTTATTTCGACAACTGGATCGATGAAGCGGGGTGCACCTTCCCTCGGAGATTTCACACGAAGTTCCTCACGATCGTCGGGCTTTGGACCGGTACCGTTGATGTGGCCCCACAGTGGGCGCCAACTGAAGGACTGGGTTTTTCTAAGACCCAGCGGTGCCAGGGAACAACACCTGAAACCTTCGTGGGTTACCTGTTCTGGCGTACCAAACACAGAGACACGGGACACTTCCAGCGACGTCAGAGATCAGCGTTTATTTACTGCAGGGATACAGAGGTCACAAGAAGTACACAGCGTGTAGGTTCTCGGAGACTGCTTCAATTTGCAAAAGTGGATCGCTCCTTTTATACACGTTTTTCCCATAGAACAGTATAGTGAACAAAGATTACAACTCAGTTCCCATAATAAACTTCAAAAGGGTCGCGTTCATGTTTCAGGAGGCCGGAACATAATTACAACAGTATTGCCAGTTCTCAACTGTAAAAACATATCCTCTCTACAATAAAACACATTCCATCCTGATCGTAAACACATTAGGAGAAGGGGCAAGAACAGATGCAAAGAAAGGACAAGGATGCACAACAGGTTAAAGAAGAGTGTCGGGGGCAATAAAGGAAACTTGATAACGGGATCAGAGACACCGTGTCTAATGTATGCATGACTGAAACAATAGACCGGCACGGCAAGATGAGCCTTGAGCGGGGCCATCTGCCTTCGTCGTGTCGTTTCCCTCGTCATAAAATTCATACTCAAAGGAACACGTGTCCCTCGTGTAAGCTTGGGAGTCCCAGGGTCACGAAGCGGACGAAGTCCGTTCGCTGGCTACTTGAGGACAAGAAACAAAATGGATGCCGTATCTAAAATGGAACCCGAGGGTTCAGATGAACAAACCCCGAAAATAAGACGAACCATACGTGGTTGCGTAGCGAAACTGCGTACCCCCACTATACTCGTCATTTGCGGTTCGTAGATACCCAACTCATCCATATTCGTCACCACCCAAAAGTGTCGTTCCGTCCCACACGGAACCTCAATACTCAATCACCGCCAAGCAAAGCTGAGCTCAAACGCATCTATTGGGACTGGATAGATATCAGAGACCTTAGCAACCCAAACCTAGGAAAGCTCACGGAAGAGTTCTTTCAACATAAGCCATCTAGAGGGTTCGAACCCTACCTGGATGTAATTCAGACCCCAAGGGATAGGGCACTATATACTCAATTTAGATTTGGCTCGCTTCCAGTCCAGGAATTCACCGTAAAGTGGTGCCTCTCTGATCAGATTGTTACGAAATGCCCATCCTGCGGGATTACCAAAGAGAGTATTGCACATCTTATGTTTGTCTGCCTGCTTATGCTAGTGCTAGGTCCTGCTGGCTTGTGCTAATTTGTAAACAATTAGGTACTCTAGACCATCGAGTTGCCCTACGTATACTAAGAACTGACCCAAGAACACTATATGTTTGCGGAGTTGCGAAGTTCTTGGGCAGAGCATGGTTAATCAGGCTTAGGGCTATACGAAGGGCGTCTCAAAACCGACAAGGATTACCATAGAGCACGAACAAAGGATCATTGAAATTTGTAACAACATGCTTTGCCCTTGATAATGAATATTAATTATCTTAATTTTTATTATTTTAAATTGTATGAATCAAAATGGATTTGATAAGCATTAAATAGCTTTAGTTTTAGCTTTTGGGGGACAAATTGTATTGTTACATTTTTACTACTATGACTCGATGAATTGTATTTTTATTCAAAAAATTGTTTGTATTGTGATGCTTTTATGATTTTATATCGAAATAAAGCTATTGACTAACTGACTGACTGATAACAGGTATTTTACCACTACCCCAAGTCTGGTTCAGTGGTTTCTTAACTGGTAACCAGAAGCAGTTGAACGCCCAGGGTTGAGTGATCCTAAGGTGAAAGACCTCTATAGATTAGGGCTTGTGCTGGCGGGGATGGCCGGGCACCTCATTGCTCTGATGGCAGGGAGGCAATGCAACTTGTGGCCATCCTACTCTTGCTCCAGGCCCCGCTAACCTGGCATGAAACATGTCGACCCTATGCACCACACTAGCCCTAGAGGTTCATTATATCCAGTAGTGTTGATTAGTAAAGTAAGACTTTTGTCTCAGTTTAACTTAAGTTTTGTCTCAGTTAGGCTTAAGACCAAACTTAAGTTAAACTGAGACAAAAGTCTAACTTTACTACTCGTAAATGCCATTTGTGAATAAAGAAAGTCATAAAGTTAGACTTTCGTCTCAGTTTACCTTGGTGTATCAGGCCCTTTGTGTTTATTGTGTGCAGATAATAGCTACACATAAAAGAGTATTTCAAGTTGTTGAGGAACACCCTCATGCCTATCCTTTCTTGATGAAATGAACTCCATCAATTCTATGTATACCGTCCATATCAAACAATACACTATTGTTGTATTTAGAGCCTATGTTGTGGTCTAAGAGGAATGCAGAAACTGTTTTATTGACATGTTTCCTGAATTTGTTTATCTGTGGACAGAATCAGTTTGACCACTTCCAGTCCTGCCTTCGGCAAAAGTTGGAGAACACCAAAGTAATGCGTGGGAAACGTGCCATTGTTTTACCAAGGGACTCCTTCCTTAGGATTTCCAGTCCAACCCCAGTAATTGTGCCTATGTCATTTCTACCACAGTGCACAGTTATGTGGTTTGGATGTTGGCAATTCACAATGCTTTCAACTAAAGATGGCAATTGATGCCACTTTAATCCTCTCTGGCCAAGCCAAGTAATATCTAAGTTAGGTAAACCCAAGTCTCTGTCAATGCCAATCTTTGTAGCACTCTCTCTGGCTCAAAACACAAGCAACACTCTTATCATTTTGGAGGCAAACTGGAGTAGCATACAGGCGAAGGCTGTTGCTGAAAGAGACAGTTTTCAAAACGAGACAGTTACAAAGGAGGACAGGACCTAAATTAAATAAAGAACTGATTTGAATGGATGCTGTTTAATATGCAGGTAGCTAAAAGTAGGTAGTTATTTTGAGAAAAAAGTAAGTTACATTGGGGCATATCAACAACAACCGGCGATAATTATCTCTAAGCGCATTTAGCGCTAGGATAATTATCGCCAGCTAGCGTGAATTTTTATCGCCGAGATAGCGTGCTATTAGCAACGCTTATCTCAATAGCGATAAAAATCCTCACGCTAACAGGCTAACGTGAGATTATCGCTGGAAACCCAGCGATAATCTCACGTTACCTTGTTGATAGGGACAGGCAAACTTAGCCATGATATCCTCCTTCCATAGGATATCATGGCTAAGTCAGAAAAATACCAGACGTAAAAAAGCAGCGTTAACTGCGGTTAGCGCTGCTTTTTTTGTCTCTAACAGGGTTAGCGACATTCTTGATAATAGGAGAAATGTCGCTTAGTGACATTTCTCCTATTATTTTACTCTGGAACGCCCCCTTTGCATCTCATTAGAGATGCAAGGGGAAGCGTAGAGTAAAAGGGTGCTAACATGCAAATTTGCATGTTAGCACCCTGTTGTTGATAGGGCGCTAGTTTTATCTCTTCTTTTTTGGCTTTTAAAGCCAAAAAAGCAGAGATAAAGCCCTTGTTGATATGCCCCATTGTTTGGGATACGCTTATTATGCCAAACAGTCAACCACACCTGCTACAGTTCAATTTGTGAACCTTTGACCTAGTGCCAACAGCCATTGATCCAAACATGGTTACAATGGAAATGGAGCCAAAATTGATGGGGCGAAGGGTACAAAAAAGAGTAGATTGTAAATCTGAGAAGAAGAGTGGCATGGAAATCTTGCTCATTAGGGAGCGTTTGAGTTGCAATGTAGTATTTTTTACGAAGTACAGTATGAATGCCATGCACACACAGCAGATTGTTAAGTGGGCTTATGAGCTCCTATGTGGATTCAAGACTCTGCTGTGATATTACACAGGGATGGGGTCACACTGAACGCTGCGGGGGATTGACGAATCCGCACCAAGCCACTACCTAATTGAGCTTCTTAACAGGAGTCTCTACAAAGTGTTAAAAAACAGTGCTCATTTCGAAGTGGTATAACAAAAGTAAAATATGAAAGGAAGGTTATAATTTGATTACAACATCAGTATCACTGAAAGCAGAGTGGGAAGGGTTGCCATTAATGGTTTCTTTGTACTGAGAGTGGTGTACAATTCCTGTACTTTTGACTTCAGATTTTCACTGACGAGATTGTAACTGATACTGAGATAAACATTGGAGAACAGCAAAGAGATTACACAGGTATGTCAATTAAATGCACTTTTAAAAAGTATATGTATATAAAAGGTTATTCTTGTTTATAAGGTGCAATAAAATATGTAGGTTATACATGAGAGTAAAACGAAAAAGAAATGGAGGGTAGATGATGATATTAAGGAAATCCAGAGTGAGCAGCAAAAGAGGAATACAAATGTTTGGTTATTTTATTATGCTCCTATGAATGAATGTGTTTGGAAGTAGATGTGAGTGATTTATTACACTATTTAATTTGATAGTACGTAATTTGCATTCACAAACACAGTGAGGTAGGCACTCATAAGCTTAGTAACAGGGCCAAGATGGTACTTATGTATGCACCACCTACATAGATAGATAGACACTGACACACTGAGAGGGACATCAATAAAATCATTGACATATCAATGTATTCACTTAAGAATCTACTTACATACTCATTCCCACAGGTGTTCAGGCACTGTTTCATCCGTGCAGATACATATTAAGCTTTTCATGTACCAAGTACTCAGTCATAGGGAGATGTACAGAGCCATATACCCAGTTATACATGCAGTTGGCCCCAAACTGCCACTCTAATACCTATTTACAATACCATAGAGTCACTCACATACCCTGTCAGACAGCAAAAGAGGCTCTTACACATTCACTCACACTGTTATATACCACAATACTCACTAACACAGCAAGCAAGAAACTCATGCAACCACTTACATACACACTTACAGAACCACAAAGCCAGTCACACAGCGACATAGTTACTTACACATCCATTTAGACGCCCACAAAGAAACTAATACACACACTCAGATATGTACTCATGTACTGACACAACCACATCACCCATCCAGACAAGTAGCCCTTTTAAACATGCTTAGGGTTTGCTACTGCAGAGCCTGCATCTGCAGTGTTACTACCAGATGGACTTGACATTTAAAACCCCTTGACAAACCTTAAACGTTCCTTTTTTTACATATAGGTCACTCCTGAGCTAGGCCATAGGTAGCCCATTGGGCAGGATGCTATGTGCATAGTAGATAAGACATGTATTTTGAAGTTTTAGTGAGCTACGCACACATTTCCAGACCCATACACCCCATTATACATCCAGTCTCCCACCCACACTACAGCTGACATACAAATTTGCAAAAAGCATACAGCCAATGACACACCCAGTTAGACAGTGACAGAGGCATTTACACACTCACTCACATACCCACCCAGCACATATTTATCCCGCAGTATCAGTTGCACACACAGTTACATACCCTAATACTCACTAGCACAGGCAGTAAGTAATCTGTACAGCTACTTACATACACATTTATTGACCCATAGCATTTGTAAGAGAGCCAGTCACACAGTGAAATAGTTACTTACACATCAAGTGAAACTCCCACAGAGGAACTGATACATTCACTCAGATATGCACTCAAGTACTGATACAACCAAGTCACCCATCCAGACAAGTAGCCCTTTAAAAATGTCTCAGGCCTGCTACTGCAGAACCTGCATGTGCAGTTTTTCTGCCAGGTTAACTTGGCATGTATAACCCCTTCCCACACCTTAAACTCCCCTTCTATTACATATAAGTCATCCCTAAGGTAGGCCGTATGTAGGCTATGGGGCAGGATGCTAGGTGCTTAAAAGGTAAGATATATACTTTGAAATTTCAGTGAGTTACATGCCTACTTACCAACCCAAATGCCCAGTTATACATCTGGTCCCCCACCCATACTGCAACTCACATACCTATATACAAAAGCATGGAGCCACACATACAACCATTTAGACAGCTGTGGAAATGAGCCTTTTTAGGGGCCCACCAGTGCAGGGGTTCACCCTTCTCTGTCCATGGGTCCTTAAACCAACAAAGAAGTGATTGGCACTGAAGCTGGAATTCAAAGAACAAGTTTTAAAACTCATGAGTGAGACCACATCCATACAACACCCTCAAGTGTTCCAGGAGGTAGTGACTTGAATACACAGACCATGGGTCTTTTATACTGAGTTTGTTGCAAATTAAGCATGGAGACTCAAATAGAAGGTACATTTCTTCACAAAAATAGTTATCGACAAACATGGGCAGATGGATATCACTTAGTCAGCAAATTGGTTGGGGAAACAGAACTGCTTACATCAGTAAGACATGATGGACAGTTACATTTTCAAACAGGTGCGTTCTAGCAGCTACAGGCCTCTCTGAGCTCTGAGCCTGGCCTCTGCCCACCCCCACGGCCTTATTGCACCACAATGAAACAATGTCCAAGCCATACAATTTGGAAAAGAAGGGGCAGACAATGGCTGCAATATCTCACAGGCCTCTCCTCTAATAGTGACTGCCTGTCAAAGCTCACCTCCCACCAGTCCCCACATTGAGATTAGTGGCTACACCTTTCATGCAGTTATGCATCAATGGGGGGCATTTGCTAGCTCCTGTCCAGGCATGCAAAGCAACTGCAGCCTCATCCACCTGCAAGGGCACCTGTGCTACCACAACCAGGCAACAGCCAATACATGACCATCTGACCCCTGCCAGCATTGCAGCACAGGCGTTACTACCCAGCTAAGATGCCCGCCTGCATGGGCACCAATGCCTAGGCAACTGGCGACTAAGCTATCAACCCTGCCACCACTATCAACAGGTGCATCGGGTACACAGCCTAAATGGCATCCATCTTGGCATGGGGCATTTTGCAGTCCTTGAAGCCCCGCCCAATGAAGCAGCCTGATGGAAAGACTAGGGCAACCGGCTGGAGAAATATTTTGCTGCCCTTGACATCTCTGATGAGTGTAAAAGATCACTCCATTTACATTTGACTGTAGCAGACATCCACAAAACTTGCCTGATGAAAATGAGGAAAACTTGGCTCAATTCATACAGGGTTGTGCCTTGTCCATGCTCCAAGAGCAGATCCTTCAAACTCCCAACATGCCAATGAAGGACATATTTGCAGTGGGTTGATCGAAAGAGCTGTCCAAGGTCAGGGCATCGCACATGGAAGCGGTCTTACAACAATCTGTGAAAAACCATTCAGTCAATAAAATCAATAAAGATGCTCCAAAAACCCAAGACAACAGAGACCACACACTCATGTTGGTGATGCGGAGGTCCATGACTACACCTTGGCAAATGTCCTGGCTGGAAAAAGATGCTTGGAATGTGGCAAGCTAAATCATTTTGTGAATGTGTGCTGCTCAATCCAGAAGTCAGCGAAACCTTAGCAAAAGAAGGTGCTAGCAGTCAACGCAGCAACAGAAGTCTCAAAAGACAGCGATATGTATGATGATGACCAAGGAACAGTGCATGTTATTCATGCAGTCAAACCAGTCTCCGAGCACCCCTGGTGCCCATTCCAGATGCTGACTCCTCCTCCAGTGTGCCCCAGTTATGGTGCCCATAGACATGTGAGCCTGCATCAATCTGATGGCCACAGAAAACTAGGAATCACTGCCAACACCACCAGCTTTCCAGCCCATGAAAATAAGTGTCCATGGATTTGGAAACACAATACCTTTGCAAATATCAGGAGTGTTCAATGCTAGTCTTAGCCAAGGTATACATCTCAAAATAAGCTATGGGTTTCCAACTTGGCTACCAGACAGCTTAGGATCTTGGTCTTTTCCAGTTTGCCTTCTCTATCCATGCAGCTGAGATGGACATGTTGCTGCAAGAGTTCTCCCTGCTATTTCAAGAACTTGGGTTCCTAAAGAACAAATCAGTGTGCCTTCACATAGACCAATTAATCCAACAAGTCACCCTCCGCCACTGATGGCTGGCATTCAAACTGCAAAAAACGATGGATTTAGGCCCAGATCTCTGTACTGGGGTGAATGTATGAGTTTGTTCTGCATTCTGTCCATCAATTGTTGATTTTGCATTTGTCACCCCGAGTGGGAAGGGTATGCTCAGACGTGAGTCCCTTGCTCTCCATGCCACTGGAATCAAGCTATCCTGGCTGACGAGGGCTGAAAGCCCGAAACCGGTCCTAGGATGCTTGTTTCCAGTCCAGGGAGGACCTGGCTTGGCAGTTCGGGCTGGACTGTTCCCATGGGGCACAGGGTCAAGACTGATTTGCATATGGCTGGGTTCAAACTGGAATGGCATGGTGAGCAAAAAACGATGGATTTAGGCCCAGATCTCTGTACTGGGGTGAATGTATGACATTGTTCTGCATTCTGTCCATCAATTGTTGATTTTGCATTTGTCACCCCGAGTGGGAAGGGTATGCTCAGACGTGAGTCCCTTGCTCTCCATGCCACTGGAATCAAGCTATCCTGGCTGACGAGGGCTGAAAGCCCGAAACCGGTCCTAGGATGCTTGTTTCCAGTCCAGGGAGGACCTGGCTTGGCAGTTCGGGCTGGACTGTTCCCATGGGGCACAGGGTCAAGACTGATTTGCATATGGCTGGGTTCAAACTGGAATGGCATGGTGAGCAAAAAAACGATGGATTTAGGCCCAGATCTCTGTACTGGGGTGAATGTATGACATTGTTCTGCATTCTGTCCATCAATTGTTGATTTTGCATTCAAACTGTGGCCTAAGTTGAACAGGTGTGAAAACAACTTAAAGAGGCAGGAATTATTGAGAAAGTCACAGACCCACCCCCTGGCTATCCCCCATTGTGGTTACTAAAAAATAAAACATCCTGAGGTTATAAGCATATGTGTCAAAATGAGAATACCCAACCAGGTAACCAAACAAGAGATACATTTGATGCCCACTACCGATGATATCATTGAGTTACTAGCTGGTTAAAAATGGCTCTCTAAGATAAACCTAAGGATGGGGGTACCAACACATACCCCTGCACCCCTGCACCCCGACTCACAACACATAACTACTATGTCGACGCATGTGGGGTAGTGGCAGTACTAGAGACTGAATTTTGGTATCTCCTGCACCACATAGACTTTTCATAATATCATTATAAAAATATTCTCAAGGCCTCATGGTGTGCCGAACGACAGTGACATTATCCAGGTGCATGTCCCTACCATTGAGACCCATTTGACGCAGGTGCATTTGTTTTTCCTCTGGTTACAAAATCATGGTCTAACCCTCCACAAGAAGAAGTGTGAATTTCTCCTTTGGCTATCACTTCATGAAAAGCGGAGTTGCCACTGGCCCAGAAAAAGTATGAGATATATGAGAGACATCATCCCCCAAATCAGTGTTCAGAGTCCGAAGCTTTCTGGGGATGGTCACTTATTGTGGTCATTTAATACAGAACGTTGCTGACCTCACAACACCACTCCTAGAGGTCACCAGAGGCTCAACCTCCTGGGTCTGGGGTGAATCTCAAGAGATGGCATTCCAGAAAATGAAAGAAGCGCTGTCTGCAAAAAGCATGCTTGCATACTTTGACATCTGGAATGGGCTCCAGTTGCATAGACAAGATGCAATACCGACTCCGACTGAACAAAAGTACTTGCAGATCAAGAAAGAGGCCATTTCGGTGCAGAGGTGTACTGAGTGCCAAGTAACCAGCCTCCCAGACCAACTAGCTCTGTTGCTCATTGAGGAAGGCCTAAGTGTCAAGTGGCAAAAAGTCCTCTGATTTCAGCAGCCTCCCAACTGATAAATATCTGGAAGTCAAACTAATATCTTCTACATCAGATTTCATTCCAAAGATGGAGAAGATCATGATGCCGCATGATATCCGGACTGACAATGGATCCCCATTCGACAGCAGCAATGGGGTGGATACCCAACACCAACGAATCACACCATGGTTACCCAAAGCCAATAGGGAGGCAGAATGATTTGTGCAGACCCTAAAGAGAGTGATCTGCATAGCAGAGGCAGAAAAGGAAAGCAAGGAGATTGCAGCTAGCATGCTTCCTCATCTCGAGTGAGTGCTGGTACCGAAACTCATTCTCATGTGGCCTGGCCTTTGCCTGCCCACGTGGCCTTATCGCACCATGATGAAACAATGCCCTAGACATGCTCCACTCTAAAGGGGGGACAGACAATGGCTGCAACAGCTCGCAGGCATCTCCTCTAACAGTGGCAGGCTGCCAAAGCTCACCTCTCACAGGGCGCCACAAGCGTGTCAGTGGCGAAGACTAACATGTGCAGTTAGGCCTGAGGTGGGGCATTTGCCAGTACCAGTCAAGGCCTCCAGAGCAACCCCAGCCTCATCTGCCTGCGGGGGCTTCTGGGCTACTGTACCCAGGCCACAGCCACTACATACCCGTCTGGCCTCAACGTGTTCTCCCTACACAAGCAAGCCACAGATATCTGGAACCTCCTCAACACCCACACGCCTGACGTCGCCTTCCTCAAAGAAACCTGGGCCAACGCAACTCTGCGCCAAACATCACCACAGCGCTCTATGACGGATACAAGATCATGCGGAAAAACTGTCCCATCCACACAGGAGGGGGCATTGCCATAGTCCACAAAAACACTCCTCGCATGACAACCACCGGCCTTGATGACACTGCTACCCCCATGGAGCACCTCCACTTCCACTTCCAGTTCCAGCCAACCCTAAAACGACTCTCTGAGTAACCCTCATCTACAGGCAGCCCAGCCCCCAAGCCCCTTTCACCGACACCATCACCGACCTCATCGCACACTATGCTCTTGCCTCCACAGACTACATCCTTCTCGGAAAATTCCACCTGGAAAACCACTATGACCCCAACACCACCACCCTCTTAGAAACCTTTGTCAACATAGGGCTACAGCAACTTGTCACTGGCCTCACGCACACAGCGGGACACACGCTCAACCCCATCTTCACAGAAGGAAACAACATCTTCTACAGTCACACCACGGAACTCCTCTGGACAGACCACCATTGCATCCTCCCAAAACCTCTGCAGCAGACTCACCACCTTCTTTCACCTCAAGATTAAGATGATCTACGACAACTTCGACAACCAAGATCTCTGCACCACCCCAGCTTCCACCCCCAGCGATGCCACCCAACAGACACTGCCCACCTGGACCCCATTCACGAACAAAGACACAAGAAAGACCATGAAGAGCATTCACTCAGCGCATTCACTGACCCCTGCCCATCCCACATCTTTCAAAGAGCCGCCATGGCCGTGGTAACTGAACTACGCTAGACGATCAACTGCTTCCTTGAAACTCCACATTCCCTGACAACTGTGGTAAATAAAAATTCCTTTACCGGGACTGAATTTGATACAGAAACATTATAAAATAGCTCAGTAAAATGAGAGGCAGAATCCGTGATATTAGAGTTTCGGAATGGGCTTTATTCCGGTGATCGATTATAATCGGATGCTTCAAGTTCCATCACCACGGGGTTTAGGAAGTGAAGTACATACTTTATTGACAAGAAGTAACTTTTATAGTACATACATTATAATGAAGTGAATACAGTAGGCGTAACAATTGATAAGGACATTGACGTTTGGTCTGTGTAACCGAAAATGGGTGTAATAATGAGTAAAAAGGAACATGATTGGTTGTGATGTAATACATAGGTGGATCTATAAGATAATACTTGGCATAGATGCGCGCGCAGCAGTATGACGTATAATTGACGTGTAACTAGGGGGTGACGGGGACTTGACATTTAGCTCTACATGTGGAGACAAGAAGTCTGGGGGGTCAAGTCAACCTAATCCCAAATCATATCTAACATCCTATGTTTAAAGAACTATGTTATCCATAAAAGAAGGACTCTCGGACAGAATCTATTCTATACTGACTGTGCGTGCGTGTACAAGCGTCTAAGTGTCTACACTGAATGCGAGGGGGTAGGAATATTCCATGGTAACAGGGCTATGGATTACTTGCATGAGGACAGAGAAGATGGGCCTTTTTGCTTGGTAACTGGAAGAATGTTTACTTAAACTACTAGGCAGGAATGCATCGGCTGAGGGGGAGGCAGATAATTCGAAGGTGAAATACAGTTCTTGGCAGAGAATGGGCTGATGTCAGGCTTCGTGAGCTGCGCAGAGAATGAGACAAAGTTCATGGTCACAGATGCAGGCTCAGACTGGAGCTTTCAGAGGCAGAAGGCAAGAAGAGTTCGATGACAGAATCAGGGCCTACTTGCCTGGACTGTAAAATGGCATAAGTGAGCCATATAAAGGCGGTGGCCTTTCGTACTTAGGAAGGGAATATCCGGCCTATTCATGGCGGATCTGACAGAGGGCATGTTGACGGTGGACGCACATGTGTTTGCGTCTTCATAACTGGAACTGGAGGGAACATACATGTACTTGTGATTTATACATGAAACCGTTGGGGTCCAAGATAGGGGACATAACTGATCAGAAAAATCCATATTTCCACATTCCCTCCTTGTCCCCTACTTGCCCTTCAAGAGATATCAATCTTCATCAATCCATCGATTTGTTCATGGAGCATCATTTCTTCTTCTTTCTTCTTCCTGGGTCTTGAGTGAAAACCTTGATGTGGAATACACGATGTGGCACACAGACCACAAATCGCTGGTCCACATTGCAGGCATAAGCAGCAACTGAATAGTATGAGAAGGCCAATACCTAGGAAGGATAAAACTCTCCATCCCCAGGCTGATACCGCATTCCAAAACCAACTGGACCAAGTCCAAGTGCCTGGGTTCTGGTGTATCTGGCTTACAATCTTATGAAGGCGAGTGATGGCTTTATATACAGATGGCGAATTTTCTGGTATGAATACGCAGCAGCTTGATCCGATGACCCTACAAGCTCCGCCCCTATCAGCCAGGATGACGTCAAGGACAAGAAGATTTTGAAGCACAACAATCCGCATAGCAGACTGCTCTTCCGTTAAATTGCCTAAGGCGGAAATAGTCTCATTCACTACTGCTTCAAGGGTTCTAGTTAATCTACGTATCAGCTTACTATTAGTAACAGTACCTATATAGGGAAAGATGCCTTTATTAAAATCTACATACTTGTCCCATGCCGTCTCAGTGTAATCGACAATGGGGAGATCTCTCCGTTCTCTGTTGTGTACTAAATGAATATTTCTGTAATAATCAGGAGGAGCTAGGAAAACAGGTGGCAAAAGGAATGCAATGTAGCAGGTACCATCCCAATCTAGAGGTAGACGCATATATGCAGTCTGACCACATAGAAAGTAGGAGTGGCGAGAAGCTCTAAATGAAGATTTTCCTTGATCACTGAATTCTACTATAGTAGTGCATTGACTATGGCCCATATGTATGGAACCAACCTTTCTTACACACAATTCACCTTTTGCTGGGAATACTGACATGGTGGGTAAGACTAGCTCAACTTCGGATACGGCATTTAGAATCATGAGATTAGGTGTAAAATTACCTAATCCATACACTTCATTTTCTAGATCAGTTCCTGTTCTTTTGGGGCGACCCTCCTTGTCAGGGTAGCAGACTTTGAGTAAAACTAGGTTCAGGTTTCCCCATATCCAATGATCTTGGTAAACTGCTGTGTCTGAGTCTATGGAATTGATTAAACTGAACCATGCTCCACAGGAGCCATTGTGTGTAAATGGGTGTGGAAAGAATGGCAGGACTCCTTCATAATTCTGATAGGGAGGGAGTCGGCCACACACCCAACAATTAGTAGCATTACTAGTCTGATGGGAATGATGTAACATACTAATGAAAGTGTTATTGCGCAGCGCAAGTCTATAGGACAATTCATGCGGAGGTAAGTCACTAAAAGAATGTTCAGCAGCAACATTATAAACATGTCTAGAAATAGGGTAATATATGTGCAACAACATACTCGAATAATTATTAAAAGACTCAATAAAAACAAAATTAATAATGTCACTATGCAGTGGCTACGCAGTGATTTACAATACGCCTGTCGTTTCAACATTTTTCGGGTATTTTCTCTACTCAGGTCCAAGGGATACATGTCAGAGACAATTCAACCGCTTCACCTTGGAGAGGACTTAAACAATCAAATTGCTCGACTTGGTGGGCCTAAGCTTTAGTTTGTAATTTTCAGATTTGTTCGGTTCAACAAAAGGGAGTTTTGTATCAGTCTGTGGAGGAGTGCAGGGCACAATGTCTATATCCGAGGATAGTCCATGACATTTCTTGATGTGGCTTGAATGAATCCAGCCCTTGCGGCCCTCGATCTTCACGGCTGTTCTTGTGGTCAACAGGACCAACTTGGGTGCTTTCCACCTGGGCTCCAGCTGAGTCTTTCGGTCGAAATTCCTCACAAAGACAAGATTACCCGGAACAACGTCATGGGGTTTTACCTCAGTGTTGTCGGGAAAGGCTGCAGCTACCTGTGAACGAGAAGATTGTAGTGCAGACATCAAGGAAGCCAAGTAATCTGTCAGCATATTACAGTCAATATCAGTTATTTTGCGTGGTATAGGCGTCCCCCACATATTTGGTGGTCTACCGAAGATCACCTCATACGGGGATAGCCCTGTTCGAGAGTGTGCTACCATTCTCATGTAAAAGAGTGCAACTGGTAACGCTACTACCCAGTCGACACCTTTCTCTCTGCATATTTTGGACATTCTAATTTTCAGTATCTGGTTATGTCTTTCTACGAGACCTGCTGCCTCGGGGTGTCGGACACAGTGGAATTTCCACTGATAACCTAACAGAAGTGAAACGTGTTTCATTAATTCGGATGAGAACGGCTGGCCGTTATCTGAGTAAACAGCACGTGGTAAACCGTATCGTGGGAAGAATTCTCGAACCAACTGTTTGGCAGTAGTCGGGGCAGTGTAATCTGAAACCGGGTATGCCTCCGTCCAACGGGACAGAGCGCAAACAACTACGAGAACATATTTGAATCCTCGACATCGTTCCATCTGGATATAATCCATCTGTAGGACTTCAAAAGGGTGATCAGGAGGATGAAATCCACCCTGTTCTACGGGAACACTTTTTCCTGGGTTGAACTGGCAACAGATCATACAGGTACGGACCTTTTGTTTGGCTGCTGCTCGTAAATGTTTATTAAACCAAATGTGTTGAATGCTGTCTAGCATAGCTTTTTCTCCTAGATGTGCCGGACTATGTATAGTGTTAATTATAACTTGGACCATTGAATCAGGAAGGAACCATACAGACTTTTCCTTCATCATCCATCCTTGGTCCGTTTGGATCCCTCCTAATTCAGTCCATTTCTTTATTTCGTCTGGTGTAGCATGTGTCTGTATGTCAATTACGTCAAGAGTAGGATCTTTAACTGTCATACAATGTGTCGGCATCGGGACTATTGTCTTTGTCATGTCGGGAGTTTGAGTTTGAGCAGTCTGTTTAGCCGTTCTGTCGGCTAGATCATTGCCTTGGGAAATGATATCAGTAACTTTCGTATGAGCTTTACATTTCATAATTGATATTGCAGTAGGTAGATGTATTGCATCTAATAAGGCATGAATGAGGGGTCCGTGCTGAATGTGGGCACCGTGGGAAGTTAAATAACCTCTCTCTCGCCACAGCACGCCAAAGTCATGTACAACTCCGAATGCATAACGTGAATCAGTGTATATGTTGACTTTTTTATTCGTGGCTTGAATACAGGCTTGTGTCAGAGCGATGAGCTCTGCGGCTTGAGCTGACAAAGTATTTATACGATTAGTTTCAATGACTTCAGTATCTGTTGTGACTGCGTAGGCGGCTACTAACTCTCCTGTATTTGTTCTCATGCATGAACCATCTACATACAAGGTCAGGTCTGGATCTGACAATGGGACATCTGTCAAGTCTTGTCTGGGTTTTGTCGTTATAGTAATAACTTCAATACAGTCGTGGGCTAGTGGGTCTGTTCCGACTACTGGTAAAAGTGTGGCAGGATTCAATGTGTTACAGCGTCTGATTTCTATATGTGGCTGAAACAATGTAAGCTCGTATCCTGTAAGTCGCGCTATAGTCAAGTGTTGTGTTTGCGTTCTATTTACAAGAACCTCTACTGCGTGTGGTACTTGAACTGTCAATGGATGTCCTAACACTATGGCATCGCTTTGTCTGATTGCTAAAGCTGTTGCTGCTACTGATTTTAGGCATGCAGGCAAAGCCTGAGCTACGGGATCTAATGTACTAGAAAAATAAGCACATGGTTTGTGTGCTCCTGCTTGATCCTGTGTGAGTACTGACAAGGCAGTACCTTCTCGTTCTGTAACAAAGAGTGTAAAATGTTTTCTGTAACTTGGCGTTGCTAAAACAGGT
Source organism: Triturus cristatus (assembly GCF_964204655.1). Classification (NCBI taxonomy): domain Eukaryota; kingdom Metazoa; phylum Chordata; class Amphibia; order Caudata; family Salamandridae; genus Triturus; species Triturus cristatus. The sequence goes on from NC_140583.1 coordinate 150,833,700, forward strand.
GCTTGACATAAAGTTTTCTTTAGGCTTTCAAAAGCTTGTGTATGTTCTTGAGTCCAAGGGAGAACAGTCGATGTGGCTGCCTCCTGGGTTGTCAACTGAATGAGTGGTTTTGCTAGAAATGCATATTGCGGGATCCACTGTCTACAGTATGAAGTGAGGCCTATGAAAGCCCGCACCTCCTTTTGTGTCTTGGGTATTGGCATGTTAGCTATTAACTGAATGCGGTCTGGTGTAAGCTGCCTTCCCTCCTTGGACAGCGAGTGTCCAAGATAAATAACTCGCTGGACACAGAATTGCAGCTTAGAAGGGGACACCTTGTGCCCTTTTTCGGCTAGAAATTGTAAAACTGTCAGTGATGCTTTTTCACATTCAGGTTCGCTTCGGGCGGTGATCAGCAGATCATCGACGTATTGAAGCAGAGCAGTGTTAACTGGCATGTGGATACTGTCAAGTTCTCGTTTCAGTGCTTGGCTATAGATGCTGGGGCTTTCTGTAAATCCTTGAGGTGCGCGGGAGAATTTAAAGCTACGTCCATTTAAACTAAATCCGAACAAATATTGGCTTTCCGGATCTATTGGGACGCTGAAAAAGGCATTCTTGAGATCGATTACAGTGAAGAATGTCGCTTCGGAATCAATAGCTGTCAGTAATGACGAGATATCTGGGACCACAGGGAATTGTGGCACAATGCATTTGTTTAACTCGCGCAGATCAATAACCAATCGATATACTGGCGGGGCCTTCGGATCTGTTCGTTTAAGAATCGGTATTATCGGTGAATTACATATATTGGAGTCTGTTTCCACAACTACTCCTTGGGCAATGAGCTCGTCAATGATTTGTAATAAAGCCACTACAGCATCTGGTGGTAACTTGTATTGTCGCATTCGTGGTAGCACCACTCCTGCCTTTAATGTGACTCGATATGGTGTAATATTCATGCATCCAACATCAGTAGGGCCTTGTGCCCATAGACGTGTAGGTAAAATCTGTAATCGGGGATCCATGTCTCTAGACACATAGTGACCTTTAAAATCACGTAAAAACAATCTTACTCCTTCCGGAGAACAACATATAATAGCTCCTAGAGCTTTTAACGTTTTTATTCCTAATAGATTTTCTGGACATGATTTAGTAAGCAATAAATCTGTAGTTCGGGTCAAAGGTCCTATCGTAAGTGGCAGAGGTTGTGACACTTCATTAACAATAGGTTTTCCTGAAAAACCAAGGGAAATATTCTGTGAGCCTGAGAGGGGTGCCCCTGGAACTTCACTATGTTTTATGGTCGTTCGACTTGCCCCTGTATCGAGTAGAAATTTTCTATCTTGGCCTAATAATTCACTATGTACATAAGGTCCTTCTTGGTCTACTGGGATTTCAATAAGGGGTAAGTCAACTTCCCTCTCTAGGCTTGTTCATGCGTAACGCTGATACTCGGGATATTCATACTGTGCGGTCTGATACATTTGTCGTGTTGTTGTTTGTGTGGCAGCAACAGGCAATGGGGGTGCAGCTGGCACAAACTGTATTGGCTGTTGTGCGGCTGGCATGGCCTGGGCATGCTGCATAGCTCCTTGTTCATTCTGATCTTGTCTGAGTGGCCGTGATCTTTCTTGTGTTTTACCTATGGCGATATTATGTTTTAAAACTGGACAATCGTGCACGTAATGGCCTGGCTTTTTACAATAATTGCATGTCCCTTTTACAGGTCCTGCTGAATCGGAATGTGTCATACCCCTTTTATGCCCTTCAGCTGGAACTGTCTGGGAAACTAACATTTTCATTTTCGTGTCTTTCATGCGTCTGTGTTCATGTTCTTGTTCCTCTCTAATTCTATTGTGATGGTACTGTAACATTTGTAACATTTGTGATGGAGTGTTACCTTGCCAGGTACTCTCGAATTTTAATACTCTATTCTTTACTGGGGGCAGAGCATTTTCTACTAATTTTGTTACAAACAGATGTGGGTATGATTCGCTACTTGCTTTTATGCCACTATTTATACCAAAGCATTTTTCAAATCGGGCATAGTAATCACTAGTGTCTTCATCTTGCTTCTGCTTACAGGCTGAAATTGTACCCCAATCTTCCTTTTTCGTAGTTAATAAACGTGGCAGTACCTGTACTAGTAATCCTGGTAATGCCTTAGTTTTGTCCCCAAGCCCTGCTCCTGCAGTTCGGGCCTTTTCTTCAGCTTCTAACACTGACCATTCTATCTTTTGGTCTCCTACCTCCCACTCTTTTTCCTTGAGTTTTTCATAAATGCCAGCAGGCATCAATACCTTTAATATTGTCATAATGTCGGGGTAGGTATACTCTCCCATGAGTAACATGTCTTTAATTTCTCGGTGAAAACCCGCTGGGTCTTTGTCATGACTGGGTACCACCTTCTTCATTTGTAACAATTCTATTTTCGATATGGGCGTATATACAAATACGCGTTTAAACTGATTGTCCTCACCCTTTATTGGGTGCACTTCTCGTAAGGGATTCTGTCTATCTATGTGATACGTAGTTCTTTCCTTGACGGACAATGGGACATGTTCTGAACATACAAAAAGAATATACTGCTTTCTTGATTCTAGAATTTCTTTTATTAATTCAGTACCTGGACCTCTCCATTTATTCATAAGTAATTCAGTCAGTATGTCAGGCAAGGGACCAGGGTCCGAATGCTGACTCCGATATAGTATAATGAGTTGTTGAATCATATAAATCCCAGCTAACCTTTGTTCATCTGGGGTAAGATTCAAAAATGTGCGTACTACTGTATCATCACTATATTTTCCGGGACTGTCCACCCAATGGACAGCTGCCCTGGCTAAATCTTGTTCATCCATAGAATCGAGGAAATGATAACCCCTTCGTTCTCGGAGTAGTTTGTCGGCGGTTTGGAACGAATGCTCGTTAGACCTTATATTAATTATAGGTATTTGAAAATTCCTGTTATTATCTAGACATATCGGATGTATTGAGTCAGTATGATATCTAGTCTGATTCCTATTACAAGATCTTCCTTTACCTACATAGGCTATGGTGTCCGACTGTCCTGTGGGCAGTCCTGACCCTTCTTCCTCGTTTTGTTCGAACTCGTCTACCTCTAATCGCTCTTCGTGTAGGCGTTCTATTTCTTTACGGATCTTTCGGCACATGGCTATTATACAATTTTGTTTATCATGTCTCCCTTCCGATATATTCTGGCTCCATCTTGTAAGAATTTTCATTGCTTCCGGGTCTACCCCCGGTCGGTCTTGATTTCTGATCACACAGTTTATGAGGAAACGTAACAGTTCCCCCTGTATCTCTACTTTCTGGTATTCCATAGCTCTGTAAATACATTCTGGATCTCGCCCCGTTTGGACAAAATGATATATATTATCTAGATGCGCAGTCATTCCTGGTAACTTCGCTAAATACACTGCGGCTCGTCTGATACGCAATGATGCTAGGGTCATTTCGTCCTCTTTTCCAGGCACCGGGTCATATCTACAATCTATAAGAAGTTCCTTAAGCGCACGGGCACTAAGGAGTTTGGGTGTACGTGAATGCGCTGACTCTTGAAAAGTAAGTTTATTTATTCTGGGTGGCGTAGAAAAGATATTGGTAGCTCCTCCCGCGGCCCCATCTGGGGCGTCGGGTGTAAAAGGATTCGTCGAACGTGACACAGCAACTACAGGTGTGGACACAGCCATAGAAGTAGCTGTAGGAGCGGATACAGAAACAGATGTGCTTGCCGGAACTTGTGACTCGATTTGTTGCTGTAGGGATACGGGCACTGGATCTTGGCGTTGAACCTCCCTGGTATGTGGTCTATGTGGGGCGGAATTAGCATACTCGGGAGCTGCGTCATCTAAATATGAGGAAAGAAAAACATCTTCTGCGGTTCTAGGATGCCCCTTAGGATGTACCTTTATTGGGAACAATGGGGTTGGCAAGTCTTTTGGTGTTTCTGGAGTAGCCTTAGGTAATCCTTCGGCCAGGAGGGGATACATACCATTCATAAGGGCATTTCTTTGTCTGTCTACTTGTTCTGATTTCACTCGGATACCTTCCTCAATTAATAGATTCTCTCGAACTTTATTGGAATTCTCTTTACTCTTCTCTTCCTGTCTACGTGCTTTTTCTGTTCGTCTATGTGATTCTTTACGCCATAATTCAACGGCGTCTTTCTGTGACTGTCTGACTTTTCTTTTCCATAACTCTTCCTCGACTTTCATGATGCACTCTGCATCCCAGGTCCCCGCTGTGGGCCACCTCTGACTTTCTGGTAATCCCTTGGTATAGTCTACCCATAAATCAAGAAATAATATAGCGTCTAAGCCATGTTTGTGATACATAAAGTGCCCTGGAGTGTCCCTAGGAGGAATAGGGACGGCTTCTTCGAGAACCCCTTTTCTGGTAGTGATCTGTCTTAATTTCGAAAAGAGCGGCATATTGAGAACTGACCTTATACTTGATTTTGACCTGATACTTGAATTTGAACAGACTTAATACAATAAACACGATAATGAACAGTCATTCATACCACGATATACAGAACATACTTAAACACTTTAAACTTTTAACATTAAACCTTTAACTGAAACAACAATGATGATCGTCTGCATAACTAATCACCAAGCTTAATTCTCGACAATAACTAGACAATAACTAGATACTTCGGAATACTTCGGAATACTTGATATACTGCTAAACAGTACAGATACACTGCTAAAACAGTGCAGACCGGATTTGTGTACCCAAACCCGTCTTGACCAGCACAACCTATGTGCACGTCAGAAATGCCTCCCCAGCAATGGTACTCACCGGGTAGCTTCGGAAACGGAAGGCCTCAGTAACTTGAACTTGAACCGGACTGGACTCGACTCGACTCGACTCGTCGGACACTGGGCTTGACTTCGGACTGGTGGGTCTCTGTATACCTCGGATCTTGCTCTCTCAGCTAGGCTCTGGTCGGGATACTTCGCACTTCTCACCGCCTCGTCTGGGTGTTGATCGCAGTCTCAGTCGCCCCCGCTTGACCGGAGGGAGATACAGGAAATCCTGCTGGTACGCGTTATTGTCCGTCCAGCTGTGGCAGGAGACCGGGCCTGCAACGCACCGCCGGCGCGTGAGATGAGAAAGTGTCCCTATTCGGGCGCCATCATGCGGTAAATAAAAATTCCTTTACCGGGACTGAATTTGATACAGAAACATTATAAAATAGCTCAGTAAAATGAGAGGCAGAATCCGTGATATTAGAGTTTCGGAATGGGCTTTATTCCGGTGATCGATTATAATCGGATGCTTCAAGTTCCATCACCACGGGGTTTAGGAAGTGAAGTACATACTTTATTGACAAGAAGTAACTTTTATAGTACATACATTATAATGAAGTGAATACAGTAGGCGTAACAATTGATAAGGACATTGACGTTTGGTCTGTGTAACCGAAAATGGGTGTAATAATGAGTAAAAAGGAACATGATTGGTTGTGATGTAATACATAGGTGGATCTATAAGATAATACTTGGCATAGATGCGCGCGCAGCAGTATGACGTATAATTGACGTGTAACTAGGGGGTGACGGGGACTTGACATTTAGCTCTACATGTGGAGACAAGAAGTCTGGGGGGTCAAGTCAACCTAATCCCAAATCATGTCTAACATCCTATGTTTAAAGAACTATGTTATCCATAAAAGAAGGACTCTCGGACAGAATCTATTCTATACTGACTGTGCGTGCGTGTACAAGCGTCTAAGTGTCTACACTGAATGCGAGGGGGTAGGAATATTCCATGGTAACAGGGCTATGGATTACTTGCATGAGGACAGAGAAGATGGGCCTTTTTGCTTGGTAACTGGAAGAATGTTTACTTAAACTACTAGGCAGGAATGCATCGGCTGAGGGGGAGGCAGATAATTCGAAGGTGAAATACAGTTCTTGGCAGAGAATGGGCTGATGTCAGGCTTCGTGAGCTGCGCAGAGAATGAGACAAAGTTCATGGTCACAGATGCAGGCTCAGACTGGAGCTTTCAGAGGCAGAAGGCAAGAAGAGTTCGATGACAGAATCAGGGCCTACTTGCCTGGACTGTAAAATGGCATAAGTGAGCCATATAAAGGCGGTGGCCTTTCGTACTTAGGAAGGGAATATCCGGCCTATTCATGGCGGATCTGACAGAGGGCATGTTGACGGTGGACGCACATGTGTTTGCGTCTTCATAACTGGAACTGGAGGGAACATACATGTACTTGTGATTTATACATGAAACCGTTGGGGTCCAAGATAGGGGACATAACTGATCAGAAAAATCCATATTTCCACACAACTGGTAACCCACCAAAGTCAACCCCCTCCTGAAGAAACCCGTCGCGGACTGGACGGACCCCAAGAATCTCAGGCCCATCTTCCTTTCACTGCCAAGATAATCAAAAAGGCCATCAACACCCAGCTAGTAAACTTTATAGAAGCCAACAACATCCTGGACATCTCCCAATCCCCCCACAATAGAAATGAGCATCATCAGAGTCTGCGAGGGCTTGGGGACCTTACCCCTCCACAAATCAAATGTCTCCATTGCATCTGGCAGGGTTACAAAGTGACCCGCCGGCTACAAATCTGACAAAATAACACAACCTCCCTCCTGCCATTGGTCTACTGTCATTGTTTGGGGCATTTTTCAAAATGGCGCACTCTACATATGTCTTGTTCTGGAGCATATGGCGTTCTACCTATCTGATGGATCAAATGTGGAAATATGTCAGGCATTACTCATTATGAATCGAAAACACACCGAGTTGGTGGCCATCATGAGTGCCCCCAACAATACCCTACATGGTTCTCAGTGCTGTTGCATGCTTCTGTGAGTTTTTCTTTATTTGTGTTTCTACATATGTGTGAGTGTATCTATTTGGTTGTGTTTTGTGTTTACGAGTGTACATGTGTACGAGTTTGTGTAGTTGCATCTTACTGTTTGTGTTTATGTTTGTGTGGGGGTGTGAATGAATGGGATTGAGGGTTGCATAAGCCATAGCAAAGCAGCAGATTTTTTCTAATACAAAAAAAACAACATGGAATTTTAAGGAGATGGCCCTTGTATCTGAAATAGTACAGTAGGTCACTGTTGATCCTGATGGGTCACGTCAATACCGAATTTTTAGTATAATATGTGTGTGTGATGTAAAGCACTCTGACACCCTTCATTGGGATGATTAGCACTACAAAATAAATTAAATTATTTGTGAGAAAGGGGCTACAGAAAGATGAGGGGCACCGTTGGATAGTGGTAGGGAGCAAATATTGGAAAAGCAAATAATAGAGGATGCGAACAAGTATCATCTGACTGGGAGCCGCCAATGCTAAAGCCAACCCTGGGTCTTACTGTACTAGAATGAGCCATCCCGGCTTCATGGGGGTGGAGCAGTCACCTACCAAACTTGCACTTCAAAGGCACTGGCACAACTCACACACAAAGAGCTTTACCATGGCTGAAAGGTTTCAGCGCTCTGTCAATCATCTCCTTGTGTTTGATTTGATCACCCTAAGTTGGCAGGGTATGCCCAGATGTGGGTTCCTTATTCACGTTAGCACTGGATTCAAGCTAGCATGGCTGATGTCGGGTGTTACCTGAATCTGTTTCCAGGATGCTTGTTTCTGGTCCATGGAAGACCTGGCTTGGCCGTTTGGGCAGGAATCTTCCCTTGAGAAACTGGGTCAAGCCTGATGTGCATATGGCTGGCTCTGCACCGGGGTGGCGAAGAGAGCTAAAAAATATGATGGATTAAACCCAGATGTGTGACTGGGGGTGAGTGTCTGAAAACGTTCAGCGCTCTGTCCATCATCTTCTTGTGTTTGCTTTGTAATTTAAATTACACACACAGAGTCTTCACGGATGCCCATTGTGGGTAGCTCAACTAAACTTTATCTGTGTCCTTGGTTTCTTCCACCTACAAATCACCTTTAGATTGACCTGCTAGGATTAGAAACTATTGTCTTGTGAAGCTTTGTGGGCAGATTTGAATATACGACGTTACATCGCGGTGTTTACACCACGATGCCTTTACAATGCAGGCATTACAACGCAAGTCATTACAACGACTTACGCTGGAGGGCGCTGGACTTCGGAATAGTATGATTTACAATTCCATCTCCAGCCTACGTTACAGTAGGGAAGGTGTTGGAATAGTAAATCATACTATTCTTTAACTTAGAGCGCCATCCAGTGAAAGTCATTGTAATGAGTTGCGTTGTAAGACCCGCGTTGTAAAGGTATTGCGGTGTAACCGATGTTTCCCGCTAGATTTGCACCTAATTTCAGTTGTACAGGTTAAGAAGAGTGCTGGCAATGCATTAGCACATATATGTGAATAAACTCACTTTGTTTTATTTTATATTTATTTACTTTCATAAAACTGACACCTAACAGTAATGTTTCAAAGAGCTGTACAGCAGGATATAACATATACAGTTGAATACAATACAGTGCAACACAATAAAACATGGAAAAATAAAGACAACATTAAATAGATGAGTACTATAAACTGCATTTTGTATATAGAGTATAAACGGGAGGAAACTGCATAGGCTGAACAAGTGTAAAGAAAGCTATTAAGTATGTCCACTTAAGGCAAGCTCCATAGGAAATTACACACACAAACTCTGACGACATACTCTCCTTCATTAACATCTTTGTGAATGATGCGTAACTAATGCATGTGCAACCTAATTTTTGTTTTAGATGCTACTACAGTTGGATGGCATCACATGTTTTGTGAATGAATTATCAGATCAGTAATGTTGCTTGTGAGCGATGATTGGCATAAAACAACAACTTCTAAAACAGAGGCAAATGTATCACATTTTCCAAAGTAGTTTCAGAATCAACAATAGTAGGATATTTCAGTTAGGTCCATGACCCAAATTTTGCTTTCTAGACTGGATCAGTTTATCACACGTGAAAGAGAAACTACAATATACATTTGTACTTCCCTCAACGCCTACATTTAATATCTATATCAGAAGTTGATTGCTTTTTTTATGCTTTCGAGACTTTGTGCTATTGGAAGTGCCACTTTTAACTTGTTTTAATTAGTCCTTCCTTGAAATTTCTAACAGAACAGAATTATCTAGCCATTCCCTTTTAGAAAGAATGCCCTGCGATGATGAGATCATATGTTTCAATTACAGGAAATTGATCTCCTGCCCTTTTGTGCTTTTGCAATTGTACAATTTTATACTAGTTGTGTCACTTTGTTGTAATTGTGCATGGAAATTGCTGAAAAGCAAAGAAACACATTGAGGCAGAATCGATGACGATTTCCGGTTAGACTGATTTTCTAACTCATTGGTTTGTCTTTCTTTATCTTACGAAATGGAATCCATAGTCAATTATCCTATCCTTAATTCAATCTTGGACTGAATCCGTTCCATATGCTTTTTAGTGCATCATACTGAGAATTCATTGAAAACTGTTATATATTTGAGCCTAGAAGCTCCTAATGCTGCCCGAAGAGGACAAAGATGTTTTCCTAACTCTGATACACATAATGCACTGTCTCAATATTTATAAAAATTGATAGTATTGAACTTGCACCCCACCAAAATATATCTCGCTCATATACTTTCAATGTAAAAAGAAAAGAAATGTTTTGCATGTGGACGATCAAAAATATATTTTTGGACAAAATTCTGATTCATTGCACCCATGCTAGTATACTTAATTGTCATTGATTCATGGAGTTGTGTAGTCCATGGATTCTATTAAGAAGCCAGATGTCTGGTAGGTTGATTTAAATGCATTCATTAACAGCAGCAGGAAAAGGGTTGGTTCCTATTCCACTTCCACCACCAGCCAACTGACATTCCCATGCCCCTTCCCTTTAGAACCCTCATTCCTATACACTCTATAAGCACGTGCATAGAAACTGCATGGCATACTTACATTGCATCCCAACAAATCTTCCTCCTTTACAACAAACACAATAAAGTCTACAAAAAAAGGCTAAGCAAAGAACAACTTGACATACTAACAAGTGTGTCATTACATTCATAGCTTCATAACATGTAAACCTGTAATCATTAAATATTAAATGTAACACACAATTATGAGCTTAATAATTAGCTTGACGAAATGAATTCCATAACGGCTCAGTGCATGCATGTTGTAAAAAGCACATAATTTCAAATCATAATCACACAACTTACTGGGCAATCCAGTTACCCTTGATGAAGGTGCCTTACCTTCTCCGCCCTCACATCATGCTAACCCTCTACACTCTCTTGCTTCTCATCATGCCTCTGACAACAAGAAACAGCTATTCTACCCTTGTTCCACCACTTGTCATCCTCCAACTTCACTGCACTCATCTGCATTTCCACCATTTTTTCAGGTTCAGAAAATTTCAGTTGACCCATGGGAATTATTCTTGAACACTTCCCTCTCACATAGTCACCAACTATTATTTTCAACTTTCGAACTCCATACTTCTGTTGTACTTAAACATATTTAATCTGAGCTTCTACCCTTTTCTTCTTTACATCATCTATTTTACCACTAGGTATATCAAATTGCCCCATCCATTTATCAACATCTTTGATGCTGGTACTCAACCTCTCAACAATATGAAGGGTGAAACTTCGGTGTCTGGATTCGTGGGGTGCGTACTGCCCACAACAACTTTCTCAATTTCAATTTAGATTTCAAAGCACGACCTCAGCTAATTACTATTGAATCGCTCAACAAGACCATTACTCCTTGGGTGATATAGGGATGTCTTGGCAAGTTTGATGCCCATGAACTTGAAAAATTCCTCAGATGTAAATTGACACCCATTATTCCTCAGAACTTCATTAAGAATACCAATTTAATTTCACACATGGTATTTGGAGCCTTTACAAGCTTAACTTCTGGTCAACGGCTGTAAAAATCAATGACAACTATACGATATTCAGGAATTCCTTCATATAACACCATTGGACCAATAATATCAATAATATCAATGCATAATCTGCTCCATGCTTTTTTTGGTACCTTGGTTGCCTCCACTAGACTTCGATCAGTCACCTGTGAATTATCACTGATAGCGCAAGTCATACAGTAACTCACAAAATGTTCCACACCTCTGTCAAATCCTGTCCACCAGAAATGTTCTCTTATTCTTCTCTTTATGGCTGGCATGCCAATGTCTCCCTCATGGGCTAGGGTAAGTACCTTATTTCTCATGCCATCGGGCACTACCAGCAGCTGGGAATGGGATAAAAGACTATTGATCATTGACAACTCCTCAAATACATGTTTGTATTTTTTTCCTAATCCTTTCCTAGGACTCCATACTTACCACCCGTAATGTATCCCCTTCATGACTTCCATGATTTCCTGATCTGATTCACATGAATCCATCCACTCTTGATCTGAAATGGCACCTTCGGAATGGCACTCTACTGCACATACCAATTCAGTATTGTCCTCCTTAAATTCTTCATTTTCCTTATCGCTCTCCCTATTGGGTAGTCTAGTTAAACAATCCGCCAACAATTTCCTTTTTTTCCTGGCACATACTCAACCTTAAAATTGTGCTCTTGAAGCCTGCATCACCATTTGGCAATCCTAGGTATAGCCCGTTCGCCCCACGTGGAGGAAAACAATTGCACCAAAGGTTTGTGATCAATCTGCACAATGAAACTCCTACCCCACAAAATGGTTTAATATGGCCCACCAACAGGCCAGAGCTTCCCGTTCCGTTACTGAATAGGTTTCTTCCGCTCCCCTCAAACTCAGAGAACCAAACGCAACCACCTCATCCATACCATTGTTCCGCTGCACAAGTACTGCCCCTAATTCTTTTTGACTGGCATCAGTCATAATTACTGTTTTCATATCAAAAAGCTTGATTGGAATGGCCTGAGCAATTTCCATCTTAATTTGACTGAACTCATATTAAACGTCTTATCTGCACAATTGGGCACAAATCTTGTATAAAACTCAATCAAATCCATGAACAATCTCAACTGATCCTTATTTTCTGGGGGAGAAAAAGGAGAAACACTTTCAATGTCCTTCACTAAACTGGGAGGTGTTCTTGTTACACTTTTCAGGACTAATATAGTTAACAGCATATAACCTTTTGTCATGCTGTTTGTGATTCTCTCCATAAACTAGCACATCATCCTGGAAAGTATATACACAATCAATGCCTTTGAATACATTCTCCACTGTTCTCTGAAATACAGCAGACCCTGAAACTAAGCCAAAGGGCAAGTTTTTATATTGAAATAATCCTCCTGGAGTTATAAACGCTGTATAGTGAATTGACTCTGGGTGCAAATTTATTTGATCATATGCAGATGTCATAATCCAATAAACATATCACTATAACATATCAGATCATTAATATCTTGCAGGTCAACACACCTTACGGACCAATACAACTGGTACAACCCAGTCAGAAGATTCAATGGGTTCTATTACATCAATCTTACATAATTTGTCAAGCTTTATTTGTATTTCCACTCGCAAAGCCAGATGCACACTACGGACCTTATGAACCACTAGTTGGGCTCCCTCTATAACTCTTATCTTGCGCATGAACCCCTTAAATAGGACTTACCCATCATTCAATACCTCAGGATGTGATTCTTCCAATACACGTTTCTTTGCTGCTAAGACTTGCACATAATCCTTCTTAAGTATAATTTGTCTGGATTGTTAGGGTCCAATAGGATGCCGAAATTTCCATGGTCACGCCTTCCTAATAGACATTCATCATCCATTGCCACGTACACAATCCTTTGTAACTTGTTATCCCTGAAACTTAATTCTGGTCGAACTCTCCCAACACCTCAATGGGTTTACATCCATAACCCACTGGACAAATGGTAGAGCTTCTTAATTGAATTTCTTGTTCTCAGAATAGTTTCTTTCATTTCCTTTCACTTATTAGTGTTAACTGAGACCCTGAGTCTGCCATCACCTTGACCTCTGCCTGATTCATATTCAATAAGCAAAACAGTCTTTCGCTCTTTGTGATGTTACACCCCTTACATCCTCCTTCTGCTGGTTTAACTTAGAATTTGTAATTATGAATACTTTGTCTTCCTCACTAGAGGACTTCTCCCGCTCAAAAGATTTGTCTGGTCCAATTCTATGTACCTTGCCTAAAGGCATTCTGCAAGATGACTTGCACACCCTTGCAAAATGTCCTTCTTTCATACATTTGGCACACAAGTTATCTAATGCTGGAAACACTTTTGCATTAGCCAGGTCATATGTACTCCCACACATGAAGCATTCAAATTGATTGACCGTCGATTTCTTATCAACCTTTTCACTCTTGTTTGGTTTCTCCAGTTCATCCTTATTTTTGCCCTTTTTACATTTGCTTTTGATGGCCAACACACTATGCGGCTGCGACTGTAACTTCACATCGGATACACACATCCGTTCTATGTATGATGTTGTACTCTCTAACCTAGTCACAATTTCTATCACTTTCTGTAAACTTAAACAAGGTTTGGACAATAAAGATTCTTGTTTTTTTTTGTTGGGAGTCTTTTCTACTAACTAGTCTCTGATCATCTCTTCCTCAATAGTCCTGTACTCACAAGACTCAGCTAAAATTCTCAAAGCACCTACATAACTTGATGCAGATTCCCCTGTAACCTGTACCCTCTAGTAAAACTTGTGTCTTTCAAATGTGACATTTTTTACATACTTTAAAATGTACATCCAAAGATTTGATGGCAGAATCATATATTTCTTCTACTCCATCTCCTTTACCGTCCACCACTAATATAACTTCTTTGGGAATATGTTTTAGAATTGTGCTCCCTTCAGTGCCTAAACAGTGATTTAATATAGCATACGTCTTTGTATGTGTAAAAGGATCACCTACAAGAGCACTGGTCGTACGAACAGGCACAATACAGCCGTGGGAACTTTTTCCCTTCTTAAGACTCCAGAATATTGCCTGGAGACCTAACTACACTCAATGGCTCTACTTTTTTGATCTCAGATACTTGAAATCTTGCCGCGAAACATGCAAATTATACAGATTGCCGTAGTCTCTCAAGTGGGGAGCATAACAGTAACAACTGAACCTTTGTACAGACTCCGATTTGGTGCAGGGATTTATATATATATTCATCTCTGAGCTCGTGGCATTTACTCTTGGCATTCTTTATAAATGAGAACTACCAGCCGAAATCTAGGTCGTACGTGTTGTCGGGATTGATCCAGATATTTTTACTGGGACAGATTTTTAGCAGAGCTCAGGAATCCTTATAAGATTTGTGAACCTTATACATTACCAGGCCTTGCACTGGTCAGCGAAATTTCATAGGGGCCCTGATGAAGTTCTCCCATGGAGAACGAAACGCGTTGGCTGGAACTTAAAGCGTTTTTGATATTGATTGAAAAATAAAGAAACTGAAGTAAAAACTTATCTCTACAATTTGGACTTTGTTATTCCGCGCACGCCCATTAAATCGTAGTCCAAGGATCTGGAGCACAGAGGCATCAATAGACGGTTAATGCCAGGGCATGCTGCGCAGGAACTATATATTCATCAGAACTGGCATGAGGTGCAGAAATTTGTAGTCAACCGTCTTTTCTATTGTTCTATCTCCTACAAGAGCATCAAGATAAGTTTTGAACCCCTACTTCCACTGTTCCTAATCAGTTTAGGATGATTATAGATTTGCTATAAAAGCAGGAGGTGAAGCAATTCATTGTTGCATTGTGGTATAGAAACACCTTGCAAATGCATGAAAATTACAATACCACAACGTTGGAAATGCAGGAAACAATACCAATACGTTAGAACAAGGGTGTGTGTATCACTGCTTGATACACAGATCCACTTTAATGACACCCTAATGTGTCAAAAAGAATTTTTGGACAATGGCCTTAAGGTGCATGTATCACTAAAATATTAAAGCAACACACTGCATGCACTAAACATTAAACCTTAATGTAGATCCATCACAATCCCACTTTGACATGTAATTTTTCCAGGGTGAAATATTCTGCTGACAATTGGAAATGGCTGAATCGTGCATCAGAGTTTTGGTTCTGATGCATTAAAAACGTTTCCTGCATCAAAACTGAATATGTTCATGCTACTTGCATCTCTGGACATGCTGCTCCAGATAGTCTTGCTAGCTCCTCAGCAGCCCATCAGAACACTTATACCTTGGGAGAAATAGGAGGCGGGTTCAGCAGGTCTGGGGCCGTATTATAGAAGGTGCCCCGGGGGCGCAAATTGGCTTTTGCGCCCGCTCTGCACGCCCCCGGGGCACCTTGCTATTATAGAAAGCAGCGTAGACGCTTGTGCGTCCCCTTCTAAAATACCGATAGCGCTGGCGCACTTAATGTGCCAGCACTACCTTCAGAGGGGACATGCCCTACTCAAATGAGGGAATTCCTTTGACTCTGCGCCCGCGTCATATTAAAGACGCGGACGCATAGTCAAAGAAGCCCTCAGGAGGCGCACTGACAATGTGCCATTTAAAAGGTGGAGCACTGTCAGAGTGCCCCCTGAAAGCAGCCCTCTGCAGGGGGTAAAGATGGTCCCCCAGATATCCCTTGCAGGCAGTGCAGTCACTGACTGCACCCTCCTGCAAGGTGATCTCTAATCCCCTTTGAAAGTGTAGACGGGTGCCGCCTGCACTGTGAAAACACGGTGCAGCTGCTCTGTTTTTGCATGAATGCGGATCGCAGCTGCCCTGGAGGCAGCGTAAAAATCATTATAGGGCGCATTGGCATTTTTGGCACCCAGTGCACCTTTTGAAAGGCGCGCCGGGTGCAAACAATGCCAATGTGTAATACGGCCCCAGGAATCCAATTTGACCAAATTGAAGCTGCTAATTTGTGTAGACAATTCTGACTGTGCCTGTGTAGTCATTCTAAATAGCTGGGCAGCTCAGATAATGCTGCATTTTTTCAGTCAATGAGGATTCTGCATAAGATGACTGTTAGACCTGGCACATTGGCGTGGGTCTCCCTTCCATTTTTGCTGCTGTTGCCGCATGTATTTTTGCTGGTGTCAGTTGCTCAGGGCACTGTGCCACTGCTGTCCAGTGCCACAGTGCAAGTGCTCCCTATTGTAAATTGATGTTTGATTTGTGATTCCATGATTGGCTGGTTTGGTTTACCTGTCAGACCCTAGTACAGTGCACCAGGAGTGCCCAGGGCTTGTAAATCCAAATACTGCTGGTGGGCTTGCAGCACTGGTTGTGCCTCCCACAGAAGCATCCTGTAAAAGTGTGTCTAAGGTCTGCCATTGCAGAGCCTGCGTGCAGTCTGCTACTGTCATGCTGACCGGGCAAGTGCACCCACTTGCCATTCCCTAAACCTTCCCTTTTCTTCATATCAGACACCCCTATGGTAGGCCCAAGGGCAGGGTGCATTGTAAGGATAAGGTAGGACATGCCCTGGTGTGTGTGGCATGTTCTAATAGTGAATTACAGCCATTTTCGTTTTTCACTATTGCAAGGCTACCTGTTCTCCATAGGCCAGAATGGGCAGTTTGGTTATTACATTTTATAATCCTAACTGACTCCGGGAACATGGTGGTAATCCGAATTTAGTTTGCCTGAACTCAGAATGATAAAATACATCTTTTAGTGAAGTTGGTTTTAACATTCTGTGTTTGAAAATGCCACTTTTAGAAAGTAGGCATTTTCTTGTCTAACCATTCAAACCTGCCTCTGTTAGGCTGTGTATTCCCTGTCTGGAGTTTTGAGTGACAGGGCTGGGGAATTCCAGGAGACAGGGTGAGGTGTCCCAGTGGTGAATAGAGAGATCTGAATCTAGATGGGTGGGAGGAGTTGCACCTGAATAGGGCTGTGCCTTCCCTCCACAATGCTGGCTCCACCTCCTTTGGTGCGTCTAATGTCTCTGCCCTGCACACTGAAAGGAAAGAAGGAGTCAGGTAAACAAAGTGCTCCAGGACTGACCGGAACTGGTTTGAACAAGGCAAAGGCCCCTCTGCCCTCAGAGGAAAAAGGATTTTGGGGTATAAGTATTGGGACCCTGATCCCAAGAATTTAGATCATTTTGGGAAACAAGAAGAAACTTTGCTGAGGAGAGGAACCAAGAAGAAACTGAGAGACTATCCCTGAAACTGGGGGATTGGCCTGCAGGGGTTAGCTACTGCCTAAGAGAGGAAGAAAGGAACTTTGTGTGTACTTTTGCTCAAATTGTGAAGGATCTCCAAGGGCTTGGAAAAGAGCTTGCCTCCTGCTGAAGTCTCAGGAACAACAGACTTCACCCCCTCCATCTCCCTAGAGTTCTTTGGAAGTGCCTGCTGCTGTTGTTGGGCCTTCTGAGGGACTGCGTGTCGCAAGGAGCTGGAAGCGCCACTCAAGAAGGAGAAGCGTGCCGCCGTTGTAGCTGTTGTTGTCGCATCGCGTAAAGTGTGTCGCTGCAACATCGCGTCGAGCGGAAGCGTCTCGCAATGTCGGAGAAGAGTGTCGCTGCCAAGGCCGCTATTGTTGCATCGCATAAAGTGTGTCGCCGTCTTCTCGCACCATCGGAGAAGCGTGCTGCATCTGGAAGACCTTCACGTCTTTATTTCTTTGCACCAAAAACTTCATCGCATCGTTGCAACACTTTCGTTGCCTTGCGTGTCGCATCTAAAAGGTACATTGACTTAAAGTAGGTCATTTAAGAACTAAAGAGAACTAAGCAAAATTCTACCATCTAAAGTAACAGTATTGTGTGTTTTTGTCGTTTAATGGTCTTGTGGTAAATCTATATAAAGAATACTTATTTTTTATATAAAATCTGTTGTCACTTGATTGCTGTATGTGTTCACAAATGCTTTACACACTGCCTCTGAGATAAGCCTGTCTGCTCGTGCCAAGCTACCAAAGGGGTGAGCAGGGGTTATTTTAGGAGTGCACCCCCTTACCCTGACTAGAGATGATGGTCCCTATTTGTCACAAGTGTATACCTGTGCCAACTAGAGACCCCCAAGTCTAACATTGGTGGTCAGCGGTGAGGATTCTGGACTTGCATTTGTGACTCATGTACAGTAATTGGTGAACACTACTTAGTGAGTGCAGACCGTAACGCAACCAATACTTGTTGGTAGATTTCTTTTCGGACTTTCTATTTTTGAGTACTGCCAAGCTTAACCATGGTGGAGAAAGCAGCATCCATAGTCTCTGTTGAGAATGAATGGGAATGGGAAGAAGCAAAACTGGACAGCTACCCAGTAAAACAGCTAAAGTTCTTCTGCAAGAAATTCAATGTTTCTACTACTGGATACAAAAATAAGCCAGAGTTCTACAAGGCGCTGAGGGCCTGGGTAGAAGCAAGGAATGCCACTGATGATGGTAATGCAGAGGAGCAGCTGGAAGGGCCAGTGGGTCCAAGGGGAAGGAGAACCCCTTCCCCTGCCGGTAGTAGTGTTTCTGGTAAACGTCTATCTCCAGAGGAGTTGGCAGATAGACAAGAGTGTAGGATGCACGAAATAGAGCTGACCAAGCTCTAGTTAAGTGGGCAGTTAGAATTTGCAATGCAAAGTAGAAAGTTAGAAGAGAAGAAGCTACGGTTTGAACATGAAAAGGTTTTGAGGGAGTTGGAGTTGAAAGCCAAGAGCTTCGAGATTGCTCCCTCTGGTAGCAGCACACCGTCAATACCTCTGGAATCTAGAGTGTACATCCCTAAGAATGTGGTGAATTTTTTTAAAATGATGATATTGGGCAGTGGTTCAAGGCCTATGAGGTAGCCATGTCTTCCCACCTGGTCCCTGAGAAGGGTTGGGGAGCAGGGTTGTGGGGGCGGTTCCTTAGTGGGGGGCGGGACACACTGCTAGACTTGCCTTCTGATGTCTATAATTCCTATCCCCACATGAAAGATGCATTGATGTCTAGATATGGTTTGACCCCTGAGATGTACAGACAGAGGTTCAGGGGTTGCACAAAGATAGCAAACAGTACCTATGTTGAATATGTCACTTTTTTCTGCAGCGCATTGGATGGTTGGGTGAAGGGTAGCAAAGTTGATTATTTTCAGGGACATCTTGATTTAATTGCATAGGAGCTCTTGTTAAGTAACAGTTTT
Organism: Triturus cristatus; assembly: GCF_964204655.1. Lineage (NCBI taxonomy): Eukaryota > Metazoa > Chordata > Amphibia > Caudata > Salamandridae > Triturus > Triturus cristatus. The sequence continues at coordinate 150,852,748 of NC_140583.1, forward strand.
CCTGAGCTACGCAGGCACCTGATTGATAGTAGGCTGACTAATCCTAGGAAGCTTGCTGAGGAGGCGGACCGCTGGGTCAGTACCAGGGTCCACAAGGGTCACGTGGGAGACTCAGCCAAGAGTGGCAGGTTCCCCCGCAGAAGAGTGGGGGGGACAAGGGTAAGCAGAGGGAGTTCCATAGGAGGCCCCAAAGTAATCCCCAAGGGAAGCAAGGGAAAGGTTCTCAGCCTCCCCCCCAGAAACCATCAGGGGCCCGACAGGTCCTCCTGTTCAAAGAGGACCCCCAAAATGCTACAAATGTGGAGAACTGGGTCATTTTGCCAATGAACCCAAGTGTCGCCTGTTTGGAAAACCAGCACCCACTGGTGCAGCCCCCCGGCCGATGGCTGGTATAGCCCTGGGTGAGGAGATGGGTGCCCAAGGTGGGTGGGGTCCCGCAGAGATGTCCCTTGTCACATTAGGAGACTGTGAGGTGGGCCCCAGGACCCAGCTGCCTGATAACACTAAAAAATACAGGCAGTGGGTGACCATCAATGGCCATAGAGTGGAGGCTCTTCGAGATACTGGAGCCAGTGTGACGGCTGTCAAGTGTCACCTGGTGTCTCAAGAGCAGGTTGTCCCTGGAGCATTCTACCCAGTTGTTGCCGCTGACAACACGGAGAGTCACTGCAAGGTGGCTCATGTTCCCTTTGAGTGGGGGGGTCTCTGGTACTCTTCAGGTAGCTGTGAGGCCCGCCGTGCCTGTTGACTGTTTGTTAGGGAATGACTTGGAGAGCTCCCTTGGATGAAGGTGGAGCGGAGTGCTAATCTAGAAATGTTGGATTTGCCTGATTGGGCGTGTGTGACCACCCGGACCATGGCAGCGAGAAAGGTGCTCAAGAGGACCTGGAGCCTGAGAGGGAGGCCCAGGTACCTGCCATCAAGAGTAGAGGCAGGGGCCGCGGGAAACTGGCCCCCGAAGTTCCCACGGTCCAGGCGGGAGCAGACCCTGAGGGGAATGCCCTGAGGCCTACAGGGGAACAGGTAGCCGAACTGGGGGACCTGCCTGAGCTGACCTATTGGCAGCAAGAAGGAGGACCTTCCAGGGAGGAATTCTGCAAGGAGCAGAAAGAATGCCCTTCTCTTGTGGGTCTGTGGCAACAGCCTGCAGACCAGGCAGCAGGTGATCAGTCTGGATCACATTGGATCTACTGGGAGAATGATCTCCTGTATACAGAGCCTAAGGTTGCTGAGCCTGGGTCAGCCCGTGTGCTGGTGGTACCCCAGCACTTCAGAGCCTTCCTACTGGGGCTGGCTCATAATGTCCATTGGCAGGATATTTGGGGCAGGACAAGACCTTTGAAAGGCTTGTCACCCATGTTTATCGATCCCAAATGCATAGGAGTTCAGACACTCACTGCAGGACATGTCAGACTTGCCAGGCAATTGCAAAGAGTGGGAGGAAGCGCAAGGCTCCTCTCCAGCCATTCCCTGTAGTCAGCAACCCCTTTGAACGACTGGGTATTGACATTGTGGGGCCACTGGACCCCAAGACAGCCATGGGCAACAGGTTCATCCTGGTCTTGGTGGACCATGCCACCCGGTACGCGGAAGCCATACCTCTGAGGACAGTGACGGCCCCCGTGGTGTGATGAGCACTGATGGGAATTTTCTTCAGAGTGGGATTCCCTCGCGAGGTAGTGTCTGACCGGGAAACCAACTTCATATCCAAATATATGAAGTCCCTGTGGCAGGAGTGTGGTGTAACCTATAAGTTCACCACTCCTTACCACCCCCAAGGAAACAGGTTGGTTGAGAGATTCAACCGAACCCTTGAAGGCATGATAATGGGTCTTGAGGAACCCATGAGGCGTAAGTGGGACATCCTCTTACCATGCCTACTCTTTGCTTACCGTGAGGTGCCACAGAAATCTCTAGGGTTCAGCCCCATTGAGCTCCTCTATGGACACCCAGTGCGAGGACCTCTAAGTCTGGTCAAAGAAGGCTGGGAGCAATCTCCCAGGAAACCTCCCCATGATGTATATAGCTACATGCTGGCCTTTAAGAACCAGACTAGGTGTTTCAGACAACTCGCAGAGGTGAAAATGGAAGCCAGCTAGGAGGTGATGAAGTGGTGGTACGACCAGAATGCCACTCTGGTTGAGCTTCAGCCTGGACAGAAGGTGTGGGTCATGGCCCCAGTGGAGCCCTGTGCGCTCCAGGATAAGTGGACTGGCCCCTTTGAGGTTGTGGAGCGCAAGCGTCCAGTTACCTACTTGGTGGACTTGCGGTCTCCCAGGAACCCCTTAAGGGTCCTGCATGTCAACCGCTTGAAGCCCCACTTGGAGAGGTCCCAAGTGAGCATGCTCTTGGCAACAGATGCTGGGATGGAGGAGGAGACCGAGCCTCTTCCTGACCTCCTGTCAGCCAGAGAGCAAGATGGATCAGTGGATGGTGTCAACCTCTCTTCCACCCTGACCCCTGAGCAAGAGAATGACTGCCACCAGTTGCTGGGACAGTTTTCTGATCTGTTCTCCCTGGTTCCTGGTGTCACTGATTTGTGCGTCCATGAGGTGGACACTGGGGATAGTACACCTGTGAGGCACAAGGCCAACAGAGTGACGGACAGGATGAGAGCTTGCATCAAGGAGGAGGTCTCCAAGATGCTTGCGCTAGGGGTAATTGAGTCCTTGGGCCAGCCCAGTGGTCTTGACCTGGAAACCGGAAAAACATGGCACCAACGTAAGCACACAAACTGCAATTCAAACAATCTAGTGTACTTGATTGAATGCCCATGCCAGCTCCGTTACGTGGGTATGACCACGAGAAAAATACGCACCAGAATCACTGAACACAGAAGTACGATTCGGTGCAAGAAGACTATCAGCAAACTCACAGACCACTTCCTTAGGTTTGGACATACCACCAATGACCGCAGATGGATGGTCATTGAACAGATCCCTGCACACCCTACAGACAACGAGAAGCAGCTTCTGTCCAAAGAAGAACGCTGGATCTACAGATTGTCCACCCACAAGGAGGGACTGAATGATAATATTCCGTGGAACAGTCTCAGCAGATGAAGCCCCCCATACCTGACTGATCATTTCCACTCTCCTGAGTGCCACCTCATCAACAGGGCATGCCCAGGGCACGGGATGACCATGTCCCAACACCAAACATCCTCTGGGCGCCATACTAGCATCCAGGTGGTGACCTTCTCACTCACAGGTCCTTCCTTACATACACCACATAGTGGGTTCATCACCCTTATTGTTATTTTTTGCAGGACCAATATGCGATAACATCTCTGCACATTAACATACGTTAACTACTTAGCCCCGCCTGGTTGCCACTTCCATTTAAATAGAGAGGGTGTCCTCCCATTATAGTGCACAGATAGAGCTCAATTCCCCCAATTGGGTTAGCACTCCCCTAAATAACCGCACATTTGCACACGCATGTTAGCAACTTAAACATCCAATTGCACCATGGATATTAATAGAGAGAGCGCTACATACACCTGCATGCGAGTCTTTCTTCCATTTCCTCTACTACAGGCACCTCCTCGAGACAACAGGAAGCGGAATATGCACCGTCACTCGTGCCCAGGCCAAAACACCTGACACAGCTAACATGCAACACCTGGCGCTTTCCACAGGTATTTAAGCGCTTTCTACATTGATGCTCATTTCTCACGGAGCTTCTGCCCGGACAACAGGTTCATTTAGGGTCCAGCAACATTGCGCAGTAAGTACCTGTACTCGACCAAGCTAACGGTACAGCCACCTTTCATGCTGCCCTCGGCCGTGTCTGTGTGTGCATCCTTTTACTGTTACCTTGCTGGGTGCATACTACCCGCCTCCCCGAACAGCGGTTTTCCTTTTCTTCCCCCAATTTAGAGTGCACATGGTCCTGGCCCCCGGCTGATCTCCATGCTGAGTTGTTCGCTACAATCAGGTGTAAGCAACTCCACTTTACTGTTTTCACCAACATTGGTTACAGTATATAGGCCTAATTTCACACACAATAACGCATATTGTGAGACCGGCCACTTTTTCACTACTCACCACTGACGCTAACACTACCGCCTTGTCCGTGGTCACCTCTAGGCACCTAGCACCGCCTCACTAAAAGCTTTTAGCCTACTACTAGGAGCCTTTACTTAAATCTTATGTCTGTCCCTCCCCCCTTTTTTACTCCCTACAGGTACAACCCGAGAGGAAACACGTCTTGCACATATAAGCACCGTAGCGTGTGCTTTACACACAGGGCACTGACAAACTCATAACTACGCCTGTAACACCCCACACATATAAGGTCCTGACGAAAGCCAGTAGAAGAAAAGGCCTGGCTGAAACTAGTTGACCGCACAGGACGTCGGAGGCCATAAGCCTACCGTGCACGTCCCACAGCCTTTGTTTTTATCGACTGCTGGGGCCCACCATTAAAACAGTCTTTGGGACACCCAGGACAGTATTTTAAACTTCACTCAGAGCACACTCACAGCACCCTCACGAACCAAAAAACCCGCTCCGCAGTAATCTGGCGTCGAAGCACACCTGAGGTACACTCGGTACCTCGGGTGGGGCCCAATGATGAAGCATGCCACAAACTAGGTTGGTGGGTGAAGGCCTTCATAAACAACCTAATGGATTTTTTTCCACCCGCATACATACAAACAATTTAAACCAGAGCTAGTTCTCATTGATTACTAACACATAAACTGGGGAAAAGGACTAGCCTCTCTAGTTCTCTCTCTTTTTGATTTTAACACTTTTAGAAAGTAGGCATTTTCTTGTTTAACCATTCAAACCTGCCTCTGCTAGGCTGTGTATTCCCTGTCTGGAGTTTTGAGTGACAGGGCTGGGGAATTCCAGGAGACAGGGTGAGGTGTCCCAGTGGTGAATAGAGAGATCTGCATCTAGATGGGTGGGAGGAGTTGCACCTGGGACCTGAATAGGGCTGTGCCATCCCTCCACAATGCTGGCTCCACCTCCTGTGGTGCGTCTGATGTCTCTGCCCTGCACTCTGAAAGGAAAGAAGGAGTCAGGTAAACAAAGTGCTCCAGAACTGACTAGAACTGGTTTGAACAAGGCAAAGGCCCCTCTGCCCTCAGAGGACAAAGGATTTTGGGATATAAGTAGTGGGACCCTGATCCCAAGAATTTAGATCACTTTGGGAAACAAGAAGAAACTCTGCTGAGGAGAGGAACCAAGAAGAAACTGAGGAGAGACTATCCCTGAAACTGGGGGATTGGCCTGCAGGGCTTGCCTACTGCTAAAGAGAGGAAGAAAGGAACTTTGTGTGTACTTTTGCTCAACTTGTGAAGGATCTCCAAGGGCTTGGAAAAGAGTTTGCCTCCTGCTGAAGTCTCAGGAATAACAGACTTCATCCCGCAGCTCCCTTGAGTTCTTTGGAAGTGCCTGCTGCTGTTGTTGGGCCATCTGAGGGACTGCGTGTCGCAAGGAGCTGGAAGTGCGACTCAAGAAGGAGAAGTGTGCCACCGTTGGAGCTGTTGTCGTTGCATCGCGTAAAGTGTGTCGCCGCTGCAGCATCGCATCGAGCAGAAGCGTCTCGCATCATCCAGGAAGTGTCTCGCAACACCGAAGAAGCGTGTTGCCATCGCAGCCATCGTAGCTGACGCATTGCACCATATCAAGAGAAGAGTCTCGCATCGAGGAAGAAGCGTGACGCCATCGCAGCCATCGTAGTTGTCGCATTGCACCGCATCAAGAAAAGCGCCTCGCATCCATGGAGAAGCGTGTCGCCGTCGGAGCTGCTGTCGTCGCATCTCGTAAAGGGGTGTCGCCGCTGCAACATCGCATCGATCGGAAGCATCTCGCAACGTAGGAGATGACTGTCGCTGCCAAGGCCGTTGTCGTTGCATCGCGTAAATTGTGTCGCCGCTGCAGCTGAAGCATCGAGTGGAGTCTTCTCGCACCATCGGAGAAGCGTGCCGCATCTGGAAGATCTTCACGTCTTTATTTCTTTGCACCAAAAACTTCATCGCATCAACATCATTGCAACACTTTCGTTATCCTGCGTGTCGCATCTAAAAGGTACATTGATTTAAAGTGTTGCATTTAAGAACTAAAGAGAACTAAGCAAAATTCTACCATCTAAAGTAACAGTATTGTGTGTTTTTGTCGTTTAATGGTCTTGTGGTAAATCTATATAAAGAATACTTATTTTTTATATAAAACATGTGTGGTGTCCATCTGTAGTGTTGTCACTTGATTACTGTATGTGTTCACAAATGCTTTACACACTGCCTCTGAGATAAGCCTGTCTGCTCGTGCCAAGCTACCAAGGGGGTGAGCAGGGGTTATTTTAGGGGTGTACCCCCTTACTCTGACTAGAGGTGAGGGTTCCTATTTGTCACAAGTGCATACCTGTGCCAACTAGAGACCCCCAAGTCTAACAATAACCCACACAAAGACACAAAGGCCTGGGACAGTAGTGTCTGTCCCAATACGGGAGATTGGTCTGATATTTACTTTCATTTTCCTCTCCACAGATATGGATACTGAATATGTTGCACCTCAACAGTGATCTAATTCAATGGTCTCTAGAGGTCACTCATCCCACCTAGTACAATTGCCCGTGGATATTGACAAAGCTGTTTTGTTTGGCTTGTGAAAATGCTCAGAGACAGCCTACCATACAGGAACCAGCAACATTTGTTTTCTCATTAACACATATATACAAATTACATATTCTTTTCCCAGATCTACTTTAGCCAGTGCTCAGTTATAAGCTCATATATCCAAACTACCTAACTGCTACTGTTAACTGCATGGCAATGCTAGTTCTTCTTTTGACCTCATCTAAAAGAGATATTCTCTATTTTCAATCTTCGTTCAGTCTCCCTAACTTCCCCAATGTCCTTACTTCTTAATTTTTAGCCAGAAAACTTGAAATACAATAGATGCATATTAATGTATGTACAGTAACAATTAAAATACAGCCACAGCAGTCAATACTTTGCTCCTTTTTATCACAAAAATGTGCCTTTATCTTAAATTTCAAAATGATATGTCAGCCATTAACTGATATGTTAATCACTTATCATGAGTAAATTAGAATATTCCAAAAGCCTACTCATGGCCTCACACAGCAACAAATATTTTTGATTAATCCTTGCCTACAAATAAGAGGCTTAGCTCCTGTACCTTATTCTTTTCCATGCACACTCGCTTACCTCCCACACCTATATGTCTACCTCTAACAACCCCTAATGCATTACATAGCAGGTAAAGATGTCCATTTATCTGTCTCCGAGCGGCAAGATCACGGTCTTTTTATTCAACTCCTTTTTAGAAGACCACTAAGTATCCATTTTTATTTAAATGCTAAATGTGTGTCTTTTACTTATTTAATCCAGATGTTTCATCATCTATAATTTTTCATGACACTTCTTTATCAGTCGGCAAAATCCACACAGAGGCCACAACAGGAAAGGTACACATTGATTCTTCCAACACTTTTACCACTTGCTTGGCAGGTGACTGGCACTACATCACTACTATTTCTCTACTGGACTATAAACACAATGGGGCATATCAACAAGCAGGCGCTAAAAAATTATCGCCGCTTTTGCGGCCGTTTTCGGTCGAAAAGCGGCGATAATTTTATCGCCTAATCAGCAAGGTCACGCTAACGCGTGAGACCTTGCTTTAGCGTCAGGATTCCTAACGCCCAGCTTTGCCTCTCTAATGAGATGCAAAGTGGGCGTTCCTGACCTGGCATGACAGGAGAAATGTCGCTAAGCGACATTTCTCCTATCAGCAAGCCTAACGCTATGAAGCATAGCGTCAGGAAAAGTAGCGATAACCCCTGTTATCGTTACTTTCCTTACGCCTGCTTCAGGACTGACTTAGCCATGATATCCTATGGAAGGTGGATATCATGGCTAAGTTTGTGAGTCGCTATCAACTAGCTAACGTGAGATTATTAGGATTTTTATCGCTGATGAGATAAGCGTTGCTAATAGCACGCTATCTCAGCGATAAAAATCGGCGCTAGCCGCCGATAATTATCCGAGCGCTAAGTGCGTTCAGCGATAATTATCGTTGGTTGTTGTTGATATGCCCCAATGTTTGGTACTTGGATATTAACGTCCAAACTGTTATTCACACTTTGGCTATTTGTTTGATACAGACCCCTTGGAAGCTCCTTTTTAATTCTTTACAGTATATATATATGTTTTGTAATGTGTGGTAGTTGTCAGAAACTACAACAAATGCAAACTAAGAAACAATTTTAATATTTTCTAATACAAATGTAAGTTTTCAAATACTGTGTATTTTGCCCATGCCAACAGTGATCTTTGAAACAATTCATCTGTGACTAGTATACAATTTCATCTCAGTGTGTTATACATTTCAATTCAGGATACACCACTGTGAGAAGCAGCCATATTACTTGTTCTCCATTCATTTTTAAAATGGAGCCGTGGGGGAATGAAAATGATGTGGTTTTGTGAAGCTTATATGAGAACTGAATTGCTGTTTATTTAATGCTTGCAAATATGTTTCTTTTACGTGTACATGTATGTGCTTTTTCATATTTATGTATACTAATTCATTCACTCATATTTTACCTGTTTTCGTTTTCTTCTCGTATTTTAACACTAGTGCATTTGTGCCTATTATATTTTTCAAGAGTAGTGATAATAATTCTATAGTTTTCTTGACATTTTAAATATTTTGTTAAGCTGCTAGCTCCTATCAATCAGCCGTTACCTTTCTTGGCTGTACCTCGAGACCTGCCAATCAAGCGTCATACCTAGATTCCAAATAGAAGGAAACAATTCCAATTTGACATAATCTGGATTTTGAAGGTTAAGCAGTTTCTGTGCACCTGCCAAGGATGGGATTCTGGTGATCTAGCTGCATTTCAAGAAGCCTAAAAAAACACATTTTGACACCCAGGGGCATTTTCACAAGGTGACTTTTCTGCCGCTAAAGTGGCAATATTTTTATCACCCCATTCACAAGCTATTGCTAACAGCCGTTAGCAACAGCTTTCTGGCGATAGCAGCCGCTTACAACATCATCAACGATGTTAGTAACAACTATCGCTAATCATATGCAATGTAGGCGTTCCCATGCTAAAATGCATGCTAATCCCACTACAAGATATTCTCAACGATCATCTGGACCGGCGATGCGATAAAAAAACAGCCGCTAAGGCCAGTTAACTGCAGGAACTTAAGACGAGACAAAAGGATGTGTTAAAAATTGTGAAAAATAGCAGTATTTATGGGAGACTAGTCCATAGCCTCATCTTATGATCCACTGATGCCATGGAGGTACTAATCATGCAGCTTGGAGCACCAAGAAGGCCGTAACAACCACCGCCGATGCCACCTCCCCCAGGACCACCACAGAGGCTGCGGGTCTATCGCCGATGCACCATCCTCACCGACCAAACGCTAGAGGATGTAATTGCCCACTACAGGCTCAAAAGGACATCCATCCTCCGCATCCTGACACAGATAGCCCACAGGCTGACGGCACCAACACAGCGGATAAGCAACATCTCTCCACAAACCAAGATGCTGGCTGTGCTGCACATGTTGGCCTCTGGTATATTCCAACCAACAACTGCCAGAGTCGGAAGAGTCTCACAGCCAGTCCTATCAAAGTTGCTCACAACTGTTTTGTATGGCATAATCAGCCTGATACCCCAGCACCTTCACTTCCCCAACACTGCGCATGAACAGCAGGAGACCAAGCAAGGGTTCTATGCCATAGCTTGCTTCCTGCATGTGTTGGGGCAATTGACTACACACATGTCCTACTTGTGCCCCCTGCAGACACTGCCCACATATACCGCAACAGAAAGCCCACACATTATATCAATGTGCAGGCAATAGTGAACCACCGGGGCCTGTTCACCAATGTCATAGCCAAGTTCCCAGGCAGTGTGAATGATTCCTACATCTTCCGCCAGTCTATCATTAACCAGCGCTTTCAGGATGGCACATATGGAAATGCACTGCTCGTTGTTAAGTACTAACTGAACACACCACACACCTCAACTCCACAATCATAGAACACACAACTGTGAGAATGCACACTCTCTAAATTCACATACAACATGACAATCAACATGCCCACCTACCAGACACACCAACACAGGTTACTGTGGTAACTGGGGCCAGCCATGTAGACAAACCATTCCCAAAGGCATAGCCCCTCTGCCACACAATTGCAAATGTGGAGAGAGGTGGGAACTAAGTATGTGCGATGGAGGTACTCGACCGACTAAGAAAGAATGTACACAAGGCCGAGTTTTGCAGTGGTTTGCCGGACAGTCTTGATTGTGCAGAGCACGGACATATCCATGTGGGTATATAGTGCATTTCCGTTGTCCAGCCTGATGGCAATGACAGGTATGGTGACTGTTCTACCTGACGGGGGTGGGAACCATGTGAAGGTAGCATGGAGGATGCAGAGGCTGTCGAAGCAGCTGCAGGCCACTGCGGAGGCCTCTTCATACATAGAGAGGGAGGAGTCGAGTACGATTCAAGGTACCTAGAGTTATGGTGGGGAGGGCTCCTGAAGGCGCTGGCCCACCAGGTGTTGCCACATGCTGATGGTGTGGTCACGAGGATGAGGACTAATGTCTCCTCTATGTAGAGCACAACGCAGATTTTGAACATCCATGTTGCAACTTGCTGTAATCCTCCCTGGAACCCCAGTCTGGTGTGTGTGTGTGTGCACCTTGTTGAGGAGAGTATGAGCTAGGTGTCCTTGTAGGTGGTGATGTTGAATGGTTCCATTCATGTAGCTCCAGTTCTACTCAAGGCGTCTGCAGATGCATCTGTCATCTTTGATGTTGTTGGTGACCGAGGTGGCATTCACAGCATGGTGTATGTTGGAGTTGCATATTGGTGCAAGTGTGTATGCGCAGTTGGAAATACATGTTTTGAAATTCCGGACAGTGCTGTTGGCATTGCCTGCAGTGGTGTGGCTGTTGCTGTTGATGGTGGAGTGTACCAGATCCTTGGTGACTCTGCTCCAGTAACTCTGTGTGGCGACGGCTGTGGGTTTGGATGTCATGGGGTTTCACGATGAGTAAGTGTATGCTGTGCTGGTCACACCATGGGTATTGAGTGTTGTTGATGAAGTGGACGCAGTTTCCACATGTGATGATGGGGTCAAAGGTGTGCCCTGCCTTGTGGATCAGTGTTGAGAAGAGTTGGCTCAGTTCGATTTTAGCAAGCATCTGCCAGAAGGTAATGGATTCTGAGTTCTTGTGGTATGTGAGGTGGAGGCTCTGCTAATGGATGAGTACGTAGTCCATGGAGTAGATGACGTGGCATGAGATGAAGTTGATGTTGATTGCGAAGTGTTCCCGCTCTCTGTGGGCCCTGCAGGTGAGGGTGCCACAAACTGTTGCTTTGTAGCAGGTCTGGATCGGAAACTGCAAGAGTTGTGCGGTGGGGAAGGTCTAGCGTCAGCGTCAGCAGCTGAACAGAACGTGAGCCATGTCTGGTGTGGCCCATTGGCATCTAAACGTTCTCCTGGCATTGACTGCGAGGAGTGCAGAGATGAGTGGTAGCGCTAGACATTAGGAGAGCCAGGGACCCTGCTGGTGTAGGTGTGAGGCTTGCGGACATGTGCTGACAGGCCTGACATTGGTGCTCTGTTGGAGTGCTAGTGACGAAACCGTGCAGTGCACACAAGCAAATAGGCTCAGGGGAGGGACAAGCAGCTGTGAGGCAATGTTATTCGCATAGAGGCTGGTCATTTTGTCAGAAGCTACACATGGCAAACATCAATCCCAAAGTAGCACCAATCACACACCACAAAACTATTAACAATGCCCACACAGCGTGCATAACTACTAATGGACACATCTCTCCATTACATGTTACAGGTGATCAAGGATATGCACTCACCCCACGGATGATGACACCCCTCTAAGCCACCAACACCCAGGCCCACAGGCAGCATAATTTGTCCCTTGGATGCACCAGGGGCATAGTGGAGTGCACATTTGCCGTGCTAAAGTCATGTTTCAGGTGCCTTGGCATCACTGTTGTACAGTTTAGAAATTGTGGGCAAGATGATCATAGCATGTTGTGTATTGCACAATATATGTGTACGCACCAGTGCCCCATGGATCCATGTGCCAGATGCACCGGAGGATCATCAGGATGATGAGGAAGATGAGACAGCTTGAGCACACACTTACAGCTTCTGCAGCAGGAACAGCCCGAAGGAACAGAATCATCACTAATTTCTTCACCTGCGCACATCACATCGTAAGTGTCCTCTGAAATCATATATACTTTCAAAATGACCCCAAGCACAGTATATGCAAATAAAGAATACTGCACACATATCCTGTGTGCATGTTTCTCCTCCGCTTTATTACATCACTGTAACAAGTGTAAGTGTAACATTAGGTAGTAACAATATCCCAATTTTAAAATTCGGGGGATATGTCACCTCTGAACAGAGATCATGTTTAGGGTGAGATATGTTCCAATCCAGACATGTTAGTGTGTCAAATGTGTTACAAAATTCTAATGTTCAGTGTGTCACATGTGGCAAAACATTACAAATAGGGTGTCAATAGTGGTAAACTATGAATATCAAGGTGTCATTTGGGGTCAAATGTGAATTTAAGGGTGTCATTTGGGGTAAATTATTAAATTAAGGGTGCCACTTGGGGTCAAATATGAGATTATGGGTGTCATTCATTTGGGGTCAGAAATGAAATCAAGGGTGTCATTTGGGGTCAATTATGAAATTAAGGGTGTCATTTGGGGTCAATGCAAGCTCCTCATGGTGTTCTTTGTGCCAAGAAATGAAATTTCAGCTAAAACTGTTAATCTGTGTAATAACTTGCACCTAGCATCCAAAACTGCCCGTATTTCTGAGTTTGCATTGCATTTTTCATATCAGCGATGAAAAATACATCGCTAGACACATTGAACTATACAAAATGTTCCCCAAAAGCCTTTTTATGTGCAAATTTTCATCGCTAAGTCAAAAAATGGGCCGCATATACACAGGAAGTGATATCTATAAGCTTTCTGTTTACTGGAGGAGTGCTGTGCACTGTCACTTTCTCTTTTGAGCACATAGCTGGTGATTGTGGAGAGTGTTGGAGGTGTTTGGTAGTGTGTTCTGCAGATTTGAGAGTGTTGCTGTGTCCTGTGTCCTGTCGATAGTGTCTCTGTGAAATGTGGTGTCCTTGTTTTTACGTGTTTTATTGTCTCCTGTTCTCAATCTTGTTAGGTGTTTGTCTTGGGGTAGTTAACTTTCTTTGTAGTTGTTGGCGATATTATCTAGGGTTTCTTCATTTTTGTCAGTGGGGTTAGGTGTGTGGAGGGAGATGGTGGGTGTGGGCAGGGAGGGCAGGATGTCTGAGGGGGCATTGGGGGGCTTCCTATGGCTCATCAAGTTTAACCTGCCCTTCATTTTGCAGAGGGGTGGCCGTATCCTTGCCGGATACCCAGTCAGTGTGTGTAAGCATAGGTGAAAGCGTGTGCGGGCACAAATGCTGCACATATTTGAAGTTGAAGACACTGTGTGCCAGTGGAAGCACCGCTAGCAGGATAGCCTAGCACAGGAGGGTAACCTCTTGGACTATGTGGGACTCATCGGTGGCCTAGACTGTAGTAAGTTCAAACGCTGATATTTATTCATGAATACTGTAATGAATAACAAAATATGCCGTGTGGGGCACACTGGTGCCCAAGTGCAAAAATGTTGAAGAGTGAGGTGGGAGACGTAATGAGTTCACGCATAATGTTGGCACATCAGAGACACAAGGTTGCATCATATTTGCATGCAAAGGGTGCAAGTGTGTGTTACCCACTGCGCTGCAGCAACACAGCACTGTTGTGCCAAAGCTGGCACACCTGTGCAAAAATACATGCAGGATAAAGATTGTTGGTGTACAGGAAGGGTGACGGTTCATGAACAATCCAAGGCATTGTTTCTGTGACCTGTGTGCTGGCCAAGATGAAGTGTTAAAATGCTGTCCTCATATATTGTGGTACATTAGCTAGAGTACACTTGTACGTAGTCTCTGTGTGACAATGTATGAGATAGGAACAAATGCTGAAAGGAAATAGGACATCTCCAGAGTGTCATACACCACCAACATCTGTGAAACTGTGTGTGCGATCTACAGTAATGCATTTGTGCACAAAGCATGTATTACATCATGTTGCATGTAGAAATGGGGCCTTGTGAATGTGTCACACAACTAGTATGTGAAGGTTTGCTAGCATTATTGTCTTGTTTGGCCAGACTCAGCATTCACAAGTCTTGTGTGCATGGCAGGCAAAGTAGACCCAATCATGTAGCCAACATAAAACGCAACCCTACAATTTCGTTGCATTTCAAGTAATGGTGATGATTTGTATGATGAATATGACATGTGTGATTTAACGTATGATATCAACACAAACTACTTTTGTTGTCTCATAGCTGGATGACCTATCATCACACGGGGGAACATCGACAGATTCCAGGACCCATACGGCACTGGTGAGTTTGGACATCATATATTGTCTGTGTCAAATGATTAACGTTGTAGTATGCATAATGGGTGTGTATCACATGTACACCAGGACTACAGTATGATGATGTATTGTGGAAGTTAGAAGTGTGGACCAATCTGTAAGTGAAGGTGGAGAAATGCATTTGTCTCCCAGTTGTGACTTTTTACATCCCCAGTCAGTGATACACATGGAAATTAGGTCTATGGGTTTGGTCACCACAGCACATGCATGTGGATTACAGAGCGCACTGATAGGAGAGGAGACATGTAAGTGTTGTTGCCGATGAGTATCAGCAGACAAGGAATGTATGTACATCCTTGATTGAGATGACTGTGCAAGTGTGCCCGATCATGCACAAGGAGGCAGTGGTTTTCAGACCGTGTGTGCTCAGACACAGGTCTGCACTGTGATTTCATAGGTATGCTGCATACCAGCTTCACAGAAGTGGCAGTGCATAGCTTTGAGTCAAGCATATCAATGGCATGTTATCCAAACACCTAGCAAAGTTGGCCCTATGAATCTCATTGGAAATGTTTGGCCACTGCAATGGTGTTGTCAAGCTGTCTCCTTGGGGTCATTCCCTGACCAACTCTGGATCAGGTGTACGAGCTCCTCTGTCCTAATTGTTGACAGTACTTTGCATGCATTTACCCCGTATGCTTTAGCTCTGCATTTATTGATGTGCCATATTTTTTACAATACAGGCCTCTATAGCGCTATCTGTGAGAAAGCATTACCCATAACAACACCATAACCATTATGCCTCCAGGGTGCTGTTACAATGGTGAATGCATTGTAACAGTTTGCGTTGTAAAGGCCTGAGTATTTAGCTTTAGTACGGAGTGCTATTAGTGGATCCAAGACATGCATGAGTGACAATTTAGAGGAAAGGCTGTTTCCCCCTTTCTAGCAGCAACGCGTCACCCATTGGTCAAATAGTGGTGGAGAGAGGGACAGCGCCTCATGAACAAGTCAGTGATCATCCACCCAACATGTTTCCATGTGTGCTGAAGAATTCAGCACAGATGAAAGTGTGAGTAGGGCTGTCCCAGGATTGCTCCTGTGCAGGTAGGGTAACCTTCCCACACTTTAACAAGCCCCCTAAACACAGACACCCTTGCACTCTTGTGCAGGAGTGCCTGTGTTAGCGCTGACTTGATGAACTGCACAGAGTTGCTGTGGGACACACAGGGCTCCACATGAGCATTGTACATATGATGCCGCACTGTGTCACAGGAGAGGATGAGGGTGGGGCTACACACCGAGGGCTAATGCCTCCCTCCTCCGATTCCTTGTACATGTCACCCTCAGTCAGGGAATGTCATGGCAACATCATTTGACACTGTCAGTCTAATTTGGTTGTGACAGTACATGTCCCATGCCATGCATTGTCATGTCATTTTCCCCAGCATGTAGTCAGTGATCCGGGATTCAACATTTAGTTGTCCAGGTTACTCTCTGACTTCACATAGTTACGCTTGAGAATAGGCTCCCATGTTCAAGTGATCTTGTATTATAGATTTGAATGGAGAACATTGACATAGTCTAAAGGACTCACAATTTCCCATTGTTCACATTTTACGACAACATGACGCCAGCGGAGTCACACCCCTTCCAGATGAGGAAGGAGCAGTACCTACATATTAAGAAGGTCGCAAAGGGGTACCGCAACCTGGCGTGGAGGTGGCAGGAGGACCGGGTGGCTGGTACATGGAAGTCGGTGACTGAGGTGGCAACACGTGGCAGATGCAGTGGCACACAGGCCATCCCAAATCCCTCTGGCATCAGAGGTGGGTCCCAGCGTGGACAGTTAGTGTCCCATCCCCCAACAACAACCTCCACCCAAGGGACAATCCCGCCTGCCCCTACGGATCAGGTAATGCCATTTACTGTCCGGGACAGGAGGCTCATTATGGACAATAACGTCCAAACATTCTAAACATATCTTAAAACAGAGTATCGCATAGGTTTGCTAAAATACGATAAAAACATATCTAAAACATATGTTCTAAAAAATACATTACAAAACCCTTGCTATGCATAAAGTGTTGTACATATGAAAGGCAATGTTTCACTCTAAGCATAGGATTACATTGGAATGCTAAATGAATGAACCAAAATATATACATGTGATGTAACGGCTCATAAATACAGAAGAAAAAAGGGCCGAAACCATTTCATATCATTCAAATTGTTATACATGACAAGGTGGCATACTGTCCCTGGAAGTGGTATCAAAAAATTCTGTTCTCTATGAATAGTTCTACTATGAGCAGATTACTGCGCCAAAAAATGCAAAAAATACAAATTTGGAAAGAAAAATTAATGATAGGAAAAAAAGTTCCAAAGTCAGTAGCAATTGTGAAAAGGAATGAAGGCCAAATTCAGAGTCTCTCCGGAACACTGCGTGCTTGAATCAAAAGTCAGTGTGCGGGGATGGAGAAAACATAACATTTTCTAAACTTGTAGACAACAAGTCGTCTACCGTTGTGGGTGAGAGTTGGAATACCTCGTGTAGAAATCAACAGCACAGAGATGCGAACTATCGCCTTCAGCATTGGAAGCATCAGCAATGTCCGGATTAGAACCTGCGCACCTGGTGTTTCCTCTCGTACCTCAGCAGTAGCATGTTGCGTCTGTGAGATCTCGCCATCAGGATTGGTAGCCGCTGGGGACAACACATAGCATGGGCCGTTATCGGGTCCAGCAGTGTATCGATATCCATAGGCATGACTGATGGGAGTGTCAGACAAATGTCCAACACGCATTCTTCATGGCATAGCAGGCAGCGTAGAACAGGTAAGATGCAATCTTGCTAGATTGGTCTGAATGACAGGAACTGTTGCAGGGATTCTGCTTATGCACAGAACTATGCACAGGAAACCAGGACCTCAGTGAATTGTGGTGTACCAAAAACTCACCTCAGAACCCAGAACCCCTTATCCGACCAGCATCAGTGTCCCATTTGTTATCCGAGTTTTATCTCGGCGGTCCCAATGTATAGACAACCCAGAACAAGCGACTTAGGGTATTCTCCGGGTATTCTCAGGAATGGTGGGAATCAGAAATAACTGTTCGTAATAATTCTCATATCAGTCCACAACAGAATAAACAGAGACACTGTAAAGTTTAAAGAGTTTATTTTATAAACCTCGTGTACTAAGATACAGTACTTTGGCTAACATAAGCAGACAAATGATTAAGATCAAAACCATCAGCATAGTTACAATACCATAGAAAATGAAAGGAGTAATCATGCTAAAATGACAGTGGATATCAGCCACCTTCCTTTCACTTATAAACTAATATTATTATTATTAGACTAATAGAAGGTCTCTAGGCTTGACTGGGGAACCCCATACCGTAAAGATCAGCTCAGTGCAATCACTTCACAGGATCAGCTAGACTCTGCTCATGGGAAAGCTCTTCTTCCGAATGTAATGAAAAAACATGCAACACGGCAATATTAAAAGCACCCGACTTTCAGGTATTTGCAGCTGCGTGTGTGTTATGGCTAAATAGTGGGCCGATCAACCTGAACCCAACAACATGCACCGTCTAGCGACCCAGACTGTTTCTTTACACAATGTACAGACCAAGGTCGCTGCTCACTGTTAGCGATGTGAACAACAGACTGTTCTCATGTGAAGCAAAGTCGAGTAAGCATTTCTCACTTAATAACATGTGACTACAGTGTCGTGTGCAAAAGTAGCAAAAGCGGCAAGATGGCTTTCTATCATCTAACGCGGTTGAGCTAACTTAGCATTGTACGTATATAGATAGCAATCTTCACTACAGAACCAAGTGGTTTTTAATTCTCGTAGTCGTGGTAAACCCAGAATTTGGACGATGCGCTCATGACACTTCATCTCCAATAGAGTTCTTTCCATGGTGAACTGGGTGTCGCTGGTGATTCAGAGGACTGCTTGAAAAGGTGCTAACAGTCCTGCTCACACGGTCTTAAATACATGTACAATATCACTCGTATCAGACATGTTTAAGATACGACCTAACAGTTCTGCGAAATGCACAGGGCAGTTTGTATACAAAAGGGTATGTATCTCTGCTGAAGTCCAAGCGACTTGGAGGTCATATGTTTCTTTAGCAGAGGTTAAAGGCACAGTTTTTTGTAAAAGAATGGCATACAGCAAGTGAACCTGGATGTAACCGTTACTAGATCTGGGATACCTGGCAGCATGCCACAGCAGCTGTGATCATTCAACATAATGTAACTCCCATTTGAAAGTTGACCAAAAATTGGATTAATCACTGCTGCTGGAGAACCGTGCAGGTGGCAGGATAAGTTTGTAGGGGAACCGTCACAGGCCCCATGTAAGTTAATACCCTGACAAAGGAGAGAACCACTTAGTGCTTGTTCACAGTTTTCACCGCTAAGAAACACTTCACGTCCCCTACTCCAACATCTATGTGTGTAAGGTAAGTCCCAGGATGTCTTGATGTATTCTTTACCCAACCTTTCACATTTGCCTGCTAGTATATTTTTTAGGCAATACTGAAAATGGAAAGTCGTAACAGGCAGAGTAATCTTACCATGTATGATCCACTCAGTAGCTGGTTTTTCTGCCACTGTGAATGGTAATTTCGCCAGTTTTTCAATGCTCAGCACCGTATAGTCTGCTCCCCTTTGTGCCATTTTGATCTGTCTATCAGTGAGATTGAATTCTGCAAACAGTGACGTAGTATTGATTAAACCCCAAGGCACATAGCTAGAACGCAGGTTTTGAAGTGTCCAGCCTAATAGCATGATAGAACGTAGCTGTGACTGACCATGTTGTAACATGACCAAGTCTTGTTCCATGATGTCTATGACAGAGGATACAATGCTGTTTAAAGAATATATCCTGGACAACAGAGACGTTAACCCATTATCTACTACAGAGCGATGATTTCTCTAAATTAATACGATCAATTTCTTGTATTCGTTCTGCAGTCTCTGCTTGGGTGACCTTCCATGCTTCATTATAAGCAGCGTAGATACCGGCATATATGAAACGTTTTTGACGCGGTTTTCTTGGATCTAGCAAGAATTCCCTAAGGTCTGCGCCTTCTTAAAGTAAAGGTAAGTGTTGTTTTACATCCTCTAGTGTAGCTTTCTGTAGCCAATCATGCAAAGTTTCCCTACACTGTAAGTTGTTACTACCCCCGGATGCTGTCTTTGGACATAACGTGGGTCTGGTCTATGAAAGGAAAAACCTTGAGTTTTGTTCAAGAATCTATCTTGACAGTTGTTTGTGTCTAAGGGCAAGAGCAACCATTTTTTCCATTCAGGATCTGATCTGTTGTGATGCAAAATATACCTGCACTTGTAGGTGCAGGTATAGGCGGAGTGTGCATGTCTTTTATCTTGGCTATGCCAAGGCATGATGTTTGTTGGACAGTGTCGTTCAAAAACAGAATTTGCACAGCGATGATATAGGCTCTAAACAAAGCTTCTATTCCCTGTACTTGCCAATCTTTAGTACCCCTGACAGTTTTTGTATCAATGTTGTCTTTCCAAAAGTTGTCACCCTGTCTAGACAGTCGGGCAATAAAGGCTGCAGAATAAATCTGTTTTGTATTTGTCAACATACTTTACATTCCTGTCTTATTGACATTCTTAAAGTAAAATGTCTCTGGATTCGAGATATTAAACCCTGAAAAATATGGAAATTTCATTGCAAATGTTTTTGAGCTACCCTTTGATGGCGTAGGACAATGTTCCCATTGGTTATACATTAATGCATTTCTAGGTGTTGCAGATTTATGCAAGAAATGATGACCATAGTGGTTATAACAATACAGTTGTTCATAGTCTGATGAACCTTGTAAATATTCATTATTAGTAAATGCAGTTGACATCTCTAGATCAGACATCATATTATTAACAGTCTTGATGTCCCATTCATCAGAAACGGTACTGGAGGTAATAAAGTCACTTAATGAAAATTTTAAATAAATGTGGAATCTTCAAAAGCTCCGAAGCACCAAAAATGTCATATTCGGTTTTGTCCCAAACTATACCATCTGGTATAGGAATCGCTGTGATGTTCACTGCTGACAAGTCTCTTGCTTCACGATGGGATGATTTGTGTGGCTGGAGAAGTAAGTTCACTCTTTTACTGGCTGTGTCTATTTGAATATATCTTCCATTAATCAGCATACCCAGAGTTATTACCAGAGCTAACCAAAGTAGAAAGAAGAATATTCCCAAAACGATCCATAGTTCAATCCATGGTGAAACCAGATAAGTCTTTTTCAGTAGATGAAAAAAGTCTGTTGCTTGATCTTTGAAAGTTCTTTGTACTGGCGTCGTTTCAGGCTCGCTGGGATCCTCAGAAAACATATCAAAGTTCATGAAATAGCCAGAAGCAGTTCTGTCAATGGTTGGAATTGCATCAGGATTTGTGGAATTCACTGGAACCAGTTGATCACTTGTTACTTCCTTGTAGATATGTGTATCAGGACAAACTGTTATTTGGGTCTCAAGAGGCAAAAGGTCCATAGCATTGTGGCTTAGTCCTCTATTTCTTACTGTCGAATCTTCAAAGGTGATGAGTCTCTCAGTTTGAACCTCTTGGATTGTAGCTAGAGGAGTGCATCTGCTACATTGGCGGTGTCCACTTGGCCTACTGTTCAGTATCGGCCACATAGTGTGGTTTGATCAGGTCGATGGACACAAATCTTTTCTCCTTTTTACCAGCAAGGGGCGGCAAAAGTACTGTTCTTGATCCGTGGATTGCTAGGACAGGTACTGGTTGTCTGTAGGAAGGCCCAAATTCCTTCTTTTCCGCGATCTTTTCTCTAACTAGATCACCAAGCTTTGGGATCCAGACAGGCCTTGCTGGGACTGCCGGATTTTCTTCAGTGGTGGTTGGCTTTAGGATCACGTTGCTTTGTTTCGAACTTAAATCATTTAAGTCCTGTAAAACAGGCAAGCGATCTTTGATATCAAATTGTTTATTTTCCACCACTGTGCCTTTCATATCTAAGTCCAGAACCAACATTCTAGTCCCAAACAGGACCTCATATGGAGTGACACCCCCTAGAGAACTTCTTGGCAAGTTGTTAAGTGCGAGTTGGACCCCATATAAATGTTTGACCCACCCATCACCCGAATCTAATACCCTAACTGTTATAGATTGCTTTATGTCCCGGTTTTTTCTTCCCACAACAGAATTTCCCTCAGGATGAAACGGAGAAGAATACTCCAATGCTATGCCCAGACTGGCCATGGCTTCTTTTTAAGCCCTAGGGCTAAACGCAGGACCCTGGTCAGAATGTAGTGTGCCTATTGCATATGTGCCGATAAACACTCAAAAATATTTTATAACAGTTCAGGCGTCAGCCGAGCGCTGAGGCTACATCCATAGGAACCTAGACTTAGTGTTTCTGGGACCGCATTTGTCCAACAGAATGCCTGCACATAGATAGTCTAATGCTGTCTAATAATGGTGTCTGAACTGGGCTTGCTTTGTTGTATTCAGGTATCTGGTGGCGTTATGTACTGCTATCTCTATTGCATGCTATACAGTTATTAATGAATATGTGAATGTGAGTATTCATCCCTGGCCATCAGTACATCTCTTTTAACTCCAAAATTGTCTTTGAGACCCCCTGATGTATCAAACCTTCTCCCAGATGCGCTTCGTAAATCAAAGTTGCTCTACGTTCCCTATTTGGAATTACTCTGTCCTCCACTCCAGGAATTCGAGCAAACGGAACGCCATTCGCATCAATTATATAGGAGTATTTGAGTGGAAACTTTGTAGGTAATGCCGCACCACTGCCTTTGCTTGATGCATTGACAGCCAGCATTATTTCGCTGTCAATTTTCGTTTTTGAACGAGTGATTGCAGCTACGGAAGCCGTTTGCACAGCTCCTTTCGCGGCTTCATCAGCCAATGAATTCCCTTCAACGTGAACGCCATCACGTTGATGACTCAGCGTGTGTATCACGTGAGTCTTTTATAGTCCGTTTCGCAACTCAACTACTTGTTCCTAAAGCAATGTGTGCTTCATTGTGCCACCTTTTGAATCTTTGAAACCATTTTGAATCCAATTCAGTAAATATTCATTGTAAGACTGAACACAGTAAAAAGAATCGCACACTATGAGTGTGGGGAATTCGCGATCTGTATTTGCAAGTGCCATCTTAAACGCTTGTAGTTCAGCTCGCTGAGCTGTACAATCCCCTAGAGATTGTGTTTTTGTGACCATTGGTCTGAATTTGCCATCTCGCATGCGACCTTTAACGATAGCACACGCTGCACTGTAAGCTTGTTTACTCCTCGTAGCAGGCTGTGCAGATCCGTCAGTATAAATTATAAATTCGTACTGGTCAAGAGGGAGAATTTCAGTAGGCGGAGGACATTCGTGTTCATATTGCATGAATGCTCGTGTTTTTAAATATGGATCAAAAACGTATTCAACATCAGTTGTAGCAAGAGAATTAACCCATTGTATCCATCTCCGATGTAAAGCTTTTGCATTTGGAATGCTAGCCTTTGTAACTGCCTCTAAGGCTAGTACAGGAGTCACAACCAAAATACATTTCCCCTGTGCTAGGGCTCTTTCTTTTGCTACAGCGGTTTGAACTGCTGTCAGAATTTTTTCTGTAGAAGTGAATTTCATTTCTGCTTGTGTATACACGTGGGATTTGTATGCAATTGGTACTTTTTCACCTTCGTTAAAAGTTAAGTAGGTGAATCCGCATTGACCCGGAATTATTCGGATCACTAAGTTGCGTACGTTTACGCGTGTTTGCAAGTGTTTCGTTGCTAACATGTCTGTTTGTAGTGAACGCAAAATTTCTGTGTGTTTTTGTGTCCAATGTGTGATTTTAAAATCAGGTATGATTAATTCGTAGAGAGGTTTAACCCTTTCTGTGTAATTTAAAATGTAAGTTCTTCCCAAATTCAGGAAACCTAGAATCGACTGTAAATTTTTCTGCGTTTTTGGTGGCTGGAGCAGCGCACAGTTTTCTAAAAAGTTGGCTTCCAGGCTTTTGCCTTCACTTGATAGTTCATATCCTAGGAAAAGGACGTTGAGGTGGGCAATTCTTGACTTCTTAAAGTTGAATTTGTAACCCTCTGAGGCGAAGCCCAATATTATGGTGCTCACCCTGTTCAAGTGCCTATCCAGGTCATCGTCTGTCAAGTATATATCATCGACATATGACAATGCCTCGTCATCATAAGTTTGTAGTAACTCTGATACCCTTGCTGAGAATAACCCCGGGCTGTTCTTGAATCCCTGGGGCAGTCGACAAAATTGACGCTGTGTCCCCATTATTGAGAAAGCGGTAAAATATCTGCTTTCTGGTGCAATATTTTGACAAAAGAAACCATTTGAAATGTCTAATGTGGTTTTACATTTTTTACGCACAATGTTGTTCATTAATGCTGTACTATGTGCATTTTGCACTGCAAAAGTTTTGCAACAAGAATTTAAGTGTCTGTAATCCAAAACAGGACAATATGTATTGTCTGGCTTGGAGACAGGAAACAAAGGATTGTTCATTGATGATGTGCATATTTCAATCACCCCCTGATATTCAAGTTGATTTAAAATCTCCCTGACCTGTTTTTTAGCTTCTTGCTTAACTGGGTACTGCCTTTGTGCAGTCGATTGATTTTTTAACTGGATTTTATGGTGAGGTGAGTCCTCATCCCATCCTACATGACTTTTATACAGTGCTGGGGCTTGGGCTACTACCCATTTCCTGGCTAATGTGTATTTTAAATGAACTGGAATATGGTTGGAGAAGGCAGGCATAATTATAGCCTCGCCATGTGGGCACTCCCTGACAAACTCTGGTGGCTAGTCCTGTTCTGCTAGAAGTATATCATAACCCTTTGAAAGATGCTCCCAAAAGAGTCCTTTCACTTTTCTTCGTATTTCTCCCTCCATCCGGAATGTTATTTCATATAACCTATGTGGAGAACTAACCCTGGTGTCAACAGTCTCAACTTGTATGTCTTCATTCAAGTCCACTGTCTCCAGAAATCCCTTCAGGTTCTGGCAAGCTATTGTTACTTCTGCTGCACTGTCCAGCATGGTCTGAGCCCACTCTCCGTTCCTGAGTTGGGTTCTCAGTATTCTCGGCATGTCTGATCTTTAGACCTGCTTTCTTTTTCTTGGAGAATTGAGGTTTTGCTTTATTTTTCTAAACGTGTTGATCGTCTTTGGACTTCACGCGTTCTTCCTTGTTTTCTGACTGTCCTCTTCTTTCGGGTGTCTGTGACGATATCTGAAAGGTACGAGAGGAATGTGTATCATTATCTTGATATCTATCAGGTTTTCTCAAATTATCCCTATTCCTGAGGTTGTACCTCCTTTCAGAGGGCTCCTTCTGTGGAGGAAACCTGCCTCGGGAATGAGAACGCTTCTCTTTGGAATTCTGTTTGCTATTTTCCCACTTCTTTTTAGAAGAGGTAGGAGTCTTTTTAGAAAAGACCTTATCAGGACTTTCAGACAGTTGTGGTTTTAACTGTATAGTTCTATTAGCTTTTGTATGTTTTTAAGTAATTCCTCATCTGACATTGATTCAATGTCAGGGTCAGGTGTGTAGCCGGCTAAAATCGGCCATGTTGCTCCTGGTCTACCTAGTGGACCGAGCCTGGTAATGTGATTGTAATGTTTTAGCGCGCATTTAAACCAAAGCTCATGCTCCTGGTATGTGAGTGGAATTAAAATATCCTCGAAAGTAATATATTCCTCAGGTGGTTCATCTTTTTTGTAGAAGTGAAACAAGTGTGTTACTGGACTTGATTCTGGTAATACTATCCATGAGTAGAATACCTCTGTCTGGTGAGATTCATGTGCCTCTATCACAAAAACTGCTCCACCACCTCTTGGTGTTAGACCATGTTTTATAAGTTTTAGAGTGATGGCTCTGCTTAAATTTGAATGGATGTTTATAGCATCCTCTTGGGTTTTTTGAAAACCCCTACGATTAAAAGCTGCTGCGACATGGTCGGCTACAGCCCCAGCAGCATAGGTGTTTGTGCCGATTTCGGACATGTTGAAATGAAAAATGAAGAGCAAGTTTCAAGGGAAAAAAGATAAGGTGCACAATATTTTGGAACACTGTATCCTTTCAACGTTGAACAAACCAAACAGCTAATACATAGGACTTTCGTCTTACTCAGCTATGGCGGATATCATCCCTACCCACTCCAGACGTCTTATGGAATTTTATGAGTAGGGGTCTCTGAGAAAAGCACGACTGAGTTACTTCAGTATCTAGCGTTGAATTAGTGCCTTACCAAACTGTATATCCCTGATAGGCTCTGCGCATTGGAATAACATACACTATAGATTTCACATAGGACTAAGGTCAGTATGTCTTTATAGAGTATATTAAACTTAATTACTTGTGTGTGCCAGCTAACTCAGAGGTCACTAGAAACGTCTCGAATATACAAGAAGGGATTAGTCTCTGACAACCTTATAAACATGACAACTTTGTTTCCCTTTAGAATCGGAACAGTCTCAGAATTGTGGAAACAATAGATAACAGTTTCAATCGTGCATGCTTCATTTCTACAGAGTTGCACAGAAATAGAGAGACTGGCGTTTCAATAAAAGGGTTTATTGAACAGTCTTATTTCTCATGCAAGAGATATGAATTGCTACAAGTGTAAGACAGACTGAGGTACAATATGTACGAGGTTAGCAGTAAGATAATATAATACTGCAATAGCATGGTTTGTAGCTATGACATATATTAATCAAAATACATTCATAAATAAAATAAGCTAAAATGTTATACTCATCTGATGATTCTAAATTGTTCTATCCCAGTGTACCTAACCTAAGTGCAGTACGAGGTTTGAAGTAGGTGCTCTTTCTAAAGTATAGCTAGCTATATTTTAGTTTAGCCTAAATTTGCCAAAAGTTTCTCTAAGTTCTAGTCAGCTCCATACCTGAGAATGAGAGAGGTTGGTATCTCTTTTCTGGACTCAATAGTCTAAACCCCCGCAAGGGAAGTCAGAGAAGCACTGGAACTGGATTCTCTGCGAGGAAGATGGCAGCATCAGTTCAGTGCATCAGGCTGGAACTCGATCTCCTTCCGAACTTGCCGTGGCAAAACGCGTACTCTGGGTTGGATCGAATCCTCCAGGAACCGCAATTTACCAAGGCAAGTGCTGGTATATTTATACCTTGTAGGTGTCTAGGAATGCCACTATTGACCTAAAAGTCGGGCAGAGGAACGTCATGAATGAACCCCTAAGGAATACATGTTCATGCATACTTAATGAGTTCTTGGAGAAATTAATATTCAAGGTGAAGGAAATTCCTAAAGGCTTAATGGTCTGGTTTTCCAATAAGTCGTTGTGACGTGGATGGACGGATGCTGGTGGCCATGCCTGTATGTGGTTTGTACGGACAATGTCTAAATAAGGGCCAGATTTCTGTGTCCAAATAAGGGCAATGTAAATTGTACCTATATAAGGGCATAAATCAGGAAACCTAGATACGGAATCTAAATCTGCACACATAAATAGCCCTGCATCTCACATGCTCCTTGCGCAGAGTCCTTCTACATTGCACAGACCTTGGCACACTTGCTGCGTAGCACAAGTGTGTCAGATTAAATTGAATTACATGTTCCTGTGCATTGCGGCTGAACCTCCGGGCCATGCCAGTTGGAGTCTTTCTGTGGGTCCATTGAGAACTGCATATGGCAGAACAAGCCTGATTCACGTAAGTCATCTGAGAGTAAGTCATGAGTTTACGTTTTCCGGTATGCACAACTGGCATTGAGAAGTAGTGCAGTTAGATGTACTGACTTCACTTCTCCTAAATCCCTTTTGTGAATCACAAAATTTGGTAGGTCATGATTTTGTCACTGTTAAAGTATTTGTTCGTGTACACAGTTCTGCTACACATGAGGGGAAATGTCGCATTGCTCCCGCTTGTGCCAGTGTCATGGCAAATTCTCCCAGCTGTTACCTTTTGGCTCATAGTGATGCCACCCTTGAAATGGTGGCACTGCTTCTGACAATATGCTTTGTGCAGTGCACCACGCATCCCTTGTCACATTGCCCTAACTGCTCACAGTGATCACACCATGTGGGGCTCCAAAGTCAGTGAGCATTGTTCGTCCACAGGAAGGGGCTGACTGACGTATTACACTTTAGGGTGAGTCCCTTTTGCTAACTCTACTTCACTGAGGCAGACATTGTGGTTAAATTAATGGCTGTTAGACATGTGCCCTTATGTATCTTCATCAATGTGTATATGGTGTGCACCATCTTGGGATGTGAAATGCAATGTGCACCTTCACAACAGGCTTCGTCCATCCTGTAGAGTGTGAGTAGAAATGCCAGGAGGTTTTCGTACGGCAATTGTAAAGGGTGATACTACTTGTGGCCTGCAACAGACTTTGCCTTTTTCAAACACATTCCTATTTTCTTCATGGATGTGGGGCTAAGCTGGGATATTGCTAGATTGGTGTATTGGAGCAATGGGGGCAAAGCTGGTCCACACATACCCGGTCCTCTCACTGCCTTTCAGGATCACAGTAAAACATGGTAAAAATTAAATGAGAGGAACCCCTCTGGGACACCAAAGAAAAGGGGTACTCAACCAAGTATGAAAAGAATTTCTCCTTTGGTTTCTAATTCCAAATTGTCCTACTAATATATCGAACCTTCACATCCATCCAACTCTTATTCTCATACATTAAACAAGGCCCCACCTTTAAATCCGCAGTACACTAACAGCAGAAATTACTACAAACAAATATTTTTATTTTTGTTAAAAAAAGTCATTCTAGCATCCTATGTTGTGCACAATAAAAACAATTCATATAATAAAAACAATAACACTATCCTTTGTACTCCAAAGGTCTATTCAGTTATCACATCAATAATCTAAAACCAACAAGAGAGATAAAAACAGACACTTTTCTAACTGTTATTCAAATTTGCACATCTGTGCAAAGGGAAAAAATACATATAATTTCTATAACCAACTAGCAGCCTCTAATTAGTTCCAATTCAGTTGCGTTGTGTGAAAGTTTGTGTATGTGCAGTTCTGTCACCTTTGATGCACATGCACATACTTGCACATAGCTCTGACATATGGGTATAAGCATATGCTTGGTGTTTAGGCAAGGGGGCTATTTTGACAGCCTGCAACATCTCCAATCAATGTGGTCCTTTGCTCTTACACGTAGCCCTTCTCTTGTGGTCTGATATGATACTTGGACTATATTTGTTTGGCTTTTCTGTGCGCATTTCCAGGTCTGTGTGCCCACCAATATGTGTCTTGCAATGTATTGGTTGAGTAGGGTGAGATGTGTCTATACCACCAGGGCCAAGGGGATCCGGGACATGATTTAATTGTGCATGAGTGCCATTGGGCCCATCTCCCCCGTCTCCCCAGTCCATGGTTGGTACTCACCCTGTTGCTGTTGTGTCTGGTCGTGTTGAGCAGTATTGTGTCCCGGACCTCCGACTACCATCTCCTCACTGATGACTTGGAACACCTGTTCATCCAACGGATCTAGCTCCTCCTGTGACGTTGGACTCCCACCTCCAGTCTGCATTGCTGCTTCCAGGTTGGCTGCAAGTTTCTGCTTGGTCTTGCACTTAACATCATACCAGTGCTTCTTGAAGTCATCCACTGTCCTCCTCACCTATCCAACAGCATTCACCTTGGCCACGATGGACTGCCATATTGCTTTTTTGGCTGCCAATGTCACAGTGGAGCTGAAAAAAAGTTGTTGTTGGTATTCTGTCACCTCTGCAATCAGGACCTGTTTTTCCTGCTGACTAAACCGCGTCTTCCTCTTCCTCTTTTCCTTGCCCTTCCCCTGCGTCTCTGGATGGTCCTCCTGGGTGTTTGTGGGGTTGTTTTTGGGCTCTGTGCTGGGTCCAGGCTCATCCATGGTTCTTCTCAAATGTTTATTTTTTTATTTTGGCTGCATAGCAGCCGTTTTATAGTGGTTTCTCACACAGAACGTGAAAAATGGTGTGCTGACGGTAATTAGTGTCCCATTCCTGGTCGCTAATTGGCCCATCACCACTTTTTTCACGTTAGTATGATGAATTTTATCACCGTGACGCTAACCTTATTGCTGGACATTTGACCAGGTAGGGGAAACTATTGCCTGTTAGCGGCGTGTTGTTAAGACGCCGCTAACTTGGCAATAAATTCCAGCGGTACACGGCAATAGGAAAACGCACACTAAATGCGGTTAGCGATAGTTTTCGCACTTTGTTGTGAATATCCTCCACAGTGTTGCTTAGCTCTTCTTGGACACAAATAATTGATTGGCGTGCTGCAATGACATGAATGTGTGGATAGTTATGCTGTTGCTCTCAGGATCCTGGCATCCACATGAAAATGTAAAAGTCTCATTCAACAATAAATAAGTGATGGCTTAGTTGGTATATGTTTTGCATAAAAAAATATCCAAGAGAAGGGACTAGTGACTAACAATCAGAGTCTGAATCTAGCTATGTATATTGTAAAAGGCATGAAGACAGTGAAAGTGTGTTCATGATAAACTATTGTGGAATCAATATCACGGGACACAAATATTTTGTCTTAATTCTTGTGCTTTTGAAAATATTGTGGGTCAGAATATCGAAGGAAGGTTTATCAATTTTTTAAAATATTTTTACAGTATTTTGTGTTTTTTTGGTTTTAATATATTGTATTTCTTATTTAAAAGTTTGGAATTTTTGGTTTAGTAATTTTAGGGGTTGAAATGTTAGTTTGGTAGGGGAATAGGGTTGGGAGATATTTAACATTTGTAATTTTCAAGCTTGTTATGTATAAATTGGGGGTTGTGTTAATTTTGTTTTAACATTTAATATATTCTTTTCATGAAATTATATATGTATATTTTCTAATTTCTAATTGTTTTTAACTTATGTTAAATTATAATTTTATTTGTAATTATTTAGAATTTTTTTGCATATTGTGTTTCAACTTTGCTACATTTTTATAAAATTACAATATTTTTAAGTATTTAACTAGATAAAATATGTTGGTTCCTTCATAATTTGAAAATTCGATTTTTTAAAATAATTATTCAATTAAATGTAATAAATGTATTGCTTTTAAAATATGCTTTTTTGCAATTTACATTGGAATTTTTATATTTATATTATTCATACAATGTTCAAAACTATTGCTCATACTTTTTAATAATTTTTTATGAAAGGCAATTTTATTTAATACATGTAATTATAGTTGGTAATTTGAAAGTTATTGTTCTGTTATGTTATGTTGTGTTCTGTTATGTTATGTTATTGTTATCCTATGTTATGTAAGCAGATTTGTAGAGCGCATTATCACCATGGAGGGTATCCTAGTGTTAAGCAGGTGTGAGTCTAGCCACACCCAGGGCCTAGTGGAACTGCTGGAAAAGTCATGTCTTCAGCTTCTTGCGGAATTGAAGCTTTTAAGAGGATGCTCTTGTGTGTAGTAGCAGATTGTTCCATGCTTGTGGATCGATTCAGAAGGCTCAACTGCCAGATCTGGTTTTCAACATCTGTGGGTTTTGTGTACATAGATGTCCAGATGAGTGGAGTTGTCTAGAAGGTTTATGAAAGCAGGTTCAATTGTTGAGGTATGCTGGGCCAGCGTTATGTAGTGCCTTGAAAGAGTGGGAGAAGAGTTTGAGTTGTGCTTGTTTTTGAATGGGGAGCCAGTGGAGCTCTTTCAGGTGTGGCGTCTGAGGTTGAGAGTGATTCTGGCTGGCAAGCTCAGAATGGTCTGCAGCCTTCTGGTGAGTTTTCTGTTGATACTGGCATAGAGGGTGTACCCGTAGTCCAGCTTGCGTGTGACCAGATTATACATGATGGTTTTCTGGGTGCTGATTGGGAGCCATCTGAAAATCTTTCTCAGCATCTTCAAGGTATGGAAGCATAAGATGGTGATTGCAGTAACTTATGCGGTCATGTTGAGGTGGCTGTCTATGCTGATCCTGAGGCTCTTGGCTTAAGTGGTTAGGGTGAATGCCAGTACTAGCTCTGATGGCCACCAGGTGGACTCCCATGGCAGTGTGCAGTTCCAGAAGATTTCTATTTCGGTCTTTTCGGTCTTCCGCTTTAGAAAGTTGGTCTTCACCCAGTGGGCAATTTCCTTCTTGCTGGATGTCCTGTCCATGGGGAAGAGAATTAGTTGTGTGTCATCGGTGTAAGAGAGGACGTTGATGTTGTGAGAGAACATGATACTGGCTAGAGGTTAATATATGTGTTGAAATGGGCTGGGCTCATGAAGGATCCTAGCAAAACTCCACAGATGTGGTAAAAGGTATTCGAAGTGTTGGGTGCCAGGTTGACTGAATAGGTCAATCCAGGCAGGAAGAAACAGATCCATAGGCGTGCATGTATTTGACTTCTAATGTCATGTAGGTGTTGTATGAGGATGAGATGGGAGACTGTTTCAAATGCAGCGGAGAGGTCCAGGAGGATGAGGGTCGCCATGTCTCCTCTGTCAAGAGTCATGGTGATGTCATCCGTGGTGGCAGTGTGGGCAGTTTTAGTGCTGTGGGTGGGTCTTAAAGCAGCCTGGGTGGTGTTGAGGAGTTGGTAATACTTTTCTCTAAGACCTTGGCCGGGAATGGTAGCAGGGAGTTCGTAGGTGGCAATTGTTGAAGGGTCAGCAGAGGATTTCTTTAACAATGGGAGAACAGTTGTTTGTTTCAAGCATCTGGGAGGTCACAAAAGATGTTGAGTCATTCATAATAGGCGTGAGCATAGTAAGTATGCCTTTTGTTAAATTTGTCGGTGGTATTCTCAATAAAAAAAGTTATGCTGAATACTTTTCAGGGGATAGCCATCCGAGGCCTGCTGAACCCCACGGATCTAGCGGACTGCCGTTATCACCAGACCCGATGCACGGAGCAACTGCTGCTGGGCCGTGAGGAGGCTGGAGGTACCGGGGCAGGGGATTGCGCTGTGGCTGGCGTGTGTGACACAGGAGATCCCCAGGGTGTCCCTCGGCCCCGCCACCATTTTACCTTCCCGAGCGGCCCTCGCGCCCCTCGTGCCCCTGACCCTGCCGCTGGTGCCCCTGCTCGTTGCCCGGCCCCCATCTATGAAGATCGGCTTCCTGGGGCCTCACATGTGACTCTCCCTATATTCTTTGGCTGCCCTGATGTCTCGGGCACCCTGGGCCCCACTGCAAATCTACATAGTTGTCTGTGGCCACTGGAAACCCTGTGGATCCTCGTGAGGGATAGGGGTGGGCGGAATTTGCGAAATCCACTTTCGCAAATTATCGCGAAAATGTTAAAAATTATCGCAAACACGCGGAAATATCGCGAAGATGCAGAAGTTTTTTTCCTGCATGTTCGCGAGATTTTCTGCATGGTTGCGGCTCGCCAACTTACCCATGTGGTTGTTCGCGGGCGCGGCCATCTTGTTTTCAGTTGTCTCGCGGTGCATGATCGCGAGAAGAAAGACGTGATCGCGTGACGCATGACGTCACTGCCGGCGCGAACTGTCGCGAGACAGCGCAAATGGCTAAAAATAATACAACATCTCATGGAGAATGCGACCGGATCAAGAAAACTTGTCGGTTAACGCAGGGCTTCAGGTAAGGCGATCGGGCGCGCGCGAGAATGTATTATTTTACAGCGCGAGCAAGAAACAAATTATCGACCAAGCCGCGGAATGCGGAAATTTTGACATTTTCGCGCTTTCCGCGGAGCGCGAAAATGTAAAATTATCTCAATTTCTGCGAACGGAACGAAATTTTAGCCCATGCCTAGTGAGGGACTACCCTGGGCCCAGCGCGGTTGCGCCTCCACCCTCCCAACTTGCAGTTGCTTCTTGCCTGGGCCACCTCGCCCTACCTGGCCCTGAACCGCTGAGGTCCACAACCTGCTGCAAGGGGGTGCCCTGAATTGGTGATTTTGGCAGTTGGCTCCTTGTAACGCCGTTGCCTCTGCTTGGACTCCCTGGTATCAAGCCTGCATGCTTGGGAGCTGTGGGCCCCTGATATTACCCATCACTCGGTAGCCTGAACTATTCACACCCCCTTTGGCCTGATTGCCCTTACTCGGGGCATTGTTTACATGCTCCTCGCCCCCGAGGTGGGTGCCCCCCTGAAGCAGCCTCCGCACAGCCCCTACAAATCGCAGTCATGCCTCCCAAGCATAGAGGGGCTAAGGAACCTGATGCTGCGGCCTCCCGGGAAAATCCGGTGACCTCCCTATGGTCCAAATCGCTCCCCAGCACACAAGACGATCCTGCCTCTTCCCTGCCGCCGTCTGGGGTGTTGGCCTCTGGAGTGCCCATCACTCAGGTATATATGTCGGTATCCGAAGTGTTGGGTGCCAGGTTGACTGGATAGGTCCAGATACAAGATCCATAGGAGTGCATGTCTTTGACTTCTAATCTCATGTAGGTGTTGTATGAGGATGAGGTGGGAGACTGTTTCATATGCTGCGGAGAGGTCCAGGAGGATGAGGGTCACCATGTCTCCTCTGTCAAGAGTCATGGTGATGTCATCCGTGGTGGCAGTGTGGGCAGTTTTAGTGCTGTGGTTGGGTCTTAAACCAGCCTGGGTGGTGTTGAGAAGTTGGTAATACTTTTCTCTAAGACCTTGGCTGGGAATGGTAACAGGGAGTTCGGTCTGTAGGTGGCAATTGTTGAGGGGTCAGCGGAAGATTTCTTTAACAATGGGAGAACAGTTGTTTGTTTCAAGCATCTGGGAGGTCACAAAAGATGTGGAGGCATTCATAATAGGTGTGAGCATAGTAAGTATGCCTTTTGTTAACTTTGTCGGTCGTATTCACAATAAAAAGAGTTATGCTGAATACTTTTCAGGGGATAGTTTAAATGGATTTCAGTAATGTATTTGTTTTAGTGTAATGTTGATGCCTGGGGGACGCCAGAGAGACTGCTATGCCTGGGCATCGTCTGTGGGTCTACCAAAGACTGGCTCTGCTGCTGGTCGACACCGGATGCTGCAGGAGGCCGGAGAGCCATCTGAGGCCTGCTGAACTGCACGGATCCAGCAGACTGTCATTATCACCAGACCCGATGCGCGGAGCAACTGCTGCTGGGCCGTGAGGAGGCCGGAGGTACCGGGGCAGGGGATTGCGCTGTGGCTTTTCTTTCACAGTTCTTCAGAGGTTGTTTTAAATTCACACCTTGTTTTCATTGAAAATTCTTATGTCTGATTGAGATTGACTCTTCTTAAACATTCTCTCATTGTGATGAAATATCCTGTCCTTACATGGCATAATTTTCTTCCCTCTTTCATACTGTGGCGCATAATATAAAAATTTCTATTCTCCTCATGACTGTCAATAATGGAAATGTGTCTTTCTTACTGATGTACTTTTTCCCAAACTCGTCGTAATTTTGATGACTTTTTCCTTGCTGAATCCCTGTCTATCCCCTTTTCCATCCTTTTTATTCCCCCAGCATGGTGGCGCGGGTTTACGCTCGTGCCCCACACGCCATTCTCTCACTGATATGAAGTAATTCGTATTATGTGGTGTTTTAACTCCCTTCTCATACTGGCGCATAATATATAATTTTGTGGATTTTATTCATGATTGCCAATATGTAAAATGTTCTTCTCACTGATGTACTTTTCTCCGATTTCAAAGACCTCCTTATTGTTGAGTCTTTTTTCCATCTTTACTCTCCTCTCCCATCATGGCGGCGCGGTTTTACGCTTTAGTGCCCCACACGCCCATGCTGCATGTATACCAGCACGCTTCCCTGTTTTTCCTCATCACTTGTTCATCGTTACCTGAGGACGCCACTTGATCTCGTGCAATTTCACGGATCATTCATCGGAGCAATCTATCCGAATTGCCCGGTTCTTCTGGATGCCAGGTGCCTACCTTCGTACCTACTTTTTCCAGTTCTCGGATCACCTATCGGAGCAACTTATCTGAATTGCCCGGTTCCGACCATAATCAGCAATCGTTACGGTTACACCCGTACTCTCGAGCCTCCTGTCAGACCTTAATTTCTACTACAAGACGTGAGTTCCATTATTCCGACATCGAACACGTCTGGAATCCATTTTTCCTCACTACGGCAATTTCTTTCAATACCAGGCTTGTACATTCTACCGTCCTGATGATGATCCTTGTATCCCTGTAATAGGATCGAAACGTCGTCGACCCCAATCTAAACAGCGTGCACATTAACCCATTACGTAAAAAAGTGCATTGTCTGTATGGAATAAGCTTAAAACACTGGATTTTGTAAATAAGCTACTTTGCCTTGCCTGAAATGTCTTTGTTTTGTATATGTCTTTTTTCCCAACGGATGCAGGACTGTGTCCCACATATGTTTTGCTGTTGACTATTGTTTGTGTTTCATTGAAGAATTAAACTGGGTGTCCAGCTGGACATTCCTAATATAGTTTCGATTCTGTACTATATTTATTCCCTTTATTCCTTAAACCATTTGAGGACCACTGTTTGTTTGGAATTAACGATTACCCAAGGTCCTCAACTACCTTTTGGGTCCCCTTGTTTTGTTTGAATATACATGTGAAAGGCTGCATGTAGTGACTTTACACTTGTGAATTTGGCTCCTGACCCTCATTTTCCATTGAGAACACATGAGACTCTACACTTTGGAGTACGTTTTGATCTTAGAAATAATTAATTTGCAAAAGCAGTAAATTTACTCCAAGGTATAAGAGTAAATTTACACCTGTAGATTTGGTCATGTCTACATTTACGTTGTGAGTAAGCCCCTCTGTTTTTGAAAAGGCACCTATAATATAACAATTCAAAAATGATGTTCTTAAAGTTTGCCAACCTGGAGAAGTTGGAAAAGGTTAAAATGTGTAACAAAGTTGCCATCTCATCTTTTCAAATTGGACTCCGCCATATATTTCACTCACCTCTTTTTCTTCTACAATCTTCTCATAATATGTGTGACATTCTAATGGCAAGAAAATCAGCACTCTGGGATAGCAGAAATTTCTTAGAATTTTTTTTAGTGGTATCTATCAATAGCGTGCCAGTCAATGAATGGGGAAAAGATGCATGAAAAATCACATCTTTGCATAAAGAAGTAAGAGTCTGCACTTTGTCTTCTGGAATTTGTTAGGAGTTTCTTCAGGACTGCTAAATTATGCAGACTATGGTGCTTATTACGACGTCAGGTGGACTTGCGTCCGTCCAACACCTTTGCAGAAAGAAACTGCCCGACCTTAGGGGCCGATTATGATGGCGGGCGGAACATCGTCTGTACCGCCATGGTAATGGTAAAAGCCCACCCGTATGGCTTGCGGCGGCGCCGCCAGTCCCATTACGATACACTGCTGGAAAAATGCACCTGCCGCGGTCGGAATCCATGAAACACCGCCGTGCGGAAAAGCTGAAATTCCGTCAACGGTGGTCCTAATTGCCACGGAAAGCTCACAAACCGCTGTTACACCAGCGGAAATCCCGCAAGTGCAATTTTGATGACACCGCGGTGCCTGCGGTAGGACCGCTTGATACTGAACGCCGCGATTGTCAAATATGAAGAATGGGAGACCCGGAGACAGGACCAGTGCGGTCCGACCGCAGCAGATGAGCGGAAATAGTAATGGCGGTCGAAGACAAGTACACCACAAAACCAACAAATGTGGGTGTGCATCTGGCTCAGCCAATAAAAACAACTAACACATCCCATTGACAGATGCCCCTGGAACACATAAACTACAAATCCCAGCTCAACACTGACAACGCACCTGACATCAATACTCCCTTTGGACACACCCACATAGCTGAGCATAAAACCAGCCCCTGCCTCACTACAATTCCCAG
Source organism: Triturus cristatus (assembly GCF_964204655.1). Lineage (NCBI taxonomy): Eukaryota > Metazoa > Chordata > Amphibia > Caudata > Salamandridae > Triturus > Triturus cristatus. The sequence continues at coordinate 150,890,025 of NC_140583.1, forward strand.
CAAAAATCCAGAAGTAAAGGGCCTAACCTTACTTCACAAACCATAGGCAAACCTGCACACATCACCCCATCACAAACACACCCACACCCACACCACACACATCAGCACCTCCACCCACAACTGCACTCCTAACCACTCAGCACATCACACACCATGGCACAGAAAATGCCCAAATTCACTGATGGTGAGTTTTCAGTCATGGTGGATGAGATCATAAGAGTAGAGCCATACATCTTAGGAAGCAGGGTACAACAGACCCCAGCAGCCAGGAAATATCAAATGTGGCAAAGGATAGTGGACAGAGTCAATGCTGTAGGGAAAGTTCCACATAACAGGAAGGAGATCAGGAAGAGGTGGACTGATCTCAAGAGCAAGGTCAAGGAGAAGAACAGCAAGAACCGTGAGCTGGCCAACCGAACTGGCAGTGGACCTCCTATCCCACCAAGAACATTCAACCCATGGGAGGAGAAGGTGCTGGGTATACTGCACCCAGAGAGTTGCACTGGAATTGAGGGTGGAGTGGAGGCTGGTAAGTACCAACAAAACCCTGCCATAAGACTGCAACAGAGTATCTTGCACAACTATAAAGCAACAGCTCCTAGGCCCAATTGTTCCCATGTCCAAAACACTCCCCCCAAACAGGTCCCACAGATCCCACATCAACTTCCTCTCATTCAGCATAAATGTACCTAGCAATATTTGAATGGTGGCACATGTACAGGCAGCCTGCACTACAACTCCCACCAGGCCCCCTTGTCACACCCCTGAGCAGGATGGAGCACTCCCCGAGAAGCATGTGGCAGCCATCGCATTGTTCACCTTCACCTAACAGGTAGGTAGCCATCTTTCCAGGGAGGGCTGTTTGGGGGTGGGAGGCCTCCACTACAACTCCCATCAGGCCCCCTTGTCACACCCCTGAGCAGGATGGAGCACTCCTCCAGAAGCATGTGGTAGCCATTGCATTGTTCACCTTCACCTAACAGGTAGGTAGCCATCTTCCCAGGGAGGGCTGTTTTGGGGGTGGGAGGCCTCCACTACAACTCCCACCAGGCCCCCTTGTCATAACCCTGAGCAGGATGGAGCACTCCCCCAGAAGCATGTGGCAGCCATTGCAATGTTCACCTTCACCTAACAGGTTAGTAGCCATCTTCCCAAGGAGAGCTGTTTGCGGGGAGGGGGGAAGAGGGCTGCACTACAACTCCCACCAGGCCCTCTTGTCCCACAGCGGAGCAGGATGGAGCACTCCCCCAGAAGCATGTGGCAGCCATTGCATTGTTCACCTTCACCTAACAGGTAGGTAGCCATCTTCCCAGGGAGGGCTGTTTGGGGGTGGGGCCTGTACTACAACTCCCACCAGGCCCCCTTGTCTCACAGCTGAGCAGGATGGAGCACTCCCCCAGAAGCATGTGGTAGCCATTGCATTGGTCGCCTTCACCTAATAGGTAGGTAGCCATCCTCCCAGGGAGGGCTGTTTGGGGGTGGGAGGCCTATACTACAACTTCCACCAGGCCCCCTTGTCACACTCCTGAGCAGGATGGAGCACTCCCCACACCCCCAAGCATGTGGAAGCTATCTTATTGCTATCCTAAATGTTACAGGTAGGTAGTAACTACGTGCACCATGCTATGCTTTCCCAAATGCTTTTTGCTATATGTCCACAACAGCAATGTAAATTATGTAGATGACGACATGTCCGTGTTGTCCCACTATGTGTACACTGCACCAAGTTTAAATTCACAACAGGCACCATGGACTACTAAGGTATGTACCTCAACATCATGTCATGGTGCTCAGTCTTTTTGCAGACATGCAAAGCCATTTCATTATAAAGAGTTTGTTGCATCTAATGTCACAAATATTAGTCTAACATCAAGCTTGTTGCGTGCAACTCAATTACCATATGACCTCTGTCCAACAGGAGAACAAAAACGAACTGCACAAGATGACCCCAACATGCAGAGCCAGGCCCCACCACCATAACGTGAGCTCCCTGATGCAGATTCCCTTACATTGTCGGACCTGGATTCCCAAGCTGGCCCCTCTGGTGTGCCAGGTAATAACATGGCTCAAGCCCTCACCGTCACCACCACCACCACCATGGCAAAAACAACTGGGCTGGCCCCTGCCACTACAACCTGGGTGGCATCCACCAACATCCTCACACCCGCGACGGCAACAACAACTGGGCTGGCCCCTGCCACTACAACCTGTGTGGCATCCACCAACATCCTCTCCCCGGCCACGGCAACAACAACTGTGCTGCCCCATGCCACTACGACCTGTGTGGTCTCCAACAACACCATCACCACTGCTGGCTGCAACAATCGCCCTGCCATGATGGTTACCAACACCATCACACAATCACAGCATGGCAGGGATAGTGTGCCAGTGCGTTGGAGGACAATTCCACAGGCATATGGCAGGAGGGAGGTGGGCGTAGAACTGGGGCAGAGACACAGAAGGACAATGACCCTGAATCCCTGGCCACCATTGCAAGAGTCCTTGGTTCCTTCCAGGACAGTCAGGGAGTAATCTGCAAGCTTGCCGAGGACATGCATGAGATCCGCCTGCCGCAGCAGTCCATGGACACACGAATGGGCCAACTTGTCAAGCTTGTTGGCCAGCTAGTGGGTGTGCTGAGGGACAGGCTCCCAGGCCCAAGTGCAGCTCGACCCCCCTCCAGTGGCACGCCTGCCATGCAGCACAACGAATCAGCTCTAACCACAGAGAGGGGTGTGCTGGAGGAGAGGGAGTCCTCAGGCACCACTGACCCTGCAGCAGGTGCACCCCCTGCCAAACGCACCAGGGGCCAGCCGAGAATCCACAGGGGAGGATCTGGTGGCAGGCCACAATTCCAACACCTCTCACAGAGCCAGCAATGATGGTACCTTGTTGTTCCCCTTTGCATTGACTCTGTTGACTCTGTCAGCCCACGTTGCCAAGTTGACGGCCTGAGTCTGTTGGACTGTGTGACTCCTGCTTTGTGCAGACTACTCCATTAATCTCATCTACCATGACTGACAAATAATGTATTCACTTCTCACAATCATGTACATATTCACTTCACTTGCACAAAGCCTCTGTTTAAATAAACACCCATCACATACCTATGTCTGTGTCAGCGCCATGTTTATTTATGTTGATACAATGACAATTCAGTGTTCACCGTAACACCAGCAGTGAATGTGAAGGGGCCTTGACAGTGTGAGTGAACCTGGAAAGACTCAAGAGAATGACATTTACTTCTCATGTTACGCCATTGCAGCTGAAACACAACAATAGGCATCAAGGTACTTAAACAAGCACACATAGCAATGCACAATTACCTCAACATACACATGAAGTACCTGGAGACAAATGCCCTGTGCCAAACACATCAGCCATCACCCCACACACAACAGCAGGCAGCAGTCAGGAACATCAATGCCTTCACACTAACATCCAAGCCAAAACATAATGTCCCTGTCCTACAAAGTCACTTACATTCAAGGGAAGTAGTTGGCAATGAGCTGTTGATGCAGGTCAACACCTTCCTCTTCACCACTATCGTCATCACTCGAAGTGTGTGGGTTTGCTGGGGGTGGCATCTGCTGCTCATCCTCATCCAGGATCAGTGGAACGGCTTTGCGCACGGCAAGGTTGTGGAGCATGCAGCAAACCACTACTATCCGGCACACCTTTTGTGGGGAATACAACAGTGCACCTCCTCTCTTGTCCAAGCACAGGAATCGGGACTTCAGCAGGCCGAAGGTGCGCTCTATCACACGGCGTGTCCTACCATGTGCCTCGTTGTAGTTGGCTTCACCCGGTGTACCTGGATTCCTTAGTGGGCTCGGCAGCCAAGGCTGGTTGGGATACGCGGAGTCACCTAGGTGTGGCATACACAGTGGAAGTTTGTGATACAAACATCTGACAAGAACAACATGTCACACACAACACACTACTTGACTCAGTGAACTCACCTACAAGCCATGCACGCTCTGGATGTAGATTTGCCATCAGCCGTGGTACTATGCTGTTCCACAGGATGTAGGAGTCATGGACTGAGCCTGCAAATCTCGTACACACATGGCTGATGATCAAATCAGCTTGGCATACCACCTGCATATTTATGGAATGGTAGTGCTTCCTCTTCCTATACACCTGCTCACGTGCTTGTGGTGGTACAAGGCCAATGTGTGTGCAGTCAATGGACCCCACTACATGAGGAATGCGGCCAAGGGCATAAAACCAGCCTTCACTGTGGGCAATTCTTGTGTACGTGGGAATCGTATGTATTGGTCCTTGTACAGCATCAGTGCCGACACAACCTCCCACAGCACCATGCTGAATGTGCCTTGCGACATCCCACCGCCACTGGCAACCATGTATTGGAAAGATCCCGTAGCAAACAAATGCAGGGCTGCCATGATCTTTACTGTTGGGGTCAGGGCAGTTGGATATGTCCGTTGAGGTGTCAGATGGGGCTCCAACTGAGCACAGAGCTCTTGCAGTGTAGCGCGATCAAGACGGAACTTCCTGATGATGTCCACATCCTCCATGTCTGCCAGGACTGTGAAAGGACGGTGCACATTTGGTCGTCGCCTACATGAAATGGAAGAGGACTAATGTAATTCAGATCACGCTATGAGATGTGTCAAACATATCACATATTGACTTACGCAGCACAAACAATTAAGGGACTACAACCATTGATTAATCTACAACTCAGATGCAGGTACACATTGAACACATGCGGGGTTACATCTGGTCATGTTGCACATACTGACTACCTTAAAAACAGAGTCGTCCATTGTGAATGGCACACCAATGCATCTTGTGTCCCCAGCCCTAGGAATAGGTGACACAGCAGATGTATGATACAGCTACACTGCTGACTTACATGTAGCTGCAGTGCCTGCCACACCTTGCTGCCCACGTTGCACAGACCACTAGTGTTCACCGCAATGTGCACAGTGTGTGTAAGCAGATCACATGTACTAGTTCATTCAGATATGTGCACATAAAAAAAACTGTATTTGTCCGTGTAATCATGTGTGTGGACTGATTAGCCCTCTCACACAGTGAGTACATTGTAAACATTGGACTACATGACACAAGCAAGAGATGTACATCCGCACTTATCATAGGTGACAGGAGTAAGTGCATGTCAATGCATGTTACATTGCCCACACACATGGCATGTGTAGGCCTAAGTGAGTTGTATGTCACACTAGCTTTCATAGTGCAAAACAACTGCAGGAAGACACTGTGGTGAAATATTGTCCAAGTTTAAAAGTCTCAGAGTCACATTGCTAGTGCATATAGTGTCCATATGTGCGGTTGGCGTGCCCCGCAACCGTGGGGTAGCACATTGGACCCACTTGTAAGATGCAACATAGCGGTAGCGACCACCTGGCCTCCGCGGTGTGAAACCGCCATTGCAGCCAATGGGACCCACGATTGCGGTGGTGTGAAGCAAATTTTGAAACCGTGTAAGGCGTGTTCCGCATCCGCGGGTCAGCTCATTGGACACACTTGTAAGATGCCAGCCAGGCAGCCCAATTACAGCAGCTGACTATCACTGATACAACCCCAGGGGCCTATAAATCTCTGTGGGAGACCAACAGATCTCACATGCCTTCAGACACTGCTGACTGCATTACTCTACCAACTGCTTGATTACCTGAATCCTGGACACAGTGATGGCGTGGACGGAGAAAGTCAGGGCCTGTCTCTTCACCACAGAGGAGCTTGAGCTTCTTGAGGACGAGGTCCTTGGACAGTATAGGAGGCTTTTTGGTGCGCCAGATGTACTGGTAAGTGTTTATGAACACACAAGTGTGATAGTGCTCAGAATGTTACCTTGATGTGTCTTTGCACTAGTATGTGCCTGTGAGTTCATGTGCAGGCATCCACATAGTTACCATAGCATGCTCCATACATGGGCAGTGGGAATTGCATTAGGATATTTGTGCTGAGGAGGGAATTTATACACCTCTCCAGCCATTCCTGCACTACCTTAATGAACATGTTGGTCTGAGACTAGGTAATGTGAATATGTGTCACACTGCCATGCATGGAAATGTCATGTAAATGATGTCTGTATCCTCATTACGCAACATACCTGACAGGGCTGAGGGTAGGGAGTGCCTTGCATTTTTTAAACAGGCACACAGATAAAATGTTGTTTTGATACAGTCCAAGTCAGGACTAACTCTTGCATTGTGTTGTTATTGCCCACTCCATGTCACCAACTCACTTGTGAATGTTCATATGTATATTGTCATAGGCCAATGAATGATGTGTGTCGTGAAATGCTATGGTGCATGATGTTGAGGTGTGCAGCATGCACAACAGTCTTATGCATGACTGGAACCCATTTTTAGGTCTCGCCTGAGCTATCGCGTAAGCGATGCTCTGCGAGACTTATTGAGAGGGCTCCAAAAAGTGCTACCAGACCAGCCTAGCGATACAGTGCATGTGCGCGGGCGCGCGCGCTTGACCCGATTACTTTTACTTTGGTGGCCGCAGGGCCGGTTTGATGTTTGATCGCGATCACTTTCGCGGCCGCACGGCCGCGTGTTTCAATGCCTGCTCGCATTTCCTGTCCCAGTTCGCGGCCCTCATGATAACATTTAAAGTTTTGTCAAGTATGACATATAATTACTATAGTATCAGTTTGAAGCTAAGAGATGTTTCTTTGCGCAATTTAGATTTACGCAGTGACTCCCTTCAACACTTTGTATAGGTATGCTAGGCACTCCTTAACACTTGTCTTCCTTCGAAAACAACAGTAGACTGGCATAAACTCTACCTGAGCCCTTAGCATTATTTCCCTACCAGCCCTCCCTCTACACATGCATACTCCTAGGAGGATCTCCGTGTCCTCCGTAGGTTGGCAGCAGACCCCTTTCCTAAAAGAAGCAAACATGTATCTTAGAGCATGTTATCAGGGTAGAGTTTGTGCGAACACCGCCCAGACACACGCTAATCATGGCCTCGCTCAATGTACAGCAAGCAGCTTTCAAGTTGTTTCAAAGGCAACGTCCTTTAGACCTCTATTTTTGCTAGTCCCTTTGGAGACAGTGCCAAAAACATCTACTTTTTTTGCATAGAGTACAATAATACTGCGATGGATGCCAATTTCCTTAGCGTCTTAAGCATACTAAACAGCCTTAAGCCACTGACCGTTATTGTTAACCCCTTTGCTGTTGAGGATTTTCCACCCCCAGTCCTGAGCCCTTTTTAGGTCGAGTATTCGAGACCTCTTGTATATATTTTAGTATATACTTTGGTATATATACTTTCGAATGTAGTTTAGTATATACTCATATGTGTATGTACTTTGTGGGCTCTGGAGATCAGCGCTAGGACTTGTCTTGACGCCTCCACTCCCCCCTCCCCCCTATACGCATCCCCCCCACACCCGCGCTCCACACCGGTCAAGCCCCTGCACACTTTGCGTGAGATTTCGGGTTTCTCCTGCTTTCATGTAGGTCCCCTGAAGCTGTGTGACCTTGAGCAAATTGATTTTCTGCTGAAAGTTAGTGATGTCAAGTTCAACCAAATATTGCTTTCCCTCGGGGACCCCACAGGCCTTCTACCGAAGTGCACATTGGTTCCCGGCACAGTGTGTGATGTCATAATACACCCACCGCTTCTGCTCTGGGCCCAGTACATCTTGAGATCTTATGCACATAGTTTTCTATACAGGTGTAAGTACAGCGTGAACTTGCGGGAGGGGTGGGGGTCACACTTCTCTTGTACAAATGCCCAGGATGGGCACAAACGCATCCTATGTACATAAAGGCGACAGAGTAAATTACTTTGTTCGATACTTAGTTCAAGCGTCATCAACTCCAGACACTCGTTCTAATTTATATAGAGAATTGGGCGGTAATATAAGATACGGATTGAGACATGCGGAAGTTATAATTTCCTAAACTCGACAAGCATCTCCACAATCCTAACCAGCCTACTGGATACTTAAGAGGACCAAGACGGTCGGTTTAAATCAGCGCACATTCAATTTTTGGCCTCTCAGCGGAGATCAAGACACAAGTGTGCCACACATAGTCAAGATATATAGACAAGAAGTCTCTCGGTTTATGTACATGTGTGTACGGTTAAAGGATTTCGCAATGCAAGAGGAATGTGAAGAAGCGCGGTGCAATTTCAGATTTAAAATGTCAATTATAAAGAATGTTGTAGTATTTTCTATGCAAGATATTTTGTTTTAAAATAGCACATTTTAAAAATGTTTCTTTGCCACATTTTGTTTAATTAATAAACCAGGATGCTGTGAAGTGTTAGTTTAAGGGTACTTTAGATAAGAGCCTGAGGGAGAGGCGCTGGTGGTGGGTCCCCTGCTTGATGAGGGTGCATGTGCCCACCATCTGTGCTGGCACTCTTCTTGTAGTAATTTACAGCTGTCCTGCCCACCGTGCTCAGGGACCACCAAGTTGTCCTGCCAGGATTCACAGTCTTGGGATTCACATCACAGCAGACGTGAGCGCCGAGTGATTAACTGACTGAACCACTCTTTGCAAGCAAAAATCTATGGAACGTATAAAACTCGATATCAAAACTGCTCTATGGCCCGCCCCCCAAACAGGCCCCTTAACCCTGGCTTTAAGTGGGATGACATTTTGGGGTTTCTCATAGGGGCGTTGCCCCTGTAATTAAGGGTGTGTCTTAAAAACACTTAAGCTAAAAATCAGTGCTTAGCACAATGTGCTGACCAAATGGTATTTTGCTGCTTCAGTCATTGCATCCAGATATATAATACAACAAGTAACATTACACCTACATCAAGAACGTCCTAGGATCCTGAGGTAGGATCAAGATTAAACAAGCTTTTGCATTGCAATAGGTTTTTCATTTACTGAAAGTTTGACCTATTGGCGTTGCAAAAAATAACGCAATGCCAATAGCTCAAACATTCAGTAATGCGAGACCTATTGCATTGCAAATGCTTGTTTAAAGTTGCAACTCCACACACCTATTACTCAATGAGCCATCAGCGAACTGAGGATTGTACAATACAGGTCTTGACATTGTGAGAAGAGCATGATCACTCTGAATATGTCCAAAAATGAGTCCTAAAATATGCAATGAGGCATCACCAGGCAGAGGGCTTGGGGGGAGATTTGCTGACACAGTGATTCTGGTACACCACATCTTTAGCACTGTGTTACATATCTTGCTCACTCCCATACTGCGTCACAGATGTGTGCCTTCTGCACATAGCTTTCAGTCCTGCCATTGTGCCTGTGAAGGTAAGGGCCATGTACTGTGTCCTGCATCATACGTACATATCTATGTAGTGATGTCATGCAAATGTACAATGTGTCATGCTGTATGGCCTGTGATGAGGATGTAGCTCTTTTTGTGGCATGCATTTCCGTTCTCCTGTACTGACACACAGTGTGAATTTACACAGAGTCTCTGATACTTCCTTTTCTTGTCTCCCATGCCTGCAGTTGAAGGTCAACCAACGTAAGGCTGCATGGAAGGACATTGCACGGAAGGTACGGGCTCTCGGTGTATCCAACAGATGTAACACACACTGCCATAAGAGGTGGGACGACATCTCCCATCTCAGCAGGACCGGGCAGAGTTGACATTGGGGCTAGCACCTCGTACTGGCAGGCTTGCACAACGGACCAGGACTCCACTGATGTCCCGCATCTTGTATATGACACAGCAAGAACTGTATGGACGTTTGAGGGCCCATCAGCAGGATATTTGTGGTGAGTATTTTGAGAAGGCTGACTTTGTTTGTGAAGGACTGACTGCATGAATGGCATCAGTGAGCCAGTTCTGTTCTTGTTGATGTGTCAATTCTGATGATATATCTTCTGAGTAGCCTATGTGTGTAGTGCAGGTGTCATGTATCTTACATGGATGTGAATTCTCATGTTCTTCATACAATGGCACTTGAGGTTGCATGATGAGATGTAGCCTTATGACATGTTCTGCATTCTGGGTGTTACCGACATCAGCAGGCAGTCTACAGCAGTGTGCAACATGTTAGTGTGCATTTGACGACGTGTGCCTTGCAGGACTTTGAAATGGTGTGACCTACACATCTGACAACAACGTGCACATATTGGTGTGATAACTTGCACTATTTGATATACATCATTAGCTCAGGTACAATGTAAAATGCAATTTCAAGTATTTGTGTTGTCTACTTACAGTGACTGCATATGTGACAGGGACAACATTCTGCGATGTATGCCTGTATCACATACAGGCACGTGGGTTTGCTTACAGGGATGTTCATGTTGGGTTTCAAGGAAGCACGGACCGGATATTTACCTGTGTGTACGTCACATGGAACCTTGCTGTCAACAATGCATGTTTACATCAGCCTCTGTGTTTAGCATTATGTTTGCAACCGCACACTGCACAGGGTGTTGTGCAACATGGGGTTGTCATAATGTCGTTTTGTGCTGTGCTTGCATATGTTCTTTGTGTCTCTTGCACTGTTCTAAACCTATGTCTATGTCCATTGTAGAATCTACTGAGAGCACAGAAGACAATGAGACGGACACCAGTGCTGAAGCATCTGGCACGCATGATGCACATGAGCTCACTGACACGGAGGTGTCCAGCGCCTCGAAGGGGGGCAGGAGTGTCCTTGAGGAGTCGCGTGCAGAAAGCCCTACATCAACATCTGATGACTTCAGTGGGGAGTCCGCAGCAATGGTGGCCACAGGGAGGGACAATGCAGAATCTTTCTCCACCACACATCAGCCAGTGCCCACCATCCTGCCTACTACCCCTAGTGCATTCTGTGTACGCAGGGCTGTCAAGGGTAGAGTCGCATTCAACCCAGGCACCGCTGCCCCTGCCCCAGTCTCCCCTGCTGCCCTCAGTGTTGAGGCAGTAGACCTCTTGCGGCAGCTGTGTGTGGGGCAGACAGCTCTCCTAAATGCTTACCAGGATCAGGACAAAAAATTGGGACAGGTTCTGGCATTCATGGAGGGCATTCATTCGGATGTGGGTGGGCTACACAGGACTCTCCAGGGTTTGTCCTCGACCGTTACTGATGCCATTCAGCTGTCACGGCCTCAAAGTCCAGCTCCAATTCCTTCAAAAAGCACCCTGCCAGTGCCAACACCTGTGGAGAGTGACCACACAACAAAGCCCTCAGGCCCCAAGTTGGCGAGACGCAGCCCACGACAGCAGCACCCCGAGCGCACCAGACCACAAACACCAACCGCTAAACTTGACACAGGCAGACAGGGAGACAAAGCAACAAGCCCTTCAGATGACACTCTGGGGCATCAGAAAAAGAAGTAGGCCTCTAGCTCAAGTTCCACGAGATCACACCCAGCACAGGAGCCTCCCATCCACAAAACTGCTGCAAAGGAGACAAAAACAGTTGGCATGCCTGCTGTGGTGCTGGTGCCTGTAAAGGTGAAGCAACAACAGCTCCCTAAGACATCTTCACCACAAACCTCTACTCTCACCCACAGCCCTGTGAAGTGTAGTCAGGAGAGCAATGTGCGGTGTGCACCAGGACTACAGGGGATGGAGAGCAAAAGTCAGGCCAATACCAAGGCTAAGTCCAAATCCGTCAAATCCCCACAGGGACGGACGTCTGCACCTGTGACACCTTTGGTGGAGAGGGAATCTGTTGTGCCCGCACCACTTCCCAATCAGCCCAAGGCAATTCTGAAATATCATATCCCCAAGAAGTGTAGTCAGCCCTCTACATGCACCCTCACCCACTCTGTCTCTCGTGCCACCATGTCACCCGGTCCATTCAGCCCTCCGCATGGCACAGCCACTACTGCCTCTGCCTCAGCTGGTCCTCTCTCTCTCCTAGGTCCTACCACTGGGCACGACACTCAGCCACCTCACAGTCCAAAAGACAGGCAAGTCTGAGGAAAAAAGCTCCTCCTATTACCATCTTTCCCACAGCGTTGCCTGGACGGAGCTCTGGTATCACCGTAATATTTGGATTCACATGTCAGTGTACTGTGTTGCACATTCACTATGTACATTCTCATGCACACATGTGCATTGTTTGAACTATGTACTTGACAATATCATTTCCTTTGTTGGCAATTTGATGCCTATCATGTTAATTTGCAATGAAGACTGTTAGTCCTGTCGTATACTTCATTGGTGCACTTGCAGAATTAAACAGTTTTATGGGTGCGTGTGTGTTAATGTGCAGCATGCTCTGCATGGCACTTCCACATTGCTATTTCATTGATTAAGTTTGAAATAGTTTGACTGACGTAACACACACTTTTGTTAGGATCAACTATGTGGATTGGGAGTGCAATGATGCTTGTTTGTGTTGATGTACTCTTACAATCATCATTTTACCTTGAGTTTCATTCAATTGTACATGTTAGTAGGCTATGCAACAACCGAGGTGTACTGTACACACAGTCTAACTTGTGGCGTGACCATGGTTGGTGATATCTGTGTGATGTGTTTGGATGTGTGAACAGTAGTGTGTGTGTTGTAATCTTGTGTAGGCCTGTCTGCATACTCACATGGGTATATTTTTATGAGTTCACTTGAGTAGTCAGACAGTGTGCTTGGCCTGTCCTTGTCAGTGTTGTTAAGGTGTATGTGGCACTTGACATGCAAAATACTCACGTGTATGATCCTGGTATGCATTGCCTGTTTGTTATTTTTGTCAGACATGTGCCTCTAATTGTTGGCACATGGATGAGTTTGATGTTGGGCAGTGTGTCCTTGCACTCCTTGGGGACACATTCCTGTTTTTTCTGTCAGTTGAGAGTGTGCAGAGTGTGTGACTGCAAAGTCTGAGTTGTGTATTGTTGTTACGCCATGTGTGTCATGTAATCTGGAGCTACTTGTGCTGTCCTATTCAGCCAGACTGACATGTTAGTAGCTTTTTCACCTTCCTTGCTGTCACTTGTCTGATTTTCGTTACAGATGCAGTGTTTGTTGTAGGGCATCCCCTATGTGTGGTTATGATGGGTACACATTGTGATTAACTGGTCAATATGTTTTTGAATGTACAATCATCACCTGTACATTCCTTTTTTTTTTTTTTTAATATGATTATTAGAAAGTTTTTTCCCCATTTTTTTACAGAGCACAACATCATATTAGAAAATAAAATATACAGAATACAACATGAAATCAAAAAACCCCTATTGAGTTAAAATCAAAACCAATTATACACCAAGATTTTGGCTAGATAGACAACTATCCATAATAATTCATTGTACACACAATACAGAATAGAGAGAAGGTAGTAACTAGCCACACGTTTCCTGACTTTCCTTCCAATTATTAATAGGCTTCTATATTTGTAGTCCTAACCTTCTTCCCCTTTTACCCTTCCTTGCATATATCCTTTTCTCAAGGTTATAAACCGACAACAATCTAGCCAACCATTAATGAAAAGTAGGTGGGGTTCGATCGAGCCAAGCTGAAGCGATACAAATTTGCAAAACAGCCATAGCCAAAAACATAAAGAAACATGCTGGGTCATCTGTGCCATCGCCATCTATCCCAAGCAGAATTCTTGATGGAGTGAGGGAAACCTCGATTCCCAGTAATCTCCCTAAGAAAGATTCTATGGCTCTATGGAGTGGATACAGGTGTGGGAAGGTAGCAAAGACGTGCACTAACTCAGCGTCTAAACTATCACATCTAGGACAGGTGGTGCCCGCTGTCCCTCCCCACTGCGCGATCCTAGCGGGTATATAATATAGTGAGTAAATTGTTTTATAATGCTGGGCCAGAAGTGCAGCTGAGCAAAAAATATTACGCCCTAATTCTAATGAGAGATGGAAGCACTCATGTCCTATCCTAAGTTTCTCGGCCCACTTACTTTGATATTTCTCAAGGTCATCTTCTTTACCCGCAATCAATTTGGCATAAAGTCTTTTGATCGTACAGCTGGCCCTACCCTCAATAATTTCCATAATTGCATTTTTCCCAAACCCAGCAGACCCACCCTTTTTGGTTATTAGAATGCTCCTGACTTGCAAATACTTAAAAACATGTCTAGTCTCAACCCCATAGACCGACTGGATATCAGCAAACTGGCATATTCCATTTATATCACCTGTACATTCCTGATGTGTACACCACTTCAGTCACATGTGTTCCACCCCATGCCTTGCCAATGCGTGACCCTCCCCAGCACTTCATAGTGTGAAGTAGTGCTGTGAGTAGCCGCTCGGTGTACTGGACCTATGTGCCACTGAGGACAGTTTAACATGTATTTGGGTGTCATTGTAATGTACCTGCTTGCAGTCATGGTTGCACATGTGCAGTGTGTGTGTTTAAGTGGCACATTCCTCTAGTCATGTTGTTTGCATCTGTGTTTGGCTTTGTTGTTCAGCTGTGGTTGTGTTCAGTGATGTATGTGTGTTTGGAGAGCTACAGTGACACTGGCTGTGTTTGATGTGATCTGTGCGCTGTGATGACTTGTGGTTTGTATTCACATGCTGGGTCAACCAGATATGTGTGATTGTGTGTTGGTTGTTGTTGCCAGACTGCTTACTGGGCATGCAGTGCTGTCAGTGTATTCTATCCTCTGTGTTTGCTGCCAGATCCAGCACATCTGTTGTTATTCATGTATTAGTGATGGTCTCATGTCACTATGTGCTATTACACATTGCTGGGTGTGTGATCCACACAATGTCAACTTCTTAGCACATGGCTTGGGGGGGTGTTTGGCCAACAAGTGTTGCCTCTGCCTCTCAAGTGTTTCACACACGATTACCTATGTGGCACTACAATGCTGGTGGAGTCTGGTCCCTGATACGCCCCTTGCCACTAGCAGGGAGGGGGGGGGTTGACACCAGGGGCACCTATGTGGCACTACAATGCTGGTGGGGTCTGGTCCCTGATGCTCACCTTGCCACTAGCAGGGGAGGGGTTGACACCAAGGGCACCTATGTGGTACTACAATGCTGGTGGGGTCTAGTCCCTGATACTCACCTTGCTACTAGCAGGGGAGGGGTTGACACCAGGGGCACCTATGTGGCACTACAATGCTGGTGGAGTCTGGTCCCTGATACGCCCCTTGCCACTAGCAGGGAGGGGGGGGGTTGACACCAGGGGCACCTATGTGGCACTACAATGCTGGTGGAGTCTGGTCCCTGATACGCCCCTTGCCACTAGCAGGGAGGGGGGGGGGGGTTGACACCAGGGGCACCTATGTGGCACTACAATGCTGGTGGGGTCTGGTCCCTGATGCTCACCTTGCCACTAGCAGGGGAGGGGTTGACACCAGGGGCACCTATGTGGCACTACAATGCTGGTGGGGTCTGGTCCCTGATACTCACCTTGCCACTAGCAGGGGGGGCTTGACACCAGGGGCACCTATGGAGCAAGACAATGCAGGTGTTGTTTTGCCACATTACACATATGTCCTGGTTGACAGACATCACTATCCCGGATTATCAGATGGGCACACATTTGGATATGGTGCAGGTTGTGATGGTACTAGCTGGGATTGTATCAGGTAATGACCGCTGCTACCAATGGGGGCACACAATGTACTTTGGGCCCAGGTCCTACTCAATCCTTATCCCTCCCTGAAACTGCGCATGCATGGCGCTGGCCGTGCCTACTAGGTTGTGTGGATGTTTTCCCGTGTCCTCACCGCTGCAGTGACATGACGGGGATATGGCGGTGCTGACGTTGTTGATGGATGATACCGATGCGTTGCAGTGTGTTCACAACTATGCACCTTGCAATGACACTGGTGGATGTGGTCATGTGTTCACCAGAATGTCTGGAGTGGACAGGGAGGCATTTGCAGGTCAGGTGTAGTGTGTTGATGTTGTATGCGGATGTGTGTCAGTGACGTACCTGCGGCGTTGTGCACGGCGGAAGCGTCTTTGTTGATGGCGGATCAGGAACAGCAGTGGTAGGGCCTGTAGAGCAGGATCCATTGCGGTAGTAACCGCATGGAGCAGTCTGGGATTCCCGTTTTGCTCCGCAGTGTTGCTTCAGCAGTGTTTCAATGGGTGGTTTCTCCGTTGTGGTCCGGGAGCCTATTTGAGGCATTGTGATTGGGACGGCGGTCTTCGCGTCATTCCACCGAGCGGTCTCTCGCTATTGGCTACGTCCGCCCTCGTCGCTGAACCAAACTACTGGCGGAGTTGAAAACACCATGGGGGACGGAAATTGGGCTATGTCGGCCCATCGTAATATGGCGGTCGGGGAATCACGGTCGTGGAATCGCGGTCGTGGTTGACAAAACAACACCCGCCAAGCCGGCGGAAGGCCACACAGGCACAGCGGTGGCGATCCGCCCGCCATCTTAATCGGCCCTTTAGGTCAGTGGTTCCGACCGCAGTATTAGGATTGCGGTCGCAAACATCCATTCTACAATGGAAGCTTGTGCGGTGGGCGGAAGCTTCCATTGTAGAATAATAATTTGAAAAGGTGACTCTTCTGATTGGAGGAGAGGGTCCAGGTTAAGTTTGGAACAGGGTTTAAATCCTTATTGAATAAGTCTGCCTGTATTTAAGGTCTTCTTGAAGTGAAGAGTACTGGGCAAAGCATATCAACAGTGGCAAGGGTGTTCTACTGGTTTGATTTATTTACATTGATTGTTTGGTCTCTGTTTGTCTATTCTTCGTTCACCTAAATTTGGCTTGGATGGTGAGTGTGGTATTTCCTGATGTAACTCGTTTGTCCAAAGTTTGTTGTGACTTTAGTTTTTTCAGCTTAACCTGTGCCACAGTTTTGAATACAGTGAAACATGTATTGTTTTGATTGTATGGTGATACTTTAATAATGCTTAATTGACGTCATGTTCTGCATTAATGCAATGTGAGTTTTGTTATTTGTACTTCTTATAAGGCGCCAACAGAATGTAACCCTTCAGTGCACACGGTAGAATAATCAGTAGAGTAAATTATCACAGCATCTTAAAAGACCTGTGTGATGTATGTGAAGCAGACACTACAGTGTTAGGATCCTTTCACTATAGACATTCATTTTAGTGCAGTTTGTAACACAGAAGGTGCAGGCTGGAGTCATCAGATGAAGCCAAACGCACTCTCTTATAGCTGCTCTGTTTGATGCAGACACCTGAACGCATTTCCTTTGTGGCGTTCGGGAGGGTCCTCCGAGTGGCGCTGACTTCTCCTCTTAAAACAGCTTTAGTTGACCTTTCTCTTTCTCTTTGTGGGAGATTCTGAAGTGGTGCTGGCTGGATTGTGCCTGTGGATTTCCATGGCAGAGGGAGATGAGGTTGTAAGGTGGCTAAACACCCAAAGAAAGGCTCCATTGTTGGGCGCGGTATCTCTGTGCCGGTGTCAGATAGGAATCGGATTCCCATTCATTCCCTGGAGTTTATTCTGTTTGCGCGCCCTTAGATTCTTTGCGATTCCATGAATCAATTTTCACTGCTGTTTTCATCATGCTCTAATGTGAAAAGGGTTCTTCAATAGACGGCGTTACCGTGGGATTCTTATCTTAATTGCATCAGCGCTTAAGTGCGCTTTTTAGAAGTCATTTTTTGTAAAATTGTGTTTCTGGGAAGGCAATTGTTCAGTGAATGGATAGCCTTGTTTGTTTGTGTTTTTGGGTGCTGAAGAGCGATAACATCTTTTGTTTTGTTAATTTTAATTAGTTGAAGATGCAATAAAATAAAAAGCAGCCGGGGAAGTGACTCTGATTGATTTGACTGTGATAATGTGATCTTGGAGAGACAAAGGGGCATATTATCAAGCACGGCGTTAAAATTATCGCCGTTTAGCGGCAGAAAACTGTCGCTAAAACGGCAATAATGGGCTTGATAATATGCTCTATGGAATTCCAATTGAAGCACTTGTTAGGTGTCCTTCACATCTAACATGGGCTTCAATTGGAATTCCATAGAGCATATTATCAAGCCCATTATCGCCGTTTTAGCGGCAGTTTTCTGCCGCTAAAGTGGTGATCATTTTATCGCCTGTCTTGATAATATAACCCAAAAAGATCTACGAAACTCCGCAGTGAGCAGTGAAGAGGACCTTGTCATGCACGGACGACAGGAGTTTTCCTCTTTCTATGTGTGGTGCAGAAAGCAGCAAACATGGAAAGGGATCAAAATGAGGCGAAATTAAAATATTTCTACCCTATACGACTACTGTGGGGAGGCTTAAGGTGTTGGCGCTGCCGCAGGTTTATGTGCTTAAGCACATCTGGGGCAGCATCAAAATCCATGAGTGTTGCATGTGAAAACCCACAGCAACACCCATGAAACACCTCCCTGGTGCAGAGTGAGGCAATGCAGAGACTTGCGCTGCTCTGCCTTACTCCATGTCTGTTAGACATGGCATCCTTGGTGTGGTTTTCCTCTGTATTTGTGTCTCTACCTCCTTTGTTTTTGCTATGTCCTGGACTCGTTTTTGCTGGTCTAAATGCTTTGGGCACTTTGCCACTGCTGATCAGGGCCTAAGTGAAAGTGCTCCATCTGTAAATTGTCTCTAGTACAGTGCAGTGTGTGTGCCTAGGGACGGTAAGTTAAATGCTCCTAGTGGGCCTGCAGCACTGATTGTACCACCCACACAAGCAGCCTTGGAATGGGTTCTCAGACATGCAATTGCAGTGTCTGTGCACAGTTTGGTACTGCTATGTTAACCTGGCAAGTATGCCCATTTGCTAGATCCTAACCTTCCCTTTTCTTACATGTGAGTCACCCCTAAGGTAAGCCCAAGGTACCTCTGTGGGCAGGCTGTAGTTTCTGTGAAAGCTAGGACATGTTTTGATGTGTGTAACATGTCCTGATAGTGAATTACAGGGAATTTCGTTTTTCACTATTGAAAGGCTATCTCTCCTGAAGGATAGAATGGGAGTTTATTTATAACATGTTCTAAATATAACTTTCCATTGGGACAAGCTAGGAAGGTGAAGTTTAGCATACCTGACCTCAGAATCTAAAGATGCATCTTTTAGCAAGGATGATTTTTACATTCTGTGTTAAAAAATACCACTTTTAGAAAGTAGGGATTTTCTTGCTTAGCCATCCAGTGTGCCTCTGCTGGTTTGTGGATTGACTGTCTGGGTTCTGAGTGACTCGGAGCTGGGGTTGTGCATTCACTGTAGACAGCCACTGGGGAAGGGGGGGTTAAGGTGTGTCCTGCCTTTCCTGGATAAGTCAGGGCTGAGCTTAATAGACCTGGGCTGCATTCATTTAGAGTAGGGGGAGGAGATTTCCTTTCACCTGAAAGGGCCTGGTCTGTCTTACACAATGCTGTCTCTACCTCCTGCCGTGAAGCTGCAGCAGAGAGGACAGAACTGGTTTTGAATGAGCACATAGCCTCTCTGACACCAGAGAGAAATGCTATATAAATATTGTGGCTAGACCCCAGAACTATAGATTACTTCTAGACTCAAGAGGAACCTCTGCCTATGAGAAAAAGTGGGAAAACTGAAGAAGTACTGCTCCTTTGCTATGTGCTGTAAGAGGTTGGCCTGCAGTGGCTGTTTCTGATAAGGAGAGGATAAAGACTTTGCTCTGTGCTGTGCATCATTCTTGAAGAAGATCTCCAAGGGCTTAAAGTAGAGCTTGCCTCCTTTACTGAAGTCTCAGGGCCACAAAGACTACACCACCAGCTGCCCCGAACTTCCTTACTGGGAGATCTGACCTTCCAGGAGGTGCCTGTTGCTGTGTTGGGCCTCTGGATGTTCTTCCTGCTGGAGCAGGGAAAGAGACACAACTATGAGAAGCGAGATGCATCCGCACCTGTTTCTGATGCATCACCGAAGAAACTGACAGAGCCCCTGTCCGTGGCTACAGAAATCACCACACACCGAAACCCGTGCACCGTTCTCCGAAGTGTGAGATCACCCACCAATTCCGTGCACCGATCTCCGAAGTGCGAGATCACCCCCTGATTCCGATGCAGGCCCTGCTGTACAGCTGCAAGAATAAACGCATAGTGGAACCACGGCTGGAGAAACCAACGCAGCCCTGTTGCCACCGCTGCATCGACAACCGATGCACATTGCACCGGGGCACCAAGTCTACAAGGACACTGGGGCCAAAGTAAGTAACTGAATCATCACTTCCCCACACAGTAAGAAACCAACGCATCACGTCCCCTTCAGTAAGAAACCCACACATCACCTCCACTGTGTGGCAGTAAGGAACCGATGCATCACCTCCCCTGAAGTAAGGTTCCGACACATTACCTTCCCTGGGCATAAGGAACTGACCCATCACCTTCCCTGTGTCTGTTTTTGTTTATGATTTTGACGCATCAAAGGTAGGGCCTGGGCGGTGAACTTCGCTCTGTTCGCGCAGCTTGCGGAGTTTTCTGCACTCCGCAGAGCTTGTGGAGTGCAGAAAACTCCGCTTTGTGATGTGCAGAGGAGTTTTGCCCCTCTCACGATCACGAACAGTAAGTACGCGAGCGCGAGCTGCCGCTCGGGTAGAATTTCTACCCAAGTGGCAGGATTACCAGCACAAATTGCAGTTTGCGCTGCACTCTGCTACTCGAAGAACTTTACGGAGTTTTTTTGTTACGTCGCGGAGTTCCACGTAGCAGATCTCCGCGAACTACGCCCAGGCCTATTCAAAGGTACTTTGTGTTGAAAGTTTTACATCTACAGTTTGCTATAGACAAAACTGTTTTTACCTTCTAAGAAGTATATTTTGATTATTGTAGTGTGAATGTTTCTCAAAGTGGTCTTGTTTGGTTTAGATAAAGATTACTTACTTTTTTAAACTGGTCCAATGTCCATTTATAGTGTTTTTACTCTATTACTGTATGTGTGCACAAATGCTTTACACACTACCTCTGAGATAAGCCTGTATGCCCGTGCCAAGCTACCAAGTGGGTGAGCAGGGGCTATTTTAGAAGTGTGTCCCCCTTACCCTGACTAGGAAGAAGGGTCCCTACTTGGACAAAGGTGCAAACCATTGCCAAATAGAGACCCCCATTTCTAACAATATCTATGAGGCCATGCAAAGCCATGCAAAGTGGCTTTGAATGGCCTCATAGATATGATTGTGAGGTTTACGCCACTGGAGCATCAGAAAAAGTGATGCTCTGGTGGCGCAAGCCTCTCATAAATAAGCCTCTGGTTCTCTAGTTGACAGTGGTTTGCACCATGTCCAAATAGGGATCTCAATCCTAGTCAAGGTAGGTCATATACACAACCCAAATTAACCTGTATTTTGCACAGAGCAGTCAGGCTTAACTAAAGAGGCAATGTGTAATGTAAAGTATTTGTGCAATACTTAAATCACAGTTACACAGTGAAAACACCACAAGAAGACCACACCAGTTTACAGAAATATAAACTATTTGTATGAGTAAAACAAGACCAAAACGACGAAAATCCAAAAAGTAGAACTTGAGTTATGAGTTTTAAAAGAATTTTTTTTTAAGTTCAATAAGATTTTATTAAGGAATGAAAAGAGAAGAATCAATACATAATGTCAGCAATAAAGGGGGGGAGGGAAGGGAGAGGGAGAGAGAGGGGGAGGAAGGGATAACAAATGCAAAATGTAAGAGGTAAGAAAATTACAATGGAACAATAATCATGGGCATTAGAAAAGGAATCATAAAAGGCATAACCGTTATAAGTTAAACAGCAAATCGTTAAAAGAATAAAAACAAAACAATATGCTAGTGAATCTTGAATGTGAAAAGGGTATCATGGAGGTTTAGGAACTTCTTGTTGAACAGGCATTGAACGGAAAGAACGGGCAGCACAATTATTTAAATACAGCGTAATGGGAATCCATAGGTCTGCACGTTTAGCTGCTAATTGAACAGGAAAAACAAAGGCAGTATCAAGTCTATGGTTGTGGCAGACATTATACCACCATGCTTTGAGGGAAACATTAGATGTATTTTTCCAATTAACAGTAATTTGTTGAAAAGCTACAGCTAATAATAAATCAACAATGCGGACATTCATATCTACATTATCCCAGCTAGAAGATAAGCTTCCTAAGAAGAGGTGAGAGAGAGAAAAAGGAATACAAGTATGGAAAATAACATTAATTTGAGCCCACACCTGTAACCAAAAGTCATGCACATGTTTACAAAGGAATAGCATGTGGAGTAAGGTAGCATTAGGGGTATCACACGACCAACATAAATCTGGGGTATTTGGAAAACGCTTATTTAGTGTAGAAGGCGTGAGAAGTAATCTGTTATAAATAAAAAATAAGGATTGTGTCAGGGAAGCCGCTCTGGAGGTTTTACGGAGTTTTGCCCAAATCTTATCCCATATAGATATCGGCCAATTTATTCCGAGATCCGATTCCCATTGATGTTCTATCTTGGATTTGGATCTGGGCAGCTCATGCGTGTGGAGGTATTTATAAATAAGAGATGCCTTGGGGGTATTACGTAGGAGAGAGTGGAGCTGAGAGCTAGGAACGCGTGAAACAAGGGGAGGCGAAGAGTTCGATATCTGCTCGTAAGTCTCGAGAATAGCAGCTTTAAGTAAAAGGTACTTGGGGAAAAAGGATGAGGGTAAACCAAAAAAAGAACAAATATCGGAAAAAGAGAGAAAGGTGGGACCAGAAAAGAGTTGCGAGATCCAAATCAAACCCCGGGCTCTCCAAGATTTCCAGTAAAAGGGCTTATTACGAATTAAAAGATATTTATTATGCCAAATGGTGGAGGAGAGGAAATCGTCAATGGTCAGAGGTGGATTAGGGGTAGCAGACAGTAAGAGCTTGAGAGTGTACTTGTGAATAGGAGTGGGAAGCGAAGAGGGCTTGCGGGAGAAAGCAAGATATTCTGCAAAGGAAAACGGAGACAGGAGATTACGCTCAACCTTAACCCACAGAGGACAGGGAGAGGTGGGATCTTGAAGCCAGAGGGAGGCTTGACGTAACAAAAAGGCCTTCTGATAAGCAGGAAAATCAGGAAAGTTGACACCCCCTTCAGAAGCAGGGCGAATTAGTCTGGCAAGAGACATTCTGGATTTTTTTGAGTTCCATAAAAATGAGGATAATACTGAGTTAAACTTTTTAAAGAATCTCGATGGGATTGATACTGGAATGTTGGACAATGTATAAAGAATAATGGGGGAAATCATCATTTTAATAGTCTCCAGGCGACCCCACCAGGACAGGTATAAAGGATGCCACCTTGCAGTGAGGTCCGCAATCTTTTGTGCGCATTTGGACATGCACAAAGAGACAGTGTCTGGAATGGAGGAAGTGATATATAACCCCAGATATTTAATATGGGAGGGACACCAAGTAAATTGGGAGACAGTAAAATCTTGTTTGAAAGTAAATTTAGTCAAGGGTAGGATCTCACACTTATCATGATTGAGCTTATATCCAGAGA
Organism: Triturus cristatus; assembly: GCF_964204655.1. Taxonomy (NCBI): domain Eukaryota; kingdom Metazoa; phylum Chordata; class Amphibia; order Caudata; family Salamandridae; genus Triturus; species Triturus cristatus. The sequence goes on from NC_140583.1 coordinate 150,913,286, forward strand.
TGGAGGAATAATTTCGAACTTCATCTAGGAAAGCGGGGATGGATTCTGCAGGATTAGAAAGAAAAAGTAAAATATCATCTGCGTAAGCAGCGAGTTTAATTTGAGAATCTGCAATCTGGAAGCCATGTATAGCGGGGTTCTGACGTAGTTTGGACAAAAAAGGTTCTAAAGCAAGGTTAAAAAGAAAGGGGGAAAGGGGACAACCCTGACGGACGCCCCTACCTAAATCAAAATAAGAGGAGATTTGACCGTTTGCAAATACTGCAGCTCTAGGGTGTGAGTACAGCAGGGAGACCAAAGAAATGAATCTGGGTCCAAAACCAAACCAAGTGAGAGTGTGAAAAAGATAGCGCCACTCAACACGATCAAACGCTTTTTCAGCGTCAAGGGCAACTGCTGCAAGGGAATGTTGACAGCGGGAAGATTTTGACAATATATTAAATAGGAGTCCTGTGTTATCCGTAATATGTCGCCCTTTGACAAATCCGGACTGTTCTTCACCCAGGAGATCAGGGAGAAGGTGATCTAGTCGAATCGCCAATGCCTTAGCAAAAAGCTTGTAGTCAATATTGACTAAGGATATAGGCCTGTAGTTTTTGCAATACTTAGCATCCTTCCCAGGTTTGGGTATCAAACAAATATGGGCATCTGAAAACGTCCCTGAGGAAGCACCTTGGGCAATAAAAGTATGAAGAAGGGAATGCAATCGTGGAATCAATAACTTAGAAAAATGAAGGTAAAATTCAACGGTAAAACCGTCTGGACCAGGAGCCTTGTTGAGTTTGAGAAGTTGCAAAGCAGTGAGCAATTCCTTTTGTGTGACGTCAGATTCTAAGGAGGAAAGGTCAAGAGGGAAATTGGCGGGTGTGCGGATAGTAGAAAAAAAGTGGGCAAGGGAACTGGGAGAGGGTTGAGTCCCCGGTGTGTACAAAGTCTCATAGAAACGTGAAAACTCAGCAAGAATGTCAGCATCCACATGTTTCAAATTATCATCGGAATCATAAATAGATTCAATATTTAACTTGTTATGCTTAATCTTCAAGTAGTTAGCTAGGAGTTTCCCCGCTTTGTTCCTACCCCCATAAAATTTAGCAGTCGACTTCAGCAAATACAGGGAGGCATCTTCTGTAGATTTCTCATTAAATTTCATTTTTGCTGCAACAAGGGCCGTCAAGCTATCAGCAGAGTGGGATGTGAAATATGTATGTTCCAATCTCTTAATATCTGAAAGGAGGTTTTTGGTGTGCCATCGAGCAGTTTTACGTTTGTTTGCGACATAATTAATGATAAAGTCACGTGCCGCTGCTTTAAAGGCATCCCAAATAGTATGCTCTGGAAGGGTGGCGTCGTCATTAGTAAAAAAAAATCGACAGAAAAGGAGGTGAAGGCAGCTGTAAACTTAGAATCGGCAAGGAGGGAGTTATTGAAGCGCCACCTTCTGGGACCAGCAATCTTAGGGAATACATCAACACATGTGAGAACAGGGGCATGGTCTGAAAGCAAAATCGGACCAATCTCGGAGTGTAAAAGCGATTGAGTGAGATTGTGGGAAACAAAAATGTAATCCAAGCGTGATTGGGAGCGATGACAAGGAGAATAGAAAGTGTATTCCCGCAATTTTGGATTACATAGGCGCCAAGAGTCTACTAACTTATGCTGTGAAATAGCATGACTAAATAGCTTGTGGGGTTTGTTAGGAGTATAGGGGGTCTTGGATGATCTATCAATAAAGGGATCCAACGGTTGGTTACAGTCTCCCGCCAAAATAAAATTGTGGTCCATAAATTTAGTTAGGAGTGGAGAGAAATTAGCCCAGAAAGAAGGTTCACCCGTGGTTGGGCCTTAAACGTTAAGGAGAGAGATTGGAACACCCCTGAGTGATAGCTTGGCATAAACCCACCTGCCTAAAGCGTCAGATTCTTGGGTAAGAACCTGAAAGGGGAGGGATTTATGACAAAGGACTGCCACACCATTCCGTTTACCGTCACCCTGCGAGTAAAAGAGTTCGCCCACCCAACCACGTTTAAGTTTGATAGATTCAATATCAGTTAAATGCGTTTCTTGGAGAAATGCGATATCAACGTTCAATTTGGCTAGGTGTGACAAAATCCTTTGGCGCTTAATCGGAGAATTAATACCCTTCACATTCCATGACAATATATTTAATGACATAAAAGTAATATTTTAACAAAAAATGTGAAAAACATGAGTAATGAAGAAAAAACCCATGAAAAGAAGAAAAGACATAAAGAGAGAAGATAAAGTAGCGTGAGAATATTGAAGAGAGGGAGGAAAAAAGGGCAAATAAGAGCATTTGTATTATCAAGAAAGGACAAGTGTAAGGAAGGAGTACAAAAATGTAAGCAGAAAGCCAAAAGTAAGAAGACAATTGAGAAACAAATGTATGTAAAGAGACAAAGGATGCATTGCTTACACAAACTAAAAGTTCCGATCAGAAGTAGGAAGACAAGATGAATACAAATGAACAAAAATGAGAACAAGGGAAGAAAGAATAGGAAGGGATATAAGGAAAGAATAGCGGATGCACGGGGAAAACAATTAAGGGAGTAATGAAGAAACATACCTACAGAGGAAGGGAGCGAGAAAGGGTGGGGGAGGGAAGGAACCACATGGGTGAGGCAGCACATCCACGAGCAACGAAGCAGGGACCGGGAGACACCATTGAACACGAAAAAAATTCCTGTAAGACGAAAAAGAAGAACAAAGAATTAAAGCATATTAGGGGATTATGACAGACCAAAACTAACAAGTAGAACAAGAGACAGCATCATGTATAAACAATAGAACAATAGAACATCGGCTTAGCGAATATTTAGATAATCAGAAAAACTAAGGGCAACTGCAACCCAATAAGGGTCATGAAACAAGAACAAGATAGAGAGAGCCTTCAAATAGTCATATAGGCACTAGTCAACCAGGAGCAGAGGATGATGGTCCGGAGACATCCATGGTAGATGATTTGTGCGCATTGATGAAGCTTTGTAAACGCACAGGGTCTTCATAGGTTGTAGTCTTATTGTTATATGTAACTTTGAATAAACATGGGTGATAAAGGCCGTATCGTGCCCCCATCGCGCGCAGATCTTCTCTCAGGCTCAGAAAAACCTTGCGACGGTTGGCGGTGGCTTTGGCATAGTCCTGTGCAAAGAATAGGGATGAGCCAGACCAGGACAGATTTGGAGAGGATTTGGCCGCCTTCAAAACCAGCAAGAGATCTAAATATTCCAAAAAGTAGATGATGACCCCTCTAGGTCTCTGTGAGGAAGAAGCAGAAGAAGGTGGCCGACCCAATCTGTGAGCACGCTGAATATTGAGAACCTTGTCCTGTGGCAGATGAAGGAGCTTGGGAAGAAACGTCTTGAAGAAAGCAATTGGATCAGACCCTTCGAGTCCTTCAACTAGGCCATAAATACGAAGATTGTTGCGTCTGTTTCTGTTTTCCAACTGCTCTACTTGTTGTTGAAGATCCGAGACTTGGGATTTCAGGTTTGAGACAACAGAGGAAGTTTCTTGGAACGACTGAACGGATTTTTCGATTGATGTGACCCTCGTCTCCATTTGCGACCAATTGTCCGTGAGGACTTGGAGCTTACTGTTTGTCTCTTCCATGAAAGGACGCAAGGATCTTATTTCTTCTAACAATAATTCCATGGACACTGGACCAGAAAGCTTTGGAGGAGAGAGGGAGTCCGATTTAAGCCTCTTCATGTTAGATTTAGAGTTATCCGGCGAGTGCCTGGAAGGATGCATTGGCGTAACAGAGCCAGACGAGTTAAGAGAATCTTCCAGTTGTGAAAGAGCAGAGAAAACCTTGGAGTTCTTCAGAATCTGAGGTTTGGGCGGGCGAGATGAATGCGACATTGATTTGAGTCTGCCCATATGACAAAGCCGTATAAACGTTGACTCGTTAAAGGTCACAAAAAGCTAGAACAAAGAGAGCTCAGGAGAAGACGCATCAGGAGTGCGCAGCTGGCAAGTACGTCAAGCAGAGAGAGCAACCATCTCCGCAATATTCAGACAGAAGAACCAACTGTGATGATGCCTGGATGCTGCTAGTGAGGCACTGTATTATAGAATGTCGATAACATCGCTTGCGCAGGATATTCTTAGGCAGATTAGCGGGATATGAAGCGAAATGACTTCTCACGCACTTCAAAGAAGCCTGCAACAGCTAATAGTATTGGTGATATAGAAACAGCCAGGCGTGCACTCGTGGTGAAGGCATGAGGGGATCCTAGTAGAGCGTTGATAATATCATGTCTGGAAAAAGAGCTCAGCGGTAAATATGAGAGAGAAGGGCGCTTCATGAAGGAACATTATTGAGATGCAGTATGTGTGACTGGCGCTCCAAATTGAAGGTAGGCAATGCAGAAATCGATGTGGAGAGGAAGAATAATCAGGAAAGTGAAATGTGAGCCCCAAAGAATGTATAATATCGAGCGCTCACAGCACTGAGTTGACGAAGCAGTTACCTCAGGATAACACGCATTGATCTGTAAAGCTAAGATGGCCGCCGCATCGAGAAAAGCCTGAGGGAGCTTTCAAGCGGCAAATTCAGCGTCGCGGAGACACGAAAAGGCTTCAGCCGACGTCGAGTGTGATCAGGGCATGTTCCGACGCTCTTTCATCTGCTCGCCCCCAGGAATGGAAAGCAGGAACCGGTTAGTCTCACGGTGCCGCTCCGGAGCTTACTCGGACGCCGCCATCACTCGCGGGCGCCAAGCCACGCCCCCCATGAGTTTTAAAAGAATGAAATGCAATTTAGTGCTTAAAAGCAAATAGCACAAGGAGGTTACTTGAGGTCATACTGGACCAGGCTACATCCATTGCGCAGGCTGACAGCAATGTAGTAGAGACTGGCTACACAATCCTTGCAGGGCCAGCTGAAAAAGTACCTTGAATGGATCAAGCATCGGCATTGGAGGCTCAATACGTTGGTTCCGACCCACGCAGCCGGGTAGATGTGTCTTTGTTGAGCTTCACAGGCTGGCTAGAAGTCATTTTTTGTAAAATTGTGTTTCTGGGAAGGCAATTGTTTAGTGAATGGATAGCCTTGTTTGTTTGTTTTTTAGGGGCTGAAGAGCGATAACACTTTTGTTTTGTTAAGTTTAATTAGTTGAAGAAGCAATAAAATGAAAAGCAGCCGGCGAAGTGACTCTGATTGATTTGACTGTGATAATGTGATCTGGGAGAGACAAAAGGATGTACGAAACTCCACAGTGAGCTGTGAAGAAGATGACCTCGTCATGCACGGACGAAGCTGAGCACTAATCACGTGCTTTGATTTAAATTGAAATTCTTTAGGAAAATAATGTCATCCAATGGGTTGAACTATCTAATTTAAGAGGCTATTTTATTACACACCTGCTCATATTAATTTATTTTGCTCTTCATAAAACAAAAGGAAGATGTGGTTTAACATAGTGTATTGTACATTTCTCTTTCCTTTGTTCAGTCAATGATTCACTCACTGTTACTGTAGTTGCCAATAACATTATAATATTTAGCGCTGGAATATTGTTGCAAATTGGGGACATCATTTTTAGATCTCGCCTACGCAGCGGATGCGCTGTCTCGTTGAGAGATGCTGTGTACAGTTTCGCGGGGGAAGCCCCGCTCACTACCCCCTCCATCTTTGCCCATCTTTTTCTTTGGCTTGTGTTTTTGTCCTTCTAAATGCTGGCTTTTATGCTGGCTTTTGATTGATTATGAGGCTTGTTAGCCCCTCCTTAGTATGTCCATGTCGTCATTTCATTCCTCCCATGGCTGTTGGTCCCTTTACTAGGTTGTTGCACCGGACCTGTTCTATTTCCTTTATTGAGTTTCTCCAAACTCATTCAGCGGCCACATCCACTTTCAAGGCAGCAGGACAATGGCGCCTTTCCAACCTGAGCTTTGTCCGACCACGGGAGCCGGTAGGACTTGCACCTGTGTAACACGAAGGAACTATCTCCTTGACGAAGGGAAGCCATTATACCCGAAATGCATTGGAGTTTATCCATCAGATACATGCAAGATTGTTGAACTCTTGATTTTGGATTAACTCATGAATACAATGAGTCTATCACATTGGCGAATTACCAGAAATAATATTTTTGGTTGGAAATCACCTTGAATTTTGATCTACTTTTATAAATTGAATTGCGATGAATTTGCACACTTCAGGCTGTGCTTAAGGAGGGACACTATCCACACAGTATAGTGCAACTACATTTATTGCCTTTCCAACCTCGCCACCGCTGGTTTATCTTCTCATTAAAGATTAGGTGAGTATAAGATTTTCACTTGTGGCCTTGGGTTGGAATCTTGCCGAGATCGATTTAATCCATTATTTGATTTCAAAGTCCTTTCCGGTTTGATTACCCTAATGTAATGCATCGTTCTGCTTTTTTGTACGTGCGGTGGGAGATTTTGGTTACAGTGCATCATGAGCGGGCTCACGTCTTGTAATGTAGTGCGTTGTTCTTGTTCTTCACCACTACTACTACCACGCATAATAAAAAGCATGAATATGGCGACTTTAGTAAACGCTGTCGGAGATCGCTACCAGCGACACGACGTTACTAGGAGATGAGATCATGCATGAGCTCTTCACCAATCCTTTGGGCACTTGGCCTTGTTTACTTTACTGTTGCTTGCCGTCCACCACAACTTGTTTTGATTGCTTCTCCCTTCCGCTTCATGTTATAAGCCCTCACCCCCACCATCCTAACGCAAACTTTTTCCTTCATCAAACTTCGATACTTGAAAATTGCGACTCTTTGTGAAATGATACTGTAAACACCGCTTTGTGAAACTGCCATGTTCAGGGATGCACTGGGAGGGTTAATGGGAGCATAGCGAGCTTGTTCCAGAAGTCCAACTTCTTGGTTGCCGGCGTCTTTTAATTCACTCAAAAACGCCATTTCCGTTCGTGAGAAGATGAGAGCTGCACAAAGCTCCCGGGGGAGAGAGAAGGGGCGCCGGTTACCTGCTGCCCTCCTGCCCCGGCTTGTCACCTGGGAACTGAGACACCAGCCACACAGCGGTCCCGTTGCTCACTCTGCCCTCCAGAGCTCATATCCCTCGCCTGCTTATGCGAGAGGAGGGTGGACGGGCTGCACCCAGCTTGTGCCCACTGCCTATTTTCTACTCCCATTTTCTAAAACCTTTCGCATTAGGGCTGAATTCCCTCGTCCCCTTGTTAAATCTCTATTCACGACCCTCAGGGAGACTCTCATTCTCACCCTCTCTCACGGACATCCCTTTTTCCTAATGACAGGGTAAAACCCTGGCTATTCTTCATCCCTCCTTGACGTCCTCACATAAGCGCATATGAACCCCTCTCACTGCCGGTGCTGTCAATCAATTACTTACTTTACCCCCGCTTACCTCAAATCCGCGTGCAACGGTCCCCCGAGTGAAGCGCCTCAGAGCAAACTATGGAACTCCCTCCCTGTCCAGATCCGGTGGCTAGATTGCCTGCTGTCATTCCGTAAGGCTATTAAAACCTACCTTTTCCCTACGGACTAGCCCTAGCTTTCTATTGACACTGCTGCAAGCGCCGGGACGCCTCTTCACTGAGGCAGCTGCGCGCTCTATAAAATCAACTAACAATAACAATAACATCAAGAGCACTAAATAAACCACTCCGTGTGTTGTCATTATTCTCCCTCACCACGCGTTCTGTGGTTTCAGCTGGTACAACTCTGGGTTTCCACCTACCCTACAAAGTCCATGATGTATTTGGGACTTGCAGTCTGTTCCTGGCGCGTCATTGCCATGCAAAACTACGAAAATAGAGATTAGGCATTTTAACTGCAAACTGTCATTTTTTAGGCGTGTTTAAGCCGCTTCGTGGTTATTCTTTTGCCCACGATTAAGAGAATAAACTTACTAACTGGCAAACTAAATCAAAATAATGCACAGTCACAGATGCCAATCTGTCATTCATTATCACAGTAGCAAATATAAACATGTGATAATCCAAACCTGGTACAACTCTGCATTGTACACCTCATCAGATATTCAGGGACGCTGGTACGTCCGCCTGATTAATTCATCAGTTATCGAACAAGGAGATCCTTGTGCTCAGGACCGTTGTCCTTAAATAACAAGAAAGTAACCCACTGAAAAGCACCATAAAAGCATACCATGTACCAATTCCATTATAATGAATACTAGACATAGTAGTATACCGCGCAAACTAATGTTTAACAGCTGGTTTGGTGAAAATATGTAAGACAGTGAATGACTCAACAAGCAGCCAACCTCACCCCTGACACGCTGCAGAAACGGGAGTATCTGCACATAGGAAATATATATCAAACAGAGCCAACTCCCTGCTCTATTCCATCAACTACACATGCTTTGCCTCTGAATTCAAACATACCCAGCACTTAATGTGTGCCAGTGGTTGCTGGTGGGGAGCACCAGCACTTTTTGGGGGGACCCAGGTCTTATATTTTCCCAACAGATTTACCCGGGAGTAAGACAAAAACAAGCATTTGCAATGCAATAGGTCTCGCCCTTGCGAGAGTTTGAGCTTTTGGCGTTGTAAATGACACTGCCTTTTATTTATGTTTTAAAAACCAAAACATAAATAAAAGGTATTGTTATTTAGAATGTCAATAGCTTAAAGTTGTGTAAATGCGAGACCAATTGCATTGCAAATGCTTGTTAGGAATTGGCATAGGTCAGCGCTGCAATTCTTCTTGCTGCGCTGCTCTACACCAATGTAAAATTTATAAAATACAGTGCAGTCCTGTTCTTCCCCCTTGTGCTGGAGCACAGCTTGATGCCTAGCACCAATAGAGGCATGCTTGTTTTGCACCATGGTGCAAGGGTTTCTGCGTTGCATGCATGATTGTTTTTGTGCAGGAAGGGACACCTGCCTGCACAAAAACAATCCCAACAGGAGTTTTCCTCTTTCTGTGTGTGGTGCAGATTACAGCAAACATGGTAAGGGATCAAAATGAGGCGAAATTAAAATATTTTTCCACTTTACAACTGCTGTGGGGAGGAATGTATGATGTTACAACACAATCATTTAGATTACGGAACGTTACATTGTGGGTATTATAACGCAAGTCGTTATAACGACTTGCGCTAGAGGAGCTGGACTTAGAAATAGTATGATTTACAATTCCAACTCCAGTGTTTGTAACAGTAGGGAAGGTGTTGGAATAGTAAATCATACTATTCCTTAGTGTAGAGCACCATCCAGCGCAAGTCGTTGTAACGACTTGCGTTGTAATGACCGCGATGTAAATATATCGCGGTGTAGTGACCATGTTGTCAAGGTCGTTCTCGGTGGGGAGCCTTAGGTGTTGGTGCTGCTGCAGGTTTATGTGCTTAAGAAAATCTGGGGCAGCATAAAAATCCATGAGTGTTGCATGGGAAAACCCACAGCAACACCCATGAAACACCTCCCTGGTGCAGAGTGAGGCAATGCAGAGACTTGCGCTGCTTTGCCTTACTCCATGTCTGTTAGACCTGGCATCCTTGGTGTGGTGTTCCCCTGTATTTTTACCTCTGCCTCCTGTGTTTTTGCTGTGTGCTGGACTTGTATTTGCTGGTCTAGATGCTTTGGGAACTTTGATACTGCTGATCAGGGTCAAAGTGCAAGTGCTCCCTCTGTAGATTGTCCCTAGTACAATGCACTGTGTGTGCCCAGCACCTGTAAGTCAAATGCTGCTAGTGGGCCAAATAGAACTTGAGATATGAATTTTAAAAGAATTAACTGCAATTTAGTGCTTAAAAGCAAATAGCACAAGGGGGTTACTTGAGGTCATACTGGACCTGGCTACATCCATTGCCCAGGCTGACAGGAATGTAAGAGACATTCGCTACATGATCCATGCAGGGACAGCTGAAAAAGTACCATGAATGGAGCAAGAGTTGGCATCGAAGTCTCAATGCGTTGGTTCCGACCCATGCGGTCGGGTAGATGTATCATTGTTGAGCTACACAGGCTGGTCCCCCATCGTTGTCCTGCCCCTTACAACTGGGGTAAGTCAATGTTACCATGTTTGGAGTCTAGAGCACATGCACTTTAACACTGGTTAGCAGTGGTAAAGTGCTCAGAATCCTAAAGCCTGCAACAAATGAAGGCAGCAAAATAGGAAATGCCAGGTGTAACTTGTTTTGTCCCCAGCTAAACGTAGGGAAAGCTACCCAACTTCTTGGGAGTTCTCTTCACTAAGGTGGAAGAATCTGGAGAGACCATCAACATTCACATGGTTAGTGCCAGGACGGTTTTCCACCGTAAAGTCCATTCCCTGTAGGGAGATGGACCACCTCAACAGTTTGGAATTCTCACCCCTCATCTGCATTAACCATCTGAGGGACCTGTGGTCTGTCTGAAACCAAAAGTGAGTGCCACGCAGGTATAGCCTTAGCCTCATCAGTGCCCAGACCATAGCAGGGGCTTTCCTTTCACTTGAGCTCCACCTCTGTTCCCTGGGAAGTAGCCTCCTACTGATGAATGCTACAGTCTGATACCGGCCTTCTTCATTTAGCTGTGAAAGCACGCACACTATGTCATGCTCTGAGGTGTCTGTATGCACATCAAAATTTGGGATAAATCAGGCCATGAGCACAGGTGCTGTGCACATGGCTTTCTTCAGGGTGTTAAAAGATTCCTGGCACACCGCTGTCAAAATCACCTGACGTGGCTGCTTCTTGGAAGTCAGCTCTGTCAGTTCAGTCAAGGGAGCAACAATAGTGCTATATCGCTTGCTGAATCTCCTGTAGTATGCAGTGAGGCACTAGAAGGGTCTCAATTCTCTCTTGGTCTTTGGGGGGCTTCCAAGCCAGAAAACGCATCTGAGGCCTTTCTCATTTGAACCCAATACAAGTGGATGATGAGCCAGTTGAAGGTCTAGTCTTGCCCCAAATGACCTGTAAGCAGCACGTCATCAGCCAGGCCCATTCGGAAGGTTCTGAAGCACTGGGGTACTACCAACAAATGTGTTGCACCAAGTGCAGGAGCCTTGGGCTCACTATACAGGAGATCATTCTCCCACTAGATCAGGTGTTGGCCAGAGGCATCACCAGCAGCCAGAAACCTGAGCCCCAGTCTGTTGCTGAAGATCCACAAGAGTAGGGCACTCCTTCAGCACCTTGCAGAATCCCTCTCTGGAGGGGCCTCCTTTCTGCTACCAGTTGATCACCTAAGATTGATTCCCCAGTTCAACTACATCCTCCCCTGTAGTTAGGGACCATCCCCCTCAGGGTCAGCCTCCTCCCAGACAATAATAGTTTCAGGAGTGGAATTTCCAGACCCTCCACACCCCTAGCCCTTCCTCTTTCTGGCAGGTCCCAGGGCCATTTATCCAGGCTCCAGGTCCTCTTGACTACACTGTCAGGCTGCCATGGGCTGTTTGGTCAGGCACACCCACTCAGGCAACCCCATAATCTCCACATGTGACCTGAGGTCCAACCCCCTCCAGATTACATGTTATAGGTCCTTGCCAAGCAGACAATCTACAGGCATGGATGGCCTCAGGTCAACCTTAAGCAGTCCTGACTCCCACCCATTATTCAAAAGGAACCAGAACCATTGGGTAGTGGCTCTCACAGCTGTCAGCAGCAACAACTTGGTGGAACACATTAGGGGCAATCTGCTTTGAAGACACCAGATGACACCTGATAGATGTTATACTGGCTCCTGTGTCTCTCAGAGCCTCTACCCATTGATGGAGACCCACTAACAGTACCTCCTAGTATTGTCAGGCATGTGGGTTCTCTGCACCATCTCTCCATCATCCAGGGATACTAGTGTAACCTATATACTCTCCTCAAAACTGTTGGGGCAATAACATCCATAAGCAATACACTGGCCAACCCCAGTGACTTCCCAACGGTGAGGGCTGAGACTGCTTGGGACACATGGCATCCCCTTTGTAGTGTCCTTCTTGCTGACACTCATAACACTTCACGGGAGCGTTCCTGGCTGACTGACTGTCAGGTAACCACTCCATTTTCTTCTCAGGTGTGGGAAGGTACCCCTGACCCACAGAACTGGTTAGGGGCTCTTTGAAAACTCTTTCCTCTTGTTTTTGTTCCCCTTTTCCTACTTCTGGTGGGGACCCACCGCAGGCAGGTCGCTCCCCACGCTGCTCAACTGCTTTGGTGGTGCTTGTCTTCTTTGCATTGCTGCTGTAGTGCTTTGGATTGTACTGTTGAGTTTCTTATTGACTAAATTCCTTTTTTTTCTCCCTCCTGCTTTGCCAATTTCCTTTTTTTCTCCCTCCTGCTTTGCCTAATTTCCTTGTTTCTCTCCGCTGCCATTTTGTCTGTGCCCTGTTTTACCTTCTGTTCCCCCTGCCGTACTTCACCCATTTTCCCGCCGCTACGTCCTTGCGGCCCCGCCCCCCTGCTCGCCCATTCACCGCCCCGCTCACACCTTCCAGCTGCTCCTTCCTTCCACCTCCCCTTATATGGATGCCGCGCAGCGGTGAAAGGAGCGACCTTTGACCCTGCTCGCAGGCAGGTCGCTCCTCACGCTGCTGAACTGCTTTGGTTGTACTTGTCTTCTTTGTATTGCTGCTGTATTGCTTTGGATTGTACTGTCGAGTTTCTCATTGCCTAAATTCCTTTTTTTCTCCCTCCTGCTTGGTCAATTTTCTTTTTTTCTCCCTACTGCTTCGCCTAATTTCCTTGTTTCTCCCCCCTGCCATTTTGTCTGTGCCCTGTTTTGCCTTCTTTTCCCCCGCCGTACTTCACCCATTTTCCCGCCGCTGCATCCCTGCGGCCCCGCCCCCCTGCTCGCCCATTCGCTGCCCCATTCCTGCCTCCCAGCTGCTCCTTCCTCCCACCTCCCCTTATATGGAGGCCACACAGCGGCTGCGCGCAGTGGGCACGCCCCTGGCGCACCAAAGGCGCGCCTAAGGCAAGCCCGTATGCGCCTGTCCGCGCCTGGACTGCGCCCACTGCCCGACCCCCTGGCCTCCGCGAACGCCACGATGCCCGCCTCCGCTATGATGCCAGCACCCTCCACGCACTCAATGCCAGACCCCACACACCTGCTTCCAGGCCGCCCCGAAACGCACCCAAGGACCCTTCTCCTGCCAGAAGTGCAGCTTCACCAGCACCCGACTCGCCAATCCACCCGCCAGGAAAGAACCCAACTACCTCAGATGCCTTCTTCTCTTTTTGTGGTGTTTTCACTATCTTCCTGTGTGCACAGGTACTTTATACATCACCTCTTAGTTAAGCCTTACTACTCTGTGCTAACCTACCCGAGGGTGAGAACAGATTCATTTAGAGTGTGTTACTGACTTACCCTGACCAGGATTGTGATTCCTGCTCTGAGAGGGTGCATACCTCTGTCAACCAGAAACCTATTTCTCACAATTTGATATATTACTCAGTTATCTCACATTCCAAATGCAGAACGTATAATGATGCGTTAATACCACACCAAGTAAATACAAAACCCTGCCTCATCTACATAATGAGTTTCTCAGGCTTCAATCTCCAGCCAACATTATTCAACTGGGTGCTCCTCCATGGCACATAGGAACTAAAATTCACCAATATTGGAAAATACACAAATATATCTAACTATAGTAGCTTCAAAAGATCTTTGATATATATAAACATACCAATGTATCCAAACTGCAAATTTGGATACTGGAAAATGTCTTACTGGTAAATCCACAAATATCTGAATACCTTGTCATCTCTCCCAAATCCAGTGGCAACACTGAATCTGATTTGTTAAAAGTACTCATGCTTCAATGCATCACAAGAATGCACTAAGATCATTAAGATTCACTCAGGAAAACTCAATTTCACCAATACTTCACATAAACAAGTTGGTCCCTTCACAGAATTTCCACTTACATTGAACAAAGAAAATAAAACAGTAGCTCGTGGCTAGACTTGGAAAATATAGGAATTCTATGCTCCTCCAATAGACCAATTAAGGCTATCATCCACTCTAAGTCGAGATCAATATTAGATGCAAAACAGATTGACCACATTTTATCAATAGAAAGATAGCTTTATTGGTTACCCCTTGAAGCTAGGATATAGTTGCAATGGAGTTATCTGACCAGGGTATTGAAAATGTTCAACAGCAAATGATGACTGTTAGAAATGGGGGTCTCTAGTTGGCAGAGGTAGGTACCTTTGACCAAGTAGGGGCCCTTGCTTCTAGTCAGCGATAGGGAGCTACCCTCCTAAAATAACCCCTGCTCACCCTCTTGTTATCTTAGCACGAGCAGGCAGGCTTATCTCAAAGGCAGTGTGTAAAGCATTTGTGAACACATACAGTAATACAGTGAAAACACTACAAATGGACACCACACCAGTTTGGAAAAATAAGTAATCTTTATCTAGACTTAACACAAGACCAAACAACAAAAATCCACAATACAGTAATAAAAATATGACTCTCAGATGGTAGAAATAGCTTAGTTCAATGTAGATGGTAAAAGCGACACTTTACTTTCAAAGTACCTTGGATGCATCACGCAAGACAAACAAAAAGGTTGCAGGGAAGGTGATATGTCGGTTCCTTGCTTTGGGTGAGGTGATGTGTCGGTTCCTTACTGCAGTGCAGGGGAGGTAATGCGTCGGTTCCTTACTGGAGAGGAGGTGATGTGTCGGTTTCTTACTGTGTTCCGATTATGATGCGACAAGATGGCGCCTCGATGCGATGCGACAAATGGTGTCTTTGATGCGATGCGACAACGTGGATGCGATGCGTGCACACTCGAAGGCCGTGAGGCGAAATTGATGAACTTTGGAGCTGCAACATGCCCTCCGACATGCTTCTCTGGGGATGTGACGGCAACCTCTGTGGCGGCGGCACGCTTCTCCGGTGATGCGACACGCTTCCTTGGCAATGCAACGGCAAACAGCTGCGGCGGTGACATGCTTCTTCGGTGATGCAACTGCTGCGACGGCGACACGCTTCTTCCTCGTTGCGTCGCGCTTCCAGCTCCGAACAACACGCAGTCTCCAGAGGGCCCAAAACAACAGCAGGCACCTCACTGCTGGTAGAATTCCCAGCAAAAAAATTGAGGGGGAGCTGGTGGTGAAGTCTTTGTGTCCCTGAGATTTCAGAACAGGAGGCAAGCTCAGGTTCAAGCCCTTGGAGATCTTCCTCAAGACAGTAAAAATACACACAAAGTTGCTTTTCTCCTTTCCTTGGCAATAAGTAACCACTGTAGGCCAACCCACAACAGCAAACAGCAAACAGCACAGGGACAGTCTCCTCCTTCAGCTTCCTTGGTTTCTTTCCTTGGCAAAGGGTTAACCTTGATTCCCAGGAGTGGGTGGCACAATCAGTGCTTCAAGCCCAACAGCAGCATTTTATTTACCAACAATTTACAATAGGGAGCACTTGCACTTTTACACTGAATAGCAGTGGCAAAGTGCCCAAAGCATCTAGCCCAGCAAAAACATAGCAAAAACACAGGAGGCAACAGTGAAAAAATGGATGGGAGACCCACGCCAATGGCGCCAGGTCTAACAATGACCAAGAGATAAATATTCTCTGTAGCTTTATACACTAAAATTCAGAACATCCAGGGGCCGTATTACACAAAGTGTCCGGGGGTCACAATAGGTGACTGCCCACTTTGCGCACCTCCCAGGGCACTTTGGTATTACAGCAGGTGCCACAGATGCTTGGACACCCCCTTCTGTAAAATGTAATTGCTGGTGCACCGGTAGTGCCAGCTCTATCATGAGAGGGCACTCCCTTGTTTACATGAGCCATGACCCCAGCTGAAAATGAGGGAATCTCCTTGTTTCAGAACGGACATGAGCACAAAGGCTAAGAATTGTCAGGAGGTGCTCAGGAGGTGCACTGAATGTGCGCTATAAAAAAAGTGGCGCACTGTTGTTGAGCGCCCTGAGGGCAGCCCTCTGGAAGGTGTTTTCATGGGCCCCCAGACACTCCCCTGCACGTGGGTTCAGCCACTCAATGCACCCGACTACAAGGGAATCTCTATTCCCTCTTGAAAGGGCAGGTGGTAGAGCCTCACCATATTTCACCGAAAGCGCACATTCTCAGTTGCCATGAGGGCAGAGCATTCCACATAAGAGGGTGCACTTTCCCAGTTTGCACCCGGCGCACCTTTTGAAAGGTGCACCGTGGCACAAACAGGGAACGTGTGCTCTGTGTAATATGGCCTCAGATCCTCTGAACAGTAATTTCCCTCTATTACTTTCAGTGAATTTTGCGACACTTTCCCACAAAGACAGGCGCACCCCCATAATAAATAACACATTCTGAATGTTTTTCTCATAGGATTCTTCATTGTTGGCATGATATAAAGAATAAGCATTCTATAGCTGTATTACATACATTAACTAAATTAAAATTCCAGGTGCGTATTGCAGTTTCAGAGTTAACACTTAGTAACAGAGATATACAGTCAGATATTTGCTCTCTGAAGTATTTCAATTTACTTGAAGCTATGTTTCTTGAAACATTTCATCTTTATTCAAAGACTTTCCAAACAATGCCATGGTAAGTGTGTCAGATCCGAGCTCATAGGCATGACAATAAAAAAGATCTATTTGAGCATTTAAATGCTTATCTATAAACGTAGATTGATGTGTATTTTTAATTCGACACTTTCTGCATTTTTATTGTCATACTTTTTTGAAGGGAGGCTGAACTTTCATGTTTTGTTGGTTTTATATCTGTGGGAGCAAAGGTTCACTGTGAGGGAGTCACACATTCCCTCAAAATAGATAATTGAGAGTGTTTTTCAAGAAATACGATGACCTGCGCTAATGGCGGTGACAACTACTATAAATCAGCAGGGGAATAGCTTCCAAGACAAAATGGTATCCTATAAAAAGGTTATATTGGTTCCTGACTTCTTCTTAAATCGATTTCCTAAAACAAACCACAGAGCATTTCCTCAGCAAGCACAGTAGAAAGAAAACTCTACAACTGGTTCTGTAGATTTTTTCCTATGATCTATTTGATCACTTTCCTTGTCTTTCTTGCACGCTTCTTCTAAATAGTATGCTTTCTTATTCCAAATCAAATGGGTAACAATCCTTCCTTAATATCAATATCAAAGTCCCCCTTCCCTGTCGACAAGTACAAAGTAAAAAGAGTGCATGTTCTGCAACCCCTTATTTCCCTGAGTGGATGGAACCATCCAAATTAGGGAATCCTCATTTTCTCTGTGCTTGGTGGTATTATTAAAACATGCAAACAGCTGAGCAACCTTATGCTTCTAAGAGTAATGCACATTTATTAAGGTCCCTTAGTAAGTCATTTGAGAAGGGATACTGTGGGCAAAGGGACAGCTTTGCGGGGCGGGGCTGCTCTGCTGACAGAGCAGGGGGGGGAGTGGTGGTGCTCTGTAAGTGCGCATGAATATTTGGCCAGACGTCTTGGGCCGGCCAACTAGCCATCCACACTGTGCATGTTCTCTACCCAGGCTGCATTACAGCCTGGCTGGAGAACATGCCAAGGCTCCCAGTTCCTGTCTAAGCACCGAACCATGGCGCTCAGGCTAATCACAATGCTGCATGGTTTTGGGGAGCTCGAGTGCTTCCTGTTTCTGGCCCTATGGGAGAAATTTGCAGAGGAGAGACTTGGCTATAAGGTAAGTTTGTTTTTATTTGTTTTACAACCCCTCCCCCTCGCCCCGCCACTC
Organism: Triturus cristatus; assembly: GCF_964204655.1. Taxonomy (NCBI): domain Eukaryota; kingdom Metazoa; phylum Chordata; class Amphibia; order Caudata; family Salamandridae; genus Triturus; species Triturus cristatus. Next base: position 150,930,928 of record NC_140583.1, read on the forward strand.
CTGATCTGTACCAGCCACCACTGCACAAGGACCCTTCTGAGGACCCACCCACATTCCCTGGTCCCTTCCAAAAGAGGCCATCTGTGTTTCTGTAAGACACAGTTCAGTAGAGACCTCTTTGTTGCCTTGGCCGTTGAGTGTTGTCTGATAGATTCCATACAGCTATGTGCAATATTAGACTTCGCTCTATGCCAGCTTCTCAGGTGACGGAAGTGGCTTGAGTGGGGACACTCACCACTCTGCAATATCTGATGATCTGCATGAGGCTGCTGTCTGTGGAAGCACTCACTTTAGGAGTCAGTAGGAGCTTGTGCAGGCTACTGTATGCTTTTATTTATTTATTTACTCTCTAGATTGTTGTGCACATATTACATTCAGTTTTATGTGCATGTGCAAAAACTGCCATTTGGTTTCTTATTCCGTGTTGGTACCTAGTAAAGACAGCGCCTGATGTCCAAAAACTTTTATATAACACGGACTTGACCCAAAGGCATTGGAGCACTGCACAGATTTTGCATAACAGCAGTTGTGTGAGGTACATTCGGGGTGAGTATACAGATATTATGTGAGTACGTAGGAGAAACATACTAAAAGAAAATAGAAGTTGCAGATACAGTTTTGAGGTAGATACGTCACATGTATATGTAAAGTGCTTTACAGCGCACCGTAGAAATTGCACAAGATTATAAGAGGACTAGGTGAAAAATTACAGTGTCCATATTATAATGGAAAATGATCTGCTACAGTAAAATAGATGCAACAATATGGTTCAGAGGTACCTAGCGTTGGGCCTCCTGGAGGCGGTGGGAGTAGAGGCACAGTTTCCCCCGAGGTAATGAAGCTTAGCTATATTTGAAGTGCACAGGTTGGAGCACAGGCAAAGTCAGATGTTGTAAATGGGTGGGTTTAAATATTTGTTTAAGAGAAGAGGGGTGGATCCTCCGCTATGGCGGAGGAGCGTCGCCCCACTGCTTTCTCACAGTGTGAGAAGCCAAAACATAAAATGGTAATAACTTTAATTTATCACCATTTTATGTTTGCTTTGCGGGCAGGTGGCAGGGCTGCTCTGGTGTCCAAGCAGGGCAGGGGAGGAGTGGTTTGATCACTCCTAAGTGCGCAAAGACTGTTTGGTCGGACCTCCTGGGCTGCCCAAACTAGTCATACTCACTCTGCATTGCAGCCTGCATGGAGAACATGCCCACCCCTCTAGCCCCTGGCTGGGCGCTGTCCTGACCAATCATCAAGCTGCATTATAGCATTGTGATTGACTTAGGGTATGGAGCCTGGCTGCCTGCTTCCTGGTCCTGTTGGAGAAAGGAGAGCAGGAGAGAAGACGCCGGACCCAGCGGAAAGTTAGGTTTTAATTTATTTTTTTAATTATAAACCCCCTCCCAGAGTGCCACCCCTCCTCTTGCAACCCAGCTCCCACCGCCACGCCAGACCCCCACCCAGGAGCCATGCCGGCCTCTACTGTAAGAGAGGAAGTTTCAGTTTCTTCTTGAAGTGTGGGTAGGATTGGTTGTCACATAAGTCCTGGGGCAGTACGTTCCAGATTCTGAGAGCATTCCCAGAGAAGGAGCGGGTGCATGATCTCTCTTTCTTAAATTTTGGCAGAAACTAAGAAAGACTGTTTGAGCTTCGTAGAGGTCTCCTTTGACCAGCGTTTTATCATTTGATTGAGAGGTAGACTTGAAGTGCTTTGTGAGTTATGTATGCAGTTTTGAGTATTGTTCTCGATTGGGAGCCATTTGAGTTGCTTGAGAGTAGGAGTGATGTGGTCAGAATATCTGCAGTTTACAAAATCATTGGGATTTGCAAAAAGTAAAATACCTTTTTACTAAATACAAAAGCTCTTTGATAAGTCAGAAAAGGTTGTCCGACTTGTCAAACGGCTTTCACAACCCAGTCTAACTTGTAAATAGGGGGCATAAAGAGGGGGACATCTCTCTCCTATTGTGTCAGTGGTGTGCGACCCCAATTGTGGTTGCAAAACATTAATCCAATACAGAGAGGAGTGATATCTAATTGTCAAAGGGAAAGTTGTTTCAGCTTCCCCTTCGAGAATCATAGGAGGAACACTTGGGCTTAGGACCACTGTCTGCTCTCTCTGTATACCTACCCAGATGTGGATTTTTTTTTTTAAATGCACAGGTCCATTAAGTGGGCATTACTATAAAAAGAAAGAAAAAAGTTTCTTATTTTGGAATTTCAAATGCAGTGAAAATGGTCTGCTGTCCCCTTCAGTCCCAAATCCCTCCATTTACAGAAACATCGCAGGTGGTTACATACTGTGGCTTAATTAATTGCCATTAATTAAGCAGATAATTTTGCAGCACTTCCTGAAAATGTATAATTTGCGTTGAGACCTATTGCTACATAGCTCGTTCCACAAATCGCATTTCTATTCACAAATCTGTTGGTGTGGAAATTGCATGCCCGGTTTACGAATACAGATAGTACATCAGGCTAAAACATTATACTAAATGTGGATGCGAAGTTAGAAATTGAGTTTTCTGCCACAGGACTATAAGCAACTACAGATCAATTCTGTTGAAACAAATGTCCACATGTATTCACCACAGATTAGTAATGGATGTCTTAGTGATTTTCCAATCTAATTCCTCCTTGCAGGAAATCACCTCCTCTTTTTTGTGGACTGGTGCAGCTGGTTTCTTGACTAATTGCACTGGGACTCTCCTAACTAGGCCTAGCTGCATATGTCCCGACCCCTAAAACTTGTTGAAATTGGCTATAGTCCTAATTGTCATATTTTACCTATTTATAAAACTGTAGTATATGGAACAAAGTGTACCTAGGTCCTGTGTGTTAAATGTCACTATTAGACTGCAGCATACATTGTTATACCACTAGATTGACAGTGCAAACACAAATGCAGGCCTAGCATTGTAGCTTGTTTGTGCAGTTTTAAAACTGCAATGTCAACCTGCAAAAATAACCCATTTTGATTGGCCTGACCTCTCCTTTTAAATAATAATGTCACACATAAGTATGCCTTAAATTCCCATAAGGCAGGGTGCATAGTATTTAAAAGTAGGACAAATACAAGTATAATGTTCAATATCTCCTTATAGCGTCAAGGCCCCACAACATATTTCCATTGTAGCATGGTTTGTTGTGCCATAGGAAAGAATTAGCATACAAAATTAAAATGAATAATGTTATCTCTACCGAGGAACCAGGTACAGAATTAATCCATGGACTTTTTAAAATACTTAATGCAAGACCAATCCACTAGTAAAGTGAGATTTGTACTAAATATTTTACAAAAGTTACTTTTAAAAAGTTACATTTTGCCTGCCTGAAGCCTTTAGAAGTCAATTTGCATGTGCTTCCAACTATCGCAAAGGAGCTAAATAGTCCCTTTGATGAGGTGCAAACTTGCTTCAAGACCTGGGGTAGATGCCTTGTGCATGGGAAGGTGTTTTGCTCCTTTGACATGATGATCATGTGGGACTGGCAAGGAACTTGACTAACTTCAAAGAGACCTACCCTGTAACAGGCAGCTGCAGCTAACATCTGGGCCTGCCTCTCCTTTGTCCCTCTAGTCAGCCAGGCACCAATCCCAGTGAGTGAGCATCTGCCCCTAGAACCATGTTTGAGAGAATACAGTAGACAGTTTGCTCATTTCCCTGACCACACCTCTAGGGTTAGCACTGTGGATTTGCTCAGGGTAAGAAAGATTCTGAGATCCTGGATTGAGGTAGAGTGGGTCACATTGGGATTGTCTGCAGGAGGGCACCCACGAGGCGCTGCAAAAGTGGGTGGAGTTATCCCTAGAAACGCTTTCACTATTGGTTAGGATTGGGCCAGGAGTCACCCCACCCACAGGCTAGTGATAGATATAAAAATGACACCTCTGGGCACCCTCTTCAAAACACTTATGAACCTCTGAAGAAAGATGAAGGACTGCACCTGCTGCTGAGACCTGTGAGGAGACCTAAAAGGCTGAACCTGCTCCAACTTGTACCCAAGGCAAAGAAGATGACTCCATGCAACAGTTGGCTAACCTCCTGTTAAGCTACAGGGTAACAACTAGTTACAAGAAACCCATTTTCCTGAATAGCTCAGCTAACCAGTACCAACTAGATCTGCCCTGACCCTGTTGGTTATTTCTGTTGAAGTGAGTTTTGACTCCCAAGTGTATGACTGCCTGGCACCTTTGACCCTGTGAGACTGTACTCTTAACATTCTTGAAAACCTTTGGACTTAGAAACTTTCTGTAAACGTCTTACCTGGAAAACTAATGCGAGACGTTGACCAATCAACATACATGGTCCAATGAAGGTGCAACAATTCTGGGCCTAATTTTTGCAAGGCTCCCACGATGTTCTTCTCACAACTCCGGAATCCAACAATGCTGAGCCCACTTCAGTTCCAAGCCACAGTTTCAAGGGTGCCACAGTCAACTGGAAACAACTGGAGTGCAAAGACTTTAACTTTTCCCACAGAGCTTTTCCTGCCAGTGCTTTTCCTTTTTACTGAGGCTCCATCCCAAAGAAGTGATCTGTCAATGTAAAGCTCCTTCTCTTGACTCAAGCCCACTGCCTGCTTCACTGAAGGTTGTCGATATCGGGAGGTAACTTTTCCACTGGGGCAAACTTTGTCCCTTTATAGGGACTGAGTATCATCAAACTCAACTTGTACGTAGTCACTGGTCAAGTGCAACCAGATGATGGTGGTTGGTGCTTAATGGTTTTTGGTGCAATTTTTATTTAAACCTTTACATATGTATTGCTAAATCTGATATCTTTGGGTGGTAGCCCCAAAACATTTTGCCTTCATCATGCCTATTTTGCTGAATTTATTTTTGTTGGTTTTAGGACTCTGGGAACTTTACCACTGCTAACCAGTGGTAAAGGGCCAGATTCACAGAACTAACTTAAGACAAAATCCTAACCTTACTACCATTTTGGTATTCACAGAAGACACTTACTCATTTTGGTATTCACAGAAGGCACTTACTCATTTCGGTTTTCACAGAAGTTAGCACGCCTAACTTTAGGACTCCTAAATGCCTTCTGTGAATACCGAAAGTCTTAAAGATAGGATTTTTCTCAGTTTAGGAGTAGTAAAGTTAGGACTCCTAACTTTAGGACTCATAAATGCCTTCTGTGAATACCGAAAGTCTTAAAGTTAGGATTTTACTCAGTTTAGGAGTAGTAAAGTTAGAACTCCTAACTTTACTACTCCTAAACTGGAAAATAATCCTAACTTTAAGACTTTCGTTATTCACAGAAGGCATTTAGGAGTCCTAAAGTTAGGACTACTAACTTCTGTGAATACCAAAATAAGTAAGTGCCTTCTGTGAATACCAAAATGAGTAAGTGTGTTCTGTGAATACCAAAATGGTAGTAAGTTTAGGATATTGTCTGAAGTTAGTTCTGTGAATCGGGCCCAAAGTGCCTGGACTCTCTCCCTTAGTCATGGTATAATTGGCCTACTCCATATTGGCACATTCAATTTACTTCTTAGTCCCTAGTAAGGTTTTACGACATGTACCCCAGGCCTGTAAATTAAATGCTACAAATGGGCCTGCAGTACTAATTGTACCACCCTCTAAGGTAGCTATTTAAAACATGCCACAGGCCTTCCACTTCAGCCTGCTGTGCAGTTTTAAACATGTCATTTCAACCTGGCAAAATAAACCTTTTGCCAGGTGTAAACCATCCTTTTTAAACACTTATCCATCATCTTAAAGTCGCTCCTAAACGGCCAATAGGGCAGGGAGCATTGTACTTAAAAAGTAGGATATATGCTTTTAAGTTTCATATGTTCTGGTAGGAAAAAACTCCTTATGTTCTTTTTCAGTACTGTAAGGCCTACCTCTCCCATAGGATAACATTGGGCTACCTTACATTTAATAAGTAGTATACTTTGATGGGGAGCAGGTAGGAATGTTGTGTTTGCACTCAAATGAGCTATAACTTCAAACCCTATTTAATGTTAAAGTGTGATTCTAAGTCGCAATTCTGAAAATGGCACTTTTAGAAAGTTGGCATTTTTTTGTCCTAACCATTTGGTGCCTCCAGCCTGTGTTTTGGGTCACATGACTGGTTGTAGTTGGCAGTTGGCCTTTGTGTATTCCTCTCAGACAGTAAGATAAAGAAGAACAGGATGGGCCAACCAATTACATTTTAAATGGGCTGCTTCACTAAACACAAAGGAACTCCTCAGACCACTTGGAGCTTGGGCAGGGTTTGGAAGGATCTTTCTAATATCATATGTGGGGGGGGTCTAGGAGTTTCTTCCACCTCAAAGGCTGGCAACAGGTATAAATATTGGACCTCTTGAGTCAGTCATCAGATCACTTCATTGCCCTCCTGTCTCGCTACCTGAAGAAGGAGTCCAGACCTGCTTAAACCCAGGATCTGCAACTGGACCTGCTTGGGCCTGCAAATGGACTTGCAAGAGCCCTGCTGGCCTCTGCTATATTCAGACCCTGGTCTATAGGAGGTGCCTCCCCAAGACTAGGACTCTAGGCTTAATCAGAGTGCAATTCTCTGCTAAGAAAGGTGAAATCCTAAAATGTTGGTCTGTTTGTGAGCGCAAGCAAGCCTGTTCGTGCTCGGACTTTGACATCTGTGATGACCACTACATTTAAGCTACAATGAGCCCCACTCTTTGCTTTACAACGACTACCATAGATGACCGACAACGCGAGATTTGCACTTTTTGTCACAGTATGCGATGCTTGCAGGCCTGCTCTACACACCTACGGCGATGGCCATTCACAATGCTCTACATACTCCTTGTGGCCTCTTCCACAGCAAACTTCACACCGGAATTTGAGAAGACAACTTTTTCTGTCGGACTAATCTGGTCCCTGTATCCAGGCCATGCTCCACTGTGGTCAGTCTGAACTAGTGACTTTCCCTCGATCTAGTATGACCATATGACCACGAGTGGCAATTTGCATTTCTTTGGTTTAAATCTTTTTATTAAGCATGCTGCAATCATAAACATTACGCCCACCTACAACTACCAGCCGTTGGGGAACGTATTTCTTCAAAAGTAAACTTTATTCAAGAATGAGATAAGGAAACAAAAAGAAGATAAAAAAGAAAACAAATAGCTGAAGAAACTAGAGGAGATGGGACAGGAATCCACCCACAGCTTATTGTATGATGCAGTAGGGTCTAGGGATGAGTGACCTTCAGAGGTGGCGGTGGATCCTTTATGTGGGTTGTAGGGAATTGCAGGATCCGTAAATAGCAATGGCAGGTAAGCTCTATGAATTCAGACGATAAATAGGCCACCGTGGACCCCCAGGTCTTATCAAATTTTGGCAGTGTTTGGTTGATTCCAGCTGTTCTCCGCTCCATCCCCACAATCTCCCACATTTTGTGTAGCCATTCGAACTTGGTCGGTATGTCAGTCATGCCCCATCTCACCAGGAGGAGCTGCTTGGCTGCCCCTAGTGCCAAAGTGATCGCCCTACCCCTGCAAGACCGGAGAGGGTATGTGAGAGTGTTAGGTAGCCCCGGCAAGATGTAGCTATGAAATAGGGGGAGTTCCGTCTGGTATATTTGATCTACTAAAGGTAGAATAGTGTCCCAAAATGCCTGTATCTTAGGGCAGTGCCATAGGATATGGGACAATATACCCTCCTCTCCACAGTTGCGCCAGCAGAGATTGTTGCTACGGGACCTCCATTTGGTGACCCTCACCGGTGTATAACACCAATAGTGTGCAATTTTTAGGAGCATCTCCTTTCCTGAAGTGCTGCATGAGGATGCCCGGGCCCTGTGAACGATGTCCGTCCACTCCTTAGGGGAGAACTCCCGGCTCAATTCCGCCTCCCACCTATGCTGCGCCAGGGATTTGGCCTGATTTCTTGCCTTGTTGAGGAAGTCATAACTATCCGGCAGACGCCGTTTATTGGATGTGCGTGTGATGTACTAAATCTCAAATTTTGTGAGAAGCCGACCAGCATGCCGACGGACCTGAGGTTGTGTGACCCAATGGCGCAGTGCCAGATACTGCCAGTATGCGTCCTTGGGGATCCCTATGATGAGCCACGAGACTGGGGAAATCCAGGATTCCCCGCTTGTCGAAGAGGTCGCCTATGTGCTTACAGTTAGCTTCTTGCCATTTGAGGTAGGCGTTGCCCACGAAGGCCGGGGTAAAATCTGGGTTCCCAATAAAGGGTGTCAAAGGTGAGACAGTTGAGGACAGCTGACACTTCTCTTGGACCCTATCCCACACCTGCATAGTGGCTCACAAGACTGGTGAGAGATACGCACCCAGTGGCCGATGACGTCTGGGTAGCCAGGGAACCTTCCATATGTGGATCCTGGCGACCCCTCTATCCATAAAACACCAATGTTTTTCCGACTCTAGCTGATACCACTCAACCATCCATCGCAGTTGCACTGCTTCATAGTAGCGCCTGAGATGTGGGATACCAAGACCGCCATCATTCTTCTTCGAATAGGTGAGGTGTTGCACCATACGCGGCTTCTTACCCCCCCCGATGAAGCTGTTAATAAGTTGCTGCATTAAAGCCAGTGTAGTGGGTGTTGGGTTTAGGGGGAGCGTCTGCATGATGTAGTGCAGGCGAGGCAGAATCTTCATTTTGACGGCGGATGTCTTACCTAACCAGGAAAAGGCATGTTTTTTCCAACTGTTCAGTTCGAGGCGCATTTTGTTTAGAGCCTCCGTGTAGTTCACCTGAGCAGTCTTCGTGGTGGTGGAGAAAACCTGTAACCCCAGATAGGTAATATCCGTAGCCACCCAAGAAAACGGGAAATGAAGCGTGAGTTGGAGCCAATTCGCCGCAGGAAGGATAAGACTCAAAGCCTGAGTCTTTTTCAAGTTAATTTTAAAACTGGATGCTGCACTGAAAGCCTCGATCTCCGCCAGCAGAGGGGGAAGAGAGAGCAATGGTTGTGTTAAGAACAGGAGTAATTAGTCCGCATATAAGGAGATCCTATGTTCCCTGCCCCCATCTGGATCCCAGATACGGAAGGGAGTTGGCGAACTCTTTAGGCAAATGGCTCCATATAGAGTGCGAAAAGGAGGGGAGACAGGGGACACACCTGCCGCGTGCTGCGTCCTATCTGGAAAGGACGCAAGACCACCCCATTGACCCGAATACGTGCTTGGGGGCCATGATAGACACAGTTCACCTATCTCCAGAACCTGTCACCGAGCCCAAAGCGACAGACGACCTGTTGTAAATAAGTCCAGTCGACCCGGTCAAACGCCTTTTCGGCATCCACCGAGAGAAGCAACGCCGGGATCTGGGTTTGTTGCGTCTTGTCCAATAAATGACAGAGTCTACGGGTCCCATCCCCGCAGTTGCAATCTGGGATGAAGGCCGACTGGTTGGGATCCACCATGCCCTGCATGTGAGGAGCGAGTCTGGCAGCCAAAATACTAGTGAAGATTTTCAGGTCCACGTTGAGCAGGGAGATAGGGCGATAGAGGCACACTCGCGGTGGTCCTTTCCCGGCTTGGGAATGACCACTACCTCCCCCATTGATATCGACAGAGTAAGTTCCCCAGAGTCGTTAATGGTATTGAACAGCCTCACCAGAAGGGGAACCAGATCCGACGCAAAGGTTTTATAAAAATCGACGGGGAGGCCATCTTCCCCCGGGGCCTTGCCGACTGAAAGGCTCTGGATAGCCCGTAAGACTTCATCAGGGCTGATGTCAGCGTCCAAATTGGCAGCAACTGGGGCTACTAGCGGGGTCACCGGGGCCTCTTGTGCATAGTCCCTGGCTACAGCCGGATCCAGGCTATCGGCCGAGTAGAGAGTCTTATAGAAAGCTTCCAATTCAGAAGCTATGTCCCCATCGGCGTGCAGAATCTCCCCCCGTTCAGTCATGATTTCCGCGACTCGACGTGTCGCCATCTCAGCCCCCAAGGCGTGTGCAAGAAGTCGCCCCGCCTTGTTCCCTCCTTCATAATAGCGCTGTTTGGTACGGAGCAAAGCGTAATTGGCGCGATCGAGATCCAATGCCCGCAGCTGCTTCCTTGCCTGTGTAAGCAGGCGTCAAGTTTGGACCGCCCACGTGGGGTGGTGTACCCCCTCAAGCTCCCGGATTTGATCCTCCAATTACCCCCTCTTGGCCCTGCAATCCTTATTCAGACCGCCACGATAGCGATACAGCGGCCGCGGATGACACCCTTCAGAGCATTCCAAAGCATAGCGATCCCCATTGAATCCACGTCATTCACCTTCAGGTATGCCCTGATCGCACCACATAATTCAGCAATATTAGCTTTGTATGTGAGTAGTTTGCGGTTTAAGGGCCACAAACTCTGCCGTGGGGCGCCGCCCGTGAGATGCAGTGTTAAGACGATCGGGGAATGGTCCGAAAGTGCCGCGACCCCAATAGAAACATCATCTGTAGACGCTGTGACCTTCGGGAAATTCCAAAAAAGGTCAATGTGAGCATTCGTTTGATGGGCCGCAGAAAAAAAGGTGTACTCTCGTGCAGTCGGAAGCGATGGCGCCAGACATCAGTGAGACCCGCCTCCCTCAATCTCGTTGGGGACTAGGTTAAAATCCCCTCTGATGACAAGGTCCTCATTAGGGGATTCCTGAATCGAGCTCATAGCGTCTCGTAAGAAGGCCTCTTGACACTCATTAAGGCTTGATACCAAGGCTATCATATGTACCCTCTCACCCAGTAGTACCCTTAAAGCCAGGAGGCGGCCCGCAAACTCTGTGTGACTTCCCAGCACCTTCCCTGGAAAATGCGTGACCAAAAGAATCGCCACGCCGGCCCACTCACGCGCTCCCGAAGAAAAATATTGTCTATCGAACCAGGGGGAACAAAGCCATTTCAAATCCGCCCGCATGAGATGGGTTTCGCTGGTGAATTAAGGCCCCGCAGGTTGAAGCCCATGATAGGTACTTTAAGACGTGTCATGTTGAGGGAAAAGAGGGCTCACTCGCACAATGGGCAGACCTGTCTCGGGGGAAACCGCAACAGCTAGGCACCCACTGCCTCCCCGCATGCCCCACCCCCGGTCCCAGCAGCAGCCGCCGCCCCATCCTCAGCAGCTCTACATGGTGGAGTTCCATGGTAACAAGGCAGCCCCAACAAAGGTAAAGGGAGGTCGGGTAGGACCTCAAAGCCAACAACCAGCGCAGTCCAACAAAGGGGAAGCAAACAGAGCACCCCGACCACCTCACCCCATGTGCACAACAGGACCATCCTCCCACCTAAAGGAACACAATCCTACCCATCCTTTCCCGCCACCCCCATCTGCCTGAGACGAAGAGTCACCCTACCTGTCTGCAGAATGGCAGTATTTCTCACCGACTGCATGAGACCTACAGCTCTTTTGTGGCTTGAGAAGAAGGATATAAGGAAAGTGATAGACAGAGAGAAAGAAACAAAGGGATTGTGAACAAAAAGTGACTTCGAATTTGTCTTCCAACGATAACATAGTGCACCAGTGTGCAGGGGTCCATGAGTCTGGCAATCGGTCATCACCATTCTGAGGGTGTGGCTCCCCCCCAAGACCGACATCACAGGACACTGGGCTTGGACCATTCTTCCCGACTCTTGGCCTCAGGACAGTCCCCTGCTTGTGTGGTAGAGTCTTCCTAGTCCATCACCTGTCGCAGTAGGGCTTCCCTCTCCATTCGAGGTTCCTCCTCGGTGGGTTTCCTCCTCCTGGGGTCCCATCTCCTGCCTGACTGCCACATACTCCCTGATGTTGGATCACCCTCCGCCGTGTCTGGATCCTGATGCCAGGGCGGGTCCAAGGACCGCCTTCGCCTCCTGCAAGTTGCGTACTTCATGTGTTTCTTTGTTCCAGACAAAGGAAAGTCTGAACGGATGCCCCCACCTGTATCGTATTTCCTGCTCACATAGGAAGGTCATTGCTGGTCGCAGCTCCTTACGCCTCTGGAGAGTAAGGAGTGAGAGGTCTTGGTATACACCTACCTGGAGGCCCTTGAACTCCACTGTTGGACAGTCATGTGTGGCAGCCATAATGATCTCCATCTGCCTGTATGAGTGGAGGCAGGTCAGGATGTCCTGAGGCTGGCCGGGGCCTGCGGCAGGGCGCCCAGCGAGGTGTGTGCGATCACGTGTGACCTCTTGATACTTCAAGGCTGGAGCCATGTGCTTAAAGAGGCGGAGAACCCAATCTTCGAGCTTACCACCATCCGCCCGAACCGGTATGCTCTTAATGCGGATGTTGGAGCACCTTGAGAGGTTCACCAAATCCTCCGTCTTAAGGTTGAGCTCCTCCTGCTGCTCCCGGAGGGCGATGAGTTCTCGGGCATGCTCAGCGAGCTCTTTCTCCTGCCTGTCCCCATTATGCTCCAGAGTGTCCACTCTATCCCCAACCTCACCAAGACCTGCTCAGAGCTGCTTAATATCGGCCGCCAGGTCTTGTCGCAGCCCAGCGAAGTTTTCACGCAGTGTGCCAAAGTGCTGCTGCATAAATTCCTTCGTGACAGGTTCGGCCGCATGCCCAGCTGCCAGATCCATTGTGGCGTCGCTGGGATGTGACCCCTGGGAGTCAGTGCTAGGTCCCCCGTCTTCTTCCCTCCCGGATTTTGAGGTAAGTCTTTAATAGAAGATTCCTTACTTGGGAAATCCTTTTTGCCTCTTTGGCTAGCCATGTCTGGCTGTCACTGAGCGTCCATGGGTATTGGTGCACATCCAAGACAGCCACCACAGGAGGTGGTCGGGTCCGCCGTCACGTCTTGAGTGTGTCACCAGATAGTCTGGGCGGGAGCCTCGGGGGGCCCACCCAAAGATGCAGGGGGCCTGTTCACCCCTTTTTACTCGCCCCTGTCGGCGTAAGGGCTCCACGTGGTCAAGGCCCCAATGCGTACCCACCCTGCAGTTTTGGGGCACTGCAATGCAGGCTGCGCAGCGTTGTGAACCCACCTGGGGCGGCAGCTCCCCCTGCTTCAGGCACCACCCCCGCACGGGCCCACACCTTCAGGCCCGGGCGTCTTTGCCTTTACAGGAGCCCACGTGGGGGGGAGCAATGGGGAGACAAGACAACATCAATGACTAAGGCCGCTCCTGCCATCCAGCCGATCCCCCCGTTGTGGGCCCAGTCTCTTACGAGGCCTCCCAGGGCAGCGCAATCTGCCTTCCAGTACTGCGCCCACGCGGCATGGCCGTCACATGACTAGCGCGCCTCCTGATTCAGCTGCCACCAGGGCATCCACGTTACTCAACCCCTCACTGATGCCCAGGAGCCAGATGAGGCATACCCGGGGGAGAGGGCCGCCCAAGTCTCCCAGGCCTCCCTCTCACCTCCAGGGGCTGCTGCTGCTCACACAGCTGCTCCTATTCAGGGCCGGGTTCATCACTCCTGCCCGGGCTGTCGCTGTAGTCCCCCAGGCCTCGCTCTCACCTCTGGGGGCTGCCACCACTCACACTGCTGCTCTGCAGCGGGGTTGGGCTCACCACTCCTGCCCAGGCCGTCGCTGTATTCTCCCTGGCCTCACTCTCACATCTGGTGGCTGCCCCCGCTCACACTGTCGCTCCTCCGTGGTGCCGGCTCACCACTCCTGTCTGGGCCGTCGCTGTAGGCAGGTTGCACAGCCAATGCCTTGGGGGCCTCCCCCTCGGGGCCCGCTCCTATGGGCGACCAGGGGTCCCCACGGCTCTGCTGCTCGGTACTGTTGTCCAGGACGCGGGCTCCGCGCCCCTCCCCCACAAACGGTCATCCTGGCGCTGCCCAGATGATCTCGCCGCCTCCAGGTTCTCTGGGCTGCGGCGGCAGCCCAGCACCGAAATCTGCCCTCCACCGCAGGCGCACAGACACCACTTGTGTTGGTGAAGACCTGAGACCACGATTCTCTGAAATTACCGGTCTCAAAGCCGCCTTTGGACGCCTATTCCTCGGCCTCAGCGAGCGGAGCCCCTGAAGAACAGTGCTACACTGCCGCCATCTTGGCCACGCCCCCTCAATTTGCATTTTTAGGTGCTATACTAACCTAAAACTTTGAAACTGCATATCTTCAGCCATGCACAAGAATGCTGTATGCATTTCTGCTCAAAAACTTCAGGAGTTCTATTTTTAACATAGTAAAATAAATTGGTTTTTGGTATCACATTTACTTTCTAATGTATGGTGTCAGCTGTATTATAAGAACACTCTAAAACACAAATCTTTCAAAATAACTTTCATTGTGGCTTTTGGCATATTATTTTGACCATCATTACTCAATTGAAACATTTCTTAAAATTACAAATTCTTATCCTCATCTTAATGTTTAAATATTGTCTTTTCTTTCAATTGGCTCTGCTGGATGTTAAAGTGGCTTGGCTCTTAAATATATTACATGCTGAGTATATGTACCCAGCATTCTGACAGTGTGAAGAAAAGTCTAACTGTGTAGCCTTTAAGGTTTTTTTGTATTATCTGTATACAAGAAATATTCACAATGATACTTAGAACCCATTACCATCAAGTGAAGACAGCGAAGATTTTCCTGCTCAATCATTTGTTTCAGACAAACAATCTCAAGCACAAACTTATGAACCAAGAACATTTCCTACTACTGCACCTTGGAGTCTGTGAGCATGCTTCTTGCGAGCACTTGATTAGAGTGACAGTGGGCAGAGTAATGTCACCATAGTATGTAAGAAACTGGAAGCATTAGTTGAGTGGGGTGAGTACCCCCTAAAATATTAGTCACAATTCTTTTCAGGGTGAGCCACTTATGTCACTACATTAACATGTGCTCAACTCTATTGCTGCTATGGCTGAGAGCAGAGCAGACAGGCTTGACTTAGAAGTAATGCGTAAAGTATTTAAGCCATATTTATGGGGTACTAAAGCAGTAATAAAGTCAAATCACAGCACAAGAACAATTGCCATCGAGAATGTGATGTTAAAATTATGTATACAGAAAAATGATGTATACAGTGCTCATTCACCATTCGGTTTATTGGTGCTTGAGTATAAGAATAGGGCTATGGTGTAAGATGTCAATTGTGTGCTTGTGTGCAAAGCCAAGGCCTTCATGAGTTGTCTGAATCTAAGGTAATCAACAGCCATTCTGATGTTGAGTGGATAGGAGTTCCAGAACCAACAGGCCAATAGAGAGATTCTTGAACCTCCTAGTCTCTTCATCTTAGAGGGGGGGATAGCCAGAAGGTTGTGATGGGATGTGTTAGAAATGGGGGTCTCTAGTTGTCAGAGGTAGGTACCTTTGTCCAAATAGGGGTCCTTGCTTCTAGTCAGGGTAAGGGGGTACAAACTTTAGATAACCCCTGGGTAGCTCGACAAGAGCAAACAGACTCATCCCAAAGACAATGTGTAAAGTATTTTTACTCACAATACACAGTAATACAGTGATAACATCACAAATGGACACCACACCAGTTTAGCTAAATAAAGTATCCTTATCTACACTCAACAAGGCTAAATCGAAAAAAATCCAACATACAGGTAATACAATATGACTTTAGAACAGTTATTGCAAAAATAAAGCTTGTAGAAATCAAATGGCTCCACCTGTGGCTATTATGATATTATGACAACAAAAAATCCAAAGTACGGCGCCAACAGTGAGGAGCACGGTTTTGGGCATGGAGTCACATGGACCCCCAAACAAACAGTACCTTAGTAACAAAGTCTATGACAATGCACGGCATAGTGGAGGTGAGACGTTGGTGCCGAGGTCGAGGCCGGCTTCCTGGCTGCCATGGGGGAGGCGAAGCGTTGTGTCCGCGAGGAGGCTATGTGTCGGGTCCAGGACGCATCGCCATCGGGGAAGACGGTTGCGTCGGCAGTGAGGCATCACATCTGGTGACTTTGCGAGTCACCCTCGGCGGTTAACGGCTCCGCGATAACAGGATGCAGGTGCTTGGTGATGACAGAGTCAGTGCAAGTGCTAATGTCGGGCACTGCTGATAACTGCAGACATCGGTGGGTGTCGAAAGGCATTGGAGCTGCAGTGCAGGCCAGGCCATGTGTTGTTCACTTCACGAGCAGTGTCCCGGGCCTCAGTGCAGTTCGCAGCGTCACAGCAGCGTTTCTGACGCCGTCGGAAACAGGTTTTCTTGCTTGATGTAGGTTTCTTCCAGCTCCCAACAGCAGGAACAACCTCCAGAGGCCCAAAACTGGAATAGGCACCTCCTGGCAGGTCAGAACTCTCATAAAGAGGGTTCAGGGGTGCTTAAATCTTTGTATCCCTGAGACTTCAGAACAGGAGGCCAGCACACTTCAGCCCTTGGAGATCTTTTTTCAAGCAGGTTTAATGCAAAGTTTCAGTCTATGTCCTCTCCTTCACAGAAACAGCAACTGCAGGCCAATCTCACACAGCACAAAGCAAAGGGGCAGTACTCCTCCTCACAGCTCTTTAGCTTTTCTCCTTGGCAAAGTTCCTCTTGAGTCCAGAAGTAATCTAAAGTTCTGGGGTTTTAGGTCTAATGCTTGTACCGCAAAAGGTATTTGTTCTCTTTGTGCAAGGGTCTCTAAGCCTAGTCCCAACCAGTTCTGTCCTCACTGGAGAAGTATGACCACATGGGGTGGAGACAGCATTGTGCAAGGGAGACAGGCCCTATTCAGGTGGAAGAAAATCTCTTCCCACTACTGAAACTTCAGCCAGGGTCTATTCAGCCCAGCTCTGAGTCATCCAGGCAGGGCCAGACACACCTCAACCCCACCCCCAGTGGCTCTCTACAGTGAATGCACATCCCCACCCCTGTCACTCTCAAAACCAGACAGTCAATACACAAACAGGTAGACGCACACAGAAGGGTTAGACAAATAAATGGCTACTTTCTAAAAGCGGCATTTTCAAACCCACAATTTAAAAACCACCTTTACTAAAAGATGTGTTATTAAATTCTGAGTTCAGAGAGCCGGAACCTTATTTCTCTATCTTGTCCAATGGGAAATTATACTTGTAAGATGTTACAAAGCATTTTTTATTCTATCCTATAGGATAAGATAGCCTTTCAATATTGAAAATCGAAATATGGCAGTATTTCACAATCAAGACATGTCACACAGACCAGTACATGTCCTACCTTTCAAATACATAGTACTTTGTCCAGGGTGGTACCTTGGGACTACCATAGGGGTGCCTTACATGTCAGAAAAGGGAAGGTTAGGGCTAGGCAAGTGGATGCACTTGACAAGTCGACATGGCAGTTAATAAACTGCGCACAGACACTACAGTGGCAGGTCTGAGATCCCTTTTCAGGGCTACTCATATGGGTGGCACATTCAGTGCTACAGGCCCACTAGTAGCATTTGATTTACAGTTCCTGTTACACTCAGTGCACTTTACTAGGGACTCCCCGTCTTCCCTTACCCCTCCCTACCCCACTCCTGCCCCAAACCCCTCCCTTTTGTCTTTCAGGATTGGTATGAGAAGTTGAGCTCGACACAGCCAGGGGGGCCCATGACATCAGGAGCCAAACTTGTGTGTCAAGACTCACTCCAGCAGAGGCCACCAGCAGGGTCTAAGTATGGTCCAGTTAGTAGGTGGCTTAGGTGGCCTTCTCAGCTGGAGCTAAAGACTGCAATGTCATCCAGACAGGTGACACTGAATTCCTCCAACCCAGTTAGGACCCAATTGATTAACCATGAGAATGTGGCAGAGGCATTCTTGAATCCAAAGGGCATTACACAAAATTTGAAATGAAGAATGCTGCCCCGCCTTGGCACCCTCAATTTGGGCCATCTCCCAGTACCCTCATGTCAAGTCAAAAGGAACTTGGCAACCCCTAACTGGTCAATGAGCTCATAAACTCAGATTATGGGGTGAACAAAAGTCTTTGTGACTGTGTTGAGTCCCTTGTAGCCCACTCTTTGAGAAAATCATTACAGAAAATTAGATGGTTGATGACTTGGGTAGACAACCTTCATTGATGTAGAGGCTGTATATCCTTTCTGTGTGGAGACACTGACCAAGATGCGCTGCTACAGAGAAGAACATAGTGGGAGCTTCCGCGAAGTCTGCTCAACCGATGATTCACCTTGGGCGGATCGATGAGCAGGCAGGTCTCCGTCTCCTATGTGCTCTCAAAGCTGTTTTTGGCAGGTGAGGGTTCAAGATGGGTGGAGCCGTTTCTGTCCCTGAGGAGACCAGCCAACTAGCCCTTGAAGTCACCCTGGAAGTCTTGGGTCCAAGCAGGAAAGCAGAACAAGCAGCAGGACAGTCCTCTTAGGGAACTGGGCAAGCTTCAGGAAGCAGGGTAATCCTCTTGGTACAACAGGACAGTCCTCTGAAGCACACAGCAGGCCACAGGCATTAGGGCAATACTTAGGGAGTCCTTATGCAGGTTCAGAAGTAAACTGATGCCAGCTTTGAAGTAGAAGAAACTTCTGGAGTTTTCTCCCAACAGAAGTCTCTGGAATTTCCTGCCTCCCTGCCCTGGTCTTAGTCTGTCTACATTCACAATAGGCTAGTGTTAAGTTCTTTATGTGTGAGCTGAGGCAGTGTCTTTGTAGTGCAAGTAGTTCTGTGCATAGCTCTGCTCCCTATCCTGCTTTAGGAGGACCATCCAGCCAACAGACATTCTCTCTAATATGTGGCTGTCTGGAAGGAATAGACAAAGGCCAACTCCCAACTAAACCTAGTCATGTGACCCATGGACGGGAAACAACCTTTACAATGCAGTCATTACTACGCACTACCTTTACAATGCAGTCATTACAACACAAAATCCTTTACATCGCATGCCATTACAACACAGCCATTACATCATATGTCAATACAACGCATGTCATTACAATGCATGTCACTACAATGCATGCCATTACAACGCATTATAAGGTAAGTAATGGGGAATAGTAATTTTAACCCCTACACTATCCAACACTTACCCTACTGTTGCACTCACTGGAGTGGGAATAGTAATTGATACCTGTACACTATCCAACACTTACCCTCCTGTTGCACTCACTCGAGTCGTAATAGTAATTTTTACCCCTACACTATCCAACACTTACCCTATTGTTGCACTCACTGGAGTGGGAATAGTAAATTTTACCCCTACACTACCCAACACTTACCCTACTGTGGCCCTAAAAGTAATATGTGTTATAATGGTATGCATTTTAATGGAATGCATGGTAAATGTAGTTTCTAAAAATGCGTTGTGATGGCATGTGTTGTAAAAACCTGCGTTGTAAAGGATGTTGCAATGTAAAACTGCGTTGTAAATGCATGCGTTGCAAATGTTTGCATTGTAACGTCATACATTCCCCAGGAAACCTTCACCAAATGGTCAGAACAAGTAAATGCCAACTTTCTAAAAGTGGCATTTTCAGAATTGGGACTTAAATTCGAACTTCACCATTGAAGAGTATTTTAAATTACAATTCCCTAAACAACAAACATGACATTTCTACCTGCTCTCAAACAAAATATATGATTTATTACATGTACTAAGGTAAGCCGATGTTATTCTATGGGAGAAGTAGGCCTCACAGTAGTGGAAAAATGAATATATGAGTTTTTAACGAGTACATGTATAACTTAAAAGTGCTGGTCCAACTTTTAAAATACATTGCATCCTGGCCTCTGTGCTGTTTAAAGTGCTACGCAAACAAATGATGGACGGAATGCTGAATAAATCATACATTCACCCAAAGTCAAGAGATCTGGGTTAAATCCATTTTCTTTTGCTCACCATGCCACCCCAGTTTAGACCCAGCCATATGCAAATCAGTGTTGACACTGTGCCTCATGGGAACAGTCCAGACCGAACTGCTAAGCCAGGTCCTCCCTGGACCGGGAACAAGCATCCTAGGACCGGAGCAAAATAACGATGGATTTAGGCCCAGATCTCTGAACTGGGGTGAATGTATGACATTGTTCTGCATTCTGTCCATCAACTGTTGTTTTTGCTTTTAGGGAACTGCCTGTAGTACTGTAATAGAAGACCCTAATGAATCTTTAAGAGGCCAAGGCGCTTCTGTGCCCATGTCTGTATAACGGATATTTTCACAAGTACCTATGTGGGCTGACTGTTACGGATATGCTTATGGCAATTTATGTACTACTGGTGAATTATGGTGACACGTGATGACTCGTGTGTTGTTCATCACCTGCTGCATTTCATGACCCGGTGCTATACTGTATGTTGTTTTGCGGCTTGCATTGTCAGGATACCAAGTACTATTTCAGGATTGGCATGGTATGCATAGCATTTATGTTTCATATGGTTATATACAATATACTATATTATTGTATAATTCTGTGTGGAATCTCTTTTGTGGTGTATTCATTGTGTTTCTGTCTGAGTGTGTTGCACACACACTTTACACATTGCATTTGATGATAAGTGTGACTGCTCTGCACCAAGCTGCCAGAGGTTATCTTTGGTGTGTAACTTACTTGCCCCAGCTAGTGTAGTGGGCTCTGCCTGGCTTAGGTGCATACCCTAGCCAACCAGAAACCTTATTTCTAACAGTGCTATATAAATTGCATTCCCAAATCTGAGATGTTAAGGCAATCTGAATGTGAGCTGCCCCAGGGGACTATGAGTGGGCCCAAATATCACAATAGTCATGATAAGTTAACCCAAATATCACCATAGTCATGAGGGGGATGTTACTGTATGTGCCTTGGTGTTTTTATGATTCGATGCCCTAGGGTCCTGGAGGATAATTACCATGCCAAGAACATTGACAGGCCTGCGGTTAGTGAGTCCCATGAACAGCCAGGGAGGTATTAAGACATGTGCATCCTGCATGCTCCCCACACACAAGGTACAGGAGGAAAGCCTGCAGGGTGTAACAAAGGCTCCCAAAATCACCGTGGTGAAGAGCACGTCAGGTTTCTTCACTTTATTATTGCTGATGCAGAGGGCCCGGGCAGACCACCTTGGGCCAGATGTATCAGGCGTTTTCCCGTTCACAAATGGGGCGATTCGCAGAACCGGCCCATTTGCAAACGGGAAAAAGCCTTTTGGGATGTATCATCCCAAAAGGCAATTGCAAAATAGGGAATCGCAATTTTTGCGATTACCTATTTTGCGAATGCATTTAGACAATCACAATTTGCAATTCTCTAAATGCAATGCAGGAAGCTCTTTTTAAATTGCGACCCTCCTTTAAGGAATCACAATTTACCACCAACTTCAAGTTGGTGGTGAATTGCAAATCCTTAGAAAAATGCAGTAATTTGCATTTGTCTAAGTGCCATGTGGCGCACATACATGCCCTTTGGGTATGTATGTGCGCCACATATGCATACATGCATATTTCAGGGGTACAACAGGGTGTCCTTTTGGCACCCTTGCACTCTTGAAATTGCATGCGCAATTTGCGAGTACCTATTGTCTGCTCACAAATTGCGCATGCAATCCCATTCATTCCTATGGGCCTCTAGGCCCATAAAAACGAATAGGAAGCCATTCATTATTTGTGACTAGCAATTTTCGAGTCACAATTAAGGAATGCCTAGGATTTGCAATTTGATTTGCAAAACCTACATACACTGCATTTTGCGAGTCCATAATAGCGAATCGGTAAAATTCGCTATTATGGTCTCGCAAAATACAATGTTGCTACATCTTGCCCCTTATCTCTGCTGTCACTCAAGTGGTTAGTGGAGAGAATGGGGAGAAAAGCAGAGAGAGAGACAAGGGAGAGAAGAAAGTCACCAAGACGCTGCAAAAGGGAAGAAGAGAGGAAGGGACAGAATTTGATAAAAAGATAGAAAGACAGGTGAATGACAGCTGTGAGGAGATAAAAGAGTGAGAGGTGAACATTGTAATAGAGAACAGAGAAAGTGGTAGACCTAACATTAGGGTGGTCTTCCCCCAACCTTTTGCCTACCTCTCTCCATTTTCTGGCCTCGTTTTTGCTATATTTAGAAATCTCCCCACTTTCCCATGCTGACCAGTGCAAAAGGGCTTGCACTCTCTCCCTTCAACAATGTAACATTGGCTCAAACCACAATTGGCATACCTAATTTACTTATAGGTTGCTAGTAAAGTGCACTACAGGTGCACAGGGCCGATAAATTAAATGCTACTAGTTGTCCTGCACCAATCATTGTGACACCCACTTAAGTAGCCTTCTAAACATGGCTCCAAATGTTCCAAGAGGGCATAGCCCTGCACCAGTAGGCAGAAACCAGGGTTGGCAAGTGTAGCACTCGGGAAGGAGGTAGTCCAGTTAGTTTTGGGGGGCAGACAGAAGTAACCCTCATTTCCTTGGAGGATGGAGACAGTGTGCCTAAAGCCCACGTCTTCAAATACTTACAAGACGAGACAGTGGGTCACCATTAATAGGCAACGGGTAGAGGCTCTGCAAGACACAGGAGCCAGCATGACAGCTGTCAAGTGTCAGCTGGTGTCTGCAGAGCAGGTTCTACTGAACACATTCCACCAAGTCATAGTTGCCATTAATCGCGAGAGCCATCTACCAGTGGCTCTAGTACCCTCTGAATGGGGGGATGGGATCTCACACTCTCTTAAAGTTGCTATTATTCCTGCCATGCCTGTTGATTGCCTTTTAGGCAATGACCTGTAGCACACTACCTGGAGAGAGGTAGAGCTCAGGTCTAACTTGGGGTTGGCTGAGTGGGTCTGTATACTAGGGCTGGGGGGTGAGCTCCGAGACAAAAAGAGTGAACATAATGGAAAAGAGCAGAACAAAAGTGAGAGAGCAAGAGTGAAACAAATGGGTGAAAGGAATAAGAATAACAAGTGAAATAAAAGGGGAAAGCAAAAAAGAAAGCAAGAGTGGAATAAACCAGCAAAAGGAAAAAAGGTTAAGAGTGATTCAAACAGTGAGATGAAAAAGGACACAATAGTTCAATAATGGGGCAAAAGGAAGAAGAGAAAGAGTGAACTAAATAGGGAAAATGAAAAAGAGCTGAACAAAAGTGAGTGTAAAGAGTGAGAGAGAGAAACAAAAAGATCTGAGCGAGAAAGCAAGGATGAAAGGAGAAAAGGTCAAAGATAGAGACAGAAGTATGGTAGGAGGAGGGACGAGAGAGGCAGGAGCATGAGGCAGGGGCTCTAAGAACTGTTTCTGCTCTGGGTCTACAAGGACCAGGGGCAAGTAGGTGCGATAGGCATGGCTAGGCATTGCTTGCGTAATCGCGTAGGCGCAAAACTGTAGATTTCTGTAGATATCTGCAGCATTTTTAAACCTTTTTGGCCCATGGTTTGCTGTCCAAGAAAGCAACCCACGTACACACCTTAGGTCATCATTCTAAGAAGACACTTTAGAGGAAAGTAGAGATCTTAAAAGCAGTGAAATGGGGAGTCATATACTCAAACAGTGTTGTCATGCTGGTTGTATATTGTAGGATGAGAATTTTGTCCTGCAATAACATCGCATCCACTTTATTGACCGAACAGTACATTGCAAAGGACGTATATATATTCTACTTTTAAGTCCTCCTATACTTGGGTGGGACATATAGATGGGGTTAAGAACAATAATGATGCATTTAGCGTACAATGTAGGGGTAGGTCCACGTAGTGGATATGAAATGATAGTCAAGCCACATATTGCATGGAGTAGAGTGGCTCCCTTCCACCAAGCTTTGCTGAAAGCTAGTAGGCAGTGGCATCCATAAATCTCACTTTGCAGGAAAGTCTGGTACCAGAACGGAGGCTCGCTGATCCCCTTGATGTTTCTGGCATAAGCAAAATAAGGTACGAGGAAACAAACTATATATGGGCAGATTTACAAGCGCCTTGCGTCACTTTTGCACTGTTGTTGCGTCACTTTTGTGATGCAGCGGCAGCGTAAAAGTTGCGCCCCATTTACAACGTGACACATCTAGGGAGATGCGTCACGTTGTGAAGCCCTGCGCCACATTAAACCTGCGTCAGGTTTAATGTATGCAGGGTGGGCATTCCGTTGCAGGAAGCCCCGTAAAAGTGACTCAGTGAAATCTACAAGATTTCACTGAGTCACTTTTACATCCATGCTGCGTCAAAACCCTGCGCCTGCTTGAAGCAGGCGTAAGGAGTGACGCAGCATGTTAGGCATAGGGCGCCCCTGAGCATTGCTGGAGTTGCATCGTGCTTGCGACATGATTCCAGCAATGCATGACTTTTCCGTCAACAGGTGCGTCAGAATTTCTGACGCATCTGTCAATCCTTGCACCATGGTGTGCCGTATTGTAAATACGGCGCATCCATTGTGACGCAAGGATTTGGAATGTTGGTGCAGGGAAAGTGACGCATGTCTACAGATGCGTCACTTTCTTGTAAATCTGCCCCTTAAAGTTACTGCAGCAATTATTCACCACTCTGCAATATCCCTTCGACTGGATTGAAAGTTTCTGCAGCTTTTTCGATGCCTGTGCACACTACTTAGTGGAATGGTGTTGCAGCGCTATCAGTGTGATTGCAATGTATATAAATAACTCGACAGCCCACTTCGTATATTGAAGCGGTGAAAGGGCAAATAATATTTTTCAACAAATCCATATTTCTTGTGGCGCACTGACGAGAGAAGACATGTCCTTGATTGATGTAGAGTGCAGGAGCAAATTGTGCCATTATTTGACGACAAATCTAATAAGGCTTTCAGCCTTGCTCTCAATATTCTACTGACATATGCCTCAAAGCTATTCGTCATGGCAACATTGTTCAAATATTTACTATAGGCAAAGAAAGCAAATGAAAATCTACCAACAGAACACCTGTCCACGGTCATTCTGTGCCTGGAACAAATGCTGTAATCGGGGACAGATGTTAGTAACGTTATTAATAATCCCTGACAAAATGCATCAGAAAATGTTCTGGTTTCACAAAGGCTGGACTTGGACATTAGTCATCGAGAAAGCATGGTTGTTAATCACTGCAGTGGAGGCAAAATGTACTAGGTTAATATCATTGCGCACACAGCCATGAATAAAAAATTACATTTACAGAATAAATGACATGAGGCCTAGCCTACTTTTATATCTATAGGTTAAACTGCTAAAATAGGACTGAAATGGGAAATAGTGGAAATACTTCCTGTGGCATGGGAGGGGCCTCATTCCACCTGCCACATCTGCACACCCACCACAAAAGAGAGCTTTTAAGTGACAGTGCTACTAGAGTTTGCTGAGAGTTTTTTATTTTTATTGTTTAGTTTTTAGGCATAACCCACAAGAATGAGAGATAGAAGGGAACCCGTCCGTCTTCCCTGCAATTAATATAAATCAAACAATAGGCACGAGCTCGCTACAACAGTAACCTGCACAACTGAGGAGTCTCTTGCTCTTAAGGAAATAGGGGAAACCTTGGGGCCGATTCACAGAACTAATCTGAGATAAAATCCTAAACGTACTACTTTTGGTATTCACAGAAGGCATTTAGTAGTAGTAAAGTTAGGATTCCTAACTTTACTACCACTAAACCGAGACAAAATCCTAACTTTACAACTTTCGGTATTAACAAAAGGCATTTAGTAGTAGTTTACAACATGGTGACTCCGAGGGCGTGGGCCCTGTTGTCACACTCTAAAGGGTTATTGTTAAGAGTAAGGAGTAAAAAAAAGTCACCCACTGTATCTTCGAAGTAGTCAATAGTTTTTAGGCATACAATTGAGTTTAAAGTAAATCTACTTTCAGGTTACAGTAATACAAAGCCATTGGTACAATTTTGTGTCAATCAGGCTCACATTTTCTTTTAAATTAAAATGGGTTTCTATTCCAGTTCCAAGTACACCTATATGCTATGAAGTACCCCATTGCTCTAATGAAATAAAATTAGGAAAACAAAAATGCAATGGGTTGGTTGCTTAAATTAGTCTTAGTCACGTGTAGCTGCTCTGGCTCCCGACCCAGGCTATGGACATGCCATGCTAGTTTGCATATGGTTGGTTCCTACCTGAGGTGGTGTGGGGGGGGGGGTATAAATGGACTGGATTGCTGCCCAGATTAATTACTAGTGGCTGAGATTAGTCCAAGCAATCCACCCATCACTTCTCTTGCTTTTTCTCTAGTAAAATATGTGAATGATTCGTTTTTTATAAATATCTGTTATTGCAAGCATATATCCATCAAGTTCCCGCAGTGGCACGGTTTCTTCTTTTTCTTTGTGTGAAATATTCTTTCAATATACTTTTTCATTAAAGGGTTGACCAGATTTCTAAACCCAGGCCCGTGCGCATTGTGCTAGTAAAATTGAGTTGGGTAGATTAGAGTGGGGTAGATTGAGGTCAGTTGGAGTGGGGTAGATTGTAGAAGATTGGTGTGGGGCAAATTGGAGTGGCATGGGATAGATTAGAGGGAAGAGGAGTTGGATAGATTGCAGTGGAGTGCGGTGAATTGGACTGAGGTAGATTGGAGTGGAGTGGGGTAGATTGAAGTGGAGTGGGGTAGATTGGAGTGGTGTCGGTTGGATTGAGGTACACTGGAGTGGGGTAGAGTAGATTGTAGTGGAGTGGAATGAGGTAGATTGTAGTGAAGTGGGGTAGAGTGGGGTAGATTATAGGGTGTGGGGTAGACTGGATTGGACTGAAATTCATTGTTCATGGAATTTCCTTTGTATATCTGCCTGTTGGTTTTCCAGAGTAGCTTTACACAGAAACAGCACATGGGCAATATCGTCAATTCCCTGTCCGCATAGCCTGCTATTGTTTTACCCGTCTATTCTTCACACTGGTGGAGCAAGCTTCATTGTGGGCAGGACTCCCAGCCTATATTTTAAGAACTTGTCTTTTATTGAGTTATTATCTAGCTCTCCGAGATAGGCCTGGTGCTTAAGCTTTGTTTAGTTGTTAAGGTATTAGCCACCCATGTCTGCACCTGGCTAAAACAGTTTTATCCTTCAGGAGCCAAATGGTTGTAGTACTTGATTTTATTTTTCTTTCTGTTTTTTTAAATTCAACCCTACTCATGGATAGATCCCATGCCGAGAAGAGGCCCTGTTTAGTTTGTGATACATTTAAGTAGACTCTTGCTGGCGACCAAGCCCCTCCTTGTATTTCAAGCCAGAGGTGGTGACTTTAGGAATCCTTCCTTGCTGTTTTTGAATTATGGCAGCAGTTCACAAAGGCTTCCTGCTGGGCCAGGGATTGCCTCAGAAGGCCAAATTCCAATCTGATCCGGACACAAGACAAATGTGATGGTAGTTTACAAATGCTCCTAAAGATTTTCATCACTGTTTTCTCCAGAATGCTATTGTCTTGACCTCTGAAGGCCTCGCTCTCATAGGTTGAGATGGGACGAATCTTTGCTTGGGTGACTTGTAATAGCAGGGTTATCTTTGGGCCCTTCAGTTTTGTACGACCTTTGGTATCTTCCAGTTGATTGCTGAACCTTCCATTGGCGCAGAAGAGCACTGGACCTTTCAGTAATCAAATGGAAGACATCAAAAGGAATGGCAATGACATTGCAGTAGGCTTGGGAGCCTTCTGTACTAAAATGATGGGCTCAAGGTTAACCCCTCTACTCCAAGTCGCCCAAGCAAAGATTCTTCCCATTTTAACCTACGGTAGTGAGGACTTATTTTGGGCAGGCAGGTGACCTACTCAGTGCCTGGGAACCTAAGACATAGGCACTTCTTCCACAATCCTCTAAGTGAACCCACATTTTCTTCAGTAGGAGATTGTAATGCCCATTAGCACCTCAGTTAACTCCTGTAGGTTAGAAAAAGCAAAGTGGATCAGGATAGGAAAGGGCAGATTGAGAGGTCTATTACTAAGGTAGAGCTACATTTGCATAAATCTGTACTTGTATGTTTACTCTTAATCTTTGTAGTACATTCCCTACATTTGGCTGTTCCGCATTTCCAACTTTATATTTCTACTGATAAGTATTCACACATAGGTAGAGTTATCCGCCACCAAGCAGAAATCTGTAGGTAGTAAAGAGTACAAAAAATTACTTTAAATATAACTTTAATGTTAAATATTAATGCAAAAATGCTGCATTACTAGTAACTTCATTTTGAATTAGATACCCTCTTGGATGATGAGTGCACTATACAAACTAACATAACATAACATAGCAAATCTAATATATGAATTCACTTTTTTAAAGATTTATTTAAAAAAAATGATTCATTTTTTATATTTAAACGTTTTTTAAATTATATATATAATCTTTTTGACATTAAAATGCGTTTAACAAGTCAAAATAAATTAATTTCAAATGTATTAAATGTCATTTAAACATTATTTCCAAAAGAGTACTTGTTTAATTCCCAGTTTCGATTTTGTTTGTGGGGTTTGGGGGGGTTGCAGTATCAGTGGTTAGCCAAGTGTGTTACCGGATGTACTCCATCTCTGAGCTGGATAATATGTACAACTGTTCTGGGCCATGTGATGCTGCAGTAACCATAAAAGAGCAGTTTGTGAATAGCAATGAGCTTACCCGTTTGTGGGTTGATGCACACACCCCTGAACACTTCTTCAACTTTTTCTTTACCCCTAAACGCTTTTTGAACTCTTTCTGTACCCCTCCAAAAAGCCCTCCCGTGTCTTTTATGAGTATTCCCCATTTCCCAGCTACTCCTTGTGCCACTCCCACCTTTATTACTAAAACATTGGCATGTGTGTGCAGAGATCTCCGCAGTCGGGATGGATCTGCACATAAAAGATAGGAACGGAGGATGCAGAGACTTTTGCATGTATTTTTATGAGTATCAGTTTGTAGTATGGGACTAGTAATCTTGCAATACTAATAAACATATTACAGAATAGGCTCATAAATGTCTGGTCTATTATCACTGACCCGTCACTGGCAATTACATCCATCTGTCCATTCTCCATTTTCTAAGGATTTGCTTAGAAACCCCACAGACCTATATGCCTGCACCACTCTGGCACACAAGGTATGAAAATAAAACATCAAAAGAAAATGTCTGCTTCCCCTTAAAATTAGAGTAACAGTTACATACTTTTCACAACAAAATACTCCAGGAAATTTTAAAAACAAATTGAGAGCAGAGCCGAGCATGTGTATGGAAAGTACACGTGCTCAACATCAGATGCCATGGGCGAACACATGTTTTTCCTGCTGTTCCCTGGACTATGTTACTCTTGTTTCAAACTGGTGTGAATTATGAGTCTAACATGGGGATATTTGTTGAATCAAAAACGTCTTTTGCATTAGCTTTCCATAAAAGATAAGCTGTCCCTCCATTTCCAGGTTCCAAGACTGATTTTAGTCAGAGACTGCCACCAAAATCATCTTTCAGGTATTGTGACGGTGACACGTGACCTAAGTTACATATCAGTGGCCCCACAGGAAATAAAGTAAAGACACAATGATCTGTTTTGTTATATGGTTGTTCTATGATATCCCCATTAGGCCATTGTAAAATGTCTATGTGATGTTGATGAATTGACATTTCCCACCTGCAAAAGCTGAGCTGGTGCTAGTGGTGCTTACATGGCCAGATTCTATTTATCAGATATTTCCTGTCAAATGCATTGCAGTTAATGCCCCTATGACCTCCAGGTTGAAGCAGCTCTGCTCACTTTAGCCAAAGGAACGTCTTCAACATTTTCTTAGGAGATGGACACCATCCTTTTGAACAACCTGAACACCAGAGGAAATAGGTACCTGTGTCAAAGTCAATGGAAAATGGAATGGTGGACCTGATACAAAGGCTAAGGGAAACTATTGAAGCCTTCTTACCCTGATCAGATGTCCAAAACATAACAAAAAGAGGGACAGAGTATTTGGATGATTAATGGGATGAATGCAGTTTTTCAATGTACTCTAAAACTGCTACATCAGATTGGTCGCACACTGCTACACCTACCAGTCGTGTTCCCCCAATGAAAATGGTCCCTGAAGGTCAGCGTCGGCGGATACACCTATGCTCAAGAGTGCGTGCAAGTATGCGTGGCGTGTGCCATCCCTGGACACGTGTTTCGAGGTAGTTGCCTCTCGTCAGCAGGGAGTAGGAAAATGAGAGTGGGGTTGCTGTGTAAGCTGCTAAAAACATAATCAGGTCTAGTACCTCTCTTAGCGCGCAGGTGCGTAACCATGAGTCCGTCGACTCCACCGGCTCAAGGGAGCCTGAATATAAAGTTACATCAGATTGGTCGCACACTGCTACACCTACCAGTCGTGTTCCCCCAATGAAAATGGTCCCTGAAGGTCAGCGTCGGCGGATACACCTATGCTCAAGAGTGCGTGCAAGTATGCGTGGCGTGTGCCATCCCTGGACACGTGTTTCGAGGTAGTTGCCTCTCGTCAGCAGGGAGTAGGAAAATGAGAGTGGGGTTGCTGTGTAAGCTGCTAAAAACATAATCAGGTCTAGTACCTCTCTTAGCGCGCAGGTGCGTAACCATGAGTCCGTCGACTCCACCGGCTCAAGGGAGCCTGAATATAAAGTTACATCAGATTGGTCGCACACTGCTACACCTACCAGTCGTGTTCCCCCAATGAAAATGGTCCCTGAAGGTCAGCGTCGGCGGATACACCTATGCTCAAGAGTGCGTGCAAGTATGCGTGGCGTGTGCCATCCCTGGACACGTGTTTCGAGGTAGTTGCCTCTCGTCAGCAGGGAGTAGGAAAATGAGAGTGGGGTTGCTGTGTAAGCTGCTAAAAACATAATCAGGTCTAGTACCTCTCTTAGCGCGCAGGTGCGTAACCATGAGTCCGTCGACTCCACCGGCTCAAGGGAGCCTGAATATAAAGTTACATCAGATTGGTCGCACACTGCTACACCTACCAGTCGTGTTCCCCCAATGAAAATGGTCCCTGAAGGTCAGCGTCGGCGGATACACCTATGCTCAAGAGTGCGTGCAAGTATGCGTGGCGTGTGCCATCCCTGGACACGTGTTTCGAGGTAGTTGCCTCTCGTCAGCAGGGAGTAGGAAAATGAGAGTGGGGTTGCTGTGTAAGCTGCTAAAAACATAATCAGGTCTAGTACCTCTCTTAGCGCGCAGGTGCGTAACCATGAGTCCGTCGACTCCACCGGCTCAAGGGAGCCTGAATATAAAGTTACATCAGATTGGTCGCACACTGCTACACCTACCAGTCGTGTTCCCCCAATGAAAATGGTCCCTGAAGGTCAGCGTCGGCGGATACACCTATGCTCAAGAGTGCGTGCAAGTATGCGTGGCGTGTGCCATCCCTGGACACGTGTTTCGAGGTAGTTGCCTCTCGTCAGCAGGGAGTAGGAAAATGAGAGTGGGGTTGCTGTGTAAGCTGCTAAAAACATAATCAGGTCTAGTACCTCTCTTAGCGCGCAGGTGCGTAACCATGAGTCCGTCGACTCCACCGGCTCAAGGGAGCCTGAATATAAAGTTACATCAGATTGGTCGCACACTGCTACACCTACCAGTCGTGTTCCCCCAATGAAAATGGTCCCTGAAGGTCAGCGTCGGCGGATACACCTATGCTCAAGAGTGCGTGCAAGTATGCGTGGCGTGTGCCATCCCTGGACACGTGTTTCGAGGTAGTTGCCTCTCGTCAGCAGGGAGTAGGAAAATGAGAGTGGGGTTGCTGTGTAAGCTGCTAAAAACATAATCAGGTCTAGTACCTCTCTTAGCGCGCAGGTGCGTAACCATGAGTCCGTCGACTCCACCGGCTCAAGGGAGCCTGAATATAAAGTTACATCAGATTGGTCGCACACTGCTACACCTACCAGTCGTGTTCCCCCAATGAAAATGGTCCCTGAAGGTCAGCGTCGGCGGATACACCTATGCTCAAGAGTGCGTGCAAGTATGCGTGGCGTGTGCCATCCCTGGACACGTGTTTCGAGGTAGTTGCCTCTCGTCAGCAGGGAGTAGGAAAATGAGAGTGGGGTTGCTGTGTAAGCTGCTAAAAACATAATCAGGTCTAGTACCTCTCTTAGCGCGCAGGTGCGTAACCATGAGTCCGTCGACTCCACCGGCTCAAGGGAGCCTGAATATAAAGTTACATCAGATTGGTCGCACACTGCTACACCTACCAGTCGTGTTCCCCCAATGAAAATGGTCCCTGAAGGTCAGCGTCGGCGGATACACCTATGCTCAAGAGTGCGTGCAAGTATGCGTGGCGTGTGCCATCCCTGGACACGTGTTTCGAGGTAGTTGCCTCTCGTCAGCAGGGAGTAGGAAAATGAGAGTGGGGTTGCTGTGTAAGCTGCTAAAAACATAATCAGGTCTAGTACCTCTCTTAGCGCGCAGGTGCGTAACCATGAGTCCGTCGACTCCACCGGCTCAAGGGAGCCTGAATATAAAGTTACATCAGATTGGTCGCACACTGCTACACCTACCAGTCGTGTTCCCCCAATGAAAATGGTCCCTGAAGGTCAGCGTCGGCGGATACACCTATGCTCAAGAGTGCGTGCAAGTATGCGTGGCGTGTGCCATCCCTGGACACGTGTTTCGAGGTAGTTGCCTCTCGTCAGCAGGGAGTAGGAAAATGAGAGTGGGGTTGCTGTGTAAGCTGCTAAAAACATAATCAGGTCTAGTACCTCTCTTAGCGCGCAGGTGCGTAACCATGAGTCCGTCGACTCCACCGGCTCAAGGGAGCCTGAATATAAAGTTACATCAGATTGGTCGCACACTGCTACACCTACCAGTCGTGTTCCCCCAATGAAAATGGTCCCTGAAGGTCAGCGTCGGCGGATACACCTATGCTCAAGAGTGCGTGCAAGTATGCGTGGCGTGTGCCATCCCTGGACACGTGTTTCGAGGTAGTTGCCTCTCGTCAGCAGGGAGTAGGAAAATGAGAGTGGGGTTGCTGTGTAAGCTGCTAAAAACATAATCAGGTCTAGTACCTCTCTTAGCGCGCAGGTGCGTAACCATGAGTCCGTCGACTCCACCGGCTCAAGGGAGCCTGAATATAAAGTTACATCAGATTGGTCGCACACTGCTACACCTACCAGTCGTGTTCCCCCAATGAAAATGGTCCCTGAAGGTCAGCGTCGGCGGATACACCTATGCTCAAGAGTGCGTGCAAGTATGCGTGGCGTGTGCCATCCCTGGACACGTGTTTCGAGGTAGTTGCCTCTCGTCAGCAGGGAGTAGGAAAATGAGAGTGGGGTTGCTGTGTAAGCTGCTAAAAACATAATCAGGTCTAGTACCTCTCTTAGCGCGCAGGTGCGTAACCATGAGTCCGTCGACTCCACCGGCTCAAGGGAGCCTGAATATAAAGTTACATCAGATTGGTCGCACACTGCTACACCTACCAGTCGTGTTCCCCCAATGAAAATGGTCCCTGAAGGTCAGCGTCGGCGGATACACCTATGCTCAAGAGTGCGTGCAAGTATGCGTGGCGTGTGCCATCCCTGGACACGTGTTTCGAGGTAGTTGCCTCTCGTCAGCAGGGAGTAGGAAAATGAGAGTGGGGTTGCTGTGTAAGCTGCTAAAAACATAATCAGGTCTAGTACCTCTCTTAGCGCGCAGGTGCGTAACCATGAGTCCGTCGACTCCACCGGCTCAAGGGAGCCTGAATATAAAGTTACATCAGATTGGTCGCACACTGCTACACCTACCAGTCGTGTTCCCCCAATGAAAATGGTCC
This sequence comes from Triturus cristatus, assembly GCF_964204655.1. NCBI lineage: Eukaryota > Metazoa > Chordata > Amphibia > Caudata > Salamandridae > Triturus > Triturus cristatus. The sequence goes on from NC_140583.1 coordinate 150,964,286, forward strand.
CTGAAGGTCAGCGTCGGCGGATACACCTATGCTCAAGAGTGCGTGCAAGTATGCGTGGCGTGTGCCATCCCTGGACACGTGTTTCGAGGTAGTTGCCTCTCGTCAGCAGGGAGTAGGAAAATGAGAGTGGGGTTGCTGTGTAAGCTGCTAAAAACATAATCAGGTCTAGTACCTCTCTTAGCGCGCAGGTGCGTAACCATGAGTCCGTCGACTCCACCGGCTCAAGGGAGCCTGAATATAAAGTTACATCAGATTGGTCGCACACTGCTACACCTACCAGTCGTGTTCCCCCAATGAAAATGGTCCCTGAAGGTCAGCGTCGGCGGATACACCTATGCTCAAGAGTGCGTGCAAGTATGCGTGGCGTGTGCCATCCCTGGACACGTGTTTCGAGGTAGTTGCCTCTCGTCAGCAGGGAGTAGGAAAATGAGAGTGGGGTTGCTGTGTAAGCTGCTAAAAACATAATCAGGTCTAGTACCTCTCTTAGCGCGCAGGTGCGTAACCATGAGTCCGTCGACTCCACCGGCTCAAGGGAGCCTGAATATAAAGTTACATCAGATTGGTCGCACACTGCTACACCTACCAGTCGTGTTCCCCCAATGAAAATGGTCCCTGAAGGTCAGCGTCGGCGGATACACCTATGCTCAAGAGTGCGTGCAAGTATGCGTGGCGTGTGCCATCCCTGGACACGTGTTTCGAGGTAGTTGCCTCTCGTCAGCAGGGAGTAGGAAAATGAGAGTGGGGTTGCTGTGTAAGCTGCTAAAAACATAATCAGGTCTAGTACCTCTCTTAGCGCGCAGGTGCGTAACCATGAGTCCGTCGACTCCACCGGCTCAAGGGAGCCTGAATATAAAGTTACATCAGATTGGTCGCACACTGCTACACCTACCAGTCGTGTTCCCCCAATGAAAATGGTCCCTGAAGGTCAGCGTCGGCGGATACACCTATGCTCAAGAGTGCGTGCAAGTATGCGTGGCGTGTGCCATCCCTGGACACGTGTTTCGAGGTAGTTGCCTCTCGTCAGCAGGGAGTAGGAAAATGAGAGTGGGGTTGCTGTGTAAGCTGCTAAAAACATAATCAGGTCTAGTACCTCTCTTAGCGCGCAGGTGCGTAACCATGAGTCCGTCGACTCCACCGGCTCAAGGGAGCCTGAATATAAAGTTACATCAGATTGGTCGCACACTGCTACACCTACCAGTCGTGTTCCCCCAATGAAAATGGTCCCTGAAGGTCAGCGTCGGCGGATACACCTATGCTCAAGAGTGCGTGCAAGTATGCGTGGCGTGTGCCATCCCTGGACACGTGTTTCGAGGTAGTTGCCTCTCGTCAGCAGGGAGTAGGAAAATGAGAGTGGGGTTGCTGTGTAAGCTGCTAAAAACATAATCAGGTCTAGTACCTCTCTTAGCGCGCAGGTGCGTAACCATGAGTCCGTCGACTCCACCGGCTCAAGGGAGCCTGAATATAAAGTTACATCAGATTGGTCGCACACTGCTACACCTACCAGTCGTGTTCCCCCAATGAAAATGGTCCCTGAAGGTCAGCGTCGGCGGATACACCTATGCTCAAGAGTGCGTGCAAGTATGCGTGGCGTGTGCCATCCCTGGACACGTGTTTCGAGGTAGTTGCCTCTCGTCAGCAGGGAGTAGGAAAATGAGAGTGGGGTTGCTGTGTAAGCTGCTAAAAACATAATCAGGTCTAGTACCTCTCTTAGCGCGCAGGTGCGTAACCATGAGTCCGTCGACTCCACCGGCTCAAGGGAGCCTGAATATAAAGTTACATCAGATTGGTCGCACACTGCTACACCTACCAGTCGTGTTCCCCCAATGAAAATGGTCCCTGAAGGTCAGCGTCGGCGGATACACCTATGCTCAAGAGTGCGTGCAAGTATGCGTGGCGTGTGCCATCCCTGGACACGTGTTTCGAGGTAGTTGCCTCTCGTCAGCAGGGAGTAGGAAAATGAGAGTGGGGTTGCTGTGTAAGCTGCTAAAAACATAATCAGGTCTAGTACCTCTCTTAGCGCGCAGGTGCGTAACCATGAGTCCGTCGACTCCACCGGCTCAAGGGAGCCTGAATATAAAGTTACATCAGATTGGTCGCACACTGCTACACCTACCAGTCGTGTTCCCCCAATGAAAATGGTCCCTGAAGGTCAGCGTCGGCGGATACACCTATGCTCAAGAGTGCGTGCAAGTATGCGTGGCGTGTGCCATCCCTGGACACGTGTTTCGAGGTAGTTGCCTCTCGTCAGCAGGGAGTAGGAAAATGAGAGTGGGGTTGCTGTGTAAGCTGCTAAAAACATAATCAGGTCTAGTACCTCTCTTAGCGCGCAGGTGCGTAACCATGAGTCCGTCGACTCCACCGGCTCAAGGGAGCCTGAATATAAAGTTACATCAGATTGGTCGCACACTGCTACACCTACCAGTCGTGTTCCCCCAATGAAAATGGTCCCTGAAGGTCAGCGTCGGCGGATACACCTATGCTCAAGAGTGCGTGCAAGTATGCGTGGCGTGTGCCATCCCTGGACACGTGTTTCGAGGTAGTTGCCTCTCGTCAGCAGGGAGTAGGAAAATGAGAGTGGGGTTGCTGTGTAAGCTGCTAAAAACATAATCAGGTCTAGTACCTCTCTTAGCGCGCAGGTGCGTAACCATGAGTCCGTCGACTCCACCGGCTCAAGGGAGCCTGAATATAAAGTTACATCAGATTGGTCGCACACTGCTACACCTACCAGTCGTGTTCCCCCAATGAAAATGGTCCCTGAAGGTCAGCGTCGGCGGATACACCTATGCTCAAGAGTGCGTGCAAGTATGCGTGGCGTGTGCCATCCCTGGACACGTGTTTCGAGGTAGTTGCCTCTCGTCAGCAGGGAGTAGGAAAATGAGAGTGGGGTTGCTGTGTAAGCTGCTAAAAACATAATCAGGTCTAGTACCTCTCTTAGCGCGCAGGTGCGTAACCATGAGTCCGTCGACTCCACCGGCTCAAGGGAGCCTGAATATAAAGTTACATCAGATTGGTCGCACACTGCTACACCTACCAGTCGTGTTCCCCCAATGAAAATGGTCCCTGAAGGTCAGCGTCGGCGGATACACCTATGCTCAAGAGTGCGTGCAAGTATGCGTGGCGTGTGCCATCCCTGGACACGTGTTTCGAGGTAGTTGCCTCTCGTCAGCAGGGAGTAGGAAAATGAGAGTGGGGTTGCTGTGTAAGCTGCTAAAAACATAATCAGGTCTAGTACCTCTCTTAGCGCGCAGGTGCGTAACCATGAGTCCGTCGACTCCACCGGCTCAAGGGAGCCTGAATATAAAGTTACATCAGATTGGTCGCACACTGCTACACCTACCAGTCGTGTTCCCCCAATGAAAATGGTCCCTGAAGGTCAGCGTCGGCGGATACACCTATGCTCAAGAGTGCGTGCAAGTATGCGTGGCGTGTGCCATCCCTGGACACGTGTTTCGAGGTAGTTGCCTCTCGTCAGCAGGGAGTAGGAAAATGAGAGTGGGGTTGCTGTGTAAGCTGCTAAAAACATAATCAGGTCTAGTACCTCTCTTAGCGCGCAGGTGCGTAACCATGAGTCCGTCGACTCCACCGGCTCAAGGGAGCCTGAATATAAAGTTACATCAGATTGGTCGCACACTGCTACACCTACCAGTCGTGTTCCCCCAATGAAAATGGTCCCTGAAGGTCAGCGTCGGCGGATACACCTATGCTCAAGAGTGCGTGCAAGTATGCGTGGCGTGTGCCATCCCTGGACACGTGTTTCGAGGTAGTTGCCTCTCGTCAGCAGGGAGTAGGAAAATGAGAGTGGGGTTGCTGTGTAAGCTGCTAAAAACATAATCAGGTCTAGTACCTCTCTTAGCGCGCAGGTGCGTAACCATGAGTCCGTCGACTCCACCGGCTCAAGGGAGCCTGAATATAAAGTTACATCAGATTGGTCGCACACTGCTACACCTACCAGTCGTGTTCCCCCAATGAAAATGGTCCCTGAAGGTCAGCGTCGGCGGATACACCTATGCTCAAGAGTGCGTGCAAGTATGCGTGGCGTGTGCCATCCCTGGACACGTGTTTCGAGGTAGTTGCCTCTCGTCAGCAGGGAGTAGGAAAATGAGAGTGGGGTTGCTGTGTAAGCTGCTAAAAACATAATCAGGTCTAGTACCTCTCTTAGCGCGCAGGTGCGTAACCATGAGTCCGTCGACTCCACCGGCTCAAGGGAGCCTGAATATAAAGTTACATCAGATTGGTCGCACACTGCTACACCTACCAGTCGTGTTCCCCCAATGAAAATGGTCCCTGAAGGTCAGCGTCGGCGGATACACCTATGCTCAAGAGTGCGTGCAAGTATGCGTGGCGTGTGCCATCCCTGGACACGTGTTTCGAGGTAGTTGCCTCTCGTCAGCAGGGAGTAGGAAAATGAGAGTGGGGTTGCTGTGTAAGCTGCTAAAAACATAATCAGGTCTAGTACCTCTCTTAGCGCGCAGGTGCGTAACCATGAGTCCGTCGACTCCACCGGCTCAAGGGAGCCTGAATATAAAGTTACATCAGATTGGTCGCACACTGCTACACCTACCAGTCGTGTTCCCCCAATGAAAATGGTCCCTGAAGGTCAGCGTCGGCGGATACACCTATGCTCAAGAGTGCGTGCAAGTATGCGTGGCGTGTGCCATCCCTGGACACGTGTTTCGAGGTAGTTGCCTCTCGTCAGCAGGGAGTAGGAAAATGAGAGTGGGGTTGCTGTGTAAGCTGCTAAAAACATAATCAGGTCTAGTACCTCTCTTAGCGCGCAGGTGCGTAACCATGAGTCCGTCGACTCCACCGGCTCAAGGGAGCCTGAATATAAAGTTACATCAGATTGGTCGCACACTGCTACACCTACCAGTCGTGTTCCCCCAATGAAAATGGTCCCTGAAGGTCAGCGTCGGCGGATACACCTATGCTCAAGAGTGCGTGCAAGTATGCGTGGCGTGTGCCATCCCTGGACACGTGTTTCGAGGTAGTTGCCTCTCGTCAGCAGGGAGTAGGAAAATGAGAGTGGGGTTGCTGTGTAAGCTGCTAAAAACATAATCAGGTCTAGTACCTCTCTTAGCGCGCAGGTGCGTAACCATGAGTCCGTCGACTCCACCGGCTCAAGGGAGCCTGAATATAAAGTTACATCAGATTGGTCGCACACTGCTACACCTACCAGTCGTGTTCCCCCAATGAAAATGGTCCCTGAAGGTCAGCGTCGGCGGATACACCTATGCTCAAGAGTGCGTGCAAGTATGCGTGGCGTGTGCCATCCCTGGACACGTGTTTCGAGGTAGTTGCCTCTCGTCAGCAGGGAGTAGGAAAATGAGAGTGGGGTTGCTGTGTAAGCTGCTAAAAACATAATCAGGTCTAGTACCTCTCTTAGCGCGCAGGTGCGTAACCATGAGTCCGTCGACTCCACCGGCTCAAGGGAGCCTGAATATAAAGTTACATCAGATTGGTCGCACACTGCTACACCTACCAGTCGTGTTCCCCCAATGAAAATGGTCCCTGAAGGTCAGCGTCGGCGGATACACCTATGCTCAAGAGTGCGTGCAAGTATGCGTGGCGTGTGCCATCCCTGGACACGTGTTTCGAGGTAGTTGCCTCTCGTCAGCAGGGAGTAGGAAAATGAGAGTGGGGTTGCTGTGTAAGCTGCTAAAAACATAATCAGGTCTAGTACCTCTCTTAGCGCGCAGGTGCGTAACCATGAGTCCGTCGACTCCACCGGCTCAAGGGAGCCTGAATATAAAGTTACATCAGATTGGTCGCACACTGCTACACCTACCAGTCGTGTTCCCCCAATGAAAATGGTCCCTGAAGGTCAGCGTCGGCGGATACACCTATGCTCAAGAGTGCGTGCAAGTATGCGTGGCGTGTGCCATCCCTGGACACGTGTTTCGAGGTAGTTGCCTCTCGTCAGCAGGGAGTAGGAAAATGAGAGTGGGGTTGCTGTGTAAGCTGCTAAAAACATAATCAGGTCTAGTACCTCTCTTAGCGCGCAGGTGCGTAACCATGAGTCCGTCGACTCCACCGGCTCAAGGGAGCCTGAATATAAAGTTACATCAGATTGGTCGCACACTGCTACACCTACCAGTCGTGTTCCCCCAATGAAAATGGTCCCTGAAGGTCAGCGTCGGCGGATACACCTATGCTCAAGAGTGCGTGCAAGTATGCGTGGCGTGTGCCATCCCTGGACACGTGTTTCGAGGTAGTTGCCTCTCGTCAGCAGGGAGTAGGAAAATGAGAGTGGGGTTGCTGTGTAAGCTGCTAAAAACATAATCAGGTCTAGTACCTCTCTTAGCGCGCAGGTGCGTAACCATGAGTCCGTCGACTCCACCGGCTCAAGGGAGCCTGAATATAAAGTTACATCAGATTGGTCGCACACTGCTACACCTACCAGTCGTGTTCCCCCAATGAAAATGGTCCCTGAAGGTCAGCGTCGGCGGATACACCTATGCTCAAGAGTGCGTGCAAGTATGCGTGGCGTGTGCCATCCCTGGACACGTGTTTCGAGGTAGTTGCCTCTCGTCAGCAGGGAGTAGGAAAATGAGAGTGGGGTTGCTGTGTAAGCTGCTAAAAACATAATCAGGTCTAGTACCTCTCTTAGCGCGCAGGTGCGTAACCATGAGTCCGTCGACTCCACCGGCTCAAGGGAGCCTGAATATAAAGTTACATCAGATTGGTCGCACACTGCTACACCTACCAGTCGTGTTCCCCCAATGAAAATGGTCCCTGAAGGTCAGCGTCGGCGGATACACCTATGCTCAAGAGTGCGTGCAAGTATGCGTGGCGTGTGCCATCCCTGGACACGTGTTTCGAGGTAGTTGCCTCTCGTCAGCAGGGAGTAGGAAAATGAGAGTGGGGTTGCTGTGTAAGCTGCTAAAAACATAATCAGGTCTAGTACCTCTCTTAGCGCGCAGGTGCGTAACCATGAGTCCGTCGACTCCACCGGCTCAAGGGAGCCTGAATATAAAGTTACATCAGATTGGTCGCACACTGCTACACCTACCAGTCGTGTTCCCCCAATGAAAATGGTCCCTGAAGGTCAGCGTCGGCGGATACACCTATGCTCAAGAGTGCGTGCAAGTATGCGTGGCGTGTGCCATCCCTGGACACGTGTTTCGAGGTAGTTGCCTCTCGTCAGCAGGGAGTAGGAAAATGAGAGTGGGGTTGCTGTGTAAGCTGCTAAAAACATAATCAGGTCTAGTACCTCTCTTAGCGCGCAGGTGCGTAACCATGAGTCCGTCGACTCCACCGGCTCAAGGGAGCCTGAATATAAAGTTACATCAGATTGGTCGCACACTGCTACACCTACCAGTCGTGTTCCCCCAATGAAAATGGTCCCTGAAGGTCAGCGTCGGCGGATACACCTATGCTCAAGAGTGCGTGCAAGTATGCGTGGCGTGTGCCATCCCTGGACACGTGTTTCGAGGTAGTTGCCTCTCGTCAGCAGGGAGTAGGAAAATGAGAGTGGGGTTGCTGTGTAAGCTGCTAAAAACATAATCAGGTCTAGTACCTCTCTTAGCGCGCAGGTGCGTAACCTCTACTCTAAAACTGCCACGCAGACTTGCAGCGGATGCCACAAACATCCTTGCTCACATGATAAATTAGCTGGAGAATGAAAAAGGATGGGGTGCCACTTCCGTTCACTAGCAAACAGCTGAAGAGGCTTTATGCTGCTGTTCACCTGTCATATGCTTTGCCCTGTTGAACATCCATTGCTGTTCATTTAACCATTAATTCATTTATGTATTTACCTTTATGCACATGCATCAATGACTCATAATCAGTGCTTAATTTGAGCCGGAGCTTTCCGGTGCTGAGCACCTGCACTTAATTGGTTTCCAGTGCTCGGCACCGGCACCTAATTGTCAACACCACACTTAGGGCAGTCTGCCACAAGGTGGCGCTGCTCATTTAATTTAGAGATGAACAGTATAACAGTTGTTTAGGGAAACAATATACATAAAAAAATTACTAATTCCTGCCTTCCGAGCCATTCCTTTAGCTTTGGGGACCTGGAATAATCAGAACTGTCGCATTTACAAGGCAGAATGATGGTTAGTAGATGTTTTGGCAGCGATGACAGGGGTGATGGGTGGTACAAGCTACAGTGGCCTCCTGGTCAGAGCCCTGGCACTTAATATTTTACAAATTAAGCATTGCTCATAATATAATGAGTTGATAGTCCATCAACATTTTATATAGTAGATGTTCCTGTAGGTCGACTCATGAAGGGAGATTCTGTGGGTTTGGGCAGTTGTGCATGAGGATTCACTCATTTCTTTAAAGACTTTACATCACGTCACATGGCTCATTTGTCTCATAATAAAGTTGAGAATCAACATATAAAAGTAGCGCACACGTATTTAGGGGAGAAATAATGATTAGCATTTGAGAGAGCACCGAAGCCAGAAGCAGTTTGCTTGCAATAGGGTGCTATCTGTATCCTTACCAGAGCCAATGAGGCAACAAAGATTGCCCTTGCTTCTCTAAATATAGGCTGCACACTGAGATTATATCTATTCAGTGGCGGCTGGTGCATAGGGGCGAATGGGGCGTTGCCCCACTAGCCTCAGGACGAGGATCAGGGAGGAAGACAAGAGAGACATCACACGCAATGCAGCAGCCTCAAATGAAGTGCTCACTGCCCTGTGTTTCGATCACAAAGTAAATTCTGTCTGACTCGGTTTTGTTTTCTACTTTTCTTCAAGGGACGACGACGAGGTCACAGCAGGTCAGAGACCTCCTGCGCATGTGCTGGCCGGGGCGAGGAATATTGCTCGCCCTGGAAGCACATGCGGAAAGAGTGATGTCATCATGAAGGGAGTGGCTAAAGAAAGAGGAAAATGCCTGGTTTCAAATGGAGCGACTATGCTGCGCCCCAGGCGTCTTTCGCGGCGTGCCACTGAAATCAATGGCAATGGGCAGTGCAGTGGGTGGCAACAACTGGAACACTCCCCTTGCCTTCGCGCTAGTCCCAGGCCTCCTGATTGGACAATGGGAGGCGGGAGCTTGTACATTGCTCAGGACCGACACCGGCACCGGCCACAGTCACAGCAGAGCACTGCAGAACACTCTCGCCCCCCAGCCTCTCACATGCAGTCATCCTCGAGCCTTGGGGAATGGCGATCCATAATTCAGCTGGAGTACGTGTCCGCTTTCTCTATTATCTGGGCTACCAATATAATAATAAATTGCAGAGTTGTCACTTGGCAAAAAGCGCGCGCGTTCCAGGCTTCCCTCCCTGCCTGGATTATTGGTTTTGCCAATCGTTATTACATTTCAAAGGCAATTGCGGTTGCCTGTTTTCCTGACTTTACTTATCCGCCTGTTATATAAGGACTACGAAATGGGAAAGGTACAATTTGGTAACAAGTCTGGCCTGATGGAACTGGGATGAACGATATTCACAATTTCACATTCTACGCAGCTTTGTGCAGCAAACACACAACCCGCCGTGCAAATGTACAAGTACTTATACTATCTCGTAGGATGTCACACCCTAGAATGGTTGTCAGTGCCATGTCCCCGTCGATCCAGCCAGGAGTCTAATTCTGTGGCATCGTGGCACGTTGTCTACTATTCTAATTTAAGGCGAAACTTTCCACGCCTGAGCGCGCCTCCCTAGCTTTTATCGAGCATCTCCTGCGCCGACAGTACAATTTTAAAAACATTAGCCCCCCGCCTGCGCATATTAATATATAAAATAGCTGGAGAAACCTTTTAATCACCCCGCATCCTGCTTGATGGGTGGCTTAATTTATAGATTTGTGCGCACGCGGTGTTGAGCTTTGGCTGCCGAAAGGAGGCATCAGGCATTGTTTCTGTTTGGCAGAAGTCAGTTGAACCCTCCTGACCCCCCCCCCCCTCCCCCTCCCACCATCGGGCACTCAAATCGGACCTCCACGCCTCACCAGCCGCCCCTGTATCTATTTATTGACGAGAAAAGCTATGCATGGGAGAGGCTTTCTGGGAAACCATTTTTATGGACTTTGGTTCTAATAAGATATGAGCTAGGTATTTAGACTGGAAGGATTCTAACGAGGATTCATTTTATTGTAGACTTGATGTGATGATTTCCATCTAATATGTTTTCAATTTTTATCATTTGTGCGCGTATTGCAGTTATCATGTTCAACATTATTTTCATATTTCTAATAACGTGCATTCGAATAACTTGCAATAAAGTTGGGCTTTTAAATAAATAAATTCTTTTAAAATATATGTTGCACATCTCTGTGGGTCTGATTCACAAAGGTAAACTTGTGGCATAGACTCCACAAATAAATAGATTGGTGTGTCCTATATTCTATGGGGCAGATTTATGTTGCACTTGCGCCACTTTTGCGCCGCCGTTGCGTCACTTTTGTGACGCAGCAGCGGCGCAAATCCTGCGCCATGGTGCAGGGTATTTACAACGTGACGCATCTGGGAGATGCGTCACGTTGTAAAGCTCTGCGCCACATGTAGGCGTTCCAGGGCAGGTGGGGGCTTTCCTGTGCAGGAACGCCTCCTAAAAGTGGCTGAGTGAAATCTACAAGATTTCACTCAGTCACTTTTAGGCCCATGCTGCGTCAAAACCCTGCGCCTGCTTGAAGCAGGCGTAAGGATTGACGCAGCATTTTAAAGATAGGGCCCCCCAGATCATTGCTGGAGCTGCGTCGCGCTTGCGACGCAACTCCAGCAATGCGCCACTTTTCGGCACAGATGCGTCACGCATCTGTGCCGTTTTTGCCCCATGGTGCGCCGCATTGTAAATGCGGCGCATCCATGGTGGCGCAGCTGTGGCGCATAATAACTGGCGCATCCCTGCTGATATGCAGGGATGCGCCAGTCGTCATAAATCTGCCCCTTTATGTGCAGAGTTCTTTGCCAGGACTGCAGATGCCTGCATACTTAAAATTCAAATTAGTAAAATTAAATTCATAGTTTGTGAATACCTACAAAATACCCCAAAAATACTATGCCTAAACAAAAGTGAAAGTTTTCTTTGGTGTATCAGGGCCACGGTGTCTCCATTTTTCAGGGAAAAGTGTTCCATAAGCTAAAAATACATAAACATATTCCTGGCAGAGTCTTACAGGACTGATTAAGGTTCAATACATCTTATCAATTGTACAAAAGAGAGGGTACCTCTGTAACTGGATGAGTTCCTAAGTCAGGGATTGAACAACAAATGTAAACAATAGTACTTAGGCAACTGTTGAACATATGGGCAAGCACAAAGAAAGAGGAAAGACTCTCCAAGCCATGCTGTACCTGCACATGATGCTATTTGGCTAGCCGAGCGGAATGGAATTTCCTCCATCTTGTTGTGGACAAGCCAAGAAGACCGAATATGTGTAGCCAGTTTAGGAAACTAAAAGAACCGTAATCTACGTTGAGGCAGTAAGTACACCATGATGTATTATTGAGATTTGATTTGGCATACACCACTGATAAGCAATTGAAAGCAAATATATGCACATATTGCATAGGTCTGGTTCCCATAAAAATGTATGAATGTCTTGCATCTATTTTAGAAGCATGATTGTGGGAGTGTGAATGAATACACAGGCCTTTTTTAATCAATCTCATCCATGGCCTTGGAGGGAGCAGGCAGTGGACACGAGACCCACTTCCTCTTTCCACTGATACAAACTCAAAGAGAACACTTTTGTTAAAGCAGCACCCCTGCTGTCAATGGGCAAGGACTGTCTTGGAAAAAAAAGTTTGATGTTTTGATAAGCAAATGTCAAGACGGGGGTCTGCTGTGCCTTGCAGGCCCCCATCCCTGCATTGTCATCCAGTCTCGAGAACTTGCAAATTGTGACCTACCTCACTAATATTAATAATGCAGGTTGTGGCTTCCTGCAAAGGGACAATTTGCTCTGCGGCCTATTCACACGGATATTTCATCATAAATTGCATTTTGATTCTGTAACCAGCCAGTGTCCAAACTGGCCATACCCGAATTTTAGAATGGGAATGTTACATATGACCTTTAATATTTCCCTCGTATGTTCTAGAATGAGCTATATCCCACGCTGCCAATATCCCATAGAAATGTATCCTCCTTTTTCGATACTTCCTTTCTCAACACATTGCAAGACCTTCCCAGAGTTCCTCGGTGAACACAGCCCTATCCTTCTTGCAGGTACCTGTTGGTCATTCTTACGTCTTCCAATTGCCATGCAGGGACATCGTCTATCATGGTGCTGGAACAAGTTTTCTCCCCTGCTGTACACTGAGAGAAAGTTTCAAAAAGCTTAGTAGCCGAATAGATTTTACTCTCACTGGGTTGGATGGAGATGGGCAGGCAAACTGATTTTAATTCCAGTTTAGTCTCAGGCAGCTAAAAGTACAATTTATAAAATTGTTCTTTTCCACTGCGATTTTTGGATTCAGTGTCTACTATTTTTCTTAGTTAGAAAAATAGTTTCTTTTAAATTGGCCTGCTCACGAGTAAATTAGCCTACACAAGAGCAGAGAACTTTTGGCAACTTAGGAGTCATACTTATACATTAAGCCCAATGCACGGTTGGTGCTTGGCAAGCAATGATGTTCTCAGGGTCTATACACTTTAGTCAAAACTGCTCTGGTCTCAATACAAACTGCAACACACTTTTGACATTTAACTTCATTCTGCTGGTGCCTTTCCTCCACAAACTTACCATGTCCTTACGGGAAAGTTTAGTGAGCTAATTTTAGGTAATCGAGTTCCCAATAAATGTTGCGGGACAGAGCAGAAGCACTGTGGCTTGGAATGGCAGTGTCACAGTAAACAGCGGCAACATAAACAAGCATTTGCAATGCAATAGGGCTTGCATTTTAGAAACTATGACCTATTGGTATTGTAATTGACAATGCCTTTTATTATTGCAGGTTTTTAAAACACAAATTAAAGGCGTTGTCGTTTACACAATACCAATAGGTCAAAATCTCGCAATAGCGAGACCTATTGCATTGCAAATGCTTGTCCTGTTGTGTCATAGAGTCTACCATGTTCATACCTGACAACAAGGTCTACTTTGCAGCATCCTGCCCATCTCAAACAATGTTCTCAAAGTGATCCCATAGGCAATACAAAATAGCCATGACCATGGGCACCATCTCCTAGAGTGCCTGCGAGTACCTCAACCTTCCTATCACCTTTCATATCTGGCACTCACACCCAGCATTGTGGTACCTTCCCAGGATCAATCATCTCTACTCTCCTATTCAACTTCTACCTAACCCTCTAAACTTGACCCGATATGCTCGTTCAACCGTACATGCTACAGCTAGGCAGATGTAACACATATTCTAAAAACGGATGCCCCCGAAGACTTCTACAAGTAAAGACTTGGTCACTGCCCCCGTCCCTTTGATGCAGCCTACAGACATATGGCCCCTGGAACCTGATGCCAGCTACATCAAGATAACTGAGAAACCTGGCAGCAAGTATGGTAATCACATCTATCCGAGATACCGCATGCTAATAAAGTCACAAGGAGCACCTATTAAACAATGAAAACACTGGGATGCATCTTTCCATACTTTGGATGCCAACACAAAGTACAAGCTAGCCTAACTCTTATGATCGTCAAGCCTGACTGTGCCTGCCGTCTATAACTTGGAGTCCTTCTGTTTTATCATACGCCTTTACTCTAGTAAACATGATGCCAGACCTGCAAACATATCACTAGTTACCTGCACGTAGACGTTTAATGTTCAAAGCATTTTGCATCGTCCGTAGAGCCTGCCCAAGGAAAAGGAACACTATACCAACAAATGTAATTTTAACAATACAAATAAAATATGACACTTCATTCCAGGCTAGTACCACAGATTGTTATACCGCACAACAATATGAAATACAATGAAGGCTTTGCTTCCGTAGTACAAGTCGCAAGCTTATTGTAGGAGAGTAGGATCTGCACTTATGTTGCCCCCACTTTTTTTCTGATTTTAACACTGGTTTCTGGCTAAAGTCTGGCTGGGTCCCTGCTAATCAGGGCCACAGTCTCTCTCTGTTCTCTCTAAACTTGGAGTGCATATTAGATGCACTAGTGATTGGATACTGTGGTACCTTATGAGCCCTAGTATATGGTACCCTAGGATTGGTACTTCACAGGCCTACTAGGGGCTGAAGCATGTATTATGCCACCCCTGGGAAGCAGACTAAATCTGACCCCACAGGCCTGCTACTGCAGCCTGGGTGAGGTAGTGTTAGCACTCCTCACTGAGGTATAGGTTCCTATATCTCACCATACACACACATATAAACCTATCAGTCACCCCTAAGGCAGGCCCTATCAATCCTGAGGGCAGGGTGCTTGGTTTACAATGTGAGGGGGTGCCTCTGCATGAGCAGGGCCCCTCTGCAGCTGGCAGAGTCTATTCTCTGTGGCTGTTTGTCGATGCGGTTAAACCATATACTCTTAAGTGCATTATAACCTACCGGTAAATGCTAACTTTGGAATGACTGCATCAAAACATGTCGTGTTTGGTGTCAAACAACTTTGAATCATACCCTCACACCAGTAACTGGTGTGGGAGTATGATCCCACCCTTCTAGAGGGGATGACATGTACCCACTGTGGAAACACGGTAGAAATCTGAAAGAGCCCAGGCATCACAAAATGGATGCCACCAGCACAGACACTGGGCTGCCCTCCTGCTGCTGACTGAAACTCACAGTGGAGGAGGCCCAACAATAGGCATCCTATCACAGGGAGGTGTCACCACCTTCCAGACAGGACTTAGTGTATTGGGGCTGGGTGGGTGCACTCCTAGAGTGCTTTGAAGTCCTGCACTGGGGGAGCAGTAGGCCCCTCTGTGCATATGCCAGCTCAGACCGGTTCAGGGGCTACCTGTCCCTGCTCTGGTTTGAAACTGGACAAAGGGAAGTGGGTGTAACCACCCCCTACCCTGACCCTCCCAGAGAAGTGGTCATAAAGCTAGTCCCTCCCTTTCTTTTAGTATAAGATAGGGAACCCTTGCCATTGCAAACTAGATATCCCTGGACGACGCTTTACAAGAAGAATCCTGGCCCTTCGACGTTCCACTACCTTTGGAAGACAGAAGAATCTCCTTTGGAGTCAAGGAGTGACTCCCCTGCTTGGCAGGCACCAAAAACTCTAATCAATGGTCGCAAACTTTCCCACTCCCACCAGAGTCCGAAGTCCCTGCAGCCCCAGAAGTAGATTTCCTGACTTCTCGAAGGCCATTGTGAGTCCCCAGCAGAGCTGAGGTGAGTAGACCCCACGAGTGATGAGGAACAGCAATACCTGTGTACCGTGCACTATTGTCAAGTGCAACCCCTTCACAACGTTCTACGAACTTGTGCATTGGACCACGTGTGGTCCAACCCTCCAGCAGGATTTTCCTTGAAAATCAGAGGCCTACCTCCTCCCAAGTGACCGTGGGTTTCTGTGAAGTGAATCCTCACGAGGCGTCTTTGCGATCCCTTGCCTGTTGGCTTGTGGGTCCCCTGAAGACTTTCTCATCAAATCAAAGGGCTCCTCTGGTTGCTATACGTCTGCCCTCACTTACCCTTGCTGGGTGAGTTCCTCAGATCTTGCTGATCTGCACCACTGACTTTCTTCATTTTCCACAAGACTTGCTGTTGCCAAGGCTTGTTGGCTCCAATCCGGTTGCTGACACCTCAGTAAGCTGCAGACTTTATGGGACACTCCGAATCCAGCTCCTGGTTGTCCTTGATGCCTCCTGGACCTTGTGGCTGAAGAGTCAAAACACCCTTGATCACCTGAAATCACCCAACTTCTGTGGGCATCCATCTTCCTGGCCCCGGGTCACTGGCAAGTGACTGTGAACACTGTCCCTTCTGCTTTCAGGTCTTCTTCATCTTGAGTCCAGCCTTGGATTCCACCAGACACTTCTTCAGTCTTCACAAGCAGCAAAACTTCTTCGGCTTCCATTGAAAACGACGACGCGACCCGACACCAAAAGACACCTATGCACCCGGCTTACCTGGGTGAGGTAACTCGTGCACTCCGGTGCTCCAGTGGGTGTTGGCCCTCGAACTGCTTACCTTGTAAGTGACTTGCTTGTAGACTTCCTAGAAGTACCCTTAAACTTTAAAAATCCAACCGCGACTTGCTCCATTGAAGTCAAGTCAAGTCTCACACTGCACGCGTCTCCCGTGGGTCTTTTACTTACCTGCCGTGGGTGGATTAGTGAAGCCCCAGCGATTCTACAGGCCCTAGGCCTTGTACCCTTGCAAGTCGACATTCCTAAACCTCTTTTTTAGTATATGGTCTGGTACGGCCCTAGGGCCCCAGCCATATTTATGCTTAACTTATTGTGAAACGTTGATATTTGCATATGTTCCTGACTTCTAATCTCATAAAGAGATTAGTAGAGTGTGTCTAGTAATAAATACATATATATTTGATATATATACCTGTGTGGTGTCCTTTCTTTTGGTAATTCAAGAGATTGTTAGGTAAAACAAGCTGCTTTACATTCCTCTGAGACTTAGCCTGAAGGCTGCTCTCCACAGCTACCACTAGGATAGCTTTCTTAAAAAGGTTGTCTTAAACCTATCTACCATAAGAGTCGAATTGGACTGGTGCAAGGGGGCCACTATAACTAGTGACCACCATATGCCAGGCCAACTTCTCACACTTATCTAGGCTGTTCCCAAGATAATTACATCAAATGCTGACTCTGGGAGAGAACCCAGAAAAATAACCTTCTATCAGTATAAACCTGGTCCACAGCCATGAACCAGCCCGTGCAGCACATCAGGTCATATTGTGTTAAATGGACTTTAAAGCACTCATATCCCAGGTTCTCTTGGCACTAGAATAAAATAAAAATTTTAAAATCAGGTAAACATGACTTTTAGTAGAAGAGGAAGCTTGTTAATTGTTTTTTGGAAAAGAAGATGGGAGGATACAAGCTTGATACCCTACAGAACACCATAATTTTGGGGCTAAAACTGAAAAAGCATAACCCACAAGTGAAGATCTATGAAAAGCTGGACTGTCAGAGGAGAGAGGAGATGATTGAAGACTGCAAGAAGGGTGGTAATTGCACAGTTTTGGTGTGTAACCCTACCAACAAGAGACAGAGGCACCAGACCAAACTTGGGGAACTCGCCCCCACAACATAACCTTGCAATGACCTTGACATAAGGTTAGAATATAATTGCAATAGTATACAAAAGGAAAGGAAAGGCCAGAGGGAAAATATTTTTAAAGACCAATATAGACTTATCCCCAGTCAACTAGTACAACACAAACAAGTCTAACGGTCTAAAGAGGGCACCTAAACCTATGGTGGCCTAAGTGTCATTATGTACATTGTGAAACTAAATCTACACAGGAAGTCCTACCTAAAAGGACGGAATCCCATCACTCACCGAGGTGACATGCTTCATTATATGGGTCCTCCTCCCAGCTGTAAAACCTAGTACAGCTGAGGGCTACAACCCCCTCACTGAGAGGGAGGAGCAAAGGAATGTTTTAAGGTATATGTCACTATCCTATGGATTCCTAAAACCCAGAAGTGAGAAGCTGTTGCGGTGAAACGTGAGTGATGCGCGCAGTGCAAACCCAAGCAATAAATGTGCTAATGTGAATTAAAACTGACTATCAGGAGACACGGCTATTTATTGATTGTCTCATGATGACAGGATTAAAAACAGTGCGAAACAGCAGTTTTAACAATATAACTGCAAGTGTGGTCTACATGTTTCAGCTATCATGACCCTACTGGTGTCTAGCTTTCTTCAGGGCCTAGATGAAAATTGCTACTGCGTGTGCTCTAAAAGTCAAAGTATAACCACATTTAATGAAACGCTACAACCTATACCACACTAGATCTCGACAAGATGGTCCGTGTGTATAAGTTAACCTGTGTAGAGAAAGTAACATAACATCAGTGATGCGTGTATACATGAGATACATACATGAAGCATTGTATCAAATCAACTCCGCTGATGTAAATGTATAACTTACCCATCACTTGTGAGTAAGGGACAACACCTCACCAGGCAACAGCTCAGAATGTGAGGCACCACTCTGAAACAGAAGTGGGAAAACTACATGAATGAATTCTCACTGAGTGCACACTGAGAGTGACTTGTAATCCTCAATATGTGCTCATGTAAAATCAACCATCCTAAACTAATGAAACCAGTCTGTGTACACTGAAAGTGCATCTCACAGTAAGGCCAACTACTGTGTGTTAAAAATGAAGCAATCTTGCTTCTGAGAAACGCCACAATTGAACGATCTTTAATGTGGCCTAATAGTTCACACAGATAAACGAAAAAACAGTTGTGTCAAGCTGTATCTGATCGCACCTGCCATCGATGCCAAAGACACTACATATGTCTTGTTAAAGATAAGCAATGACGGGGCCTCTGAAGGACCACAAATCGTCTATAACGATTCAGCAACCTCGTGTGTATAAGAGTCTGAATCACGACTCATTTATATCGCCGTGAATATCAAAGCCAGAAAATAGAGTAATCGGCACCGTCATGCTGCGTATATTCATAAGTGAGTAGCTAGCTCAAAATATATCTGGGTATGCCTCCGCACACTCATCAAGATGATATTATATTTGTAAACACCAACTAGCTGCGTTAATCGCAAATGCACACTTACAAAAAATTCAACAAACCATACCCAATGAAGAGCCTACCTCTCTGTCGGTACCCTGGGCTGTTCAAGGCTGCAACCGTAGGCAACGCGGGCGGCTCACAACTTCCAATAAATAACATCCAGGAAGTTACCGGACTATCGCGCACCGGACCTGACGCTGTCGGGCGCTACGAGTAATGGGAATTGTAGTCCCTTGTGCTTGCAACGGGTTTTAGAAATCAGAATTCTATGTCAGTCCACGGTGGCTCCGATTATGCTTCTCTATTCTTTACTGACATACACAGCAGCCAATAAACAACTTTAAACTGGCATGAACCCGGAAGGACTAACCCCTTCCTGTATATGTACCAATCACAACACAGTCCACAACATAAGAGTGTCCTATAACGTCTGAACTTCCTCTTTCTTTGCTGCTGCAGCAGCAGATAAGTGCTTCTCCATTACTTTTATCTTATGTGGTAAAGATTGTGGGGAAGTTATTTTATCGATTGTATTACCGATGATATTAGCGAGTGTATTCAGGATTGTATTAGCGTTTGTCATGCTGATAGTTTCATTGCGCGTACATTGTAAGGATTTCCGCGGTGTTTCTTAGCTGCGGTCCCTCAGGGGAATACGTGCAGTGACGGCGCGCGCTCGGGCGTTTGTTGTGGTTACGCGAGTGTCGCTAGGGGGCGGTGGAGCAGGAGGAGGCAGACACGACACGCTCGTGCACAGAGAGCGGTCGCGTCGTTGCCCCGGGCGCTGTGCGTGTGCGCGAAGAGCCGTTTTTCTCTCATTACGAGTGAACGGCCCTTCGCGCATAACGTTCAGAGACTGCATAAATCTCTGGCCTCATAAAGTAACGCTTACCGGAGCGTGTTGCCGGAATAGAGCTTGTCTCTAGGGGAGCTGATAAGGGGTTACTCCTTCCACCTCGAACACTGTGTTTTCAGAACTTTAGCTTGTGTTTCATCTCTGTGAAGTAGTTAGGGATAAGTTCTGACAGGCCCGTGGGCTGCTCCTCCCCCTTGAATCTCCTCCAGACCTCTCTGCTTGAAGCAATGGCGTACTACGCCGAAGAGAATAATCAGTGGGTAGAGTGTGAAGAATATGTGGAATATGAGGAGCCTGAACAATTGGAGGAGAATTTGGCTGAAGCCCTGGATACCCACGTCCAGGGTTCAGTTAACAAAGCCTTGATTAAAGCTCTGAAGCCTTTTACTAAGCCTCTTCACAATTATGGCAAGAGGAAGATGAAAACTCATCATAGTGGCGCGGAGAGTTCGCAGTCTTCTGCCCGAGTTTTGGCGCGCATGGCCAGAAATGTCATGAAAGACCATGGCTCCATGGCTTCATATACCTGACGAATCTTTTCCGTCTACTGCAGACACCTCTGGCTCGGAGGTGGAGTCGGTGATGCCAAAAAAGGAAGCAAAAAAGCCGAAACATACTGCTTATAAGGCAGATGACAGCCAGGCTCCCAAAAATCTATTATTTTGATCCCCAGAGCCTTATACACCCTCGGTCCACTGAGTGGGTATCTTGTCCGGAGGTGGCACATTATGTGGGTGTATACCTGCGACAGGGTTTTGAGAAAGAGGTGCGCGCCATCTTACGATCGGAATGCCCGAGACCCTCTTTGACTGGCAAGGTGGCGGATACGCCAGAGTTGGATCCGAACATGGCTACGTTTATGCGAAAGTTCGCGAAGGACCCTAAAAAGGGTTTGGATAGAGCCTGGCGGGGGTGCCAAGATAAACTGTTGGATGTTTCGGGCCCCCTTACCAAAATATTGGATGCGGCGGTCAACGCCAAGAACCAAAACGTTCCGTTGGACACATCGGATGTTATGGAGTGGGTTCAACGGGCCCTGTGTTTTTTGGGTAATGCCAATGTGGCGCTTTCAACGGAAAGGAGGCGATCCTTCTTAATGCGCATTGACTCTCAACTGGCAGAGATGGCCACGACTGAACCGGGTTCCCTTGCCAATGGCATGCTGTTTGGCGACAAATTCGTCAAAGAAATGGGCAAATAGGTGGCCACGTTTTCGGCACTAGATAAGGCACAGGCAAACATCAAGAAGGTCTTCCACACAGGTGTTTCTGATAGGGCCGGACGCTCCAGAGGTCGAGGGCTCGGCCGAGGTTATAACCAGACCTCCCGAGGTGCCGAGCAAAGAGGCAGTGGTGGTCAGAAACCGCAGTTTTACCCCTCCCGCAATCGGGGAGGACGAGGTCGAGGCCACAGAGGAGTCTACAGAGGGCAGCAAAATTCAGCTGGAGATGGCTCCTATTAAGGTAAAGATTTTGAATACCACAGATTGCATGGTGGGAGGTCGTATTGCGTTGTTCCTTCACAGGTGGCAAGAGATTACGTTCGACCCCTGGGTTTTACAAACAGTGCAGGGCTTCCAAATAGAGTTCTATGCCACTCCAAAACAGAGTCAGGTGCCCGGCTCCCTACATTTTTCCCTACTAGAACAGAGTTTCATCGACAGGGAGGTGGAGGCGTTACTCCAAAAAGGCGCGATTGTGAGGTCTACTCCCCACACTCGGGTTTTGTAAGCACTATTTTCTTGGTTCCGAAGAAGGACAAAGGGTTTCGCTTGGTGTTGAATCTCAGGGAGTTCAACGCATGGGTGGTGTATCGCCACTTCAAAATGGAGGGCATTCATTTACTGCGGGACATCCTTGTAGAACACGATTGGCTAGTTCGCTTGGACCTGAAGGACGCCTATCTGGCGGTTCCTATATTCCCGCCACACAGACGGTTTCTCCAGTTTCTCTGGCGCGACCAGTGGTTCGAGTTTTCCGCGATGCCCTTTGGTCTGTCTTCCGCCCCTTGGTGTTTCACCAAACTCATGAGACCGGTGGTGCAATTTTTGAGAGAAAGGGGGGTACGTCTGATAGTTTATCTAGACGACATCTTGATTATGGCACAGTCAAAAGATCTCTTGGTAATGCACCTTTCTTGGACGATCCGACTGTTGCAGGAATTAGGTTTTCTGCTGAATCTAGAGAAGTCGGTTTTGACCCCATCGCAATCGATGGATTTCTTGGGATTTCAAATCAACTCTCTCACGAGTCAGTTACTGCTTCCTCTGAAGAAGAGAGTGGCAATCCGGAAGGAATTGAGGAGAGCGCTTGCCTCTCCGACAATATCATTACGGACGCTAGCTCGCCTGGTAGGTCTTTTGGCTGCATCCATTCAGGCCGTTACACTACAGGGCCCTTCAGAGATTGAAAATTTTGCATTTACGCAAGGGTCTCTCGTATGCGCAACAGATAACCCTTTCTGCAGAGGCTCGTACGGAGATCAATTGGTGGTTAGACCATATGGATGCCTGGAATGGCAGGGCCTATTTCTCCACCAGCCCGGACGTAGTGATAGAATCAGATGCCAGTCGATGGGGCTGGGGAGCTCGTTGCGGGACCCTGTAGACAGGGGGTCGGTGGTCCCAGGAGGAACTGAAATTGCACATAAATTGCTTAGAACTTCTTGCGGGAGCATTTGCGATTCGTACTCTGGCCCCTCAGAAGGTTTCTTGTTGCATTCTCCTTCGCATGGACAATGTGTCCGCGGTGCGATACATAAATCGGCTCGGAGGGACCAGATCTCGCCTCTTGGCGGAGATAGCCAAGGACTTCTGGCATTATTGCCTGGACCGTCGTCTTGTGGTGACGGCGGAGTATATTCCCGGGTCATCCAACGTGATTGCGGATTGGAACTCACGACATTTGCGGGACAGCAGCAATTGGAGGCTGCATCCCAGCAGATTCAAGGAGTTGAACCTCAAGTGGGGACCTTGTGTATTAGACCTGTTTGCGCCCAGACTCAACAGTCAGTTTCCACGGTTCTACAGT
Organism: Triturus cristatus; assembly: GCF_964204655.1. NCBI lineage: Eukaryota > Metazoa > Chordata > Amphibia > Caudata > Salamandridae > Triturus > Triturus cristatus. The sequence goes on from NC_140583.1 coordinate 150,986,733, forward strand.
TGGCGGCCGGACCCTCTAGCGGTCGGCTCGGACGCCTTTCTTCACTCGTGGACGACGGGCATTCTATATGCCTTTCCACCATTTGCCATGATCCCAAGGGTGTTGGCACAACTTCGCAGACAAGAGGCAGAACTTGTTCTGGTTACACCTTGTTGGAAAGCACAAGCATGATTCCCAACCGCCATGACATTGGCTTGTGCGCCTCCGGTTCGACTTCCATCATTTCCGGACATTCTCAAGGACCCGCAGGGGCTTCGACATCCGTTAGTGTTGCAGGACCAGTTGGTTCTCATGGCCTGGAGACTTTCAGGCATCCCTGGCAGGTGCCGGGAGTTTCGCAAGACACTCTCTTTTTCTTATCTCAGGCTTGGGCACCCTCCACACACAAACGATACGAATCTGCTTGGAAGCGATGGGTTAGTTGGTGTGGTGAGCGACAGAGTGATCCCGTGGGATCCGACATTCATCTGATTGTGAATTTTTTGTCGGAACTAGCCAAATCCGGCTTGGCATACCGGACGGTGAATAACTTTAGATCGGCGATTTCGGCGGGCCATCCGCATGTGGAAGGCAGACCGGTGGGGGAACACCCTTTGGTTTGCAAGGTGGTGCGAGGTATTCGTCTAGTGAATCCTCCTCAGCCTAAGTACACCGTACTTTGGGACGTCTCGGTGGTACTGCATTTTTTGATGAACTGGCCGAATAATGAAGCAACTATCGGCAAAATTGACAGTCTTGCTGTGCCTAATCTCATGTAGACGTGTGTCGGATGTTCGGGCCTTGGATTTGGCAGGTAGAGTATTTACTCCTTCGGGAGTTTCCTTTAGGATTTCAAGACGTACTAAAACGCACTCGCTGTGTATCACATACCCTGCTTTTCCTCATCACAGCAAGTTGTGTGTTGTCAAGTGTTTGAAGGTTTATGAGGATTGTACTAGGGAATTTAGATCTGATGTGTCAGGACAATTATTAATTGCTCTTCAGAGACCTGTTCGCCCGGTCACATCTGCAACCCTGGCCAGGTGGGTCACTTGGTTACTGGGTCTTGCGGGGGTGGATATTTCCATATTTGGAGCTCATTCTGTTAGAGGAGCTATGGCCTCAAAGTCTTTTGGGGCGGGTTCCCGGTTGCAAGATATCATGACTGTGGTGGACTGGTCGGCTGATTCCACATTCAAAACGTTTTACCATAAACCTATTGTGGATGTAGCTTCGGTGGTGGTGAATCAACTTTAAACTAGCATAATCGGAGCCTCCGTGGACTGACATAGAATGAAAAATTGTCTAGCAAGCGCGACAAAGAATTTTCAATTCTATTAAGGACACGGAGGCGAGGATTATCCCACCCAAGCTTTAATATGAACAACAATATTGTGTTACTGCTAAGATGTTGTACCCACCCTGTAATGCTGGAAGTTTAATGCAGTGTCATTGTTTCGAATGGAAATTACGATATCAGTTTCCATTTCAGGTGAACAGAACAAACAGACTTGAGTTTCTGGGGTTTCGGCATCGGCAAGGTGCGGTTCGTTGACATGACGGAGGAAGTCGCTTCGAGCAAGGCTCTACATCATGTGAAGTTTTCCAGTTTGGTTTGATGGTTGAAGATAAAGGCAAAGAAAGAGGAAGTTCAGACGTTATCGGACACTCTTATGTTGTGGACTGTGTTGTGATTGGTACATATACAGGAAGGGGGTAGTCCTTCCGGGTTCATGCCAGTTTAAAGTTGTTTATTGGCTGCTGTGTATGTCAGTAAAGAATAGAGAAGCATGATCCTCGTCTCCGTGTCCTTAATAGAATTGAAATTCTTTGTCGCGCTTGCTAGACAATTTTTCATTACACCCAATCCAAACCACATCATGAGTACCAATTCAAAAAGCCACTCTCATTTATATTCAAGAGAGTAGGCTTTGTGCAGAACATGCAGCATGACGGTGCCGATTACTCTATTTTCTGGCTTTGATATTCACGGCGATGTGCACTCAGTGAGAATTCAATCATGTGGTTTTCCCACTTCTGTTTCAGAGTGGTGCCTCACGTCCTGAGCTGTGTATGTTTTACAGTGTAGATACTGACACTTAGGCCACCATAGGTTTAGGTGCCCTCTTTAGACCGTTAGACTAGAATATAATTGCACCATCCAAACCATACAATTTGCCTCTCCAACCAGTGCTAGAAGTAATCGCTTCCACTCTGAACCTGAAGACCCGCAACCTACCTAATGACACATAGGATTCTAAACACAAAATGGAGGACAGTTACTTTAGCCTTTCTGACGGTATCAATTTGATATGATATGATAGACCATTTCATTACCTCATCGTCAAAGGGAGAGGCATATTATGCATGACAGGACATACGGATCCCTGAGAGATACAGATACAGGCTATACTAACCCAGCACCGTCTGCTGCTGTGATGGCCTCACTCCCACCTCTTGGATTTCAAAGCAAAACAGCGCACAGTGTTTACTATGTAAGGAAATATCCAAGAAAGAGAATAAGCGGAATAAGCGCTGACATTTATATTTTCAAAGGAATGAGGCACCCACCCCATCATAAAGACCCTCGCTGACCACAGCAAGCCACTTTAGGTTTCAACTCCTGGTTCAATTTCTCAATTTCTATTATGGACGCCCCTTGCTGCTTAGAGCTCGGCCATGTATCAACCTTCCAAGTTTTAGTGACGGAAAAGTCTGGCACATCACTCTGCCCGACTCCGGTCATCCTATTTGGTGCATGCCCCTCCTTCTCTGTGGCACTCTTCTAATACACCTTTGAGCCATGTGTACTTCCTAATTGTTATTTTCTGTATTGTTGAAGCATGGACGCAGCACAGACAGGGTCACCGCGGACTTGTGAGCTATGCATCTAAACAAATGCCAGCTCTAAGACCCGTGGGAAGATTATCTCAAAGCAGCACCTACAAGAGGCTAAGAGGGGGAGGGCATCTAACAACAGTGACTGTAGGAGGTGTGCCAACCAGTCATGTAAATAAAGAGGCAACATGGCGCTTGTGGACTGTGTACACAGTGCCATACAGTTCAGCCTTTTGGTCCGCATCTAAATACTGTGCCATTATATGGCTCGTCCAGGGTAGTGCATCTAATTATGGCGGCAGCAGGGTGGCCCACTGAATTCGACTCGCTACCAAACCAAGGGTTACATCAAGGTCACGAGTTGAACCTTCAATCTTTAGGAAGGTCTGTAGAATGGATAGCATTACATTACCAAATTACACGGAGCAATAGTAAAAATAATGGCAAAGCCAATAAGTGTGGCTTGAATGTGCTGACGCAGGTAAATACAGGTACACGTGTTGTTCATCACATTAAAGTCTGCCTAACAGGCTTTGCCAGTGATGGGGTAAAAAGTAACAAAAATGGATTACTTTCTGGCGAGGATGCCTACAGGAGATAAACTAGTGAACGTGACAAGCAGTGTGATGATGGAGTGTACTTTTCCGATGTAAAGTAGTCCCTTGTTCATACCAAAGAAAGCACTACCTAGAAGGCGGTATGATGCACCAACTAGCCAATAGGTTGAGGTGAAGGAATGGTCCTCGAGCCAAAGCTGTGGTTTAAAGAGCTGAAAACATTAAGTCCTAGACCGCTCCACTGGCAACTCAGACCTAAAAACAGCTTATTATTGTGGGTAATCCACCTAAACACAGTGAGAACAGCATAGCTTGTAGACATTCCAATTACAAAGCGCACCAGAGGGTCTAATAGGAAGAGCTTTAAAATACAGTGTATATGTAGTGCACCAAGGCGGTAAAATAATCTGTCACCCGTAAAAGAGGGCGAGGGGACAGGTATGTAAATCCCGTGCTTTGAGGGGAGCTTCTCAGCAAAGCATTTGAACAGTGAATACTGCACCAAGAGACCGGACAGCAGGCGCAAGTGTGAAGGTCTTGGGGTAATAAAACGCGTTCAACACAATTTTAAGGCAATGTCTCTAGCAGGCCTGAACATTACTGCTGAAGAAAGCAACCGCAAACAGGCCGGTGATGTTAAAAACAGCTCTGCACTGAGCAGGGACATCTGTGTCCTGGAGATGTGTCTGTGAGGCAGAGGTGTGCACTCCAGGAAGGATGGTTGGTGGAAGATATGAAAGGACGTCTCCACATCCAAGACACACAAGCAGGTATGCATGTGCCACTCAGAAAATACCAACATTCTCACTAGACTTAGGCAAGTACTATCACAGTGCCATGAAAATCTTTATTTTTCATTAGTAAACCAAGCGTTTGCTGTCCACCTCACAGGGAGCACAAACAAGCATTTACAATGCAATGGTCTCGGCATTGTTAAAGTTAGAGCTATTGGCATTGCTCATGACATTATTTTTGTTTATGTTTTTGTTTTTAAAACATTTAAAGAAACGGCATTGTCATGAGCAATGCCAATAGCTCTAACTTTAACAATGCCGAGACCGTTGCATTGTAAATGCTTGTTAAGCGTCTCCCCTTGGCCCAGGACCCCGCTCTGATAGGCCGCAACCTCGGCCTCGTATTTCTCCTTCAGAACGGCGGCTCTGAGCTCGAACGGCCGCCGCGCCTCGGGACTTTGCTCGGACCACTTCTGGCCCAGCCTCTTGGCCTGCTCAGGGACGGACAACCCGGGACAGTCTAGCCTGAGCTGTGGCCGGTACGAGGAGGCAAATAGGAAGAAGGCCGTAAGCGGCTTCTTGGGGGTGCGGGGGTCCTTGCGGGGCCGGACACGGGCGGGCACCGCACCCCCTTGTTCTCGCTCCCAGCGCTCCATGTCGCCCTGGGCCAGGTGCTCGAACATCGCCCTCTCCCGGGCTGTGGTGCTACGCCACCGCTCGCTGCAGGCCCGGGAGAGCACGGACACGCTCCCCCGCGCCTCCGGGTGTCTCCTGCGAATCTCCGCCCTGCAGGCCTGTACGAAGAATGAGAAGGGGGACATGCGCACCCGGGGCTTCTCCGATTTACCCATGGCGACTGCAGGGAAGGAGGGACGCGCTCAGACAGCGCCCACAGCTTAAGCAAAAAAGTCGGTGCGCTTAGAACTCCGGCGAAGAAGGTACTGCGTGTCGGGATCGGGTCGGAACACAATACCTGGTAATCAAATTCCTGCCGCCATACTGCCTGCTCTCGAGGAGGCCTGTGTGTAATATTTTCAAGCTGGCTTCCTCAGCCACAGCAAGCTGTTTTCTAAGGACAGGTTCCACTTTTCAAATCAGACGCCGGGACACCACCGCCTTTCTCCGAGGCAAAGCAGAAATTCCTCGGAGAAAGGCAGCGGCGGTTTCGGATTCAGGGGCGTGTTTTGCTGTTATCTCCTCTTGCCATTGGCTGGAGGAGATAATTAGACTTTCTGCAAAAAACACGCCCCCCGATCCGAAAAGGACAGGGCCTGATCGGAGTGACGGGACCTCTTCTCCAATGGCTGGCCAGCATTGAAGAGGCCAGCCAATGGAGAACAGGGGAGAAGAGGGGCGGGTTCAAGCCCCTCTTCTCCAAGTCATTAAATCTCGGATCGAGACCTAAAAACGCAGCCCTTACGAGGGTGTGACTTTTTGTTTGTTGTTGCTGCAGTTTTATATAGCGCGAACTCAAACTGAAGATATTGGAGCGCTTTACATGAGCACCAGAAACATTACACAAGAACACATTCATTTTTTGTAGCCATGGCGAGATTAAGTGATTTGCCCAGAATCACAGGATTGTGAGTCGACGTCGAAACCCGAATCTGGTTTCCCAGCTCCAAAGTCAGCAGCTCTTTACTCAAGAGGCTGGCCCTTTGGGGCTACGTGTGGTCCATCGGTTGCAGCTTGATGGTATTTGCCTTGCTGCTTTATCGCCTCATTGCACGCCAATGCCGCATTTCTCCACAAGTCATTTAGAAAACAAAATAATAATAAAGAAACAGTACCCTGGCGCCTTACAGGCGCAGCCCATTTTTACTGTTTCTGTAGTTCAAGTATCAACACATTTGCGAGAAATGTCAAAGCAACTTGTGTTGACAACCAGGGAGGCCGAAGACAAGTGACAGACATGTTTCTGTAAGCGCTGGCTCCGGGGACGTGTTCTGTCAGGAGGATGCTGGCGTTCACTCTAAAAAGGTAAACTGCTGTAATTACCGCGGCCAGAAGCGTTAGAGCCTTTCATATTCCGATTACATCCTGGGGCTTCTTTTACTACGACCCATCCCATTCATCAACGCATCTTGTAAAATCAACACCCCCCCCACCCCCGTGCTCCTCATTTATGATACAAAAGCGCCCCCTCCTCTGCCACCCAAGAAGGGTCTACTGGCTGGGGATGGGAGATGGGGGTCGGGAGGGGAGTCTGACAGCCAGCAGAGTCGCTTAAGTTAATCAGTTGCAACTTAGGTCAAAACACTTTCAGTGTCACCATCGAGACCTAAAACAAACATTGGTAAAGCCAAAAGGTCTAGGCTTAATGTAACTACGCATGCAATGTCAACACATCAGAATAATTCTTATAAGAATAAGAGTGAGTCAGCAGAATCGGTCAGAAAGGGCTGAATTTGTAAAGAAGTCCTATGACGGTCAATAAAGGCACTGGAGTGGTGGCGGAAGGATACACCTAACAACCATTGTGTTAGGTAATATTATGTTATGGTGATTTGTATAGCGCACAAATTACCCGAAAGGGTATCCAGGAGCGTGATAAATACTCCTGAGGGCTGAGCCAAAAAGTGATTGACACTGACAGGGTCTAAAATCAATGGCTGTAAGAAGCTGGCGGAAGAAAGCCTGAGACTGAAAGGGGCAGACGCAAAGCCCAATCTTTGTATAGTAGAAGTAACAAGTCTTTTTGACAGCAGAGCTGTCAGACCTCAGACCAAACGATGGATGACGCAGAATGAGACAAAACACCAATAGAAACCCTGCACTTCCAGTTCCATAAACAGACACTGCTAGTGCAGAAATAGTACAATTGATCATATCTGTACATCTGGATGCTTGAGAAACAGAACTTTACATTATAAAATCTGGGAGAGCAACTTCAATGACCACAATGCTATTGTGATCACCCTTGTTTGCAGCTTATGTCGGGCCAGGTCCCTATAATCAGACGTCTTGTTCTAAAGGGCTTGGAGGGAGGCAGAAGTCTGCAGGGCTATAAGATTGATGCCACTGCAGTCTTAAAACCAGAGCGAAGCAGTTTAATTGTTATATTATGTTATTTTAACACCAAACCCGGGGTGGCGTGCAGAGGTGCCGCACATTTTGCAGTTGTTGCATCCGCTGAGAGCGTGAGCCCGAGAAGGGAGCAGTTTAATCAGGGAGATGCTAAGCCAGTGTTAATAAAACTGCCAAGCAGAAGTGGCCTAAAGGCAGCGGGGCTCCGCGGAGGGAATAACTTTTCCAAATGAATGACTGGACAGGGCAGCGAGGCAGCGATGATCCCGCCAAAAACAAGGACAAAGGAGGTTGTGTGTGCGCCCCATCAAACTAAAAATAAACAACAAAAAGTCCCTAGGAAGGAATGAATGGAGAAAGCAATCAATAAGGACCCAATCAGTGCTTATTTTTAAAGACTTGTCCAGCCGGACAGTGGTCATACATTTTACTGATAAAGTAATGAAGCAAAATTATCAAAGAAATTATCAAAGTGGGACACAAGCCTGTGTCCCGTACAAATAATAAGGAGAAGAACAGAAACAACAAAAAAAGGTTCAGGCAAAAAACGTTTGTTACAAATGGCAGGAATAGAGAGTGAACTTAACAAACATTACATGGGACACCCTTATGTATCATACTTAGTATTGCTAAGAACATATAGGGTGTTTACAAGTGTCGACGGCGTTTCGATCCTACAAACGAAATATTAGGATCATCATCAGGACAACATTGATTATGCCTGTACAGTTAAACCTGAACAGCCTTAAAGAAGAAGAGGGAAGAAGAGAGAGAAAAGCAAGATAACAGTTATAAAGTAATAATTCAATAAACATGATTAAAAAGTGTTAAAAAGTCTGATCAAACACAATACTGTACGTCACCTTATATCAAGGAGCAAAGAGTAATGAAGAAACGAATGAGAAAGCAAAAAGAGGCAGATATACACACACAATAGAGAATGTACAAGGTGTCAAGAATCTTACGAGGTGTATTTGGGATCAGTGTCCAAAATAACCATGCAGACCAGTGAGAATGTAAATTCCTGACAGCTAAGTACAGAATTAAGTGGCGTTAGGAAGAAGAAGGTCATCATAAGACCTTAATCAATGTTCGGGAAATCAGAGGTATACTGTGCATAGTGACAACCAGGTAATTCAACCATCGATGCAGACAATATATGTAGCAAAACAGAATTGTTAGGACTGTCCGTTAAGTATACATGCCAAGGGGAGGGAGTGCGAAGGACTAAGGTTAAGAATAACCTTGTGACAGAGAAGCTGTAATAAAGAATTAATCAGGACGTGCGGCGGATAAGGAGTGACTATTCCGAATATATAAGATGAACCAATTGTGAGGACGGGCGGTGATAGAAGGATGGCGAGAAACAAGTAGTGACGGATCATGAGCGGGTTCTAGCAAGTAAGACTAACCGCAGGAGGTGGTGCCAATGTTATCTTGCTTTTCTCTCTCTTCTTCCCTCTTCTTCTTTAAGGCTATTCAGGTTTAACTGTACAGGCATAATCAATGTTGTCCTGATGATGATCCTAATATTTCGTTTGTAGGATCGAAATACCGTCGACACTTGTAAACACCCTATATGTTCTTAGCAATACTAAGTATGATACATAAGGATGTCCCATGTAATGTTTGTTAAGTTCACTCTCTATTCCTGCCATTTGCAACAAACGTTTTTTGCCTGAACCTTTTTTTTGTTGTTTCTGTTCCTCTCCTTATTATTTGTACGGGACACAGGCTTGTGTCCCACTTTGAGAATTTCTTTGATAATTTTGCTTCATTACTATATCAGTAAAATTTATGACCACTGTCCGGCTGGACAAGTCTTTAAAAATAAGCACTGATTGGGTCCTTATTGATTGCTTTCTCCATTCATTCCTTCCTAGGGACTTTTTGTTGTTTATAATTACGTAATTCCGAGGGGCCCTGGTCGACCTTATATGGGTGCTCTTGTTGCTATTTAAATATATCCATCAAACTAAAGCCCCTACCACGGACATGGGGGTCAGGTGAAACCTAGGGACAGGGCAGGGATGAAAGAAACATCAGTGTGTGCATGCGTGCACATTCCACTTGCGCGAGCCACCTTCTGTGTGCATGGAGGTGACGTGCGTATCACAAGTGCAGAACACGCCTCAGAGAAATAGGTGGCATCTCAGCTCCTGAACATTGACGTCATTTATCGCATCCTTGCATATTTAGAGTGTAGGTAAGGAACCCCCTATGCAGCATCACACAAAGCTCTTATTTTGCATATAAACGTGCTCTGAGACAGGCCACAAGGTGACCTAAATCAAATCAGTTTTGGTTCGCACCAGGAGAGAAATCAGAGAGGGCTAAAGAAGGAGGCAGCAGGGGGAGGGAAGACAGGAGGGGGACTGCGCCTGTTTCCCTTCATGGAACGAGCAGGGGCACCATATGTTTGCAAGTTAATTACAAACATGTGGTGTCAAAGCTCTCTCCCGCAAGGGAATCGCCAGATGTGCACGCGTTGCCATTAAAAGCAATGCAACGAGTGCACGTTTTTGGCTGAAAAGTCTATCGCGACAAAATAACACAGTGTTAAAGTTGTATTCCCACCCCGGTGTCACCATGCGATAGTATGACGATAATGCACCAAATGAGAGCGCAAAAATTAACGCGATTCCGAAAAAATGCGAAACACGAACGTGAAAAAAGTTGCGATGCCCCAAATTGTGATAAATAATCAGCAACAACCAGCGACAAGCCTGCAATTCCCACGCGTCATGCAGGAAAATGCACTATAAAAGCAACAAAAAAAACACACCACAACCAAAATAAACTGCTTAGCACCATGGACGCACCCGGACCGAGTGCAGAGGACGACTCGAACCCCACAAGCCTCACGGAGGACCAGCCAGGAACCCCGTGTTCGGGGAAGGGCAAGGAGAAGAGGAAGAGGAAGACTGGGTTCAGTCCGCTGGAAAACCGGATCATCGTCACAAAGGTGATAAAAAACTACCAAGAACCCAACAACTGTTCGTCACCTCCACTGTGTCATTGGCAACACAAACGGAAATATGGCAGTCCATCGTGAACAACGTGAATGCAGTTGGAGTGTTGTGGAGGTCAATGGAGGAGGTCAAGATGCGCTGGCATGATGTGAACAGCCTAACCAAGCAGAAACTTGCTGCCACCAGGAAGATAGCAACAGCGACTGGAGGTGTGATTCCTACACCATAGGAGGAGCTTGATGAGCTGGAGTAAATGGCGGCCACAGTCATCAGTGTGGAGACGGTGCAAGGAGTTGGAAGTACAGACACAGCTCGATATGACCTGACCGAACATCAACAGGGTGAGTAACGACCAGGGACCAGGGGGAAGGTGGGAGATGGGCACAATGGCACACATGCCCCTGTCCACTGTGTGCACAAAGGGGCACCCCTCCCTATCACCAATCTCACAACCTACCCATGCACATGTGCTGAATCCAACAAAGCAGCGCCTCTGTAAGCCACACTGACAATGCAAGTAACACTGCATGACCGATAGCATGGCTGCAGTCAAAGTACATGACATGGTGCACGACACGACACTGAGGTGGCCTAGTGTGGATCACATCCTCAAAGTAGCAGGTCACACTCTGACACATCCACGTGCACATACAACCCCTGATGTCAACAACACATCTGCTGACATACAATGCACAAGAGTACAAAAACCGTTCAAGAGCATAAATGACCAAGTCACCACCATCTCAGTACCGTAAAAGCACACAAGTCAAAGGCACACCGCCTGAAAGGGATAAGGGGCTGCTAAATCAGAGCTGCAGGGGTGACTCTCCCACAATGCAGCACACACACATAGCAATCACAGCACATCAACATTGACGACAAGTGCAACCCCTTCACTACAGATCAGAGGACACAACTGGTGCCGCTTGTGCGTAGAAACTGGCCAATCACATCTGGCATAGCAGGAAACTGTGAGATGATAATGTACGAGTACAACCTCACATCCGTCATGTAGTCGAAATGTTCACTGTCTCCCATCAAATAGCCAGCTCCTTCAAAACAGTAACAATGTACATTGTCATGCAGCCTGTATGTAAACATGTACAATGCATCAACATACATGGAACACACTGTTAACCTGCATCACCCATTTACATTGCAGAGGGACAATCAACACCTCCAGCAGAGCAGACCAGACATCTCTTCAGTGATTATAAAGAGGACCCAGAGGCCATCTGCTCCGACACCCTCCAACGCCTCGTGGACAGCCTCCGCACCCCACCTCCAGGAGCAGGGCAGCTCAGCTGCATCAAGGTGACCCCACCCCCTGCACAGACCACACAGCAGGAAGCACCCACCACCACGGCTGGCTCACACCACCTCATGGAAAGACATATGGCATTCCAACGCTGTGTGTTAGACTGCCTGAAGGAGCTGGCTGAACAGGTGCGGGTGGGTTTCGACCTCATGGCAGCCAAACTTGATGCCATACGTGTGTGAATAAGTCCCATAAGGGACCACTTACAGTCTCTAACAGACACCCACATTCTGTTCCTTGCTCTACAAGAACTGTCTAGTCAGACAGGCTCCAGAGATGACAGCACAGAGTTGGCACAGCTGCAGCTGACAATGGAGAACAAGGAGTGGATGCAGGCTGGAAGGATGGCTGCCACGCCTGAGCACCAGGGAGATGTAGCTGGGATCTGCCATGCCCTGCAGGTCCTCATCTTACCATTGCTGCCACAGAGCCTGTCCCAGATGACCGCTGCAGGAACTTTGACACACATCTTTGCCCCAGGTGTGAGTCCTCAGACTTCGGTCCAAGGCACACACTCTCCCCGGCAGCTCAGCGGTGCTCTGCTTCACCTAGAAGCCAGCCCCGTTCCTTAGCAGGGTTCAAGACCACCCTGGTCCAGCTTTTCCTTCAGGCGCACGGTGATTGGGTTTTAATGGTGCAATTTAGTCCGTATTTTAATGGTGTAATTTCGTCTGTATTTTAATGGTGTAATTTAATCTGTATTTTGGTATTGTCAATTTTGTTTGATTCTCTCTTTCTGTTCCCCTTCAGCCCTTGCTGGGGGCTGTTGTTCCCCCTTGTTTTCCCTTCCTTTTCCCGCCACCACTGACCACTCCCCCTACCGCCCGCTCCACCTCCGAGCTCCTCGTCCCTCCCCCCTCCCCTACATCATGGTGACTGCTGCGTGGTCGCGCCGCTGGCGCACCAAATGAGTGCCTAAGGCAAGCCCATCTGCACCCCTCCGTGCCTGGACCATGCCCAGCGCCAGACCCCCTCGCCTCCACGAACACCACAATGCCACTACGACACCAACGCCCTCTGCGAACTCAACACCGGCAGATCATCAAACTGCTTTGAGGCCAGCAGAAAACTCACCCACGGACCCTTCACCTGCCGTAGCTGCAGCTTCACAAGCCATCGGACACCTGCACGTACTACCCCACCCGTCAGAGCAGAACGCAACCACCTCAGATGCATACTACTCAACACTCGCTCCATCCACAAGCACACCATCGAACTCTGGGACCTACTCGACTCAGCCTCCCCAGACTTCGCCTTCCTAACAGAGACCTGGATGAGCACCTCCTCGGCACCCGACATCGCCATACCCATCCCTGGTGGCTACAAGATAACCAGAAGGGACCGCACCAACAGACCAGGAGGAGGAATCGCCATCGTCTACAGAAACACCCTCAGAGTCTCGACCTGCACAGCAGACACCTACAGCACCGCCGAACACCCGCTTTTCCAGATCCACACAGACCCCAACACCACCCTCAGAGGAACACTCATTTACAGACCCCCCGGACCCTGGCCACAGTTCATCGACGCCATCTGTGACATCGTCAGCACGTACGCTGTTGCTTCCACAGACTACATACTCCTCCGAGACCTGAATTTCCACCTCGAGAACACTGACGACAGCAACTCTGTCGCTCTACTCGATAACCTCGCCAACCTCGGACTCAAACAGCTCGTCATAACCCCCACCCACACCGCCCCACATACGCTCAACCCCATCCTCTCCGCCAGCAACCACATCTCCTTCAGCCACACCACCGAACTCCACTGGACCGACCATTGCTGCGTCCACTTCACCTTCAAGAAACCCACCTCGCACCACCACCCACAACGGATCCCCTACCGCAGCTGGAACAAGGTTACTGAAGACCAGCTCATCACCACCCTTGCCCGAGATCCACCAACAGACACCACCGACACCAACACAGCCGCTTGCAACTTCAGGCAATGGATCGACGACTGCGCCAACACTCTCGCCCCGATCAAAACCCCTCAAACAGACGCACCGACAGAAAGGCCAGTTGGTTCGCCACTGACCTCCAGGAATCCAAGCGGACTTGACGAAGACTCGAGAAAAAGTGGCGCCACCAACAGACACCAGCCAACCACGCAGCCCTAAAGAACGCCAGCTGCAAGCACCACAAACTCATCCGAGCCACCTAAAGGACCTCCTTCAAGTAACGCATCGACAACAATGCACACAACAGCAAAGAGCTCTTCAACATCATGAAGGAACTCTCCAACCCCAGCTCCAGCTCCAACAACATCCTGCCGTCGCAAGAACTATGCGACTCCTTAGCCACCTTCTTTCACCGCAAGATTGCAGACATCCATGACAGCTTCAACGCCCAGACCCTCCCTACGGCCGCTGACACTGCACACTCACCACCCCACTGCCTCACCAACCGCATGCTCTCCTGGACCCACGTCAACGACGACGACACCAGCAAGACAATGAACACCATCCACTCTGGCTCACCTTCTGACCCCTGCCCTCACCACATCTTCAACAAAGCAAACCGCATCATCGCACCCCAACTCTGGAAGATCATCAACAGCTCCTTCGAGACCGCCACCTTCCCGGAAAGCTGGAAGCACACCAAGATCAACTCCCTACTCAAAAATCCCACAGCGGACCCAAAGGACATCAAGAACTTCTGGCCCATCTCCCTGCTTCCGTTCCCGGCAAAAGTCATCAAAAAGATCATCAACAGGCAACTGACCCACTTCCTTGAGGAGAACAACATCCTGGACCCGTCCAAATCTGGATTCCGCAGCAATCACAGCACCGAAACCACCCGAATCGCTGCCACAGACGACATCAGGACCCTACTGGACAATGGCGAAACCGCGGCCCTCATCCTCCTGGACCTCTCGGCCACCTTCGACACCATCTGCTACCACACCCTATGCACACACCTACACGACGTAGGAATATGTGACAAAGCCCTGGCTTGGACCACCTCCTTCCTCACCAACAGAACCCAGAAGGTCCAACTGCCCCTTTCTGTTCTGAAGCTACCAAGATCATCTGCCACGTGCCCCAAGGATCATCTCTCAGCCCTACCCTTTTCAATGATTACATGACACCGCTCGCCAACATCGTCTCCTACGCCGACGACACTCAGATGATCCTCTCACTCACCAAGAACCCTGCCACCGCCAAAACTAACCTACACAAAGGAATGAAGGCCGTCACCAACTGGATGCAGGACAGCTGTCTGAAACTGAACTCAGACAAGACAGAGGACCTCATCCTCGGCTCCACCCCCTCCGCCTGGGAAGACTCTTGGTGGCCAACAACCCTGGTAGCTGCACACACACCCTCCAACCACGCACGTAACTTGGGGTTCATCCTGGATTCATCGCTCTCAATGACCCAGCAAGTCAACGCCGTCTCCTCCTCTTGCTTTAACACCCTCCGCATGCTTTGCAAGATCTTCAGATGGATCCCCACTGGAACCAGAAGGACGGTCACCCAGGCCCACATCAGCAGCAGAATGGACTAAGGCAACACCCTCTATGCAGGAACCATGGCCACACTCCAGAAAAGACTCCAACACATACAGAACGCCTCCTCACGCCACATCCTCGACATACTCCACCACACCCACATCAAAACACACCTGAAAGACCTGCACTGGCTCCCAGTCAACAAGAGGATCACCTTCAAGCCTCTACCCATGCTCACAAAGCACTCCACAATGCCAGACCAGCATACCTCAACAAATGTCTCACCTTCTGCACCCCGAACTGCCAGCTGTACACCGCCGACCTCGCCCTCGCCACCGTCCCACGAATCCACAGGACCTCTGCCGGTGGCAGATCGTTCTCCTACCACGCCGCCAAGACATGGAACACCATCCCCACACAGCTGCGACAGACCCACAACCTGCTGACCTTCAGGAGACTTCTCAAGACCTGGCTGTTCGACCAGTAACTGCACCCCCACCCCCCTCAGTGCCGTGAAACCCTCACGGGTGATTAGTGCACACTACAAATGTTTTAATTGATTGATTGATTGATTGGCACACAGTGATGCAGCCATAACACCTCCGCACCCTGATGTGTCAGTGGCACACAGTGATGCAGCCATAACACCACCAAACACACCTGACACACCGGACACAGAAGACATATCAGAGGATTAAGATGTGGATGGTAATAACTGTGTGAGAAAGGAGGTTGTAGCGTTCATCCCCGCCATATGGCCTGTTCCTGCCTGGAACAACACTTTCCATTGTCCCCCGAAACACTCTGTGACATTCACTTGGACCCCGACATGGACTGCCATATCTGCTCTGGTTACCAATGACACAGCAATCAGGCTGTGGACTGAACTCTTCCTCTTCCGATTAACTCATCACCCAAAGGACTCTGGTTGGCCCTCCACTGGGCAACCATGTAATGTGGGGTTTGCATGGCCATGTACTGCTCCAGCTCCGACACTCCACAGAATGTGAATAAAACATTCCAAATCACAAAGGTGTGTCATGTCTATGTTCAATCAAGTTATACAAGTATGGATGAATGTAGGGACATTGATTACACTAAAAGGTACACCCTGGGAAATGACATCAATGTGCATGTTTGACCCTGACCCACATGGCCAATTATATGACTGTGAAGCTGTGAACTAACTGTGGCCCCATTGCTCATGAACAATCGCGCAACCCCCCAACGTAGCCCCACGTCCATGTATTGAATAGGGCTGTGTGTAAAAATGTCACATTTGGTAGCAGCCCGAAAGTAGTGTCACATGTGACAACAGAACATCTCTTCGCATATCTACTCGCACTCAACTGTGTGGACACTGCCTATTTGATGGATCACATTGATCCACATGGCAAGAAGTTGAACACCATACTCACATTGCTGAAGACACGTAAGAGCACAGGTCTACCAGCAACTATCCCAACCACAATGTCTAGCTCACAGAGGTCAATAGGGACTCACCCCCAAGTGAAATGCGTCAGTCAGTCCCTCCTTGTGTACGGAAAATGCTCATTGAGGCACACGATTTGTCATTCTAATCAACACTTATCACAGTTGAATACTAGTGAAGT
Source organism: Triturus cristatus (assembly GCF_964204655.1). NCBI lineage: Eukaryota > Metazoa > Chordata > Amphibia > Caudata > Salamandridae > Triturus > Triturus cristatus. The sequence goes on from NC_140583.1 coordinate 151,003,224, forward strand.
TGCATAGACTTTATTAGCATGTGCGTGTCAGTATGGGCAAGAAAAAGGCCACAACATGCAGACCAGTGCTTCAGACACTAACAGGCAGCATAGGAACATGTAGAGGTGCAAGAAATGGGGAGGCAAAAATGAACACCGATCATTAAGGATGGCAACGGTCTCAGCAAAACTTGCCTTGCTGGAAGAGTCATGTGATTTTTGGTGTCTGCTCATTGCCCCCTGTCAGGGGACACGACTCACAGCCCATGAGATCTGCATAGTGCTGTACCACCGGACTGCGCCGACTGCCTGCTCTGCTGACAGTGAGCAGGTGAAAGGGTCCAACAAGGTCACATGTAGCACTACATTGCCATGTGTGTACTCTCCCTCCAGCAGTATGTCTGATTTAGGAACATTGCCAAACGACGCTGTGCAGCTCCGTCCATGGGACTGCCTCACCTTGCACAGGTGTGTGTCAACACACATAGGTTCACGCACATGCATTCTGAGTTCAGGCAAATGCAGACATGTCCACTGTTGTGGTGGGATATGTGACCAATCCTCCAAGATGCAACAAGGTGTTGGGACCTGTGCTCTGGGTTACAATCAGTTGTGGCTTCAGGAACGCAGTTACTAGTCCATGAATGCGAGCGCAGCTTCATGGGCAATCAGTTCCAAGAGTACGTCCTTGTCGAGTTCAACAAACACGAGGGAGAGCCAATCCATTAACTGGTTTTTGGAAAACAAGGCAGTATCTGTGAGGCCTGCACAGATAACATGACCACATTTGTCCTTCACTGGGAACCAAACACCCACTTTTAGCACCTGACTCTCAGTGGGTAGCGTTGCAGAGCAGTCTGAAGCTTACTCAAGGGAGGTGGTGTGGGCTAGTAATCGCCATTACAGATGCGCAGCAATAACACTCAATAATTGATTGTCCAGTCTGTACTTTGCTTTATAAAAGTAAGAGTACATTTATTAAACACACACACTACTCAATACTATGCACCAATTTACAAATATAAGCTGTTGGAATTACTTTGTGACATTGCAGAACATCTCTACCCCTCCCACAGCGGGGTGGGATCTAGTACCACCACTCCCATGTATGCACACCATCTTTCCCTCAAATGCAGTTAGTTGAACATAACCTGGAGCGAGGGCCCTGTGCACTGGCACCATCCCAGTGGCGACCCGCCCCATTACCTCAACAAGCATTTAAAATAGGTATGCCTGCCCAGGTGACACACAACCCTGACGGTGCATTTCCTACTGACCATGAAGTATGCACCTCTACATCTTAAGGGCTAACAGTATGGGTTCTTCAACTAAGCGCAGCAGCAAAAACAAATGTTTAAGCATCACTTTAGAATGACAGTACTCATCACATTTGTTGGACATTTAGAATGGGTTGAAATTAAAGCCCCTAAATGCATCACAGATGAAATCACAGGATTAAGCATAGACAGACAGACACCCTAGCAGGAATGTCTGGCAACATAACCCCACTTTGCTTATGACATCACCTTACACAGGTACCTCAAATTACACATGTGACCTTCAGTCCCTCTAAAAGAAGTAACGTTAGTAAATGCATTTCTGGTGCAATTACACCTCTTTACTACCAGGGGATGCCCTTCTCCAAACATCCCCCACTCAGCCCTTTGCTTCTTGAGCCACTTCTCCATACACCCCCAGCTGCAGAACAAAAAGTTCCAGTCAGGAGGTGATACAATGATGGCTGAGCCCTTGAGGGGTTGTTTCTTTTAGGTACCCATGAGACTTTGGGAGGTACTGGATGCTTTGTGCTGGGGGAGGCTGCCTTGCTCCTGTAGCTCCCCCTGCACTTCCTTCCACCATGGAGGGTGACCCCCCTCCTCTGGGGGCCACCCGGCACCAAAACAACGAGCTGTCCCCATGCCTTGCAAGGCATTATGGGGCGCTTCATTCACAACCCGTGCATATCAGAACAGCGGCTCTCCCGCTGCTCCGGTGAGAGCCGTGCTGGTCGTGCCGGCTGCCTCCTGTCGTGTCTGCTCTTCGTTGGGGGTCCGGTCTCACCCGGACCCCCAGGTAAGTGATACGGCTCTTAAGAAGTTGGGGAGGGGGCTGGCAGGAAGTCTCTGTTTGCCCTATCACACAGCGACACATCACTTCTCTGCCCCTGCTCCCTCCTTCCTGCCCAGGCCTCTCGGTTGGTTCAAGATGGCGTCGTCCAGGGTCTTCTGCCACATGGTCTCTGAAAGCCCCTTCCCCCCAGAGCTGCCTTCGCCCTGGTGCAGCTAGGTGACTGGCACCCAGTGACAGCTGCTGATGGATGAGCCTGTAGCTCCACCCATCTTCTCTTCCTTGGAGAGGAGGCCTTAGCTCGTGGAAGAAAGGTTATCAATCCAGCCTGCTAAGGCCAGGCCCCAGCAAGGCCCTGGTTATGGCTGACTCAGAGAAATATGACATTTCTGGATGACCCAAAAGCAGTACAAATATGACTTTGAACTCTGCAGAATACTTCTTCTCACACCCGTTACAGTGGACTTTAGTGTGTGTCTGGAATTTGTAAGCCTTAGGAAAGTAAAACTAGCCCATGTGCTCCCTATCCCCATAAGAGAATAATGGAATACACACTGTAAAGCACACTGACTTTCCGTGGCATGTTTCTTCCCACTGTATAAAGCCTATTCCATGTCACCACCCAATTCTGCATAAGTCCTGCCACCCCATTCACTTGGTATCTGCTCTGGGACTGTGAACGCCAGCAATCTCCCCTGTGCAGCCCGCACACGTGTGCACATTAATGTACACATGTGTCTGCATGCAACTAGCCAGGTGCACCTTCCTCCTGCAACTGCGCAGTGGCCTGGTCAAGCCAGGGGGACACCAGTAAAATCCCCAATCAGTCTCTTTCATTGTGAGTTCATTGTGGGTGAGTCACAACTTATGAGGCTACACCACAGTAAAAGCTCAACAATTAGGTGCTCATAAAGCGAAAAATCCAGGCAGCCCATACTGTCAGATCCACCTTCTAACACTGGTCCAGACAGATTTGCTACGTCCACGCCGTTTCCCCAATCCGCAACACAGCCCAATAGGGGAGAGCCTCGATGTGGTCAATGCACACGAGGACTTGTGCAAACTCCCAAGCACAATTGCCAGCACATACGCAAAATATCAAGGCATCCCATACACGGGTATCACGGTTACACTCCTGGTCGTGGGCCAACTGGGGGCACACACACAAGTAATAATCCAGTTCAGCTATCGTTGTGTTGGATAGGCAGACATCCATGGGCCACTCGAATGTGCATGATCGACAGTGGAACCAGGGCTGGACAAGGTGATGTATGCAAGACGGAAGCTCAGACGGTACCTGATGCGCAACACTGCCAGTGGCAGTGCTCCCAACAAATGCAGCATACGAGCACGGTACAGTTCCACATGACGAGAGTTGTGCATGTGCCCGGGATGTCTTGCCATTGAGTTGGTGGGTCTCATAGAACCGGCACTCTTCTGACCTGCGGCAGTTATGTGGATGATATGCCACAGTTCGGAGCAATGAGTTGTATGTGTGTGCAATGTTTGGACGTATGGGTTGTTGTGTATGTAAGTGTTAAGGGCATTCCATGCAGGAGTATCTCAAGCAGGGACTTCTGTGTGTGGGGTGTGGATACGTTGGTCTTTCATTAGCGCAGTTCGTGGTGTGGGAGTCATCATTATCTGCTATGGTATCTCTCTCAGGGTGTGCCAGCCGCATTCAAGACCAAGGTCGGAGGTGCAGATGTCCTTCCACCTTATGTATTGAGACAAAGGACCTTTTATCCCTAATGTTAGTGTGACTACTGCTTGCATTTTGGAAATGTGATGTGGCTTTCGCTGTGCAATTGAGGCCAAGCCTTAGGCTTATGGTGCACCAATAGCGATACACATCACAACAGTTGGCATGTATGAGCCAAGAGCCCGATTGGCCTTGCGCTCCTTGTACAATCACTCTTTTTCTCTCTCTTTTTCTCTCTCTCTCTATTTTCTCTCTCTCTCTCCCTCTCTCCCTCTCTCTCCCTCTCTCTCTTTCTCTCTCTCTCTCTCTCTCCCTCTCTGTCCTTTGATGAGCGCATGACACACCTTCTTATCTTGAATTTTGTCTTGCAGGCTGTGACTTACAGATTGCCCAGGGGAAGACCCGCCATGACTCATCCAAATAGTTGTTTTGAGTTAAAATTGAATGTGATATTTTGTTTGGAATTTCAATGGTGAATGAATGATTCTCCTTTTCTGACCACACATGAATGCTAATTGTTGTAATTGTGCGACATCAGGCGAATTGTTTTGTTCATGATTTCGTAAAGTTGATATAACATATTTTTATCCGGGGGTTTGCCTATGGTTGGGCCCCGGGGTGGGGTCCTGGGGGTGGTGGAGGTGGGTGTTGTGGCCCTCTTGGGTGTCTGAGCTGCATGATCAGTAGCTCCATGGCATTTGTTGTTCTTCAGGTGTGGCTCTGGGCTGGGCTCTCTTTTATGGTGCAGGTTGTCGTCCGACTTGACACCAGGTAGGATCAGGTGTTAATGCCCTACTACTAACGCGCCTTATCGGATGTTTTTTGATCTTATCGCCAATCTGGCTGGTCGTTGAGAATGTTGTGAAGTGGTGTTGTTGCGGTTTTTTGCACGGAAACGCCTACTCTGCATACCATTAGCGTTAGTTGCCCGTGTCATCTGTGGCGATGTTTTTTGCAGCTGCAATCGCGTGAGAACTGGTGATATCGGCTGTTTGCACCAGCTTGTGAATGGGGCGATAAATGTATCACCACTTTGGCTGAGATAAAGTGCCGATAACTTGACGATAAGTCCTTGAGAATATGCCCCTTTGAGAGAGAAAATAATGAGGAGAAAAAAATATATATCTTTCCTTGTTACGCCTCTCCTGGGCATGCGAAGAAGTTTTAACGCATTCCCAGGTCTACCACTTATGATAAATCTGTGAATGCAGCAAAATCCTTGGGTTTTGTATTGGAACACCCTCTTACCACCAATGGATGCCTCAATGGGGCAGAGCCATGCAGCCCAGTGATTTGTACTACGTTGCTTTACTCTGTATTCATCAAGCCACTGAGAGCTACGCAAGGTCCTGGAGTGGGTTGAAAAATCCCATCTTGAGGGTTGCGTCGCTTTTGCACCTCGTTTCGTGCTGCAAAAGTGATACAACCCTTTGATAAATATGACCCTAGGTCTGACCTAAAATGGCTAATCATGGTGATTTAATATATAAAGGCAAAGTTATGTTTAACTCTTTCAAAAGGAGCTTCCTTCATGGACTCAGTACATTTTCTTTCCATCATTCTGTACTTGCAAAAGTTCATTCGAACTAATTTCACAATGGATGCCGAATAAGGAACATCTTCTGAGGCTATTACCCTTCATAAAATTCTATCTGTTCTCGAACTGTAGTGATTCAATGTACCTGGGGAAAGGAAATGAAACAATCATGTTGTGTGAATGTCAAAATGCGAATTTCTCTATCAGCAGCAGAATTTGATAGCAAAATCTTTGCTCAAAGGAATTATTTCAGATTTGCCCTTCCAGCTACACCTAATGAATGGGATCATTATGGAAACAATTATCCAACTGGATAGTCTAAGCATTATCTGAGCTGTTCATCCAACCCTAATGTGGTCTCTTCATCGAGAGCTCTGTGCAGCTCTGAATTATCCTGTCAGGAACAGGAACGCTGACAGTTCAGCCACTAAAGAGGCGCATGTCCAAATCTGTTCCCAAGTAAATGATTCGAATGCAGATATATTGCAAAACTCGAAAGCATGTCCATTTCCCGAGATTTATCTGTATTTTTATGCCTGATTAGCATAGAGGCATTTCACTCCTGAATGGTAATTTTACTCAGATACAAAGCATGCATACATCACCATATTAATATCCAGCCTCCTTGCTTAAAGATAGTGTTGTAAAACTTATACCCCGTGATAAATCGTAGATTATATGACCCGATCCCCCTGAGGTTCAATGGCATTATACACCTAATACATCTCTAGGACGGCAACGTCAACACAAGAGAGACTTTCCGGCCATTGACGCTACCGTCGTGAACTCAATTGTCACTGAATTAACACAGACGAAGGCGCAGTTCCCTTTTCAGAAATTGTGTAGCGATGAAGTGTGTCTAACTTCCAGAAGTTAATGAACTACCAAACTGTAACCAGCCTCTTTTGCATGTTGTCTGCATCTCCACCAACCCCACCCCGGTGTCTATACCATCATGATGCTATATCATCTACTGATTATTGAAAATAAATGCTGCAGTCAGTTTTACTCTAGGCTTTGTCATTTCATAAAACCAGTGCACCTTAACATTCCTTAATGCAGTAAGGAATATTTGCTACATGGGTAGGAAGTCCTACGCAAAATGAGATGAAAGCAGCGAGAAATATGAATCTCTCATAAATTCTCAATCTAACATTTGGTCCTAAAAAATCTCCCATTATAAACCCAGGGCAAACTTCGAATTCCCAGGCCCAGATTCTGAACACTGTCATGCAATGCAGCGCAGCCTTCCAAGAGGTTGTGCTGCGTTGCCTGACAGGGAGAGAGCAGGAGAGCGCCATATTCACAGAGAAATGACAGTCTCCCCCCCACTCCCTAACGCCGATGCGGATTTCAGCAGCCCTGCACCAGGCAACACACCCTAGCGTTGTGAGCCTGAGTCTAGATTAGGTTTTGTACAGAAAGGGCACCATTCCTGTAAAAAAACGCTATCCTTAGAAATGACCAAAAGCATTTCCTACTTTGTGTGCTGCACATTTCTCCGTTTAACACATGCTTTTCAGCGGCGCTCATTTTTGCAGCTAAACCCTTTCCACTAATGTTAGTTAATTGGGTCTGGCATCAAAAAGCATGGGTGTTTGCTTGGGAACGCCCATACACCACCTTTTAACACCCTCTCAACACGAAGTAATGCAAAACTGCACTTTGCACTGCTTTGCGTTGCTTTTCCATTGAAACCAACACAAAATATTTATTTGCGTTGGTTTGTGACTCCCAAAGCGGAATTAGCGTTACAAAAGTGCAGCTGAGCTAACCCAACACTAAACCTTTCAGAATCTGGGCCCTAGTTTATGTACGAGAGAAAACACACATTTATACACAAAGGTTCAAGGTTCAAAATTATTTATTTCAATTAATTAAAACCATAATATTTGCACAGATCGAGAGATACAATAAAGTTTCAAATTCATTAAGTGTAGCAGATTCCTTTTGGCTTTAGATTGAGTTTAGAAACTTTTCCGTTAAAATGCCATTACTAAAAATATAAAAATGTTGTACTTGCATATTAGAGTATTCATTACATTCCGCTCCAATGTAAGAACTTTGTCACTTTGTGTAATACCCAATAATTTTTCTGTTTCGTCACATTTAAGTATTTATAGATTACATAGTCTTCACCAATCCTTTCCTGTCAATAATTGATCTGTTTTAAGATTTTTTTTTAAATAAAAGCAGCTATTATTTGCAGAGTCTCCCCTTTCATGCAAAAAAGGAAGGCATGTCAACAAGTTCTGATGTCATGTAAATTAAAAAGTTTTCAATAAAATCTTACGTTCAGTTAGTAATGTAGGGCAGATTGATATAAGATGTGTTAGGCTTTCCTCATATCTTTGACATGGTCTGCACTTGGTTTCCTGTGCTTTCGGTTGCCATTTGGGATATATTCCAGTGTTTGACATACACCAAATCGTAGGTGAAGTAACTTGATTTTATAAAATGATTTTAATAATGTTATTAAATACTTCTGTGGGCGAGGCTGTTTGTACGAGTCAATAGTTGTCCAGGCATGTCTTCTCTGACTAAGGGGCATATTATCAAGGACGGCGTTAAAAATTATCGACAGTTTAGCTACAGAAAACTGCCGCTAAAGCGGTGATAATGGGCTTGATAATATGCCCTTGAGAATTCCAATAGAAGTCCATGTTCTGGTGTCAACATGGGCTTCTATTGGAATTCTCCAGGGCATATTATCAAGTCCATTATCGCCGCTTTAGCGGCAGTTTTCTGCCGCTAAACGGCGATGATTTTAACGCCGTCCTTGATAATATGCCCCAAAATTCCTCTTTATTTTCATTCCATGGCAAACTCCTCATTTCTTCATTAATGGCTTTCTTAAAGGAGTTATGAGGTAGTACTAAATTCCATAGCTCCTTTTCTTTCAGGTCCTTTAATGCTTTCTCGAAAGCCAATGCCCAAGTGCGTATCTTCAGCTGAGTTTTATTTTGGATGTCTTCCCACAGCAGGGCCCGGAGTGTGGTTTCATCAAATGCCCTTAGTAAAAATGTATTTAATAAGGCAGCCTGTTCGACCCATTTTTTGGTTGGTCAGACCAAATTCTAATTGAATCCGTGCCAGTGACGCCCTCTGGAGAGGTGAAACAAGAGTAAAAAAAAACTTAATTTTTACAGAGTTAAAAAAGGTAAAAACCTTTCCAGGGAAAACAGCTGTACCGTGGCAAAGAGTTGGGATAAATGTGGCTTTTATTGCTGCTAGTAGTGTCTGGAAAGTTGGACTTTGTAATTTCCAGTATAGTTGTTGGAAAGCTGAAATGAAGGAGGCGGATTTTGCTTTCAAAGTATTCTGATGGAATTTATGTGTTAACCAATCCTGTAACCAAACGCCGAGATTTGTATACGATGAGCCTCAGAGAAGCGTCTTCCCACCTAATGACCAGCTCCCCTTTTTTATTGATTTTCCTGCCAAGAATCACACCTTGTGTTTTCGCGAAGTTGATATTCATTTCGTTTACGGTGCAATAAAGGTCTGAATGGTTTAATATTCTTTGCAGGCCAATTCCAGTTAGGTTTGGTAGAACTAAATCATCCGCATATTGTAATGAGGTCACTTTTGTGTTCGCCGGAGTTGGAGGATGTGAGTTGGCTGACTCTAAAATAGTGCTTAGATCCGACAGAAATAAATTAAGAAGAAATGGTGCCAAAACACAGCCTTTCTTCAGGCCTCTTTTTATTGAAATTTTATCTGTCAGCCCTTTTTTTTGTCCAAGTTGGAACTGGGTCCAGTTATAAATGTATAAGAGCTTGATTGCACGCAATAAATTTGCAGGGATGTTCAAATTAATCAGCTTCTTCCATAACAGATTTCGGTTGACATAACCAAAGGCTTGGAAAAATCCACAAAGCACATGTACAGAAGTTGTTTTTTTGATACACATTTATCCTTAACCATTGTGAGTGCTATCAAGTTATCTAATGTACTGGATTTTGATCTAAAACCTGTCTGGTTAAATGAGATTATATTTTTGCTTTCTGCCCATTTTTCTGGATCCAACAATATTAATGCTCAAATATTTTGGAATCTGTATCCATGAGGGCAATCAAGTGGTAGCTATTTGGGGAAGACAAAGGACATTTTTTATATATTGGCTGAACAAATGGAGCCACGCCATGTTCCAGGTATTGCCTCTGTCGCTAGGCAAAAGTTAAATAAGGAATAAAAGTGGCAACTCCAAAAATCTTGGTCGATTGTCGATTGATCGTGTCTGAACCCCTCACCTGTGACATCACGTGCTCCGAGCCGCAAGCTGCAGGGGGATAAGCTCTCGGCTCCTGGGAGGCTAGGGCAAAGTGATTCTCATGAACCCTGGTGCTTTTCTAGCCTCCCGGTGCCTTTTTGACCTCACTGGCCCCAGGCCGGCTCAGCAGACGGGGGAGAGGGAGCACAGAAAGCTAAAAACTGGTCAGACAGGAGAGAGAGGATTGGCATGATTCCCATGGCCCATGTGCCTTTCTGTGCCTTTCTGACCTCACTGGGGGAACACAGACGACCAGGAACAGTGAGAACAGTGGTGAGGCAAACAAATATAATCTCCTGTAGATGCCCCCGACCCACCTCAAGTTTGTATGCTGCAAGGGGCATTGCGTAAAAAAAAGAGGAGGAACCAGTTAGGCCGCGAGAGTGCAGTGGCTGTAGTCAGCCTCCGTGGAGTGTGTGCCCAGAGGAGCCTGAGGAAGCAGCTTGGTTAGAGGGAGTTGCGGCTTCCAGGAAACTTCTGGAAGGCCCGCTCGCATTGGTAAGATACTTGTATTTGGGGTTGAGTACTACTACAAGCAATGCCTTAGGTTATACACACATTTGAGTGATCAGCCAGTAACTTTGCTTAAATACTCCTGCAATCCACTACTGTCTTCCTTCACAGCACATGTAATATGACACAGTTTTCAAGGAAGCACCATGGGAGAATGCGAGAAAGTGACAAAAAGGATTAAAAAAGAGAGACAAATTGGGCCCAAAAAGTGGGCTAGGAACAGTACCTAACAATACTGTGTGGTGTTCTGGGGAGAGGAGGTCTGAGGATAAGTGCCAGTATATCCCTGCCACTGATCACGGCTGTGTTGAATTGAGGTAAGGCACCCAAACATATTGGTTTCTAATACCGCACTCAGAGAGAGGCAGACCTGCGGAAGCGGACCAGCTAGGACTGGGGGTGGCCTGTGAGGCTTGCCCCGTGTGCCACCCAAGTGGATTTCACCTACTTCACATTTTAACACAGATTGTACGAGTGCTTGTCTGACCTTACCATCGTCCTCATCTAGAATCAGGCATAACCAGGCAGAACCCTGATAATACCAATTGAGCAGCAGTGCTTTTCTAGTAGCTGGTAGTAGTAGCGGTAACAGTAGTGACAGAGGAAACTGGTGTGGGCCATGCTGCCACCTCATCCTGACCAATGCACATAAACGGAGGAAGCAATAAACAACCCGAATACAGGGGGAAAGTACTTGCCTTAGGAGGAGATGAATCCAAGAAACAAATAAGGCAAGTAAATACCAGGATTCTTAAGGCACACTTTCCATCAAATACTGATAACAAGTGCACCATATACAAAATAGCTACAGATGGCAAGGAATCGTCAAAACAAAGCTGCTCTCAACAGATTTCTTTAGAACCACAACTTCAGCGAAAAGACTGTATAATTGCTGAAGTACATTGTAATGAGGATTCCTCCCCAAGTTCGACGACTCTTTAGCTGACATTATTAGTCTAGGGTCATCAGAAGGCTTAAACTCATTCAAAATGGAGTCAGCAGACGTTTTGCATTCACGTAACAAGAGTCCGAAAGTAAACTCTGCATTGGAACCAGAAGTCATTTCGAGGAATAAACAAAAGGAAATAAGAAAACAAAATTGAAAACAAAACAAAAAATTTCAAAAAATCAAGGAAGTAACAGCAAATTTCTTCCCAATTTCTGAATATACTAAGACACCTGGAACCAATATAGAACAACAAAACGATCTATTCGTTCATCAAGACTCAAATGGAGGAGGCTGTGATTCCACCATTCTACAACATATCCATTGAAAAGAGATGACGGTCGATCATAATCCAAACAAAGAAAAATCAAAATCACATACTCTGACTACATATAAGGCTCAGAGTAAAATAAGAGAACTAAAAGAACTTGCACCGAGTTCTAAAAATTCACAGCAGAAAATAAACTCTCAGCATATATTTCGATACACCACCTCATCCCAGTTTGCTTGGGATACTAAAGTACAACCAAGTTCTATTAAATCATCATTGGAAAAACCACAAAAAAGAACTCTATTAAGTAATCGCCATGCTAGTTTAGTTCAGTCTTCCACAGACAGGGACGTACTAGTTAAAAAATGTAACACTTCAGGAAATAACCTTCCAGCTGCTACTGATTTAGTTAATATAAACACAAATCAAGATATATGTTGCGAAGGAAAAATAGGAAAACCTTATTTCAATCCCACTATAAATCACAGGGTAGAAATGACTTTTTCTAGTTCAAAAGTAAGTTTATTAAGAAAACAAGTGATACAGTACAGTATAAGATGGGGGGATAAAAGAACATAAGAGGGAAACATAAAAGTTAAAAATATCATGTAAATATATCAAAGTTGGAATGAAAAGGCACTAAAAATATCGATATATTAGTAAAATATTACATTGCAAATAACAACTATGTGGCAACGTAGCATTAACCAAAATATAACAACATATTATAAAATATTAATATCTAAGATATGGAATATCATGGAGGCTGAGAAACCTCTTGTTGATCAGGAGTTAAGAAAAAGAGCTTTTAGCACTGGAATCAATGAACAATGTAACAGGTGACCATAGACCAATAGAGCGATTCTTAGCTAGATGAATGGGATGAACACATGCTGTATCCAGTCTATGATGATAACACACTGCATACCACCAAGCTTGGAAAGATACATTCGTGAAGTCCTTCCAATGTTTAGTGATCTGTTGAAAGGCAACTGCCAGCAATACGTCTATAATCTTGGTGCTGGAAGTATGATCCTCCCAAATAGGGGATAAGCTATCCAAAAATAGATGTGTGATAGAAAAAGGGAAATTGGAATTGATGATAGAGTTAATTTGACCCTAAACAGATGTCCAGAAGCTATGTAAGTGAAGGCAAGTAAACAACAGGTGTTTTAAATCAGCTAATGGAGAGAAACAGGACCAACAAGTGTCTGGTACTGTGCCATGCCATTTGTGTAATACGACCGGGTGCAGCAAAAGCCTGTTATAGATAAAAAATAACGTTTGAGTAACATTTGCTGCTCTAGAAGTTTTCCTAATTTTAGACCATATTTTGTTCCACAGAGAAGAAGGCCAGTCAACTCCCAGATCCTCCTCCCAACACAGTTCAACTTTGGTCTTTGTTCTAACAAGCTGCGAGGATCGTATATGAGTATAGATATTTGATGCTATAGGGGATGAAAGAAGAAAGGCCAATAAATGGTTAACCTTGGGAGTTATCGGTTGTAATTGCATTTGAGTATAAGCAGTTAAAAGGACCTGTGAGATTAGGTTATATTTGGAATGGAAGGAAGGGGGTAAATGAAAAAGTTGACTAGCTTCAGAAAAAGACAAGGTCCCATTTTGAGAAAACAGTTGATGCGTCCAAATTAAACCTCTGTCTCTACAAGATTTCCAATAAAAAGGTTTCCCGCCAATTAAAATAGACGTGTTATGCCATAACGAGGAGTTAAGAAAGGAATCTCGATCAGTAGGCGATGGGGAAGGAGAAAAACCAAGAAGTTTGCAAGTATATTTGAGAATAGGAGTAGATAAAGATGGTGGTCTATGGGTAAAGGGGAGAAATTACTTAAAAGAGAAAGGGCAAAGAAAGGAATGTTTGAGTGCTACCCACAAAGGACAATCCAGTGAGGAATCAGAGAGCCTCTTGAAGCTTGGCGAAGTAGGAAAGATTTATGATAAGTGGGGAAATCAGGGTATTTAACTCCACTCTCCATTTTAGTTTTTGTTAAACACAACAGGAACATGCGAGGTGTTTTCTTGTTCCACAGAAAAGATGATAATATAGAGTTAATTTTTGAAAAACATTTTAAAGGCCGGGGGACAGGAATATTAGAGGTGGTGACTAAAACTAATGGAGCCAGCATCATCTTGATGGTATCTGGACGACCCCACCAAGAGAGATATAGCGGGTGCCATTTACTGGTTAGAGAGGACATTTTTTGTAATAATTTCTCCATACAGAGAGATAGCGTTGTCAAATTTAAAGGAGCAAAGTAAAGACCGAAATACTTAATGTGATGTGGGCTCCAAGTAAAGTTAGAAGAGCTAAAATCATCTTTGATGTATATTTAGTTAAAGGCAGTATTTCACATTTATCACGATTAAGCTTAAACCAGAGACAGTGGTAAAAAGCTCCCCTTCTTGTAAGAAGGCAGGAACAGAGGATTGAGGTTCAGAAAGAAATAATAAGATGTCATCAGCATACGCTGCTCACTTAAATTGGGCGTCTTTAGTTCAAAATCCCTTTATGTCAACATTCTGACGGATCCGGGATAAAAAGGTTAAAAGGCTAGATTGAAGAAGAACGCTGATAATGTGCAACTCTGACGTACCCCTCTTTTTATCTCAGAATAAGGAGATGAAGTACCATTTACAAAAACGGCTGCCCTTTGGTTAGAATATAGGATAGAAATCAAAGAAATAATCCTGGATCAAAAAACAAACCATTTCAATGTGTGGAAGAGGAACGACCAATTTACTTGATCAAACGCTTTCTGTGCATCCAATGCTAGTGTGGCTAATGAATGTGGTAAGTGTGGGGCTTTTGATATAATATCGAAGAATAATCGGGTATTGTCAAAGAGGAGACAGCCTTTAACAAAACCAGATTGTTCTGCGCCTAATGATTGGGGGAGGAATGATTCAAGACAAGCAGCCAGGGCTTTGGAAAAAATGTTATAATCAATTTTTACAAGATAAATGTGTCTATACTTCTTGCAATATTTCAAATCTTTCCCATCTTTGGGTATTAGACATATTAGAGCTTCTGAAAAGGAACCTGAGATTGAGTAGCTTGGGAAGAAGAATAGGAGCAAAGTGAGTAACAAATTCAACTGTAAATCCAGCCGGTCCCGGGGCTTTGTCTTTCTTAAGTGATTGTAAAGCGCAGAGAAGTTCTTGTTGTGATAAATTAGTTTCTAAGGGGGTAAAATCTATTTGAGTGTTAAAAGATATATGGATATCTGAGAAAAATTGTGTTATATCGGAATCTGAGGGTGTAGTCTCAGGAGAGTATAATGATTTGTAGAAAAGAAGAACTTCATTTAATATTTCTGGATCTTTGGTTTGTAGTGTGTCGTGTTCATCAAAAATAGCATCAATATCAAACTTGTTATGTTTGGTTTTTCAGTAATTCGCCAGGAGTTTGCCATCCTTATTCGGACCGCCATAGAACTTTGCGCTTGACTTCAACAAATATAATGAGGCATGGTCGTTGATTACTTATTAAATTTAAATTTTGCATTAATAAGTTGTGAGAGACAGTTCTTGAATTTTGAGGAGTAATAGGAGTGTTCTAGCCTCTTTATCTAAGCCAAAAGGTCACTGGGAACCTTATGAGCATTTTTACGTGTTCTGAAAACAAAACCAATGATGAAGTCTCTAGCGGCAGCTTAAATGCATCCCAAACAACAGAAAAATGAAGATTATCAGTTTGGTTAAAGGAAAAATATTCATTAAAAAAGGAAACAAAAGAGGAGTGAAAATTTTGATCAAGAAGAAGTGAGTTAATAAATCTCCATCTTCTAGGTAAAGTTAGATTTTAAAACTGTATCCAATTGAATGGAAATAGGGGCATGGTCTGATATCAGAATTGAGCCAATATCAGCACTTCTTAAAGATTGGGATATAGTGTGTGAAACAAAAAAATAATCCAATCTTGATTGAGTTTGGTGGGCTGAGGAGAAAAATGTGAATTCTCTAGTGGTGGGGTTACACATTCTCCAGGCATCAATGAGTTTATATTGGTGAATGGTTTGAATGAATAGTTTATGTGCTTTATGAGGTTTAAAAGAAACCAATGAACTTCGATCTGTGAAGGGATCCATCACTTGGTTGCAATCACCAGCGAGGATCTCCATTAGTGGGTGCTTAAACATTAAACAAAGATAACGGAACACCTCCCACTTGTATTTTAGTATATACCCATCTACCTTCCTCATCAGACTGTTGAGAAAGCAGATATATATTTAACGATTTGTGATAAAGACTAATAACTCCATTGCGTTTACCATCACCTGGAGAAAAAAAGACATTCCCGACCCATCCCTTCTTCAACTTTAAAGATTATATAGCATTAAATGGAATAACTGCAAACAAACAATATCTGTTCCTAACTTGGATAAATGCGTTAATACACGTTGTCGTTTGATGGGAGAGTTCAGACCTCTGACATTCCATGATATGATTTTCAAGGACATAAAAATAACAATAAAATGTCAAGGAAAGGAAGGCCTACAAAGACCCTCAAAGAGCAAAAAGTAAGATTAGAAACATTCCAACTACAAGAGCATAAAATATAAAGATGAAGACAAATTTAGAACAATAGATAGAGAAGTGAGCTAGAGAAAAGAAACCAAGAAAAATAGGAAGTGAGAAACTTAGGTAGAAACGACAAGAAGAAAAAAGGAGAGGAAGAGAAAAAAGAAGAGGAAAGAAGATTGTGAAAATAGGAAAGACAATAGAGAAGGATAACTAAGGAAAGTAGATATTCATGTCAGGATAAAATAATAAACCTGAAAAGGAAGGAGAAGAAAGAAAGAAGTAGACGAAGAAGATGTAATACAAGAATAGAAAACGTGAAGAAAAGAAAAAGGAGAGAAAAAGAAAAATGACTGTGAAATAGAAAAAACATACCTAATTCAAAAGACATCACAAACGAGTGGGGGTAGGTGGAGCCACGAGGAATGAATGGCCCTTCCAGACTCAACGAAATGAGGACGAGAACAAACCATAGCAAATCAAATAAGGTGAGAGTACATAATGATTGCATACATCCAGGGACCTGTAGGGAAGAAGAGGAAAAGAAAGGACAATAATATTTATCATACAGGAAAATGGAACAGGCATAATATAGACACAATACCATAAAAAGAACCAGCGGAACAAAATGCTTAGAACAGACAAACATTCTAAATAGAAGTATTAGACCTTAATATTTAGAAACAATGACACCAAGGAGAGAAGTCAATATATTAAACATGAGAAACAATTAAATAGCTTGGGAAGATGAAGCTCCAGAAACGTCCATAGAGTCAGTTTTGCTAAAGTTGATTAAACTCTGCAGTTTGACAGGATCTTCATAGGTTGTTGTTTTGTTGTTATAGGTAACCTTGAAAAGGCAGGGGTGGAAGAGGCCATATCTAGCACCCATAGCAAGTAGAGCAGGTCTCATATTAAAAAATTATTTGCGCATGTTAGCTGTAGACCTAGCATAATCTTGAGCAAAAAATAGTGTAGAACTGGCCGAAGTAATACGTTGGATAGACATGGCTGCCGAAAGTACCTTGAGTAGATCCGTATACTCGAGAAAGTACATGATGACCCCTCTCGGTCTTTGAGAAGAGGAGGTGTCTGCATGCTGATGACGAAGTCTGTGGGCTCGTTGAATATTGAGTGAAGTTTCTTCAGGCAAATGTAGTAATTTAGGAAGAAAAGATTTGAAGAAAGATAAAGAGTCAGGAGCCTCTGAGCCTTCCGGTAAACCATAAATGCGAAGGTTATTTCTTCTATTTCTGTATTCTGAATCTTCAACCTGTTGCTGCAACGATGCTATCTGAGACTGAAGAGTATTAACTTTCTCATGTGTGTGAGAGAAGGAGGAGACACTCTGCTCCACTGTAGTAAGACGCTCATTCATCTGAGACCAATTCTCCGTTAAGAACTGCAGCTTGGTGGAAGTATCCTCCATGAAGGGACGAAGTGCTCTTATCTCTTCCAGCAGCACTTCCAAGGAGACAGGCGAAGAAGCATTCAATGGAGAAGGTGGATCTTTCTTGAGTCTGTTGGTGGTGACCTTACCAGTTCTGGAAGCACTTGCGTTCAAAGAAGGGGAGGCTTTAGAAGCGGAAGTAAGCGAGTTTTCCATCTTAGAAAATTCTGAGAATTTCTAGAATTTTGAATAAACATATGCGTGATACGTGGCGCAGAGGATCCCAGCTTGTTCAATCTTCCCATACAAAAGACACAGAGATGATACGTTGAGACCTATGGATATTGTGATCTAATGAAAACAAAACTACATACTGTGAAAAGATATGAATGAGTGAATTATGACAAAATTCAGCACAGACAGTCTTTTTTTATCGATGTAGAGTGACTAAGACGATCTGCCATCCGTGAAAGCCTTGACAGATATAACTTTTGCTCTCACAAGATACAAGAAGCCTGTATGAGGTCTAGAAACACATCAGCTGTATATATTCACATCAGACAATCACCAGAGCCAAAGCATCTTTCTAATAGGCGCATCGACAAAGGCAGAGTAAAAAGAGCAATGTTCAACAAAGATGTATCACAAAGAATATCCTGTTCAGATCCAAAGGAATTTAATTGTTGGTGCTGTGCCATAAACTGACATCCAAAATGTAATTTGTCAGGAGCAAAGCCGGAAAGAACAATAAATAACCATAAGCAAACCCTCAAAGGCAAATGACGGTTCACAAAAGGCAACGTAGGTGATATAACTGCATATTCCCAAGGGCCCAATATGCCAGAAGAGAGGGGTGCCAAACTCACAAGCGCACTGTTATTTATTCATTTTCCTCACCGGAGTGCCTCTTCAGAAAGCAGGACGTTGCAACTAAAATGGCGGCCGTGCTCCGTGCCTCAGAAATGCAGAGCGCGGCTCATCAAATATCTGAAGAAGCGGGCAGTGAAAGCTTACAAAATAGATGCGGTGCAGATCAGGGCATCCTCCGACGTTGGAAACAGCTCGCCAAAGGCAAAAAGTGAGCCGCATAGTGTGGAAATCCCGGCCCGCTTCGCGGAGCGTTACTCGAACACCGCCATCCACATCGGGCGCCAAGCCACGCCCCTCTAGAAATTACTTTTTAAATAGATCTAACATTTTGAAACTACTACCGGCACAGAAACAGTCTCAAATAACTAGGATGCGGGAAGCTAACTTGCATATATGCGGGTTGTCCGGTATGGTCTATTTTAACTATGTAATTTCTGACATAACATGAGATTACTCAGGTACAAAGATTTCCTCATTACGCAAGGACCTATTAATAGTATACATAATAGAAACAAATAAATATATCCATAAAAAAGTACGATAAGCAGCTGGAAAAAACCAGTCAATTCAAATTAAATGAAGAGACTAAAAGAATATTTATAAGGAATTTTTTTATATATTAAAAAGGATATCCAAGCAATCTCCGACGTCGATGGCCAACCATCACATTGGTATTTAGGGATTAGTGTTATTAATTAGTTTTTTTGTTTCAGGGTCTTCACGTTTTATTACTATTGGGCCATACTTATATTGTTTTTGTTCTTCAACTTGGGGCGTATTAGACAAGTTCGGATTCTCTGCATCTACGCACGTGATGGGCTTTCGAATTACTGTGGGTACTTATACGTGTAGGTAAAAGGATCTACTACAGATATATTCTTTTCACTTCTAGATGTGATTTTGAGGCAATTATCCTCTAAACTCACGAGACACCACGGGGGAATCCCAGCGCATATATCAATAATGGATTTGAAAAAGATCGTTTATACAAATTATCACAGAAAAATACCAGCGTGATTGCCATTTATGTTTAGTTTTTGTTTTGGTTATTATAAAGAAATTTGGTTTTTGTTGTACAGACTACTGAGGAAGATTACGAGCCACGATAGATTGTGGATTCAATATAATTTGCTTGTCATTAGTCGCCACAACAATAGATCTTACTGGATCATTATTTGCTTGCTGTATGTAACCTATACCAATTATTGGTATGCAGGCTATAATGTGATATTATGTGATATAAAACTCCTCTTTTCAAAATGTAGAAAGGACCAGATCGGTTATGTAATGTTCATGTAATGTCCATGTACTGTGGATTTACTGATAAACTTTATGAAAAGTCAAGTATGACTCTAATTTGCCTGAGAAGTATGTCACTAATACCAATAGATTGTTATATGTAGGGAGTTATGAATATAAACAGATCTCTGTAACAATTAGTTAATGGAAACACAAGATGAGAGATGTTCTTTTTGTTTTGTGCCATGTCTATCTTGCTTAGTTTGATTGGAGTATTTTTGAATTTGATGTTATACAACATAAACTAAGATACATGTTTAATTGTTTTTACAGCCCTGAGGAAGTCCATGTGGGACGAAACATGTTGGCTGGGCTGATGTATGCATTCATGAACTTTATTGGCGAATAAAAGAAATATGTGAATACAATATCTTTTAAGACTCCCTTCGCTATACTTTTTGGGAATTCTATGGAATGAAAGATATTTACTGTACTTGACTTATGAATTGTTCAGATTTTGAAGCTTCCTGACATCATTTTTTGTTCATTGATAGAGTATCAGATAGTTTGAGAATGACTATACTGGAGCTGCCGACTCTTGCCCACACTACTGTTCGTTTTGACATTATCTTACCAAAAAGTGATTTGGAAAGCAAAAAGGGCCAAAACTGACGAGATTGGATTGACATAGTACAAGCTTGTAAGAACAATGCAAAATGTTGTTGGACATTAATAAATCGATTAGATAGAAATAAAATGGGGGCAGTCTGTAACAACGTAACAGAAAAATCATGGAAGACTCACATAAGTACCCTAAATATGGCGCACAAGAAGCGCATGAACCTAAGGCTTCAAGAGTTTTACATGAAACACCTATCTCCTTCACCCAAAATGAAATTGCAAAAAGAATTGGGAAAAGTAGTGGGAATGGTGCGCCTGGCCCAAACGGCCTTCCCGGGGCCATATATAAAGAAGACTGAGATTTTTGGAGTACCACTTTTATTCCTTATTTAACTTCATCCTAGCGTCAGAGGCAATTCCTGAAACACATTTATACACACTTTATGAGAGGGTCAGAGCAGTCCCGACTACCAGTTATTTTCTGTCCCCAAAATTACTGTTATCAGGAGTCTTGGTAAATCCAGTAGTATTGAAATAACAAAGAATACCACTTTTTGGGGAATGTCATCAAGAAACTGTTATTTTCGCATCAATTCTCATATGTTTTCTTTTGGGGTTTCATAAACATTTTGGGTGCTTTTAGCACACAGTTTATAATTTCATTTGTCTTGGCAACTCCAGTGCTGTAATGTAAAATGATGGGGCCTCCCTGTAGAATGTGAAGGGGACCCCTGTGTCTACCATATCTTAAAGATATTAATTGGTTTTTGGGTAGACGAGGCGCACCTGAAAGATCTGGGGGCATCTGACGGTTTGGGCCCTTCTGGCCCCCTGCACAGCATGGGCTTAAGGGCTTATGTTGCACCTCCTGGGTTACTACTATTGTCGGGCCCATCCTAATTTAGTCACTCATATTGAGAACATTACTGTGGTATCACTTATGTTGAGGACCAAAAATCATAAGGGCCCAGTAATAGTGTGTAAGAAATTGGGGTTCCAGTTGGGGAGTGTGTGTACCCACCTCAAATATTAACTACAGCAGTTGTCGGGTCAACTCTTAAGGTGACTCAGTTAATCTGGGCTCAACTACCTGTAGCTGTGGCACAGAGTAGACAGTCTTAACTTAGAGGCAGTGAGAAATATATTTACCAAAATGGTAATAACGTCAAAACACAAACATAACACAAGAAAAATGTAATAAGTAAAATTGCACTAAGACAACAAAATCCTATAATGGAAACCAAAATTATGAATGACTAATGCCAAAGCTCATTAAGCGCCAACTACAGTCATCTGGTTGCGCTAGACTGGTACCTTGGCAGAAGTTAATGCCTATTGCTTGACCTTGCCCTTTTTGCAGGGTCATCCCTGAACTTTTTGCCTTCCTCCTGATATTTGTTCTTACATGGTGTTGGTGGTTTTAGGACTCAGGGCACTTTATCACTGCAGTCCAATGTAAAGTACATGTGCTCTCTTTGGTAAAACGTGGTGAGATTGGTCTACACCTGTTTGGCTAATTTAATTTACCTGTAAGTCCCTTTTAAAGCAGTATCCCAGATACCCAGGGCCGGTAAATTAAATGTTACTAGTGGGCTTACAGAACTGGTTGCGCCACACACCAAAGTAGCCTTTCAAACCATTCTCAGGCCTCTGCCAATGCAGGGCCTGCATGCACAGTTACTGCCGCTGTGACATGGCACATAAAATGGGTGCCACGCCTGTGACTCCCCTTTTACTACATATCAGTCACCCCTAAGGTAGGTCCTAGCTAGCCCTATTGGCAGGATGCATTGTAGGTAAAAGGTAGGACATGTATAGCATGTCCTAGTAGTGACAAGCAGCCATTTTGTTGTCTCTCTACTGTGAGGCTGCCCTCTCATGGCAATGCATTGAGGATTCCCTGATATGTGCTTCAGTGGTAATCCCTGACCTGAGAGGAGTAAAGTGGTCAAGTTGGGGATGTTTGGAATAGTGGTAATAAATGCGTGCAATGGTGTTTGCAGATTTATCATCACTATTTTAGAAATGCCACTTTTAAAAGTGGGCACTTCTATGTGCTATGTGTCTTTGTGCCTACCTGATGTGTATTCTATGTCTGGCTCTGGAGTGAGTCAGCGCTATGCTGAATAGGCCCATCTGCATTTGGAGTGGTGGGAGTAGTAGCACCTGGGACTGAATGGGACTGTGCCTGCCTTCCATAATGCTGGCTCCACCCCCCTGTGGTGTGTCTGGGGCCAGAGCCCACACTGACAAAGGGGGTGGTGGTGCACCTTTAGAGAAAGGTGTGAGTGCACCCAGGACTGGTTTGGACCGGGATCATAGCCCTGTGGCAGGGGAAGCACAAAGACACTAAGGGGTATAAGTATTAGGGCCGTGACCCCATGAAAATGGGCTGCTGTGTGCTGACATGGAACTGATGGCTGGAAGGCTGCTGGACCACCAAGAGGAACTGCCACGGGACTGGACTACTACCCTGCCTGGATGAACCCCTGTGCTGGCCTACCTGGGGACAACTTGCTGGTGTGCGCCTATGAACCCCAATGACCTGGTGGCTTGCCCTGTACCTGAAGCTCATTGTGGGCACTTTGGATTGTGCACTTTCCTGCTGATGGTGAGCTTGGAGAGGAGCACAAGGAGAGCAAAGGCATAAAGTCTTGGAGCAGCTCGTGCCTTGGGAGTGCCGCTGAGGTGCAAATACTTGCCAGCAGAGGGAGGAACTGTGACAGAGAAGTGCCCCCCAACCTCCAGCGAGTGTGCCCGCTTGGGGCGAGAAGCCTGCAGAGATTAATCCCCTAAGGCTCCTGGCCCTGCCAGAGAGAGCACGCCAGGGGGTGGACCGGGACCTCAGCCCGACGGAGACTTCGCTCTGTGTTCTCGATCCGTCAGGACATCAGGCAGCTGAAGTCAGCCTGAGCCTGACCGTGGGTGGAGCCAGAAGTCAGGCGGAGGTGTAGCCTGTTGGCAGACGGGGCTTCCGTGTTGTCGATAAGAGTCCTGCGTGCTGCCTCAGCCTTTCGCTTTCACTGTGGAGCCATTGGTGCGGTCAAGATGGAGCTGCCCAGGCTCCGTGTGCCTCCTGGGAGACTCGCTCTGTGTGCTGAGTCTATCGAGGACCCAGAGCCCGAGTAGTGCGAGAGTAGCCCGGTGGGGGCCCTTCATGAGAGCCAGAGGCGAGGCCTCCTGCACATACTTATCCTGCAGAGTCCGGGCACCCTGGAGGGCTCCAGACTCTACATCGTGAGACTTCGAGCCCGTGTACGAGGTATGCAGTTATCACAGCTGCACCGCCGGATCGCGGGCAGCTGCAACGAGGGGGCATTCTAATTAGTTGGCAGATCTCTTTGGAGGCATTGTTTCAACTGTAGCGGCCACTAAGGGGCTAGTGGAAGCCCCATGTCAGAGGGACACACACAGTGGGGAGAGCCCTCACTTTGGGAGACAAGAGCGTTGCGGGGACTCCCAGGACGGGCCCCCGATGTTGGGGTCAGACAGTCTGAGGCTCGCCCCAATGTTAAGAGGGGCCTAATGTTATATTGTGCTTTTAGTGCCCTACGTGTGCTGTGATGACAAAGACCCTATTGGCCTAGACATTTATGATTTACCTAATATCCTGCATGTGATTCAGAGCCTGCAGTTATGCCCTGCTCCTTATGTGTAGGTGGGGTTTGGTCTAATGGCAGGAATGGCAGGAAGGGGCACCTGGGTGTGCAGCAATGTTGTCTGTGCATAATAGGCTTATGCTGTTGTGGTGTACTGGTGCTAATACCATGATGTATGCCTAATGTTCTTGGGCTAGGAGTACTATGACCAGCGTTTACTGTGATACTCTTGTCCCGGATGTTTATGCCTGACAGGTGGTGCAAAGAGCACCTTTACCAGTTGTTACTGGTTGTTTTACTACTTGCATGCTCTAATGGTGATGACAGTGGCCAGATTGGCCCTATAATGTATATAATCCCCTGTAAAGTATAACCTAGTGCCAGGTGGCAGAGGGTATACTTGTGATTATTTTTTAATGTGTTTATGATAATACAATAGCTATTTATTTATATAACCTTGTGTGTAGTTTCTTTTGTGGTGTGCCTAGTGTGTTGCTGCTGTGTGAGTGTGTTGCGCAAATACTTAACACATTGCCTCTGGGATAAGCTTGACTGCTCGTGCCAAGCTACCAAGGGGGTGAGCAGGGGTTATCCTCAGCGTGTAACTTCCTTGCCCTGACTAGAGTGGTGGTTTCTGTCTAGCTTAGACGCATGATGTAGCCAACCAGAAATCCCATTTCTAACACCTACCAAGATAGTGCTTAGGTTGGACACAGAAAAAAAGTCTCAACTCAGCTCAACATTATCGGATAGCAGCGGAATGAGGTTTTGGTAAAACCATTGACCTTTGATAGGAAAGCTCTGTGTGGTAAAAATCTGAATTTTACTCCAATGGAAGGTCCCTCGCCAGCTAGATACTTTTGGTGCCTTCAACGGTGGAGATGTCAACCTTCGGACTTTCTTACTTTTTTGGAGCTCGGATTCTTACAGTGGCAGATCAGTAAAAAGAGATCTACAAGGCTAAATTGAATTTACTGCTGTAGAAAAGCTCTATTGGGAGTAACCTGATTCTTTAGCCTCTTGTTTGTTGGATTGGCTTGGCAGGTTGGTCCTGGTCCTCTGGTGGTCTATGGAGCCAAATAGTCCCAGGTTTCCTGAAATGTTAGGAGGAGTACACTTTGCCATCAGCCAAGGTTCCAGGGCTTTGTGTAAGTTGAGACTCACTCCAGCAGAGGTTAGCCGCACGGTCCTGGGTAGATCCAGTAGGAACTGGTCTGCTGGGCAGTTGTAGGAAAGTCCTATTTTAATTTGTTGTGTCCTAGTTTTGTGAATAGGAGATCAGACTTATGAAACTTGGAGTCCTCTTCTTTATTTTGGATACAAAAGGACGAGCAGGGCTATCTCCAAGGCACATCTCTGGTCACCAACAGAAGGTTCAGTCCTCTTGCGTTCTTTCACTGGATTAAAAAGTGTTCTAAGGAGAGTACTGGGGATGTTAAATGTATTATTTGCACTATGCTGTGGGTGGGTGACAATTTCCGTTCCGCTCGCGGAAATTGCGAAAATTTATCATTTTCGCGCAACGCGAAAATGTCGAAACTTCCGCGATCCGCGAGGGAACGGAAATTGTCGCGTAGGCAGGTGTTCTTTCTCCCCATATGCTGTCATCCTTGATGGAGCTCTGGGCATCCATGAGTTTCTCGAGCGCAATTCCAGTGTAGATCCTGAATCCTGACACCAGGAGGTTCTGTCTCCTCATCTGCTGCTCTGATCATCTCTGGCCCTTTATAAACAAGAGGCATGTGAACCGCATTGAAGCCCCTCCCGTTTGTCCCCACAACCCCACCCCAGCGGTGTGCATCATCTTTCCCCTGTTCCCTCCCTTTCCCCCACTGTAATGGACAGCTTACTCGACTGTCATTCAAGGGCAATTTGCTGAAAAGCGTGAAGAAGTTGAAGGTGTCACACGTGACCTGAGCTCTCTTGACAGCCACGTTCAGGTTTATTTTAATTTTTCTTAAGTAATTTCCCAATGTATAACAATAAATTGATACTAATCTAACAACACACAATGAATTATTTATCGGCGCTTCGATA
The DNA here is from genome assembly GCF_964204655.1 of Triturus cristatus. Lineage (NCBI taxonomy): Eukaryota > Metazoa > Chordata > Amphibia > Caudata > Salamandridae > Triturus > Triturus cristatus. Next base: position 151,028,810 of record NC_140583.1, read on the forward strand.
ATCAGTGCTCTTGGAATGTGATCCGCGCATAACCCGCATGTAATCAGCATATTTATAGCGCACACCACAATCTGAATTATTTATTGGAGCTTAAATTACCAGTGCTCTTATAACCCGAATCTTTGTTACAAACTAAGAAGAATGAAAGGCTGCGTCAGCCCTGGTGGGAATCAAGCCTGTGATTTACGCCGCACACCCACGCACGGGCGCTCGCTCTTCTTTGCTGCACGGGCTCAGCCCGCTGAGCTAACGTCGCTTTGACGCCTGGGCACCCCCCACACCGGCCTCACAAGGTCACGACCCGTTATCTAGAGGTAAGGTCGGGTGCGACCCGGGGCCGGTGTCTGCGGCAGTACCGAGGACTGACATTGACAGACACCAATTACTTCCGAGGAGCTCCCATCATGCACCGCTACAGATCCAGCCCTGTATTATGCATAATTGATTGATTGCGATAATAATGCAGCAGGAATGTTGTGGGTTCTAAGTTTGGGAGTTATGAGCGTGTAATTACATGCTTATTTTTTATTATTGTGGACTACAAGGGGCATCGAGGGACCCCGGCACCCGTCGGCGCGGTGGCAACGTTACAGACACACATGGTCGCTGTAGACAACTCTTCTGGCCCTTTACGCAGCTGTAGTGTAGGACAAGCACTATACATTTACCCAACAAGGTAGCACTTACTGATTAGCCAGTAGAAAGTACTCCAGTTGAGTAGAGGTATTGCACAAAACGGTGGCATCTTCTTGGGTAAATATGCACGGCAGGATTCATTCTGGTATGATGCTCCTGTCACAAAAATGAAACCCCAACAGGAAGCACTTGTATTTGACCTTCAACTCGGGCACCTGCTTTATTTATTTATATCTGTAAGTCTTACAGATATGAATAAAGCAGGTGCCCGAGTTGAAGGTCAAATTCAGTAACGCATTAATTCAGCACACAAAAATCTCTGCGATCACGCGAAATTTCGCGTGATCACGGAGATTTTTTGCTGTTTCGCGATATTTTGCGAAAGGCACTTTTGCAAATTCCGCCCACCCTTAGTTTGGACCAACTCCTGGCTCTTCTCTTACCAAGGGGGTAGAAGTTCCTAGAGGCAACCCTACCCACCTTTTTAGAATTTCCTGTGTGTGCTACTGCAAACAATCCCACAGTGCCCTTCTCTACCTAAAACCAAGTTAATGTAACCCTTCACCCATCGTACAGAGACGGTGTGCCCACCCAAGAGGTGTGGTCATGAAAATGAACAACTCCTCTTCTGTGGTTACCATTTCTGGGGCAGCCCCTCTCCCAAAGAGATTTGGTCATGCCCAAGTGGCAGCTAACATTTCCCTGGGCCTCATTGAAGTTATACACATTTCAAAGCACAGCCCAAATGGATATTCTGTCAGTGCGACAGCCACACCTCTCCATATCCAAGGCCTTACTCCTGTTCTGGGAGCAGTTTTCACACCCTCAAGGGGTTATTAGGGTATCATGTAATAGTAGAAGCTCATGCAAATGGGCCTCCTGATGTACTAGGCAGGGAAAAGGTAACTTTCTAAAAGTACCTTTCCAAAATATTTATTACAAACCTGACGTCATCAGTGACTTGGGCTTGTAATAAATATTTCAAAAAGTCCACAAATGAATTTTATATATAACATTGTAATAATAATATTGTATTTCCATCCTTTTCCTCTGGAACAGCCAACCCTGCTACAGTGAATATAGCCTTTGGGGCCTTTTCACTGTAAGGACATGTTTAACTGTTGGGACATGTTTAACAGAAAACCTTTGAATGTCCTACTTTAAAAACCATTTGATTTGCATTGAAATGTAAATTCCAACACAACACATTGGGCGGGGTTTACGTCACTTTTGTGGCACAAACCCTGCGCAGTTTGGGCTAACATATTTATAATGGTATTTTATTTTTTTAGGATGATTTGTGTTCTTACAAACCCTGGGCAAAGCACTACCCTACGCTCGCGTAGTTTGCGAAGTTTGCGCTACTTCGCGAATTGCACGTAGCACAGTGCAAACACACGTAGCGTAGCGTAGTGCAGCGGTCATTTTGTGCTTGCTCGTGGTCCTCAACGTCAAGTTGGCGACCGCGAGCAAGCAAAATGACATCCCGGCGAGACTTTTTCCCTGTTCGCGATCAGCAACATCAAGTTGCCGATTGCGAGCGTGGAAAATAAACCTCCCGGCGAGATTCTCAACACGGGGAGGTCAGGTTTCTCATTGCTCACGATGAGAAACTACCAGTCCGCGTTGAGAAAGCTGCCGCTTGAGTAAAAATCTACGAGCGGCAGAAAACTACAGCTCACACTGTGCAAGATGTTGTTTCCAATGATTGCACAGTGCCGGATGCTTGTCCGCACTGTGCAGTCATTGAAAACGGCATCTTGCACAGTGCGAACAGGGTACTATGCAGTTCGCGAAGTGTTACGCATAGCTCGCGTAGTACGAAGTGCACTTTGCGTAGCTAGGCATAGCGCTACTTCGCGAACTACGCCCAGGTTTAGTTCTTACTGCAATTTAATGCAAGTTTACCAAATGGCAAATGTTGTACAAATGTGGCTGTACTAAGTAAAATCAGGCATTGAGGAACTTATTGAAAAGGGTCTCCTGACATATGAGAGGAAAATGGTTTGTGCCTGGCAATGAGCATGCTAGATTTCTGTAGACATGTTCCAGGTTTTCAAGAAGGGCTAAAGCCTCTCTTGTGGCTATTGTTTATTTATGATTCTTGCAGAGTGCTAAATCATCATCTTAAAAATGTACAGACACCTACATTTTCAGAGGTGACTGAAAATATAGCTGTGCCAATTCGCCACATTGCATATTACTGTTTTTATCTAAATACGACGACAATTTTCACATGCTCTGCAGTATCCCATACTTATGTGCAGAGATGTTCACAGCACCATGTTTGAATCATGGATTTGAACTTCATGCACCTCATCCAACACCTTCCATATCAGCCAGACTACAAACAAAATTCTACTCAACCATGTAGTACAAAAGGGTGCTCATTCTCACAATGCAAATCATAATACATTGATGCTTTGTGCAGGATATTAGACACTATGTAAGTACAAGAGAGACAAACAGCCACATCAATGTTCCTCTTTTATAGCTATCACGGGTGGTGCATTGTGGTTGAGGTCATTTTAGTGGCAACATCAGTACGGGCATCTGGCTCTGACTGACATCAGCTGCCCCTTTACCTTGTGAGGATTGTGGAGGTTAGGCAAGTGCAGCATGAGCATTATGGAGTGCCTCCCTGTTCTGTGATCTTAAATGTGATTTTAGTCAGTGGTGTGTATTTTTGCAGAAACTGGTGCAAAGCCACCAGGGCCAAGCCATGAGACATGGCCAGTCTGTTCTGCCGTGGCTGCAGTTTAATTAATAGGCTTTTATTAAGATGTTTTTGAGTATCTACCTAAGTTTAGCTCTGGGTGGTCTCCTCCCCTGGAAGGGGTTGGGGAAATGTCATTGTTACAGAGAGCGAAACAGGTTCCAAGCAGGTACTGAAAACCCCGAAATGAAGAATACACTGGGGCAAGGGTCACATATTGTGTTCACTAGTTTTTTGCACCAGGCTTGTCAAGAGGTAAAAAAGTGGACAAAGACTGATTGGAAGGTGATAAGTGCGGTGAGAAGGCAGCAGAAATGAAGAAAAACAGAAGGGTGTAAGTAATATTAAAGAGATGCTGGAAAGAAGTTAGGAGGCAGAGGGCATCTATGCAGGTAAAATATTATTAGACCTGACATCCTTAGGGTGGGCTTCCACCAGACGTTTTGCCTTTACCTGCTGTTTTTTCTGATTCATTTTGTTGGTATTAGGACTCTGAGCAATTTATGACTGCTAACTTAGTGCTATAGTGCATGTGCTCCACTCCTAAATATGATGAGGTTGGTGTATACCCGATTCGCGTACGTGTCTGACTTGTAAGTCCCTTGTAAAGTGGTGTACCATATACCCAGGGCCTGTACTTAAATGCTACTAGTGGACTGCAGCACTGATTGTGCCAACCCCAGAGTATGAAAGGCTGTACCTGTGCCAGGCCTCTCATTGCAGTGCCTGTGTGTGCAGTTATATCTACTTCGACTTGGCATATAGAATTACTTGCCAAGCCCTAAAGTCACCTTTTATTACATATGTCCCCCCGAACATAGGTCCTAATTAACTCTAACAGCAGGGTGCTATGTAAGAAAAGGATAGGTAAAGTACCTTTATGTATTATATTTTAGCCTAATTCAATTTTCACTACTGGGAGGCCTACTCCTCTCATAGGCTAGCATAGGGAATTCCCAATTACACTTTTAAGCTGTAATTCCTGATCAGAGAGGACCCACTTTTTCATGTTTCCTATATTTGGAATGGTAATGATAAATCCTCCTTACTGGTGAAATTGGGTATAACATTAGTGTTTTAGAAATGGCACTTTTAGTAAGCAGACATTTCTCTGCACTTACTGTTCTGTGTGTCTGACAGCCTGTCTCCAATACACATCTGGGGTGGGTGACAGCTACACTTTGTGCATTCCCTCTAGATAGCTACAACATAGGAAGGATAGGTGTGTCTGAGTTCCCATCTACATACATCTGCATTCTGAAGGCCTCGCCTGGGCAGGATGGAAGGGAGGGGCTAACACCTGACTTGAATAGGCAGTGTCCTGTGCCCACACAAAACAGTGATTACTCCCCACAGATAGTGCGGTAGACAGGACTAAATTGAAAGTCATACTTGTGCACTTCAGAGAGCTGCTTTGAAGTCACTGTCCTGCTTATCTGGAAGACCTGCTTTTCTGTTTGTTATCCTGTTGCCTGCTGCTCTCTGACCCTGCTGAAGGATAGCTGGACTCTGCCTTCCATCCAAAGTGATCTCAAAGAGCTTGTTGAGTTGGGTCCTTGAAGTCTCTGAGCCATCAGAGACTTTACTTTCAACTCTGCTTCAACTGAGGGACTCTGCCATCTGTGAATCCTTCCTTGCCTGAGTTGCTAATTCAACCCTGGGCCTCGGAAGTGGTTCTGCAGCTGTTTCTGCTTAAAAGTTGATGCAATGATGACTTTGTGCCAATCTGAACCAACGCATTACCCTTCCATGCAGACCGAGGAGCTGATCGACAACAACGCCTCGACAGACTGTGAGGCTCAACATCCAGATCGGCCGTGATGCAACACCTGCATCGTAAAGGAGTTCAAAACTGAAGCTTTCATAGACTGTGAGAATTGTCACCGACACTTGGTGTGGTGCCCCTTGACTCCTCGTATCGAGTCTTCATTATCGCCACTTTCTCCATTCGAGGTACTTTGTCAGCATCCTGTCGCCGGGTGCCTTCCATCGCGGTCAACCGGAACTTTGGATTCACCCCTGTCCAGTGTGACCTAAAGAAACCTTTTTAGAGCTACTTGCTTCTAAGCGCTTTACTGCATTTATTCTTTTGAAATTCAATATCTCAATTTCTATGCATTGGATTTTTGATGTCTTCAGAATATAATAATCTATTTTTCTAAATCTGTGTGGAGTTTATTTGTGGGGTATTAATTATGTTGCTGATGTGTTTGTGTGTGCGTGTATGTATGTTGCACAATACTTTACACGTTTCCTCTTTAGATAAGTCTGACAGCTCTCTGCAAAACAACCGATGGTTAGAACAGGTTATATTTTAGTGTGTATCTAACTTACTCTGACTAGAGTGGTGGCTCCTGTCTAGCCTGGGCTCATACCTCAGCCAACCAGGAATCCCATTTTTAACAGAAAAGAGGAATATAGAACAATGGGTGAGAATGGGATTTGAAGTAGACAGAATGAAGAAAGAGGAGATACATCATGAGAAAATGGACTAAGAAGGTAGGAAAGACCAAGTGCAAATAAAATGGGAGGTTAGAGAAATGTAGAAAGAAAATACCTTTTCTGCTTTAATTTGGGTCACCCTTAATATTCTGATTCAACTAATGTTTTTCTTAAAGCGAGCAGAAGAGATCTAAAAATTCATTATTAGTCCTGCCTCAATGAGCAAAGATATTCCAGAGAAATTGACAAATCTAGTGTTTTTAAAAACCTACTTACACTGGTTCTGCTGTACCTTACTGCTATTCACTAATGACAGCATAGGTATGTCCTGAAATGCTTTAAGTATGATGGGGCAGATTTACAAACCCCTTGTGCAACCAGTGCGTCACTTAACTGTTTCATATTTACAAGGACAGGAAAAGCCACCCTGCATGACTTCTCCTGTAAATATGGCCCCTTTGCACGCAGCATTTTGCTTGAAAGGGGTGTTCCATGGGTGTTGCTGTGGGTGTTCCCACGCAACACCCATGGAACCAGACACATTTTCAGATTTACGAGGAATCGTAAATCTGGAAATGCGTATGAATGCTACACCTCCCCATGGGAGGCATAGGGAGGCGCATCTAGGAGAAATGTATTCACACACATAGAAATAGGAAATCACCTCTTATGATTGTTTTCAAAACAATGACATTTTTCAACTTCTATGTGTGCTAATGCAGCACACATACAAGTTAAAAAACAGCAGAAAAACAGATTGTTTTTGTGTAGGAAGGGAACCCTTCCTGAACAAAAACAATCTCCCCACGACTCAGGCATCCTTGCACCATGGTGCAAGGGTGCCTGTAAAGGTGCATGGCACCAATTTGTGCGCCAGCGCAGGGGTAAGCACAGAGATGCGACATATTGTTGTAAATATGTTGCATCCCTGTGCTTTGAAAGTGACTCAGTGTAGCGCAGCCAAATGGCTTGAGGAACGCACTCAATCACATTCTTGTAAATCTGCCCATGTGTTGGTTATTTTTCCAGTTGCTAACCACTGGTCAGTGAATTTGATAAATCGCCCATGTGTTGGTCTTTCGACTTAGGTGTCGATTCCGATCCTGGAGAAACCGGGTACGAACCGTCGGACGGAGCATTTTCTCCAAAAATGCAAGTACGGTTCGTATGGAAACACTATTTCCGTACGATTCGTACAAAACACCGACCAACGAAAATGTACATACAAATGTGATCAGGGAAAGCGCCGACGTGACGTCGGACGCATTCAGGCTGCGTTTCACGAACCAGGAAGTACGATCCGTACCGACGTCACCCCGCATGGATTATATTTTCCTGCTGCCAAAAACTGCCGGGAAATCAGGACGACACGCACAAGGAGCACCTGTACGCGACGGACAGCCATGGACCCGAACCTACGTGTCATCCCAGCCCTCATTGCAGTCCACCTGCTCTACAGGAACCGACGCAGATGCCGCAGAAGGTCAGAACAACACCCAGGGGCAAAGGGGGGGCAGAGGCAGGGCACATAACCCCCACCCAAGTCACAAATCATACATGCCCTGGACATACCTGACCTTCAGGGCCTGGTCACTTCGAGGGGGTGGGGGCGTGTCCAGCAACGCATGCGTCCGCCACAACGGAAGTGGATGTTGACGCGATCTGGCAACACAACAATTCTGGTACGTACCGTACCCACGCCTTAAGAGCGTGGGTACGGGTCGTACCACGCCCACCCCTACGTCACCCCAACAATGGCGGTATGGCCCGTACCCACGTTCTAAAGGCCTGGGTACGGGCCGTACCAGCATTGTTGGGTTGATGTAGGGGCACGCGTGGTACGATCCGTACCCACGCTCTGAAGGCCTGGGTACGGTGCGTACCCCTACGGCACACCATTGGAGGTCCGCACCGTACCCAGGCCTTAAGATCGTGGGTACGGGCCGTACCGCCATTGTTGGAGTGACATAGGGGTACGCATGGTATGACCCGTACCCACGCTCTGAAGGCCTGGGTATGGTGCGTACCCCTACGGCACCCCATTGGGGGTCCGCACCGTACCCAGGCCTTAAGAGCGTGGGTACGGGCCGTACCGCCATTGTTGGAGTGACGTAGGGGTACGTGTGGTACGACCCGTACCCACGCTCAGAAGGCCTGGGTACGATGCGGACCCCTACGGCACCCCAACAAAGGGGGTTCGCACCGTACCCACATTCCAAAGGCATGGGTACGGGCTGTACCCAGGCCTGCAGAGCGTGGGTAGGGTATGTATGGAGCGTACCCCCACCCGTGTATGTATGGAGCGTACCCACACCCCACCAGTGTATGTTCGGAGCGTACCACCACCCGTGTATGTCCCGAGTGTACATGGCCAGACATAGGAGGGGTGGGTGCAGAGTCCTCCCAGCAGTGCCCAGACACAGGAGGGGTGGGTGCAGAGTCCTCCCAGCAGTGCCCAGACATAGGAGGGGTGGGTGCAGAGTCCTCCCAGCAGTGTCCAGACATAGGAGGGGTGGGTGCCTATCACTCCCAGCAGTGCCCAGACACAGGAGGGGTGGGTGCAGAGTCCTCCCAGCAGTGCCCAGACATAGGAGTGGTGGGTGCAGAGTCCCCCCAGCAGTGCCCAGACACAGGAGGGGTGGGTGCAGAGTCCCCCCAGCAGTGCCCATGTAAAGAAAAGGGTGCAGTACCCACAGATACAATGCCCACAATTGTCAGTCAGGTGCTCAAAGACCCTGCAGAACACGTAACACATGTGTGCGAGGCTGGGAGTACACACATGCATAGTGTGTAAAAGGGAACATGTCCACATGAAGTCATGTCAATATACTCCATACACAAGTACAGTGACCACCAAGGATGCCACTAATGATGCAGGTGGAGACATTGCCCAGCATGCATGGGCAAAGTTGAACGGATCCATCACACACCAAGGAAATGTAGACACAGCTCAGCACAACATTTAGGAAACACCCTGCAGGGAAGATGTCAGGGTCCACAGAGGAAGGAACACACCTTGGGACAATGTCACCATGCAGTAAGAGCTTACATGAACAAAGACATTTCGCAAATACCTTGTGATGGCACACAGATACCAGGGTCCACCCCATGAGCAGCACACTACTACATTTCCCAGACACCTAACACATTATCACCACCCCAAATCATGGAGCAGCACCACCAACAGCAATACCAGCAAAGCAGTAGTGTATAAAGGAAAAAAAACTTTGCTTTATTCAGCATGAAAAAAAATTGGTTAATAAAAGTTCAATATGTACAAGGCCAATAGGGCAGTCCATAGTCCAATTCCTGGTGGGGGACACCTAGGGACGCGTGTCCCCTAGCTTGCCTGCACAGTTCATACCTCCTTTGCTTCCACAGGGGGGGGCATCATGTGGGGGGGAAGGACCAGGCACCGCAGGGACAGGAGGGGCAAGGGTAGGTGTTGTGGGTGCAGGGACGGAGGACTCCACCACAGGGGGTGGGGCAGCGCCAAAGGTGGTGGTGAGAATGGTGCTGCACACGGTTGCAAGGTCCCCCAGCGTCTCTCCTGCACCCGAAGGAACCACAGGCCCCAAGGAGGGGGGGGATCAGAGGGATGGGTCCCAGCGCTACTGGGGGAGGGTGTGGACAGGGGGGGGACTCAACTACCCTGACCGGGGACTCCTTTGACCGCTTGCGGGGTGGTGTCACACTGGGGCTCAAGGACAGAGCGGCCATGAAGGAATCTTTGTTGGAATCTTGGCCAGGAGAGCTGAGGGGAGTGGATTTGGAGGGAGTGGGTTGTGAGGAATGTGGACTCCCACTGTGGCTGCGTGTCTTCCGTTTGCCCCCGACCCAGTGGGTGTGCCTACTTCACCCTGTGTGTGCGCGACAGGAGGTGTGCGCTTGGCCTTCCCTGGTGGTGTGGTGCCTGTGTCTGGTGGGGTACGTGCATGGGTACGTCTGGGTGTGCTTGGGACAGGCATGGGAGTGGGAAGTGTGGATGGTGCAGGGTAGGGGGGGACGCAGCGCTGCAGGAGACCCACTGCTGCAGTCAATGTCGAGTCTATGGACCTCAGCAACTGGCGTTGGTCAGACTGCGCAGCTGAGATGCCCTCCATGTATGCCTCCATCTGGGCGAGCACTCGGGTGTGGCCATGGAGGACATTAAGCATCGCAGTCTGACCAACCTGCAACTGGCGCAGGATGTCCACAGACTCGGCATTCATGGCAGCAGTGGAGACAGGGGCAGGGGGTGCGGTGCCTGGCAAGAAGGAGACACGTGGTGACCTAGCACGGCGGGAAGGGACCCGAGCAAGTGGGAGGCCGGTGATGGGAATGGAGGGGGCGGGTAGAGATGGAGTGCTGCTTTCAGCTGTGGGAGCAGCCTCAGCCCCCTCTGGGAGCTCAGCCTCGGACCCGTCAGCTTCACAGTCGGTAGTAGGACTGGACAGGTCCTCCGCCTCACTCCCCTCGGCCTCCGTGCCACTCGATGCGCCAGACAAGACAGCACTGGTGCTCGCTCCCTCCTCACGGTCCGTGCCAGTGTCTCCCTCGGAGTCCCCCGACGATGCTGTGGGCAAGGTGAAGAGACAGGAAATAATCAGACACCTGTATACATATGTCACATGAGTCAAATCTACATAGGTCACAGTGCATAGCCTGAAAAGCAACATGAGTAACATCTACAATACAAGGTACATATGTAGGCCCTGCAACACACAGTTGGTTGACCCACCATGCCACTGAGAAACAATGGAGAGCATGACACAACAGCAAATTACTTGATATCAAATTGGACAGAGGAGCCAGGCTCTGGGGACAATCGTGCACAGCATCTGCACCACACAGCGTTGCCAAAAAAGGGATGAGCAGGAACCATGTCTATTAACTTTTTGCTCATGCTGCAAAGCTAATACATTAAACCATGCCCAACATGACTGGGTCAATGCACATTGAGTGTATGTCCAGACAAACATCACACACAGGCCAGACCTAGCAAGGAGACTTCTGATTTTGACATGTAGGCCTTGCCCACACAAACCACCCCCTACCTGAGACAATGTGATTGAGACAGAGGAAGTTCTTACACCTCTTACTCTGGGATAAAAACACATGGCCTGCACTAAATCCTGATTGTACACAAACTACCCCTGGTGTGCCTGTCCACATATATCATTGACAATCAACCATCATCAGATTGTCGTACCAAGACACACAGGCACTGCCCACTGTGAGTATGCACAAGCAAAATTGGGTCACACTGTACAGTGGACACATGTAGCACAGCTTACGTAAAAACAGATGAGGCCAGGGTACAATGCCACAGAGCCCACCCTTTGCCGAAGACACAGAGAATGTCCACATTGTTGGATGACACACATGATACCTAGGAAAAGGTGCCCCAGGGCACGGTAGTGGCCACACTCCTCCATGGTCCTGGATGGATATGACTGCAACTGAAGCAACCGTCCCTGCACTATGCATTACTCCCACTCATGCACATCATGTCAGAGGGCACAACATTGGACATGCATGCTGTAAGGCAGTACACTCTTAAGACACACTCCTATGTCGGGACTCACCATCAGTGCCAACTGACATGGACCCCACAATGGCTGAACTGGCCAGGGCACAGGCAAGGTCCCAAAACCTGTTACACACCACCCCCACACATGATGCTGCAAGCATTGGGCACTTGGATTAACTGCCAGCCTAGATAACCTTGTGCAAGAGTGACTACACACAGACCAGGGAACACATGGCAAAGAGGGGAAGGGAGGAAGAACAACACCGGTTTACTTTGGGGAACAGGTTATGCGCTGCACATTTAAACCCTGGCAGTGTATCCATGCAACTGCGCACTTCCAAAAGCTGGTGACACACAACAAACACACATGTACCTACCCCCTTCCTGCTGCTGCTTCTCCCGTAAGCGCCTATCCAAGTCGGGGAAGACCACCGCCAGCACACGCTTATGGATGTGGGTCAGACGCCGGCGCCCACGGTTCTTGTGGCTCTCAGGTGAGTCCCCCAGCAGGACCCGTGCGATCCTCCTCGTCCAGCACTGGATATCCTGCCAGCGTTTCCTCACCTGGGCTAGGCGCCGCTTCCGACCCTCCGTCTTCCTCACGGCACTGACGGCTTGCTTCCATATCTCCCCCTTGGCATGGACGCCTACCTGTGAGGATGCAAAAGTGAGAATACTTTAATACACCTGAGCATTGACACAGAGACACACATATTAATAATTTGTCTTGTTTGAACTGGCCATGGTATGCAGGCAACTCATTGCACCTTTGTCATAGGGACATTATCCTCTGGGGAAGGCCAAATGCACTACGTGGCATTGAAAGTCCACAGGTGGCATGAGAGGTGCCACACAATCAATGATCCTGGATCACACTGTGCATCACAAGCTACACCAGGATTATGTACAGCACCTCAAAGCAGTCACATGCCCCAGCCCACTGACGCAACCTCAGCAGAGTACACAGACACACACAGGCACAGGACAATCACCTGCCATTGCCAACTGCGGGTACAAACCTCACTCTGCCCATGTGCCACTAGACTGGGGGGTGTCACAGGTGTGGGGCTGGCTCAGCACGGCAGTCACACAGCACTGCTCCCTGCTCACATCAGATTGGCAGGGTATATCCATCCCTCATGCAGCTGGTGTGCAACACTCCCCATATGCACTCACCCACATGACAGGGGACTTACACACACACACCAATGTCCAGGGGACGAACACATCAGTTGGACACTCACAGCACAGGTACACTAAACAAACACACATCTATGGGTACTGTCACCTGTCACACTGGGGGGACCACAGAATCACATCAGGACTGTAGAAACAACATTCCCAGGAGGAGTAGCCAGGCAGAATGTGGCATGCACCATGCATTGATTGTCACAGTAAGCACTATGCAAGTGAGGAGTGCACACAGGAACTACAGCATGCTCTGCATGGGAGACATGAGGCCTTCCCCAACCTGGGACCCACTCTAAACAACATTGCATGTCTGTCACACATGGACACAATGCCAGAAGTCACAGTCACAAAAAAGGGGCACAGTCTAAGCTAGTGGAGTCAGCACTCACCTGCTCCACTGGTCGACCATACAGCATGGTGTACTGTGGGAGGATCACATCCACCAACTCCATATTCTCCTCCATGGTGAATGGCTGGGCCCTCTCCACAGACCTGGACATGGTGCCAGAGGAATCACAAGCACTAGCAGTGTTGTGGAATGAAAGGATGTGCAGGCAAGTGCTCTCTCATGGGACCTGGCTGCCTTATATCTGCCTTGCTGGCCTGTTTCATTTACAGGAGTACAGAGTGATTGGTCAGTCACATTAGCATCCTACATTTCCTCCAATCCCTTTAAACCTACCCCAGTGAGTGGCTTTGCATGGTTTAAAAATTGAGCATGATGTCAAGTCAACAACCACTTTGCAACAAAGTATATTGTTTCCAACCGAATTCTGCTGGCCACCTGATGCAACAATTCAAACTTTAAACTCGGTCTCCATGACAACCAGCATGCATTTAGGCCCTTATACTTGTCACTCATGTGTCCCCTATGTTATTTCAATATTTACACACAGGTACGGTGCGTTCCACAGCCCTAGGGCACCCCAAATGCAGTGAAACGGACCGTACAGGCGTGTGTACGGTCCCTATCACTATGGGAGTGCTCGCGTTTGCGTACGCCATAGTAATACGGACCTTACACACGCGTGTACGGGTCGCATTACTATGGCGTACGCATACGCCAGCACTCCCATAGTGATAGGGACCCTACACACGCATGTACGGTCCGTATTACTATGGCGTACGCATACGCCAGCACTCCCATAGTGATAGGGACCCTACACACGCATGTACGGTCCATATTACTATGGCGTACGCATACGCCAGCACTCCCATAGTGATAGGGACCCTACACACGCGTGTAGGTCCATATTACTATGGCGTACGCATACGCCAGCACTCCCATTGTGATAGGGACCCTACACACACCCTCAGAGCGTATGTACGGTGCATTTCACACCTGACAGCGGTGACAGGCGGCACACAGACAGGTATAGAGCTGTCATACTTGGCCAAGGCTGGACATCAAGGCATTGTCTGTGCAGTACTACATGTGTCGGGCACAGGTGTGTCAGGCTGTGATGTGGCACATTACTCCTGAGGTGAGAAGCAAATAAATGTATGATGAGCTGTGTACACATGTCATGTGTGATGGTGCACTATGTGCCACACATCCCCTTCACTCCTTTGACATGTGTGCATGTAGTACAGACTTGTTGAGCCATGCGTCACTGGCATGGCACAGTCACCGCCACCCGCCACTGTCCCCTGATGCCAGGTACACTGAATATTACACCTGACATGTGGATGCCCGCGTTGCACGTTGTAACTATGTCATGTGTGTGTCATGTGTTCCCATAGGTTTGCTGTAGGTGTTTGGTCAAATGCATCTGCAGTTGCTGCAACCAACATGTGTCTGTGTGTAGATGGGCATGGCACACTGTTATGCACATCAGCCCACATGTGTAATCCGACGTAAGGTGTGTATGTATACATCGACACGGAGTTTCAAAACAAGGACATATCTGCATACTCTCAATGTATGTGTGATCAGTCTTGACATGTACTCCTTCATGGCAAGGTGTGTGGTCTGTCCTTTTTCTATGACATGTGACCTGTGCATCTAGTGTTCCGCAACCTGTCTGTACGATAAACATCCTTCTTCTGCACATATGTGGATGTCTGTAACTACTGTGATGCGTCTGCCTGTTCACTTACACTGGCCCACAGCTAGTTTCATGGCATGGCATATTGAGGTTGAGAATCGACGTTTGTAGCTGGCTCTTGGTAGGAGTGTCACCTGCCTGGCATGCGTGTCCAGGGCATATTGCACAGACCTGACTCTGTATGTAGCATATGTGTATTGCCTGTTGAACATGTGCTCAGTACATTGACATTGGTGGTGTAATGTACTCACTCTTCGTTGTCCCTTCAAATTTACTGCAGGGCTCCGCCTCTCCCTCGACCAATTCCGGACTGTATACGCCGCTACCGCTTCCCCCGACCGTTGATTGAGAACTTGACGACACGGCTGGCACCACACCTCCAACCGCTACACAGGTATCCTACTGCACTGACACCCAGGATGAAGGTGATGGCAGCCCTACATTTCTTTGCCACGGGTACCTTTCAATATACCATTGCTCATGTTGGTGGCATGTCCCAAACCATGTTCAGCCGTGTTCTGCATGAATTTTTAGAGGCCATGTTGGATCACCTGGATGAGTTCATTAAATTCCCAACTCCTGAGTAGTTGACAGGTGTCAAGCGTGAGTTCTATGCCCTGGGAGGGATGCCCCATGTCATTGGGTCCATAGATGGAACACATGTGGCTTTGGTACCACCACAGGCACAGGAGGTAGCGTATAGGAACCGCAAGCATTACCTATCCATTAATGCCCTTGTGGTGTGTCTTGCCAACATGGTGATTTCACATGTCTGTGCTCGTTTTCCAGGATCAGCACACGATGCCTACATCATGAGGCATAGCAGGGTGCCTGAAATGATGCTGCAGCTATGTGTAGAGTAGCAAGATGCAAGCTGTTTGTCAGGGATTAGAATCTGTATTGTGCATGATGTCCATGGCTGTGTAGGTATTGTGGCATGTCAGTCTCCACGACGGCCACTGTGCTGCATGTGCATCCATTGTGTGTGTGTGTGCCATGTTGAACCAGACATTCCTTCCTTGACATACACCTTTTGCATAGTTCCTTTCTGAGATCCTTGTCTTTGTGTGCAACTTGTGGCATTGTTTTCTTGACATGGCGCATGCTGCTGCAGGCCCTGCAGCAAGGGCACCCAGTGTCCACGCAAACGAGCTGGTGTTCATCATGGATTGCTTGCTGACATGTGCTATGCTGATCAGCAGCATCTGTGCCTCATGCTGCAGCACACTCTGCATTATGCACAAGATCCCCAGTTCCATCCACCTCAAGGCAAGAGAGACCATCCCCCAGGTCAACTACAACATCCGTGTCTAATCCTACCCTGCACTCTACGGACATGTGCATTACAACTCCCATGATAATTGTCCACATCCAGGGTGCATCTGCACAGCTCTGCTTCTACATCCGGCGACCAAGCCACATCAACGTCCAACAGAGATGGGGGGAATGGATCACTGCCAGCTGCAGGATGACCTTCTCAATCCACGCACACACTCAGGATGCAGCCCACAACCCCAACACAACCTTGTGGCACTGTGATCCAAGACCCCATTGTGCCATCTCCATGCATCCAACCTTGGCCGGCCCACCATTCTCCACATCCACCTGACTCAAGCATGCAGGACATGGTTCTGCCACCTGTCTATACATATCTGGGAGTAGCACCCCAGGACACTCCACATGATCCCTGACCTCTGCGCATGACTGTTGCTCTTCTAAATAGGTCTGTAGGCACAGTTGTGCGGGCACCCCCTCAGCTGGTTGGGCCCATCACGGGTGAGTATGGTGCTCCATGTCTGTATTGGATGATACATTGTGACCCATGTGTGTCCTGTGCCAGACTCAGACCCCAGGGTATAGATGGTTGGAGTTACTTCTAAAATCAGGCATGGTTTGACTTTACAACACACACATGTAGTGGAATAATGCAAAATGACGGCATCATCTCGTGATTGTGATGATTTTTATTTGTGGTGGGGTACGTGTTTGTGGGGATGACAAGAGGTGCTTGGCGGGAGAGGAGAATCCAAAGTTCACTGGGGGAGTTGGTATCCTTGCCATTGGAAGTCATCAGAGTCTATGCCACAGTCTTTGTCAACATTGGTCAGACAGTGACCAGCAAGTCCATGTGCCAGAGAATGTCATCTGATGATGTGCTGCTGTTGGGCCAGAGGGCCAGGTGCCAGGCCAGGTGACCTGGGAGATGGTGATGTTCCGCTGACTCTGACAGTATTTTGCGTGGACGACCCACCTTCCTGCAGGGACCCTCAGAAGCAGGCCGTGACGATGCTTGTGATGCTCCGTCGGATGAATCCTCCTCCTCCTGATCCCTCCCTGTGGCTGGTGATGTTCTTCACCTGGTGGCACAGGGAGGGTTGCCCATGTTTGCGGCAATCCGACGGAGTACACAGGTCATGTCCGTTTGCACCGCCACGAGCTCAGCCTGTCTTGCCTCCATCCGTCCTTGGTGTCGCTGTTGACAGGCATATTGCTCGGCCTGCAGGGTCTTCATCTCCTCGAGGGTCCCCTTGATGTCTGTGAGGGTGGACGCAACCTGGCCCATGCCCCTGGTGTCACACCGGTATGTGTCCAGGATGTTGCTGACATGTGACATTACCGGTTCCTGAGCCAACTGGTCAGGTTCCTGCCTCCGCCGTCCTCCACTCCCACCACCCCTGCCCACTTGCGCCTGGCCTGCCGTTGTGGGCACATCGGGTCTCCGCGACCTCTGAGGGATGGCATTTGCGGTGTCACCTGCCTCCTCCTGGGTGCCCGAACAACCTTGTCCCTCCTGGTCAGCCTGGCTGTGTTGTCGTGTGCGGGCAGGGCTCCTGGGTGTCTCCTGGGATGTGGCAGGAATGGGGGTGGTGGTTGGCACAGTTGTACCTGACGCAGGTGCTGCAGGTGGTTGGACACCAGAGGGGCCAGGTTGGTCTAGGTCATCCACGGAGTGGTGAGAGTCTTTGCTGCCGGTGGGGTCCTCTTCATGCAGAGCCTGGTCCTGTGAGTCTTCCCCACCAGTGTTGGGCGGAGATCGACGACGTTGACCTGTGCGTGAGAGAGACAATGTTAATTGTGTTACATGCGACATCCATGTTTCATTCATTTTTGAGTTGGCACAGTTCCTCTGGGTAGTTGGATATGTCTTGCATTCCTCTCACAGTGCACTTGTGCATGGGTATGTCCCTTGGCCACAGCTTTCGACACTTTACCTATGTTTGACACAATCTTAGTTGATGCATCTTTTTGGAACGCAGTCAGCAGTGTAGTGAGCGGGCTTAGCGAGCCATGCAGAGCCGCCTTACGTGTTGCACTGTACGTGGCCAAATGGTGTTTTTTCCATGCTATTTGAGAATGCAGGTAGGTAACTTAAGCATTTGTGACAGGGTTCTAACAAACACAGTGGGTGGGTATACTGGGTGTAAGGTTAGGTTTGTGCCTGCAGCACGGATGTACTCGTGCACAGATTGACACATGGCCCAGTGTTTATCAAAGGAAAAAGGGGGGGTTAAGGCACTGCCAAACCTTGTCTACATGCACACAGTCCACCTGCTGTCGAGCGGACATGGTTACACCACCCAAGGGTGATTTGGTCTCCCTCTGTCTCCCTTTCTCCCTCCCTCTGTCACCCTCCTCCCTCTGTCCGTCTCCCTCTGTCTCCCTTTCTCCCTCCCTCTGTCACCCTCCTCCCTCTGTCCATCTTCCTCTGTCTCCCTTTCTCCCTCCCTCTGTCAGCCTCCTCCCTCTGTCCGTCTCACTCTGTCTCCCTTTCTCCCTCCCTCTGTCAGCCTCCTCCCTCTGTCCATCTTCCTCTGTCTCCCTTTCTCCCTCCCTCTGTCAGCCTCTTCCCTCTGTCCGTCTCACTCTGTCTCCCTTTCTCCCTCCCTCTGTCACCCTCCTCCCTCTGTCCGTCTCACTCTGTCTCCCTTTCTCCCTCCCTCTGTCAGCCTCCTCCCTCTGGCCGTCTCCCTCTGTCTCCCTTTCTCCCTCCCTCTGTCAGCCTCCTCTCTCTGTCCGTCTCCCTCTGCCTCCCTTTCTCCCTCCCTCTGTCACCCTCCTCCCTCTGTCCGTCTCCCTCTGTCTCCCTTTCTCCCTCCCTCTGTCACCCTCATCCCTCTGTCCGTTTCCCTCTGTCTCCCTTTCTCCCTCCCTCTGTCACCCTCCTCCCTCCCTCTGTCTGTCTCCCCGTGTCCCCCTCTGTCTCCCTCCCTCTCTCTCCCCCTCTCCCTCCCTCTGTGTGTCACCCTCTGTCACCTTAGCCCAGCTTCCTGGGAACACACAGTTTGAAGGTCTTTCAAAGGCCATTGGCTTGTTCATGTGGGTTTGTCTCTAATCTCCGGGCACCCATTGGGCGGAGTGTCTGAGTCTTCGCTGCTGCTGTGGCGGTGTGTGCTGACACTCTTTCAGAGTGATGCGTCTTCATTAGCTGCTGTTATGTGCAAATTGTGCCTTCATACCCATGTCATCCTGCAACGCGGCCACCATTTGCAGGCAACACAGTACTGTGTGGGGACACACTGTTTGTATGGCTGTGCCCTAGGCCATATGAGCTGAGGGCATTGTTGTGTGCTTCTGAGTTGCTCAATGTTAGTATTGAGGCCCACCCTCCCGGCATCGGGGACATCCTGTCTTGTGTTGTTGTTTTGTATGGCCTGTGACTTGGCATGGCCTTGCATGGTGCATGGGGCATGGAGGCGCTAGTGGCATGTGTGTGTTTTTGGAGTGTGGTTGTGTCCGGTGCTGGCTTTGGGGGGGTTGCGTGCATGATTGGGATTTTGGTTGTGTATGGCGTTCCCCCCCATGTGAGGTGAGTTGTTTGTGTACTCACCAGGGTCTCGAACTCCTTCTAGTCCGTGTACTCCCACCGGCGGCAACGTGGCCATCACCTTCTCCTCCCAGGGATGGTATTGTACCCGTCTGCGGGGCGGCCCTCCTCCAGTGATGTTCCCCTGGTTGTGATCGTCCGTCATTTTGCGGCGGACCGTCCTCCGCAGATCGTACCACCTGGCTTGGCACTCATGCCTGGTCCTTCTGGTGGCCCCAACAGCATTCACAGAATTGACAATCCTCTGCCACATGGCTGATTTTGCTGCTATGCTGGTCTGTCTGACCAATGTTCCAAAGAGCTGTGGCTCGACTCTGATGATTTCGTCGACAAGGATCTCCAGCTCATCCTTTGTGAACTTTGGATTCTTGTTAGTGGGCATGGTGTGGGGTGTGGGTGTGGATGGTTGTGGGGGTGTGGGTGTGGATGGTTGTGGGTGTGTGAGTGTGGTTGTGAAGGTGTGTGTGTGTGAATGTGATGAGGGGGTGTTTGTGATGGTGGTTGTGTGAAGGAGTGCAAGTGTAAGGTGTATTGATGGATGTAGTATGGTGCAGTGCGTTGTCTCTGTGGTCTGGCAGTAGTGGATCTGTTGCAAAGGATCATGGTTTGTGTGTGTTGGGCCTTTTTATTGGTCCATTTGTGGGTGTGGCTGTGTTTGAACTTTGGGTGGGTGTGTTATAAGGAGTGGTTGTGTTTTGGGCCTCTGTTTAGCTGTTTGGCAGTTGCAGGTCAGTGTATGGGATGTATTTGGGCTTGTTGGACATGTTTTGTGGTGTTGTGTGAATCAAATTGACTCTCCTTGTGTTGTTTTGCTTTGTCCTGGTTCAGTACGAGTGTTTTTGGCGTCTGTACGGTGCGTACATGGGCCATGTTGTTGTACAGTGCTGACCTTTGCTATGGCTTAGTACAACTCATAAATGCGCGATGTTGGGTGAGGGTGCTGGTGTAGGGGCCTGGGGTAGGGTGCGTACAGACACGGGCAGGGTGTTGGTCCGCACCGTCCATAGGTGGTGGTGTTTCGCACCGTACATACAGGGGGGGCTGGGTGTACGCTCCGTACATACACGGATGGGGGTACGCTCCATACATACAAGGGTGGGGGTACGCTCCGTACATACACGGGTGGGGGTACGCTCCGTACATACACGGGTGGGGGTACGCTCCGTACATACACGGGTGGGGGTACGCTCCGTACATACACGGGTGGGGTGTTGGTACGCTCCATACATACATGGGTGGGGGTACGCTCCATACATACATGGGTGTGGGTACGCTCCATACATACACGGGTGGGGGTACGCTCCATACATACACTGGTGGGGTGGGGGTACGCTCCGTACATACACGGGTGGGGGTACGCTCCGTACATACACGGGTGGGGGTACGCTCCGTACATACACTGGTGGGGTGTTGGTACGCTTCATACATACAAGGGTGGGGGTACACTTCGTACATACATGGGTGTGGGTACGCTCCATACATACACGGGTGGGGGTACGCTCGGTACATACACTGGTGGGGGTTCAGCGCGTACATCCGCGGCCGGGGGGGGCGTTTGGCGCATACATATGGGGGCTGGGGGTGGTGTTCGGCGCGTACATGCGAGGGCTGAGGGGGTGTTCTGCGCGTACATACGGGGTCTGGGGTGGGGTGTTCGGCGCATATGCGGGCACATGTCTCCATGGTTGCTATAGGAGTTTATGTTTATGTTTATGTTAGTTTATTTATATAGCGCATATATACCGGCAGGTCTCTTAGCGCTTGACAGAAGGAGATTGCATCAGAGGGTACAGACAATCCTTGTAGCGAGCACAGTTAAAGAGTATCCTCAAATAGCAGGGTTTTTAACAGCTTTCGGAACGGAAACAGACCCGTTTCTTTACGCAAAGAGTCAGGTAGTTGGTTCCAGAGACGTGGCAGAACAACTGAAAAAGCTCGGCCACCCTTGGTAGCCAGATTACTCCGAGGGCAGGCTAGCTGGAAGGCCTCTGTAGAGCGAAGTACGCGCCCTGGCACGTATTTAGCTAGGCGATCCCGAATATAGCCAGGGGCATGGCCATAAAGAGTTTTATGGGCGATGCACAGGCCCTTGAATTTTACCCGCTGTCTGACAGGTAGCCAATGTAGTTTGTGCAGCAACGGGGAGGCATGGGACCTCCTCGGAAGGTTAAAAATCAGCCTGGCGGCGTCATTCTGCACAACTTGTAGGCGGTTCAACAATTTCAAAGGGAGTCCTAAGTAGAGTGCATTACCATAGTCGAGACGCGATAGCACAGTAGCTGAGACTATTGAATTTAAAGAGGAAACTGATAAGAGAGGGACCAGTTTCCTCAGTTGTCTCAGGACGCCGGTACAGGTGCCCACTACTGAGTGGACCTGTTGACTCAAGGAAAGTTCCGAATCAATTTTAATTCCCAGACTTTTCACGAACGGTGACGGACATGGGGGGGCCCCAAGTTCTTTGGGCCAGAACAGGCCACTCCAGAACTTGTTTTTAGCTGGAATGACAAGGACCTCTGTCTTGTCAGGGTTAATTTTTAGAGAGTTAACAGTCATCCAATTCGTGGTAAATCGAAGGATATTTTGAACAGTTTCTTGAGCTTGGGCCGAGTTGTCAATGCTCAGGATGAATTGAGTGTCATCTGCATAGTTGAACGTACGGTGTTTTTTCCATACGGTTGTAAAATCGGAAGCACGGGACGGATCGTACTTGATCGGTCGGACTTCATTTTTCCGATTCGTACGTTAAATCGTCCGGGGATGTGTCGGACACATTTTCTGACCCGAGGACGTGTGGGGAAATTTTCCCAATGTGATTCGTATGGACTTTTTCCCATACGAATCGTACTTGGCAGTTTGTACGCTACTTGTACGATTCGTACGGACAAAAATCCGGATACGATTCGTACGGGGTAAATTTTTACAGGATCGGAATCGGCACCTTAATGTACTCTGCACTTAATGTTCTTATGTCCTTTTTATGCTTTACCACGTGAACGTTATATATTTTACCTATCTTACGCGGCCATAGTTCTAACCAATGTTGGTCTGCTCTGCTGTTTTTACAACAATTTAACTCTTTATTAGGCTTGGGCAGAGTTGCTTGGAGGAGCCCTAATATTCAGCCGAAATCCCCAGAGTTCCGCTGCAGGAGGAGTATTGCTCGGCCGCCCCGAGAAAGGTCCAGGGCGCGAGCTCCTCAGCCTCTTTATGGGTGGTAACAACAGCCCGCTCCTGCACACGGTCTCGGGTGTTAAACATTGCTCTCTCAGTATATTGCGCACTGTGCTCTCCTGTTGCACAGTTAGATCCTCTTTGTCTTTTGTGGTCTTGACTGTGACTTCAATGGAATCGGGGGTTCGCTCGGGCTCTGGACTGCCTTTGCTCCCGAACATGGGGGCATATCAGCAAGCAGGCGATAAAACATTATTGCCGCTTTTGCACCCGTTTTCGGACGAAAATCGGTGATCATTTTATCTGATCAGCAAGGTCACGTTATCGCGTGAAACCTTGCCTGATCACCATTTCCCTTAACGCCCATCTTTGCATCTCTAATGAGATGCAAAGTGGGCGTTCCTCTCCAGGATAACGGGAGACATGTCGCTAAGCGACATTTCTCCTATTATCAAGCCTCACGCAAAGCAGCATGGCGACAAGAAAAGTAGCGATAACCTCTTTTATCGCTACTTCCCTTACACCTGCTTTGAAACTGACTTAGCCATGATATCCTATGGAAGGTGGATATCATGGCTAAGTTTGTGAGGCCCTATCAGCAAGCTATCGCCAAAAGTTGTGTGATTATCGCTGGATTTCCAGCGATAATCGCACATTTGGCAGCTGGCGCTCTGAATTTTATCGCTTCGGAGATAAGCGTTGCTAATAGCACGCTATCTCCGCGATAAAATTCAGAGTTGGCCGGCGATAACTATCCTCACGCTAAGAGCGCTGAGCAATAATTATCGCCGCCCCTTGTTGATATGCCCCATGGTGCCGGCAAGAGGGTAAAAGAAGTACTGATGGTGTTTGTGTGGGGAAAGTGAATAGGACAGGTTCAGACCCAAGAATGCGTGAAGCGCAGCGGGAAGCCAGAGTTACTTCTCAAAGATAGTAATATATGTTTGACTATGTATGCTTTACAATGATTCTTTGTTAAGTCTCCTTGAAAGTATGTATGCATTACAAAGTGTCACATCTTGGGCTGTCATGGTCTGTATCCCCAAACATGATATTTGGTGACAGCAAATAAAAGGCAAACTTGGGCTGCACTACTGGTATTACACAGTTTCTAAGCCACTGATCACTGGCTTGCCTCCTCTGCAACAGTGCCTGACTCCTATGAGCACCCACCTTGAATTACTCGTCGCAAAGCAGGCAGCTCTCCTCTAATTCCCTGGCCGCAGCCCAGGATCGCAGATGAACACCCCGCAGCACCCAGGGCAAGCAGAGTCCACTCAACAGAGACCAAGATGACAGCAGGCGAAGCACCGGCCAGGAACCAAGACGCAGGAAGTCGGAAAGCCGGGAAGTGACCGCAGGCCGGGGCACAAGAATGCACCTCCACAGGGTGTGACTCACTGCCTCCACCGCTGCTCCCACTTCTGCTCTCAACGCCTCCATTATGCCAGCACAACAAACACTCGCCAAGCAGCAAAAGCGAGTATGGCAGAGGACTGTAACAGAGCTACCACAGACATCACTTTTTGCAAATTACTTTTTCCATGCTGTTCAATGCTCCTTGTCCCGCATCCGGCGACACCTGGTCAACCAGTTGCCTGCGGTCAAAATTCAAGCCATCAAGTAGAGTTTATGTCATCCTTTCGTAAACAAAGTTGCTGATATCTGCTGCAGTGCACTTTTGGAATAGGCACCGATTACTGGGCGGACATGTGTCTCCCATAATCATTCCTTGGATTCTATATACTGAATTATACCAGGTAAATGGTAAAAAAGAGGACTGGGGGTTTGGCTAACAGGCCACACATACTAGATAGAATTAAACAAGAATATCAAATATGTGAGCAATATGGATGCAGCAGACATGTATGGCGATATTTACAGACAGTCTACAAAACTGTGAATGTTTTAACAATGAATTTCAGAAGGGAAAGTGATTAGGGATGTGCGGAACTCGCAGAGCTTCACTCCACAGGATTCTGCAGAGTTTTATAAAAAACACAAGATTCTGCAGAGTTTCGCCAATGGGAGGAAAACAATGTTCCCTCAATTTTTTTCCTTTCTGAGCAGCAAAAAAGGTGCTCCGTGCACTGTACCAACACTGCGTGCATTGAAGACAAGCAGTAACTTAAGGGAGCGACCCTTGACCCTGTGTTCAGGCAGGTTGCTCCCCACGCTGCACAGCTAGTTCCACCTGTCTGTGCGTGTGCCTTCCACCCGCTGCTGCCGCGCGTTCAAGCCTCCTGTGGCCGCCCTCGTTTTCACTACTTTTTCACTGTATTTCAGCATGCTCCTCTGGGCTACTGTGTTGCCTTCTTCTTGGTATTGTATTTTGTCTTTCTGTTGACTTTCATTTTAAGTTTGTGCTTCCTGAAGCCCCCCTGATTCCCTCTCCCCGCTGCTCTTCGTTTTTTCCAGCCACTGCGTCCCCTGCGGCCCCACCCCCCGCTCGCCCATTTGCCCATTCACCCTCCCGCCCGCCTCCCAGTTGCTCCTCTCTTCCACCTCCCCTTCTTAATGGCGGCTGCTGCGCAGTGAGGAGAGCGACTATTGACCTTGTGTTCAGGCAGGTTGCTCCCCACGCTGCACAGCTAGCTCCACCTGTCTGTGCCTATGCCTTCCGCCCTCTGCTGCCGCGAGTTCAAGCCTCCTGTGGCCACCCTCGTTTTCACTACTTTTTCGCTGTATTTTAGCCTGCTCCTCTGGGCTACTGTGTTGCCTTCTTCTTGGTATTGTATTTTGCCTTTCTGTTGATTTTTATTTTTATTTTGTGCTCCCTGAAGCCCCCCTGATTCCCTCTCCCGCGCTGCTCTCTGTTTTTTCCTGCCGCTGCGGCCCCTGCGGCCCCGCCCCCTGCTCGGCCATTTACCCTTGCACAGCCACGTGCAGCGGGCGAGCCACGGGCATGCCTAGAGTAAGCCCATCTGCGCCCATCCGCACCTGGACCGCGCCCAGCGGCAGACTCCTTAGCCCCCGCAAGCGCCACGACACACATCTCCGCTACGATGCCAACCTCCTCCACGCACTCAACACCGGCCGTTCATCTACCTGCATCCAGGCCACCCTGAAGTGCACCCACGGACCCTTCACCTACCAAAACTGCAGCTTCACCAGCCAGCATACACTAACACGACCTGCCCCTCCCACTAGGGCATGCCACAACCATCTCAGATGCATAATACTCAACACCCGCTCTGTCCACATGCACGTCCTCGAACTCTAGGACCTGCTTGACTAATCCTCTACGGACGTCACCTTCCTGACAGAGACCTGGATGAACCCCTCCCTCAGAGGAACCCTCGTCTACAGGCCCCCGGACCCTGGCCACAGTTCAGCAACTCCATCACTGACATCGTCAGCCCACATGCCTTGGCCTCCACAGACTACAACCTCCTCGAAGACCTGAAGTACTAGCTTGAGAACGCCAACAACAGCAACTCCACCACCCTGCTCGACAACCTCGACACCCTCGGACTCAAACTGCTCATCACGACACCCACA
Organism: Triturus cristatus; assembly: GCF_964204655.1. Classification (NCBI taxonomy): domain Eukaryota; kingdom Metazoa; phylum Chordata; class Amphibia; order Caudata; family Salamandridae; genus Triturus; species Triturus cristatus. The sequence continues at coordinate 151,054,855 of NC_140583.1, forward strand.
CACTCCACCGGACACATGCTCAACCCCATCTTTCCCGCCAGCAACCACGTCACCTTCAGCCACACCACCGAACTCCACTGGACTGACCACCACTGCATCCACTTCTCCTTCAAGAAAAACACTGTACACAGCTACCCATAACGAATCCCCCACCGCAGCTGGAACAAGGTCACCAAAAATCAGCTAATCACCACCCTCACCCGAGATCCACCAATCAACCACCCCGACACAGCTGCCCGTAACCTCAGGCAGTGGATCGACGACTGCACCAACACCCTCACCCCGATCAAGAAACCCTCAAATAGAAGCACCGACAGAAGGGCCATCTGGTTCACCACCGACCACCAGGCATCCAAGCAGACCTGCAGAAGACTCGAGAAGAAGTGGCACCACAAACAGACACCAGACATCCATGCAGCCCTCAAGAACGCCAGCCGCAGGCACCACCAACTCATTCGAACAGCCAAAAGGTCCTCCTTCAAGGAACGCATTGACAACAACGCACACAACAGCAAAGAGCTCTTCAACATCGTGAAGTAACTCGCCAAACCCAGCTCCAGCTCTAACGACATCCTGCCGTCATAAGAACGCTGCGACTCTCTAGCCACCTTCTTCCACTGCAAGATCATAGACATTCATGACGGTTTCAACACTCAGACCCCCCCGACAGCTGCTGACACCTCAGACCCACCGCCCCCCAGCCACACCGGCCTCCTGCTTTCCTGGAACCACATCAACGACAAAGACACCATCAAAACCATGAACACCATCCCCTCCGGCTCACCGTCAGACCCCTGCCCTCACCACATCTTCAACAAAGTAAGCTCCATCATTGCACCCCAACTCCGGAAGATCTTCAACAGCTCCTTCCAGACCTCCACCTTCCTGCAGAGCTGGAAACATGCCGAGATCAACGCCCTACTCAAGAAACCAAAGGCAGACCCAAAGGACCCTAAGAACTTCCGGCCCATCCCCCTGCTCCCGTTCCCGGCGAAAGTCATTGAGATAATCATCAACAGACAACTGACCTGCTTCCTCGAAGAGAACAACACCCTGGACTCAATCCAGTTTCCGCAGCAACCACAGCACCGAAACCACCCTCATCGCCGCCAACAACGACATCAGGACCCTGCTGGACAGCAGCGAAAGCGGAGTCCTCATCCTCCTAGACCTCTCTGCCACCGTCTGCCACGACACCCTACACACACGCCTCCACAACGCAGGAATCCGCAACAAAGCCCTGGACTGGATCACCTCCTTCCTCACTAACAGAACCCAAAGAGTCTGCCTCCCTCTATTCCGATCCGAAGCCACCAAGATCACCTGCGGCATACCCCAAGGATCATCCCTCAGCCCGCCCCTTTTCAACATCTACATGACACCACTCGCCAACATCGTCTGATCACACAACCTCAACATCGTCTCATACACCAATGAAGGCCGTCGCCGAAAGGGTGAAGAACAGTCGCCTGAAACTGAACTCGAACAAGACGGAGGTCTTCATCCTCGGCACCACCCCCTCCGCCTGGGATGACTCCTGGTGGCCAGCCTTGCTGGGAGCTGCGCCGACACCCACCGACCACGCACGCAACCTGGGGTTCATCCTGGACTCAACACTATCAACAACCCATCAAGTCAACGCCGTCTCCTCCTCCTGCTTCAACACCCTCTGCATGCTTTGGAAGATCTACAGATGGATCCCCACCAGAACCAGAAGGAAGGTCACCCAGGCCCTCGTCACCAGCAGGCTGGACTACGGCAACACCCTCTACACGGGAATCATGGCCAAACTCCAGAAAAGACTCCAACGCATACAGAACGCCTCTGCACGCCTCAGCCATGAAAACAGAAATCCTGCTACTAGGCTCCAACCCTCTAGTTTGGTCGTCGAGATGGTGGCTGGCTAACCTGGGCGAAAGTCCGACACGAGTCACAAAGGCTAAAAATCTGGGCGTGATCTATGACAATAGACTGACATTCGATAGCCAAATCAATAATCTCTCGGCCACCTTCTGGGGCACTTTAAAAATGATTAGGAAGATTCGCTCCTTTATTCCACCTGATGCTTTAAAGACTTTAGTAACAACCTTAGTGCTGTCCAGATTGGATTACTGTAATGCCCTCTATGTGGGGATTCAGACCCAATATCTACAAAAGCTACAACGATTACAGAACACTGCAGCCAGATTGATACTGCAGATTCCTAAATATGAACCAGTCTCACATCGACTAAGAGTCCTCCACTGGATTCCAGTGGGAAAAAGAATAGTATTCAAATCACAATGTATTGCATACAAGGCACTCCAGGGCACAGGACCTCTGTATTTGAGATCGCATTTGAAATGGTACGTGCCTTCCAGAAACCTAAGATCTTCTCAGCTAAAACTGCTACAAATACCCAGATATAGACAGGCACGTTGGGGAGCTAGAAGTTTCCTGTTAGGAACTGTGAAAACCTGGAATCTTCTGCCATTATCAATAAAAAACTTATCTATTTCAGAAGATCATTAAAAACATGGCTATTCTCCAACCAGTGATACCCCAAGGGAGAAACGTACCCGTCTATACCCGTGTCCAGCCAAATCCAGCACCAAGACGCCTTTGGGCATTCGCTGCGCTATATAAATTGATAAATCAAATCAAATAAAATCCCCCGCCAGAGCCACATCACTGCCCACCTGAGGGACCTGCACTGGCTCCCCGTCAACAAGAGGATCAACTTCAAGCTCCTCACCCACGCTCACAAAGCACTCCACGACGCCGGACCAGCATACCTCAACAAACAACTCACCTTCTACACCCTCAACTGCCAGCTTCGCTCAGCTGACCTCGCCCTTGTTCCATGCATCCACTGAACGACCACCGGTGGCAGATCCTTCTCCCACCTCGCCGCCAAGACATGGAACTGCCTCCCCATCCACCTGCACCAGATCCAGGACCTCCTGACCTTCAGGAGACATCTCAAGACCTGGCTGTTCGAGCAGTAGCAGCTGACCCTCCCCCCCCCCTTTGCGCCTTGAGACCCTCACGGGTGAGTAGTGTGCTCTACAAATGTCTGATTGATTGATACAAGTCTGCAAGCTATCAAATCAGTGCTGCAACAAGGGTTCCATTGGGCTTAACGCAAACCAGAAAGAATTGACCCACTTGCCTTCAAGTTGGTATTAAAAGTCACCCATTACAAAGGAGCAGTGACCCTTATTCAATTAAATCTATATTTTGACTATATTTCTCTCTAACTCATCTTGATCCTCTCTTTATCTCCCCCTCCTTGCTTGCCACTTCTTTGTCTCTGTATACTATCCCCTTCTGTTTGTTCTCATATACTTTGCCTTCCTTCTTTCTTTCCCTCTTCTTTTCCTTTCCTTGCTACATTTCACTCCTCTTCCTTTTTTTTCTCTCCATCTATTGCTTATTCATTTTCTTCTTTCTGATCCTTTTTTATGGCTCATCCTCTCCACACATGCCCCCTTTTCTCTTACTCTCTCCTCCAAAGCTCTTTCTTACCTCTTCATCTTTTTGTGATTATTTCTGTCCTTCCTACTTTTACCCCTTTCATATCATTTACCGGTGGCGCAAGGGGCTTATAATTCTTCCCCATCATACTTAAAGCATTTCAGGACATTCATATGCTGTCAATTGTGAATGGCAGTGAGGTACAGCTGATCCAGTGTTAGTTGGTTTTTGAAAACACTGGATTTGGCCTTTTCTCTGGAAAATCTTTGTTCATTGAGGCAGGACAAATAATACATTTTTAGATCTCTTCTGCTCGCTTTAAGAAAGACAGTAGTTGAATCAAAATATTAAGGGTGACCCAGATTAAAGCAGAAAAGTTTGACAAAGTAAAAAGTAAACTTTAGACAATCATTCAAAATCATATGATTCAAAATAGTAAAATCACTGGTCCAAACCTCGTGCCACCATAAAATTGGTTGTGTATTTATCATGTCAGTTAAAAAAGAAGCCGCTAATTCTGCATGGCCAACAAAGATTGAACAGATGCTTGGGACAGATAGGAGATTCTTAAAAAATGTGTTCCTTTGTACCTGGATATGGCTGACATTTTTAAATCCCCAGATACCTACCCAGAAAGGGCTAAGAATACAAATGTGAAGGTATATATACTTAACATTTCTGGGACTGGCTTGTGACCTAACTTACTAGCAAATGTAAGGAGTACAGGGATAGATTTGTTGAAATATTTCAGTCTGTTACCAACAGGCGGGGTCCATAGCACATGGCAATCAAATAAATTACCAAGGTACGAGAAGGACGAGGTGAAACTTAACGTAGCATTATTCATCCTAAGGTCACAGTACTTCTGCAAGTGCCTCCCACACATTATTACATAAGTTTTCCCTATGTTGATGGACAAACCAAAGTCAGACTTAAAATCTACAAAACAATAAAGTAACTGCTGCAACTCAATGGAGTGCGGACATAAGTACGGTGTCGTCGGCATAGAGCAGGCAAGGTATGGGTCTGTATCCGATCTACTACGAGTACTGCACAGGGCAATCTCTAAACTGTTGATACACAGGGTAAATAAAAGGGGCACAAGCACATCCCTGTCTGACCCCCCCTGCCACGGCCAAAAGTGCTGGTGAACTCACCCTTGAGCAGGTAGGATACTCCGGCGTTACCTGCCGAATGTAAATCTCTGAGGAAGTAGTGACCAAAGGGCCCATAATGTGCTGTACAAAATGCTTTCAAAGTCGCTCGATAAATCTAAAAACTAAAACCAGACGGCCCCTCTTTATAAAAGTGTACTCGCCAATAACTGAATTAAGATTTAAACTCTGTTTTACAGTCCCCAAGCCTTTTGGAAATCCACACTGAAGGTCGAATAATATATTATTAGTCCCAGCCTACTCTTCCAGACGATTCCGCTGGATTCTACCGGTCACTTGGACCATGGAGTCAACGAGTGAGAAGGGGCGAGAGCAGGCGGGGTCAGGGCAGTCACCTTTCTGAAAGATTGGAACGATTATTGCCTTAGACCAGGTTCTAAGAAAACATGTAGCTTTTTAACATAACGCACGCGGCACGCCAATTTTACATGAAGTGCCTAGAACAGAAGGACTTCTCCTCAGAGCTTTAGGGTGCAGGAAACGGCAGTTGCCACTGCATTAACCTATGCATTGAGAGAGAGCTCATTACCCTTTAAAACAAGCATTTGCAATGCAATAGGTCTCGCAATTGCGAGATTTTGAGCTATTATCATTGTAACTGACAATGCCTTTTATTTGGGTTTAAAAAAACTTGCAATAATAAAAGGCATTGTCATTTACAATACCAATAGGTCAAAGTTTCTAAAATGCGAGACCTATTGCATTGCAAATGCCTGTTGATTACAAGCGCCCCATGCTGCGCTTTCACTAGTGGCCACACACCTTTCTTTAGACAAGCCGTGTCTAAAGAAAGGTCCGGGCCACTATTAAACTGAAAGCGTGATAGGGGGCGCTTTTACCAAAAAAAGTATTTGTTTGTCAAGTTGACAAACAAATGCTTTTTTTTGTAAAAGCGCCCGTGAAAGCACACATGACATGCTAAATGTTGTAGGAAAGCATGTAGTGCCTGCAGTAAGAGAAACCAGTAAAGAAAATAGTGCTTACAGAGTAAATAAGATGTACCGTGTAACAACTGAAGTAAAAGGGTCAGTTCTCATAGGAGGTTACAAATTAACCTGTACCACTGTGTGCGTGGCCCAGGTGGACCTACGCAAGGGTTCAGAGGGCCCTTGGGAGGTATGAAGAGATGCGTCCTCCCTTTGTATACTAGGTATCACAAAAGAATATCCCTCCTGGGACCAGGGTGGTCCCTGGTGAAAAAGTGGAATAGGGGAAAGGAACAGCAGGTGAAGAACAGGGAATGTTGTGTGTTAGAAAACTCCCAAACCAGTCTGTAAGTCCCTAGGTCTATTAGCCCCCCTTAGTTCAAGAGTGGAAAGGGAAAGAGACCCTTTTCTTTTTATAGCCCTCACTCACTCTAACAGTGACACGCTTCATTATCGGGCTCACCCCAACTCCTAAAGGTCAGGGTTGGCGCAACCGTGTTTTAGGGAGCACTTAGATAAATTGTGTTTGGGGGCGTGATGTTAAAGATAAAATTCCTCTCTTGCTCCTAAAGTGTCCTTTATGAGTGGAGTGAGAGGGAAGGTTAAAAACTGACTATGTTAGGGTGGGAGGATACGATGGTCCTATGACCCTACACTTCACACCCACATGTTTCAGCCCTTACTACTGGCGTATGTATTGGTCTTGGGCTTTCATCAGGGTGGGATGCAAAAAAGAAACTTCCCCAGAGACGTGAATGTGAGAGCTCATGCAATTAACAAGTGTCACATTACGACAGGAGGGTAAGTTTAATACCTGCTGTTGTTTTCTGTGAGGAATTTCCTGCAAAAGAAAGCGACAAAACACAGATACACATAAGATAGCAGATTCTGTTCCATGTGTGCTGTGAGGCCGGAATGTGACAAAAGGTGGCAAAAATTAATCACTGTTATCGTTCCCTGTGATCAACGAGCCGTGAACGTGTCTGGTACACTGTGGGGAGCACCAGGGCGTAAGTCTGGTGTTCCATATTGTTTATTTCAGTGACCACATTCATGGTTGGTCGCTCATCCATAAATTATATGGGTGGGTAATGCAATCAAAATTTAATTTCATTCATGCCATTTGTAATATTATTGCGGCTCAGTGTCACACACACCTGCAGGGGAGTGGAGGGGAGAAAAAAAAGGTTTTTTTCATGATTTGTAATAGGCGGTATAAAAAGGCACTCACCCCTTGATAATAAGGGTGCTAGCTCCCTACGAGGAGCTTCGAGGGGGAGGCCTTATAACCACACTCTAAAGGTTGGGTAGAGACAAAAACAAAACAAAGCGCAGAAAAGCCGGCGTTAGTGTTAAAAATAGAGCCAGACAGGAGACTGCCAGTTAAGTCCCCTTCGGACGAGCGAAGGATCTAAGATTGGAGTTCTGTTTCTCAAATTAAAAAAAAACAAGTACAATCCAGTAAAACAACTTATCCAGTAATGCTTTTATATGTCAGGCAAAATCTAAAGCTAACTTGCTCCATGCTTTTGCAAAAGGAACCAGTGGCAAAGACCTAATTTAAGTTTCCAGGGTTTGTTTGATAACAGATATTTTTCACGTTGCTAATGTTATCAACATCTTGTTCCATGTACGGCCACCAAAAAGAATACTTTAGGGTTTGTTTTTAGTGGCAGTGGATACTAAGGGGCAGATTTATGAGCCCCTTGCGCCACTTTTGCATCACTTTTCCCATGTTAAAAGTGACGCAAAAGTGGCTCATAAATCTGCCCCTAAGTGACCAGAATGTGAACACAACATTATTTTTGACCGTTCCCCGATTGGTGGAACAAATTTGCCCACCCTTAACAATACACCGGATTCAACAGGCATAGTTGCCAAAGAGTGGCATTGTCGTTTGATGCAGCCTGTTAGACCCGCCGAGTCCGGCAGAAACTCGGAACTTGGAAGCCCTGCTCAGCGCCTCATTTTTGCAGAGGAGAGGAACCCTGGCAAGGGGGGAAGATAAGCAGGGGGTGCGGTAGCGGGCACAGCAGGCTAGGACCCATTGTGTTCGGTAGAGACCCGGGTCTCCGAAGCAGCCTGACCAGGATCGGTGGCGGCTCGGGCTCCCCCACTCACCCCCCCTCCATATATATAGATAACCAGCGCATCAACCATCTAGAGATCTTGGCTAGCACATAATTCGATATTGATCTTTTGTGGTTGGAAAAGTAACGTCTGCGCCTCTACTTTTCTTAGGCACTATGGGGCAGATTTATGAGCCCCTTGCGCCACTTTTGCGTCACTTTTAACATGGGAAAAGTGACGCAAAAGTTGCGCAAGGGGCTCATAAATCTGCCCCTATGTCTTTAAATGATAGTAACGAATATAAACTGTGAGGTGTAATTGATTATGACAAAAACATTACATTTTATTCAAGTGAAGGAGTGTGTCGAGAGAATAATCCAGGGTCTTGATTATTTAACCTTCTCTTTCCTAAAGGGAGCTATAACGCATTTGTGACAGGGTCTGATTTGTTGTAGTCGGGGTCAAAATGTTATGTTCACTCCGTGCATTTGTATACTGCTTCTACTTTAATTATATTTTTTGGCGCCTGCCTGTGAATGGAGAGCCATTGAGTGCAGCACCTCTCTGCAGTCACCCTCGTCTTTAGTGAGATCTTACGGTTAATGCTGAGTGGGGGCATCTCCGGGTCGACTCTGAGGAGGTGCACAACATAACTAGTGCAACAGCTCAATGCAGCACTTTCTCAGTCCTGCACGTGTCTTTGACCACAGAATGGGTCTCCCTTTTCAGTGTGAACTGGTTAGTGCTGCACGGACATCGCCGCTGAATAGTGGCAGCATTACATATTGATATGTGTTCTAATTCTATGTTAATGTCCAACTGCAAAACAAACATGCTGTGACTGGGTGGGGAGGAGGGATGGACACGGGGAAGGGTACTTTTACTTAAAATAATTATCACACCTGGGGGCCATCACTTGCCTGTGTGAACAGGACTTTGCCTCAGAGTCCGTAAATCTTTTACGAGTGGACACTGCACCCTACAAATGGGTGAAAAGATGTCTTCCTGTTTTGTGCCATACAAATGAGTGTTTATGGTGAATGCACTCTAGTAGTATGTCTTGGGGTTTAGTGATAGTGCTTTATGACATGTTGAGGCTAGCTGTTATTTATTATAGCGCACGTTTTCACTTATAATTGCTTGGAGGAGCTGTTTGTATTTTTCATTTGTATGTGTTTTTCTGCAAAACAAAAATCTACATCGTCTTAAGTGTTTAAGGTCCCCAGGCTGGTGCGGACATAGCAAACCCATGCCCCAACACAAACTCCACAATGCACACAAACATACTTGTATTTGCAGCTTCCACCCACATTGATAACTAGGTCGGTTGTTGTTACGGTATAAAGGTGTAGTGGAAAGAGAACGTTTAATCGGTTTCTTAATTTAAAAAAAGACGAATAAATATCTCCGGAGAGATGAAATTTAAACAAAGAATCTTGAAAGATCTTTTTGCTTGAGCTGCCTTTTACGCACACTTGGTTTGTTGCTAGATGGAGGGCGGGGGGGCAAGGATGACCAAAAAATAACGTGAAACCAAGGAGCCCCGGCGGGCACATAGTCACGTAACACACTTGCCATGAGGTAAAAACGGAAGAGATCCAAGAGGGCCGGGCGAGAAGGGAGGGGGGAATGCCAGCAACAGAGGAGCCCGCGAAAGTGAAAGTGATCGTGATTACGATCGCTACGGAGGAAAGACACATAGCGCTGCGCGCATGCACGTTCACGTGCACTATAGCCTTAGGCCACGGCAGCACTTTGAAAAGCCCAAATATAAAATGTCTCTTTCGAGCCTTTGGCTCGCGAGACCTAAACATGAAATCTGGCCTCACCCAGAATTGGTACAAGAGGTTGTTTTGGGGCTTATCAGGTTTAATATTCGAACCCCAGTCCCACTGATATTGGAGACTGCATATATTGTGGAGGATATATTAACTGTGCTTACGCCATTTCTACTAACATTGTTGAAAGTGCTTATACTAAGGGGCAGATTTATCTTTCTAACGCTAGTCCCGCAAACATTAGGCAAACTAAATATATTTGTTCCAGATTTATTATTCCAAGCCTCAAAAACATTTGGGTAAGTACATATATCTGAGGCAGTTTTACTATTCTAAATACAATTCCACAACTTTGAGGACATTACTAAATTAATACTTCAAATCAGGCATCACTAGAAGTAAAAATTATTTACATGTGTTGGTTTTAGTCTACTGTATTAACTGATAATATAGTAATATACAAAAAATTTGCATATTTGACAAATGTGTGAAAATGTCAAAAAGCATAATTTCGTTTTTTTATGCATTTAAATATTCCTATACTTCATTCTATTTAATATTTAACAATTGTTTTAATCAAATATTTATTTTACATTAGTTATATATACAAATATACATCATATTAAATTGTAACATAATATTAAAACAGAATAGCCGATTTCACAACTAATATTTTTGTTTTAATCAAATATTTATTTTACATTAGTTATATATACAAATATACATCATATTAAATTGTAACATAATATTAAAACAGAATAGCCGATTTCACAACTAATATTTTTTAAATAAACAGCAAAACAATTATTTTTTTAATATCACATTTTGTAACAGAATTATATATTAACCAAAACCCTTAAGTTCAACCTATGTATCTCAATTTAAAGATCATGCAATTAAATTATAATCTAAAAATTATGTATTAGCAATTAATTAAGCCATATTGTATATAAATTAGAAAAAGATCAGACACCCAATTCTTTAAAAAACTAAACCCAGTTTTATCACTTATTAATTTTTTTTTTAATTACAACATTAACCCCTATATTTATAAAGCAACTTAATTATGTTACTACAATTACATATAAAATGTTGAACATTTAAAATAATTGCATAATTCAGTAATTAATACTGTTGCATTAAATATTATTTAATTAACTTAAAACGATAAACCCCAGCCTCCAATAAACCTAGAAACCCAACATATCTTGATTTTTTACAATACTGTAACATATATCTATTTATCATTTAAATTAACCAATAACCAAATAACACAATACATAGACAAATATTATATACAACGATATTTGAATGCGAAATATTTTAACCTTTAACCCCTTGAGTGCCCCGCCCTTTCCACGCCCTGTGCCGGGCGTTTCTTTAGCGGGCGGGGTTCATGACGAGATAGTCTCGTCATGGGCACAGCGCAACCGCGCTGCATGACGAGACTATCTCGTCATGGGCACTGAAGGGGTTAATGACAGAAATTACGATATGCCTAGTCTCCAATCAATATTTGTGCACTGCCAATGTTTTGTTCATTCACTTATTAGGCTTCTTTTTCTCCCCTTTCTTAATTTCTATTATATGACATAGTGCTCCTTGACTGGTACGATTCTTATCACAATCAATACCGCTTTATTCTTCAACTGGCTACCTTTCCCATTTTATGACAGCTTTCCAACTTTCTTCCCTTCCTTCATTTTACACCTTTCAATCATTATTAAACTCTGACTGTTACCTATCTTGCTTCACATTATCTACCCATACTTCTTACCTCTCTCCTTACCCCAGTTTCATCACCAGGCTTCTATTTAAGATTTACGTCTCTTTCTCTCTCTCTTTCTTCCCCTCTCTCTCTCTGCCACACCTATGACTCATTGTTATCTTTGTCTTGCTGTTTTGACTCTGTTGACAGATTTTAGAGTTAATCCGGTCATATAATTGATTATGTTTTGGTTCATGTAAAGGGCAAACATGCCCTGAAACAGCCTCTTAGTATTAAGAAACTGACCGCAACTCATACAGTGCTATTCAGTTATTGTTGATAAATTGTTGATATTCACTTTATATCTTTGAGGAAAGTAAATGGATTTTTTCTTTGTAAACTGTAAATGTTGTCAATTTGAGAAGGGTACTCGTGGCTAATGCAACAAACATTGAACATTGCACCATTGACAGTTTCCTTTACATGTGGATCACCATCGGGTGGAGCTGCGTGAAATGTAGATGCCGTGGTGGGAAACATGCAAAAAGAACAATTGATGGACAGAATGCAGAACAATGTCATACATTCACCCCAGTACAGAGATCCGGGCCTAAATCCATCGTTTTTTTGCTCACCATGCTATACCAGTTTGGACCCAGCCACATGCAAATCAGTCTTGACCCTACACCCAATGGGAACAGTCCAGCCTGAACTGCCAGGCCAGGTCCTCTCTGGACTGGAAACAAGCATCCTAGGACCGGTTTCGGGCTTTCAGCCCTCATCGGCCAGGATAGCTTGACTCCAGTGGCATGGAGAGCACGGGACACACATCTGGGCATACCCGTCCCACTCGGGGTGACAAATGCAAAAAGAACAATTGATGGCCAGAATGCAGAATAATGTCATACATTCACCCCAGTACAGAGATCTGGGCCTACATCCATCGTCTTTTTGCTCACCATGCCATTCCAGTTTGGACCCAGCCATATGCAAATCAGTCTTGATCCTGCACCCAATGGGAACAGTCCAGCCCGAACTGCCAGGCCAGGTCCTCCCTGGAGTGGAAACAAGCATCCTAGGACGGGTTTCGGGCTTTCAGCCCTCATCAGCCAGGATATCTTGACTCCAGTGGCATGGAGAGCACGGGACCCACGTCTGGGCATACCCGTTGCAATCGGGGCGACAAATGCAAAAAGAACAATTGATGGCCAGAATGCAGAACAATATCTTACATTCACCCCAGTACTGAGATCTGGGCCTAAATCAATTTTTTTTTGCTCACCATGCCGTGGTGGGAAACATGTCATGTCATGGCTATGTTATTTTAGGTGCATTCATATAGCAAAACTCAGATGCATTTTCAGAAACATTCTACCATTTCCTAGTACCTGATGAATCTTACGGTAGGCACCCAAGCGAGTCATTGAGACTAGGGTGTGAATTGTATCTAAAGTAAGTATCCTAGTGAAGCAATAAATGGAGAATGATGCATGGTTATTATCCCTGTGTGTTTGGCTGTCGGCCAATGGCTGTCAGCAAATGGCAGGGGGCCATACTCCCTCCCCAGTAGGTCTGTCAGCCATTGGATGACTCTGGGGAGATTTAGAATGCTTTGCACCAGAGGGTTTCCTTTTTCCCCCCAAGGCTTGGGCTGCTCTCAAAGAGCCTTCAAGGCAGTCTAGCTTTTTCTAAAACTTTGTAATGACAATCAGCGCACAGGGCATGCTGACGTCATGATACTCCTAAAGTGAAAGCAAAATGAGCAGATGGGCTTGTTTTACTTTCACTGAATCAGTGCTCGGGGCATACTTCAGCCCCCGAGCACTGATTCCCATGTGAGAGGTATCATTGGAAAGGGGAGAATCTCCCATTTCTGTTCATGCTTCTGCCAAGGGAATCTCTGCTTGGGGATCGCAAGAGGAGAATGAATCCCGAGCAGGGATCCACCCACTAGACACCAGGAATAGGAGGGGCGACCCTTTGGGCAAAGGCTTGTGCTCCCCCATACCTCACTACAAACATTCAGTCTTTCTGCCTCTCCGAGGGCAGATGGGGGCAGTGAACCCTAATCTGCCCCACCAAGGGGAGGCAGAAAGCCTACTAGTCACCAGCGATTAAAAAAAATATATATATATAAATAGGGTTGGGGCTACCCACCAGGGCATGGCCATGACTCCCCAATATATATAGAAAAGTCTTTCTGCCCCCCAGCAGAGGGGTAAATGTGGTAATCATCCCTAGTCCCTCCCCCCCCCCCCCCCCGGGGAAGAAATCCCACTAGACACCAGGAAAAGTAGAAAATAGAAAAACATGGGGTGGAGGCTGCCTATTATGTGCATGGCCAAACACCATATTAGAAAGAGCTCAGAAAGTCTTTCTGCCCCCTTGGGTGGTGGATGGGGTGAGTACCCCCAATCTGAGGGACAGAACGTCCACAAGGCACTGGGGAAAAACAAAAAGGGGTGGGGACTGTTCGACATGGGAATGGTGATGCCTTGCACTCCAAAAAAAGGCCACAGCAGTCTTTCTGCCCCCACCCCTTGGAGGTGGATGGCACATTACTCCAAATTGCTTTCCCTTGGGGGCAGAAAGCCCAGTAGACAAGAGGGTTGCATTTATGCAGTATTGTTGGAATGGGCATGTGCTCTCCCCACCCCAAGGCCCAATTGACTTTTCCCCCCCCCCCCGGGGGGATATATGGAAATTCACAACCAATCTGCAAACAAAAGAAGGTGGGGGCCTACCTTGGCATCAAACTATTCCTATGCCTCTGAAGGGGCAGTAGTGTCATTATCCCCACCTCTCCAGGGTAGATAAGACGTTTGTCCTGATTGGGGAGGTTGCCCGAAATCGCACTCTGGGCGGGGGTGGGGGGGAGAAAGCCTACTAGATGTCAGGCCTTTTGCATTTGGGGCAAAAGGAAGGGATGTGGGTGTTGTACTCTGGCATTGGCCACAACTCCAAGGGTAGGCTGGAGTTTAACCCCTATTTTGCCAATGGAGTCAGAAGGCCCAGTGAATAACAGGACCATTTCATTCATTTTATAAAATGATGGGGTGGATCTGGCCCATCCTGACATCAGGCCCAACCTTCATCCCTAAAGCCTAGGCCAGGAGGATCCCAATATCTTTCCACTTGCCATGGTGAATGGTTGCCCTTTGTATTCTTGGGTTAGGCCGCCACCTGGGCAAAACTGTCAGAACCAGACAATGTGGAATACCAGACATCGAGGTGAGTCCAGGTTGGTGTTCTTCCTATGAATCCCATGATGTTTTCTTGCCCACAGTGCCCTGCAAACCTCAAACTTTGCCCTTAAATCACAAAGTTTCGTTGCATATTTGCGATGGAAACATCTGCAATCAATATAAATCCACAAAATTGCTACCACTCACCGTTACCCCACTTGTGATGATAAAAACACTGTGCCACTTGTGTGGCTGGGCCTAGTGCCCAGAACAGGAACAGATCAAACTGAGGTCAATGGGAGCCCTTGTAAAGGGACTCCCATTGACTTTGGTTTAATTAATTCATGCTACATTTCGTTATTTCAACATTTAGTTTCTTTGGGAAAACCTTGAGGGGGTCAACACATATGACCCCTGTGCTGAATTTGGAATTTTGTCTACTTTTGTCACCCATGGATTTCAAACTTGTTTCCACCTCAGAGTGGAAATAGGTTGAGAACACAAAAATAGGAAAAATGGGTCCTCTCCTTTTAACATCTCCAAAGGCACCCACCAGGGATGTCCCCTATCGCCCCTCCTTTTTGCTGTAGCGATAGAACCCTTGGCTGCCAAGGTCTGACAACATTTCCGGGAACATGCGCTGATTTATCCAGAGAGGCAGATCTTAATTTCACTATATGCTGATGATCTTACATTATACTTGCGAAATCCAGATGAAAGCCTCAACCCCATTCTTAGACTGCTCAGCCTATTTGGCCACCTCTCTGGAGTTAAGATCAACTGGGGAAAATCCCAGATTTTCCACCTTACTGACGCTACCACACGATTCGAGCCGGATTATCCACTCACATGGTGTGCAGATACACTGACATACCTTGGAATAGTCATCACCCGGAGTCGTGACGAGCTGATGCTCTCCAACTATGGAAGAGCGCTTGACCTCCTCACAGAAAAAATTACCATATGGATAGCATTACCCCTCTCCATGGCTGGCAGAGCTTCCCTGATCAAAATGGGGATACTGCCTAACCTGCTTTACCTTTTTACAAACATTCCCTATGCCCAGTGCTTTAAATGGGCCGGTACTGCCGGGTACGGAGTACCGGCACTTTTTTATTTTGAGAGTGAGAGTACCGGCGACGTAATACTTTTAAAAGGAAAGTACCGGCAGTTCTCAGAAACAAGCAGGTACTCTGCTACAGAGTACCTGCACTTCTATTTTTCCATTTCAAGCACTGCCTATGCCCCTAGTCGCCATTTTTTTAAAGACATCAGGACCCAGTTGATCCGACTCATGTGGGGTGGACATCAGGCTAGACTAAATTGGGACACCCTTACGTGACCCTTTGAGGTCAGAGGATTCGAGATACCAGATCTGCAGCTCTATTTCATCTGTGCCCAGGCCCACTTTGCGACTTACTGGATAAATCCCCCCATACATGCCTCACCTTGCAGTAGAGGATGGATATATGGCTCCCACACCATTTTCAGCCTATTTGAGCATCCCGGCGGTTCCAAGGAGGCAGGCTTATACCACTGTTCAATGCACGATTAGTGCCTGGAAAGACTTAGTCTGCCGAACTCACTGTGCCCTACTATATTCACCCCTACTTCCATTACAAGGGAGACATGATCTCCTGGTCACACAAGAAAGTGGATGCCGCCGTCTGCTACACAAGCTATCTATTCACACCTGGGGACAACTCTATGTGAAAGGGAAATTCTGCTCTAGCACTGAATTCTTTGAAACCTCATCCCCCACCCCTTTAGACCGGTTCTATTACATTAGGTTCCGGCAAGATATGCGGACCCTCACCCCATGCTTTCCACAAGAACCTACTATTATGCCCCCCCTGCACGTCCTTCTGAATCCAACCACCCCTACGCATGTGGTGTCACTCCTATACCGCACCACCCAAAAAGATAGCACACTCACTCCCCCCCCAGCAAAGGACAATTGGGAAGGTGAACTAGGGCACCCCCTAACGGAAGACCAATGGTCCTTTTGTTGCCGCCAAACCGGGGAAGTCTCCACCAGTAGTAGACTGCGCATCATACACTACAAATATTTACATTGGTTGTACTATTCACCTGCGCACCTACATCGCCTTCACTTGAGAGATAACGATCATTGCGATCATTGTGGGGAAGCAGATGCTAACTTCAAACACCTGGCTTGGGACTGCGCCCCGGTTCGCTGATAGTGGGGGGAAGTCTTTTTAGCTTTAGATCGCATGACAGTGTCACACATCCCAGAAGATCCCCTCACTGCACTCTTGGGCTACACTGCCCCGATACCCGCTAAGATACGGCGATATGTCTCATTGGCACTCCTCCTTGCTAAAAGACGAATTGCTTGTAAATGGGGCAGGGGTAGAGCACCTAAGTTTAAGGACTGGCTCCAAGATCTCATATACTGCCAAGAACAGTTGCACACATACGCTGAACTGCTACCACTCTCCTCCTGCCCCCAGGATATTTGGGGTCCCCCCCAGACCTACCTCCTGGAGGTTGACGCAACTGTAGACATTAACACTGATTACCGCACTGGTGGGGAAGAAGTACGAGGTGGGGATGGGACAAGAGACACGGGGCAAAAGATAGCGTTATCCCATGGAGAGGAGAACTTCACCACTATGCACTCAAAGAGAAGAACCAAGATTACCAATAGGAAGCTCTGGGGATTAGGGCAATCCGAATAGGAACACACTTGAGAGGCAGGCATCATCGACTGTGTACCTCTTCTTCTGCTATAATTTGTGGATAGTGGCACTGTTATTGTGTTAGTAGATCTTTTGATCATAAATGTTTGTGACCTTTTCTGTGGCCATGCTATCATTACTGCCCACCTGACGCGGCCGGCCTGTAGTGATTGTAGGCAGCTTGCTGTGTATCCTCCCTCCCGCCCCCACTGCCTTACCATATGCCATCTTGCATTGCCGGCCTGCTTGGGATGTAGGCATCGTGCTGTGTATGAACCATCTGGAACAATAAAGGTCTTAGGAAAAAAAAAAAAAAGGTCATACGGGACTGCAACTCTGTCACCAAACACTGGTAGACTTCATGTAGTGAATGGTCGCAAGCCCTGAAAAGAGACACCACATGATCTACCCATTGAACTTTCTGGTGACTAACCTTCAGTTGGGCCATCTGAGTAATCATTTAGTGGTGTCCTACCTGTGTGCACTTCACAGCAGGGCAAGCTACTCGTGATCCTTGCTACTATTACGACCACAATAATTGACTCAGTAGTGGTTGACTCAAGCTTATTGCAATATGACCAGTGAAGACTAGCAGAAAGGGTGCAGAAAAATGAGGGTACTTGTTAGGAGCTACACCCAGAGTCAAAACAGCTACAGACGCAGATAAATAAACAGAACCGGTCCATTACTTTGATAGTCATGCTGAGTGGAGATTACCAAACAATCATGTGAGACTGGTGGGGCTCCCAGAGCGGAGAGAGCATCAAGCATGGAAGAATGGCTGCAATGAAATTTGGCTCTACAGGATTTTTCCAGCCTATTTGCTGTGGCGAGTGTACACAGAGTGCCAACAAGACTGCCCCCCCCCCCACCTCCACTGTTGCACCTCTGATGTCTGTACCGGCAAGTCTACTAAATTAGAGAAATAGGTACTGCTTCTCACATTCTGAGGACGAAGTGCTTAAAGTAACTCTGCTGATGAATTGCTGGGAAAGCGCATTTTGTGTAAATCCCTAAGATGATGACACTAGTAGTCCACTGCAGAAATAGATTGAGCACAATTGAAATTTTCAGTAGCCAATATTTACTTGATGAGTGGAGTGGAAGAGGTCGGTGGGGATTCCACAACCCCAATTTTTTAAAGGTGCTGCCCCCGGGTTCTTCACACACACCAAGAAAATCATGTTTTACTAATTAGATTATGTTGCTCAACTGGAGGTGGTTTGCCTTCTGTCTTGGGGATGGGAGTCAATGTTGGAAAAGTTCAGTAAGTGGGAAACAGAAAGTTATTCTAAAGACATCTTAGCAAGGTAACCCTTCAATGCACACTCATTGCTCGAAAAGATACATGCCTCTTTAGTTTTATCTTTAAGGTGCTATGAGAGAGTGTACCCTGACTAAGGGTATTTCTTAGAACATGCATGGTTAGCCCTGCTAACAGGAATAAAGTGCCTGTGCTCTCCTTTTAACCATGTTTAATTTGGTTTATTCCTCATTGCCATATTTAATTTCCCTGTGTGTCCTTAGTATATGGTATAGAAAATACATTCAGGGCCTGGAAGGTAAATGCCATTTGTGGACTGTTGTACCTGTTGTGACATCAACAGATTGGTCCTGCAAAACATGGCTTTAGACCTACCAATGTAGCATGACTTTTTGCAGTGTAAAACCTGCCATGCAGCCTGTCAAAAGAATCCATAGTGACAGGTACAAAATACCCATTTAAATATTAGTAAGTCACCCCTATATAAGTATTCTAGTCTTCAAAGTAGGATGCATGGGTTTTAAAAGTGGGACTTGTAGAAAATTAATGTTAACATGTCCCTACAGTGACAAAGTCCCAAAATATATTTTCACTGTGACAGGCCCAGTTTTCCTATGTATAAAATCGGAGCACAGATTAAAACAAAATTACTGCTATCTTGGTTATGGGATAACTAGCAAAATAATCTAACCACTATTTTTAATAGTGAATAAAAATATTATAATAACAATTAAAGAAATGTTACTTTTAGAAAGTTGCCTTTACCTTGCCTGAAGCTCCTAGAGGTGAATTTGCATTAGCACTACAGAAACTCCTGGCCTGCACTTGGCCTTTATAGAGGTGCAAAGTTCCTCCCAGGAACCACACAGTAGACACTTTGATTGACGGGTTGACCTGTGTTTAGAGGAATGTTCAGTGTAGGATTTATTTGCCTCCTGTTGGCTTGATAGTTTAAGATTGGGCCTGACAGGTCTGTCTGAAACACATGTAAAACTTTGCATCCTTGAAAGGGATCAAATAGGACAAGATAAAAGTTCTTGCATATCCCCTGTCTGATTGCTTAGGAAACACCCTTTTGTCCAACCAGACTTCTGCCTCCTGTTTTGCTGAGGGCCTAGGGCATGTTTCAAACTGGAGTTTAGTGTTAGATGTGAGATTGCACTGGTGATTTCCATAGTACATTCATACACAGACTCAAATTTTCAGAGCCCAAGTTTCATGCCTTGTAAATACTTGAGCCATATTGACATTGTCCTGACATGGAATTTTCAGCTTGATTCTATTAAGGCAAACATGGCTACTTGGAAAGTGGGTAAGCATTGCCTAGTAGTTACCCCATCCACAAGCTAGAGGCAAATATAAATGTGGCACCCAATGGCAACCCCTCTCAGAACACTTACTAGATCTGCAGGAAAGCAGAAGTGGACTGGACCTGCTGTCTGTGACTGGAGA
The DNA here is from genome assembly GCF_964204655.1 of Triturus cristatus. NCBI lineage: Eukaryota > Metazoa > Chordata > Amphibia > Caudata > Salamandridae > Triturus > Triturus cristatus. Next base: position 151,074,571 of record NC_140583.1, read on the forward strand.
GAGGTTCTCAAGGACAGGACCTTTTCCCTGTTGTACGTAGGTCAAAGATGTGAACATGAACTCACAAGGGCAGTTAGCTGACCTACTGTTAGGGTTAAGGGATACAACAAGCTGAAGTACCCAGCTAGCCAGTTGTAACTGGCCCTGGACTCAACTTTGCTGTTTGTTTCTGCCTGACATCCTGAGAGTATCAAAGTGCCTTCCCATGAGATCCTATGGGCATTAGAAGTGTACTCCTGTAGATGCTGTGGCACCAGTTGGAAACGTTTGGAAACTATTGCTCCAGAATTCTAGCAGGACCCACAAGAAAAAGTATCAGGCGATGATCTCCAAAGAGTCAGATTGGGTTTCTGCTTTGTCCCGTTCAATGCTCCATGCCTCTCTGAAAAAAATCACAAATGTGCATTGTCAAGGTGAACCACAGGAATTTCTTCAAAATGGTAACAACGTCCTTTTGTGAAGTGGGACTTAGAAACATTTTTGAACTTTATAACTTCGAGATTTTAACCCTGATCCATTCACTTGGACTTCAGCAATTTACTTGCTAGGTGTGCATTCAAGGGCTGTTTTCAATGCTGAAGAGAGCAGGTTAAGATGGAAAGGTATACATGGAGGACACCACATCATTAAGAAGTGGGTCATTCAGTCATTTCAAAATACAAACACCTTTATTGGATGGGGTTATATATAAGGGGAATGCAACATCAACAGGTACTGACAGCAGTAGCTCCCACGGTGAATACGTTTATCACCATAGAATGGAATGTTAGGGGCATGAATAACTACAATAAATAGAATATTTCCTCATACATGAGGAGTAAATAGGCCCATAGAGCTATGCAATAGGAGATGCGCCTACCCAGCGAACAGTGGTGTAAACTGAAGTGTGCTGTAGAGGCTAAGGGCCTGATTATGTGTTTTCTGGTGTGGGATAGGGACGGCACACCACCTCCCATGCCCACACAACCAAACTCCACTGCAGACTGTCCGCCGGATTACAAATTGTAATCCATGCGGGCGGTCCTGCTGCTGCTGGCCCACGGTGCTGCCTTCCAAACGCTCAAAGAAGAGCCTTAGAAAGACAGTGCCATGGGTTAGCCATAGCACGTTCTAGCACTGCTAGGACTGTAAAGTCCATGAAATGCTGGAACTGGGTGTGCATACAGACAGGGTGGCACACCTTGTTATTCCCTGCATGTACCCCTTGCAGGAAGGCACCAAGGGGCCCTGTAGGCCCCCTAATTTTCATCACCGTCAGCAGTTTCATAGCGGGCTCACCACCATGAGACAGCTGGCAGTGAGGAAACTCGTAATATGCTTGCCACCACCAGGGATTGCAGATCCCTGGCAGTTGCGGCATTGCAATGGCAGTCCAACAGCCCAACTTGTAATGGGGCAGTCAGACCACCGGTGAAGTAGGAGCTGTACTGCCTCCTCCGCTCCACCATGAGTCTGGCAGTCCATGGACTGCCAGACTCATTATCAGGCCCTAAGTATTCTGCACATCATACTTTGCTCATGTTGGAAAGGAACTGATTTGGGTGCAGTTGAGTCTACTATTTGTTTCCTCAAAGGGGTGTTTGCTTAGGAAGTAAGTGAGTGTTAGTGACAGATAAACTGAATGTATTAGATGTCTTACAGGTGAGCATATTGCACCCAATCTCGACCAAATGAAATTTTTTGTCTGTCTATTGGACCACCTGATGAAGTTGACAAACCTACCAATGATGCTGGAAGGTGATTATAATCGTGCAGACGATGTGAACTGGAGCAGATCCCATCCTCTACTGCCCTGCTCCAAAGTTGTGCTGGAACAAATGAAGAACAAGGTTAGCAAAAGAAGCACACCCTTTCGGCAAGAGAGTGGAAAGTGTGTAGTATTTAGCTGATGATGCATTTTGGACTAAACTGTCACAAATATATCGCAAAAGCATTGTGCAGTAGCACACTGTCATTTCCAAACAGCACATTTTCCATTGAAATGGGCACTACATTTGTAGAGAGACATGCAGTTGTACTGAAACAACTATATTACACATAAAATATAATCTCTGCAAATTGGGTTTCAGCGAGCATTTATCATTTGCATATCACCAAGTAAAGTGCCTTAATTTATTTTGATCCCATTAAAATCTTTGTTTCCATCACACTTCAGAATGTCAAAAACCCTGTATGTTTCTTATTACACCCGCTGGAAACACACTACATATCACTGTCTTGGCAGAACCCTCAAGTGTGAATCACAAACATTCCACTACTTTGGGTACAAATCTATCATACAATGATTGATGTTATTGAGAGAAACACAGGCAAGGCATTTAGGTCTATCAGATGTAGCAATTGCTTTCTAGAAACACTCCACATAAAAATTATGGGTAGAGTGTTACTTTGAAATATGATGCACTGCCACATCTATATTATTGCTCCAATTTTCCCTTCACACTGCCCACTTAGATATTTTAGAATCTAGATGCATTGTTGCTATTTTTAATTTGGAAAAAAACAGACACAATGTTGCAGTGTGTAAACTGCAGCTCCCAAGCCCAGAGGGGGGTGTGGGAGCCCTTGACTATGACCTCTATTTTCTCTCGGAAATAGTACAGTGGGTCAACCAGTAGTTTGCAGAAACACCCTCAGCAGAGCTATATTAAGTGGGGAGGTAGTTCACATTACATAATATCATGGTCATTATACTTGCTCCTAGACAAGTGTGGCGGGAAACACCTTCAGCTGCTAAAAGTGGTTGGAAGATGTTGGGACAGGGCAGTGACTGCTGGGTGGCACCCAGGCTCCCGGGTGAAGGGCAGCTATAATTTTGCGACCATGTAGTCACCATATTTATCAAGTACACAGAAGACTTTTATAGTTATGTGTTGGGACAGAAAAATCCTCCACATAGTAATGGACGTGCACCCCTGCCCTGAGTGTCCAATGTGGTGATGTTTGGATCCCTAATGCTGAATTTTGTGTCATACGAAAATATGGATCATGCATGTGCACCATGACATAGGCCTGTCTCACGGGTTGCAGTCTTGTTGGACCAGGAGGGGTTCCAAAAGTGCACCCTCACAGTGGTGGAAGGCTTCTGCCTTTACCAGAAGTTTAGCAGCACAAGCACAGTGGTGTCGAAATACTGTGTAGTGATCAGTAGGAGTGAATAGGTGTTTTTTAACCTGTGTCACTGGAGTGAGGCCTACAGGCTCAAATAATTTAAAGTTACACTGCTGTGTGTCCAACTTATCCTTTTGCCTACATTGGGTTGTGTTAGTGCTCTGCAGCGCATTCGTGTTATATCAGCTTTGGGTGTATGTGTGCCTGGGAAGGGTACAATATAGGGATAATGCAGTACTGAGCAATGCATTCCCAGGGAATGAATGTGCTAGGTGTATGTATGCCTATGAGTGGCACAGTACATGAAGAATGTATTGCTGTGCCGTGCATGCAGGTTAAATGCATGTGCTGGGTGAATGTGGAGCTGTGAGTGCTACAATATGAAAGAGTGCAGTATGTGCAAATTTAAATGCCATTTGGTGTCTGGAAATGGACTATAAGAAGGGAATCTTGAGACCCAAAACATTGTCATCTGCCAAGCAGCCAGACAGGCTGTGTGAGGAGGGGAAGCTCTTCAAGACTTTTACCTTTAATTAGGACTGGGGTACAAGACCTGCTGGTCTCCCTGCTGGGTGGAGGGACAGCACCCAAGAAATCTAAGTCAAACTGCCCCGCAGGCTACAGCACCATTGCCTGCCTGCTTGCCAAGACTAGCTTGCCCTGTGAGGAAGAGGAGAATGTTAGAGGTAGTGTGGTGCAGTCGGGAATTCTGTTGAGTAGATTGACATCGCGAGGTGAAAGAAATTGGCTGCCACACAGATTGGGTCCTTGCCAGTGTGCGGGACAAAGTCAGTGGCCCCTGTATGCCAGAAGGGCCACGGTGAAACGAGCCACAGTGAACAATGTGTCAATCGGGCTGCAGCCCTATGCTTCCCTATATGCCAGGAGAAGCTGCTGCATGTGAACTTTCCTAAAGCTGTGGCTATCGGGTAGGAGCCTATGTGCAGCTGTGGATCGGTCATTCCGTATGCCAGGAGGGGCTTCCATACAGACACCTGCTGTGTCAAGCTGGTTGGCGCCTTTTCACAGCAGGGACATGGTAATCCTGTATGCCGGGGGGAGAGGGGGGTCACTCGATCTTGCCAGAAGTGTGTACTGTTCCAGAGCACCGTCGGAAGAGTGAGGCCACTGCGGACAACTCCAGATGAGGAATCAGAACCAGGAAGAGACCAAAAAGACTTACTTACAGTGAGGGATCACAAGGAGACTCCGGTCACCACAGAAGCGTGTATGAAGGGGATCAGCAAGTGCTGCCTGCTTGGGCTGCAGGAAGTGAACTCAAGTAGAGTAGCTGTTGCACGCTCAGGTGTGGATTAGATTGAATTTGGGCCAGTTAGCCCCTTGGGAGCATGCTGGCTAAAATAGCACCTCACACTGGAACAGTTTTGACTTTAAAATAGAGTCATAGTGCAATCTTGAGACTTGGACTACTAATGGGTCTGACCCTGGATGTTGCTTATAGTAAATGGGGAATAACCACTACTAGTAGTAGCAATGAGAGTTACAACAATTCAAATTGTTTCACAAAACGTCTCTGATACCCGTAAGAAAAACATAAGCTGGTTGGTTGATTAGAAGACCATCTGAAAACTATAGGCTCTAGATACAAGGGAAAGCCATTGCAATAGGATTGGGGATATGTTCAAATTATAAGGCCATTAAAAGGGAAGACCACTGGGAATCAAGTAGCTGAGGAGTAGAACCGATGTTTTCACTGTTGCGTGTGAGCATGGTATTTTTTTATTGACTGCTGCACTTAATTCTTTCACTCAGTCACCGAGATCTAGGATAATAGGAGTGTCATCAGTGTACATGTTTCTCCTGGCCATCTGTAAAATATCAATAAAAACACAAAACAAAAAACACTAAGTTCAAAAGAACTCCTAATCTAAAGACCCAAAGTGCTAGCATGATTACTCCAGCCTGAGGGAGCAACAGGTTTTCAGCAGCTGTGGCCTACTCAAAATCCACCTCTTAGCTAGCTGTGCCCAGCAAATTGTACGCTATAAGTCCAAGCCAATCAAGTAGGGGAAAAAAAGTATTGGAGGGAAAGAGAGATGAAGTAATGTGAGTCTGTCACAGGGATTCTTCTTCCTCACTTTCTTTTACCACCTTCCCATCAATTGTACTGGGATCTAGGTTGCGTGGGCCTCAGTTTCTGTGCTAAAATCAAAGGAAATAACATGCATAATTATCTTTGAATTAGCCTAGTCTCAGTTTAACATGACTCTTGTTATAGTTTTATGCGATTCTACCTGATACTTACATTTCCCTACTTCTCCCCTTGGACATCTCTAAAACTGGTTCCTTGCTTACTAAAGAAAAGAAAAGTACAGACATTACTCTAGGCTTGTTTTGCTTCTTTAATGAATTACTACTTTAAGTACCTCACTTCTCTGGTTACCTGTGGGATTTTTTCATTATATTCTTGAAAATGACCAATTCCACACTTGTTAGAAATTGGGTTGTTGGTTGACTGGGGTGTGAGCCCTAGTGAAGCAGGAACCACAATCCTAGTCAGGGTAAGTAGAAGGCAAACACTACATCAACCTATATTCACCCTCTTGTAGCTTAACACAGAGCAGTCAGGCTTAACTTAGAGGCAATGTGTAAAGTGTACAACACTCCAAACAGTAAAACAATGGAAACACCCCACAAAAAGATTCCACACCAGATTAGAGAAATAGCTCTAAATTTATTACATTTCAGACCAAAACGATAAACATCCAATAAGTATAACTTGCGATATTGAATTTCAAAGATGGCCTTGTGCACCGCTTCCACCTATCCTGCCGGATAGCTTCTCATGACTGGACCTCAATCTACACAGCGATCCAGTCTCCATTGCCACCAGTTTGCCCCTACTGCCCTAAGCCTGCTTAGTTGGAATTTCCAACTCCTTCCTGCTGAGCATTTCATTTCTGTGTTGGTAACAGTAGTTTATTGTTATTGTGATTTGGTTGGGAATGTTTAATTTACTTTATCTGGCCTCTTCCTGTTGAGGTTATCTTAGTGCCACTCTGAGTCACTAATACCACTGGTTGACTTGCTTGTTTTTTCCCGCCGTTTCTCTCCCACCCACTGATTTTCCTGCTTCCTGCCCTCCCACCTTCCTGACAGCACCTCCCACCTCCCAGGGCGACCTATGCAGGCTCCAGCGTGGCTGTGCCACCAGCACCCCAATGGCAATCCCATCTGTGCCCATCAATGCCTGGAGTGCACCCGGTGTCAGGAGCCCCTGTCCTCCCACTATCTACCGCTACACCGATTTGGAGCTCTTAGCCCTGGAACCCAGGCCCTGGACACCAGAACAAGAGCTGGTTCATGTCCTCCCTGCGATCAACCAAAGGACCCTTCACCTGACTCCACTGTCACTTCACCTGCCACACAGGACCCCCTGCGCACCAGAGAGCTCACCGCTCCCGCTCAGAAGGCCATGAACAACCCAGCACGGCTCCACTGCATCCTGATCAATTCCTGCTCTCTCTGCAAACACACCCCTGGAATCTGGGACACAATTACCACCCTCTCCCCGAACATTGCCTTCATGTCTGAAACGTGGTGCAACCCCAATTTAAATACCGACATCGCCAAGGTCACGCCCGATGGCTGCAAGATGGTGCCAAGTCCACATCGACATACCCAGCATTGGCATCACCATCATCTTCAAGAAAACCATTCAATGAACTGCAACGAACAAAGATCCTACATCTCTTATGGAACACCTCAACTTCAGACTACAAACTGACACTAAGACCATGATTAGAGGTACCCTCACCAACAGATCCCTGGACCACCCAACTACAACGTCATCTCCAACCTCATCACACCCGTTTCCATTGACTCCCCCTACTACATTTTGCTCGGTGACCTCAACATCCACGACAAAAACACCAATGAAGCACATGCTACCAGAACCTCAACAACATTGACCTCACTCAATTGGAATCTAAACCCACGCACATAACCGGGCACACACCATCTTTACCTCCAGCAACAGAATCAAATTCACCCATGTCACAGAACTCACCTGGACCAACCATGCCATTGATCACATTACCATCTCTGTCACCCAGCCCCTGCTGACAAACACCAAAATACCCCCAATGCAGGTGGGGCAAGGCTACTGATACACTTTGGTCTCAAGTCCTCAACACCACACGGCCCGAAACATCAGCAGACCTCAAACAGGCAGTCCAGAACTTCTCCGCCTGGATCAACAAATGTGCCAATAAAGTCACCTTGCTGAAATCAGCCAAAAACCACAAAACCTTGAAATGTGCCAGCTGGTACATCCCAGAGCTCAGAACTACTAAGCGCAACTGCTACCAACACAAGAAGAGTTGGTGCGCCAAGAGCCCCTTGGACAGAGTTGCCCACAAAGCAGCCCTCAACAACTACCACCTATACATCAAAGAAGCCGAGAGAGCAGCCATCACCTCCTACATTGACACCACAGACAACCACATCAAGGAACTCTTCAAAATTGTTCAGGAATACTCCCACCTGAACACCACAGAAAACACCATCCACATCTCCCAAGGACTCTGCTACACTATCTCAGATTACTTTTGCTGCATGATTGCCACCATCTACAACAACTTTGACACCGAACCTTCCACTCTCAGTCTCAACAACCTCGGTCAACCAGCAATCACCAGTTGATTGATAATCACCTGGTCACCACTCACAACTTGGGCCACCATGGCCATCATGTCGACCATCCACTCTGGTGCCCCCAATGAGCTCTGCCATCTTTTAAACAACAGCAACCTTCCCTGATGTCTGGAAACATGCAGAGGTCAAACCCTTTCTAAAGAAGCTCCCTGCCAACCACAGAGACCTAAAAAAATACCATCAGATCTCCCTGCTCCCCAACCCAGCCTAAGTACTCAAGAAAGCCATCAACCAACAACTCACCAAATACCTAGATCGAAACCACCTATTTGGCCCCACACAATCAGGATTCCATGTCAACCGCAGCACTGATACTGCACACATCACTATTACATCCGATATCAGAACCATCCTCGACAGCAGTGAGATGGTGCTCCTGATCCTCCTTCACCTCTCTGTGGCATTCAACACAATCTCCCACCACACCCTCATTGGCAGACTCCAAAACATCAGCATACAAATGAACTCCCTCAAGTGGATCGCTTCTTTGCTGTAAAGATGCACTCAGAGCATCCAATTGCCTTCCTTCACCTCTGAACCCTCAGCACCCAGATACCGTTAGGGGTGAGAGGGGTGCGCTCAAGTGGTGGCTCCTCCACTAAGGTGGAGGAGGGTCGCCCCAGTGCTTGAACTTCAAGCTGAATACAGAAAACAAAATGATAATAACGTTCGTTATTATCATTTTGTTTTTGTATACATCTTGCAGCTGATCCTGGGGGGCAGGACTGGACTCCCCACTTCACAGGGGGAGGAGTGGCGGCAGCACCTAAAGTGTGCATGATGGTTTGGCCGGCCGTCTACGGCCAGCCAAACCCTCATGCATGCTCTCTATGTTCTCCACCAGGCTGTATTACAGCCTGCGCGGTGAACATGCACAGCCTGCTAGTCCCTGTCTGAGTGCTGAACCATGGCGCTCAGACCAATCACAACGCTGCTAAAGCAGTGTTGTGATTGGTCAGGGGATTTTAGGAGGATGTGTGCTTCCTGCGGAAGGAGGATGGAGGAACAAGAAGAGGCAGCCTGCAGTATAGTTAAGTGCTTTTTATTTATTTATTTTTATTTTCCTCCCTCTGTCCCCCTGCCCCACCACCTCTGTTCGGTAGCAGCTTCTACTGGGTGCGCTATACAAATAATGGCTGATTGATTGATGGATTAGGTAAAAATAGCACCTAGAAGCAAAAAGTGCTATTTGGGATATCTTGTTGCGCTGGACTGGGACAAAGTAAAAAGTTCAGGATGACTGCGATTGGGTGCCGGATGGATAAAGGAACCGATGGGTCCCGCTGATCCGAAGTACCTTAATCATGGATGCTTTCATGTTGAGAGTGCATGGACAGTTGAGGCGGTGAATCTGTGCCAATCCACGCAGGGGCAGGGATGTGTTGGTCCTGATCTGCGCAGAAGCGGTGATATGCAAGCTCTGACAACAAATAAGCTGTGATGCAGAGGCTATGTCATTGAGGCTACCATCAACGGAGATACGAGCACCTTACATTGGGAAGCGTGTGGCAAAGTGGTGGTTCCGAAGGTGACAAGTTGGTTCTGATCCACACAGCAACAGCGATTTGTTGGTGCCAATCCAAGCAGCAGAGGGTATGCGCTGGTTATGATCCTTGAAGTACAGGGGATGCATTGGTTAAGAGCCATGCAGCAGCAGTGATGCATCGATTCGACTGCAGATGTGCCAGTTCTGCTGGAACAAGCACTTTAGGCCCACTTCCAAGGGTCCAGGACTGGTGTGGCACCCATTTGGCAGGCTAGACTCACAGATGGCAGAGTCCATGTGCAGAATCAGGGTGGTTGAAAGTCTTTTATGTTCCCTAAGCCTTCAGATCAGTAGCCCAGCCAGTTAGCCCTTGACGTCACTCTGGGTACAAGTCAAGCAGGTCCAGTCCTTCTCAACCAGGCAGGGGAACAGTAGGCAGGAGGGCAGCACAGCAAGGGAGGAGTACAGCAAAGCAGAAGTCCAGCAGAATGGCAGTCCTTCAGCAGCACAGCAGCCCTTCTTCTTGGCAGAGTCTTCACAGGTTTATAAATGTACTGAAGTGGTGGTGTGAAATGTCTAGTACCCTGTGTTTTTGAAGTGTAAGATACTTTGAGGTGCACAGAGATCCTACCTTCCTGCCCTGGTTCCAGACTCACTACAGGGTTTGTGAGAGAACAGGGCACAGCCTATTCAGGTGTCAGTGAGTCAGTGAGTCTAGGTACATTTCCTCCTTTCCATCCTCCCGGGATGGCTCAGCAAGTCCCAATTAGGCGCCAATTGTGCGTGGCTGTCTAGGGGGAATACACAAAGCACAGCTGTCACCCACCCCAGACAAGTGATCCAAGACAGGCTGCAGGCACCAAATGGCTAAAGTAAGAAAATGGCAACTTTCTAAAACTGTCAATTTCACAATTGCAATTGAAAATCTGACTTTACCATAAATTTGGATTTTAAATTGTTATTCCAGAGACACCAGTCTTCACAATTGTGAATTACACTTACAAAATGTAATACAGTAATCCCAATGTCATCCTATATGAGAGATAGGCCTTGCAGTAGTGACAAATAAATGTGAGTGTTTTTAACTACCAGGACATGCAAATCTTGAAAGTAGATGTCCTGTCTTTTAAATATGTTGCACCCTGCCCTCTGGGATCTTCAAGGCCTAAGTTAGGGGTGATTTACATGTATACAAAGGGAAGGTTTGGGCCTGGCAAAAGGTTTAGTTTGCCAAGTTGAAATGGCTGTGTAAACTGAACACAGAGGTGCCGATCACGATCCGGCAAAAAATATCCCCGTGCGACTCGTATCGGGTCTTTTTACCGTACGAATCGTACAAGTGCCGTACGAACTGGCAATCACGATTCGCATGGTAAAAAGTCCATACGAACCGCACTGGGAATATTTCCCCACACGTCCTCGGGTCGGAAAATGTGCCCGACACGTCCTCGGACGATTTACCTTACAAACGTGAAAAGCCAAGTCCGACCGAGGAATCACGATCCATCCCGTGCGTCCGAGCGTACAACCGTATGGAAAAAACACCGTCCGCACCGAACACCTATAGCAACCATGGAGACATGTGCCCGCATACGCGCCCAACACTCCCCCCAGCCCCCGTACGTCCGACACGTACCCCCCGTGTATGTACACCCCCACCCGTCTAGGTACACCCCAGTACGTTCCAGTCGTACCCCCACCCCAGTACGTGTCGTACCACTGTCAATGTACACCCCCCACCCCTGTACGTGTCGTACCACCGTCAATGTACACCCCCCCACCCCAGTACGTGTCGTACCCCCGTGTACCTACACCCAAGTACGTTCCAGTCGTACCCCCACCCCTGGACGTGTCGTACCACCGTGAACCTACACCCCAGTACGTTCGAGTCGTACCCCCACCCCAGTACGTGTCGTACCACCGTCAATGTACACCCCCCCACCCCAGTACGTGTCGTACCCCCCGTGTACCCACACCCCAGTACGTTCCAGTCGTACCCCCACCCCTGGACGTGTCGTACCACCGTGAACCTACACCCCAGTACGTTCCAGTCGTACCCCCACCCCAGTACGTGTCGCACCACCGTCAATGTACACCCCCCCACCCCAGTACGTGTCGTACCCCCCGTGTACCCACACCCCAGTACGTTCCAGTCGTACCCCCACCCCTGGACGTGTCGTACCACCGTGAACCTACACCCCAGTACGTTCCAGTCGTACCCCCACCCCAGTACGTGTCGCCCCACCGTCAATGTACACCCCCCCACCCCTGGACGTGTCGTACCACCGTGAACCTACACCCCAGTACGTTCCAGTCGTACCCCCACCCCAGTACGTGTCGTACCACCGTCAATGTACACCCCCCCACCCCTGTACGTGTCGTACCACCGTCAATGTACACCCCCCCACCCCTGTACGTGTCGTACCACCGTCAATGTACACCCCCCCACCCCAGTACGTGTCGTACCACCGTCAATGTACACCCCCCCACCCCTGTACGTGTCGTACCACCGTCAATGTACACCCCCCCACCCCAGTACGTGTCGTACCCCCCGTGTGCCCACACCCCAGTACGTTCCAGTCGTACCCCCACCCCTGGACGTGTCGTACCACCGTGAACCTACACCCCAGTACGTTCCAGTCGTACCCCCACCCCTGGACGTGTCGTACCACCGTGAACCTACACCCCAGTACGTTCCAGTCGTACCCCCACCCCAGTACGTGTCGTACCACCGTCAATGTACACCCCCCACCCCTGTACGTGTCGTACCACCGTCAATGTACACCCCCCCACCCCAGTACGTGTCGTACCCCCGTGTACCTACACCCAAGTACGTTCCAGTCGTACCCCCACCCCTGGACGTGTCGTACCACCGTGAACCTACACCCCAGTACGTCCGAGTCGTACCCCCACCCCAGTACGTGTCGTACCACCGTCAATGTACACCCCCCCACCCCAGTACGTGTCGTACCCCCCGTGTACCCACACCCCAGTACGTTCCAGTCGTACCCCCACCCCTGGACGTGTCGTACCACCGTGAACCTACACCCCAGTACGTTCCAGTCGTACCCCCACCCCAGTACGTGTCGCACCACCGTCAATGTACACCCCCCCACCCCAGTACGTGTCGTACCCCCCGTGTACCCACACCCCAGTACGTTCCAGTCGTACCCCCACCCCTGGACGTGTCGTACCACCGTGAACCTACACCCCAGTACGTTCCAGTCGTACCCCCACCCCAGTACGTGTCGGCCCACCGTCAATGTACACCCCCCCACCCCTGGACGTGTCGTACCACCGTGAACCTACACCCCAGTACGTTCCAGTCGTACCCCCACCCCAGTACGTGTCGTACCACCGTCAATGTACACCCCCCCACCCCTGTACGTGTTGTACCACCGTCAATGTACACCCCCCCACCCCTGTACGTGTCGTACCACCGTCAATGTACACCCCCCCACCCCAGTACGTGTCGTACCACCGTCAATGTACACCCCCCCACCCCTGTACGTGTCGTACCACCGTCAATGTACACCCCCCCACCCCAGTACGTGTCGTACCCCCCGTGTGCCCACACCCCAGTACGTTCCAGTCGTACCCCCACCCCTGGACGTGTCGTACCACCGTGAACCTACACCCCAGTACGTTCCAGTCGTACCCCCACCCCTGGACGTGTCGTACCACCGTGAACCTACACCCCAGTACGTTCCAGTCGTACCCCCACCCCAGTACGTGTCGCACCACCGTCAATGTACACCCCCCCACCCCAGTACGTGTCGTACCCCCCGTGTACCCACACCCCAGTACGTTCCAGTCGTACCCCCACCCCTGGACGTGTCGTACCACCGTGAACCTACACCCCAGTACGTTCCAGTCGTACCCCCACCCCAGTACGTGTCGCACCACCGTCAATGTACACCCCCCCACCCCAGTACGTGTCGTACCCCCCGTGTACCCACACCCCAGTACGTTCCAGTCGTACCCCCACCCCAGTACGTGTCGTACCACCGTCAATGTACACCCCCCCACCCCTGTACGTGTCGTACCACCGTCAATGTACACCCCCCCACCCCTGTACGTGTCGTACCACCGTCAATGTACACCCCCCCACCCCAGTACGTGTCGTACCACCGTCAATGTACACCCCCCACCCCTGGACGTGTCGTACCCCCCGTGTACCCACACCCCAGTACGTTCCAGTCGTACCCCCACCCCTGGACGTTCCTGGCGCACCCCCAACACAACCTCCTAAGTACGGAGCGCACCCCATGCCCCAACATCACAACCGCATGTACGAGTCTTACAAAGCCACACACAAGGACAAAATCGTACAACCAAATGGCCCATGTACACACCGTACACACGCTCAAAACGCACGTACACAACCAGGACACAATAAAACAACACAAGAATACACCAGTCGAAAGGCACACAGCCACTAAACATGGCCAACAACCACTTAAATAACACAATCACTGACCTGCAACTGCCAAAAACAAACAGAGGCCCAATACACCACCACTCCTTATAACACACCCACCCAAAATTCAAAAACTGCCACACCCACCCATGGACCAATAAAAAGGGCCCACACACACAAACCATGAGCCTTTCCAACAGACTCACTGCTGCCAGACACCACAGAACCAGACTACAAGCTACACCACACCTTACACTTGCACACCTTCAAACGACCACCCTCACAAACACCCTCTCATCACATTCACACACACACACAACCATCCACACCCCCCCCAACATCCACACCCCCCCCCACACCCACACCATCCCCACCCACACCCCTCACCATGCCCACTACCAAGAATCCAAAGTTCAGTCACCGAGAGTTGGAGGTCCTTGTTGATCAAATCCTCAGAGTCGAGCCACAGATCTTTGGAACATTGGTCAGAAGCACCAGCCAGGCAGCCAAAACAGCCATGTGGCAGACCATCGTCGATGCTGTGAATGCTGTTGCGGACACCAGGAGGACCAAGCAGGATTGCCAGAACAGGTGGTACGATCTGCGGAGGAGGGTCAGAGCCAAGAGGCAGGAGGAACACGACCAGGCCAACGCCACCGGAGGAGGGCCCTCCCGCAGAGCCGTACAGTACCATCCCTGGGAGGAGAGGGTGATGGCCATACTGCCGGTGGAGGCAGTTGAAGGAGTAGAAGGACTCCGAGACCCGGGTGAGTACACAAACAACGCACCTCACATGGGGGGAACTGCAACCACAACCAAAATTAATAACAGGCACGCAACCACCACAAGCCATCGCATTACTCAACCACACTCCATGAGCAGGCACATGCCACTGCTGCCACCATGCCCCATGCACCCAGCTGGACAATGTCAAGTCACAGGCCACAGAAGACAACAACACATGACACGGTAACCCGGATGGCGGGAGGCTGGGCACCAAGAATCACATAGTGCGACTCCAAAGTAGACAACAATGCCCTCTGCCCATATGGCCTAGGTCACAGCCAGACAAACACTGTGTCCCAACACAGGAATGACTTGCCAGCAAATGGCGGACGCCTTGCATCAACACATGGGGGTGAAGGCACTGTTTTGCACATGCCAGCAGCTAATGAACAGCCAACAGTGTGAAAGAGTGGCAGCACACACCACCACAGCAGCAGCGCACAGACACACAGCAGACAAAATGGGTGCCTGGAGATCAGAAACAAACTCACATCAACAGGCCAAGGGCCACTCAAAGATCTGCTAACAGTGTGTGCCCAGGAAGCTGGGCCAAGGTGACAGAGGGTGACACACGGAGGGAGGGAGAGGGGGACACAGAGGGAGGGAGAGGGGGACTGAGAGGGAGGGAGACGGACAGAGGGAGGAGGCTGACACACAGAGGGAGGGAGAGGGGGACAGAGAGGGAGGGAGAGGGGGACAGAGAGAGAGGGAGACACAGGAAGATGGACAGAGGGAGGAGGCTGACACACAGAGGGAGGGAGAGGGGGACAGAGAGGGAGGGAGAGGGGGACAGAGAAGGAGGGAGACACAGGGAGAGCAAATCAGTCCTTTGGTGTGTGGGAATGTCTGCCCGTCAGCAGGTGGACTGCGTGCATGTAGACAAGGGTGGCCAGTGCCAGAACCCCCCCTCTTCATCATGGCAAAACGCAGGGCCATGTTACAACCTGTACACGAGCACAAGGACAGCCACCTGCATCATATGAGTGTGTGGATCCACTCCATGTGCACATGTACAGTGCTACAAGGAAGGCGCAAATGCATAGCTCGGCACACATGCACACTCCACTGCTGACTGCAGTCACACTTGACGCAGCAAGTAAGACTGTGCCACACATAGTTAAAGGGGCCAAATTGGTGCCCAAGGGACACACACATGCACAAGTGCACTGTGAGTGGAATGCAAGACAGATCCAAATTCCAAGAGGAAATGTGCCAACTTTGTAACGGATGAAACATGGATGTTGCATGGATCAAACTTAACATTGTCTCTCTCACACACAGGTCAACGTCGTGCTGCACCCCCCAACACTGGGGGGGAACACTCACAGGACCCGGATCTGCAGGAGACCGATCCCACCGGCAGCGACCACTCTCACCACTCTGCGGACGACCCCGACCGACCTGGCCCCTCTGGTGTCCAACCACCTGCAGCACCTGCGTCAGGTACAACCGTGCCAACCACCACCCCCACTCCTGCCACATCCCAGGAGACACCCAGGATCCCTGCCCCAACACCACAATGCAGCCAGGCTCGCCAGGAGGGACACGGTGTCCCGGGCACCCAGGAGGAGGCAGGCGACAACGCCAATGCCACCCCTCAGGGGTCCCGGAGACCCCATGTGCCCACAAGTGCAGGCCAGACGCAAGTGGGCAGGGGTGGTGGGAGTGGAGGACGGCGGAGGCGCGAGCCTGACCAGTTGGCTGGGGATCCGGTATTTTCCCATGTCCGTAACATCCTGGACTCATACCGGCAGGACACCACGGGCATGGCCCAGGTTGTGTCCGTCCTCGAGGGGATCAAGGTCCAGCAGGCCCAGCAACATGCGGAGCTAATAGCCTGTCTACAGCTACACCAACGGAGGATGGAGGACAGACAGGCTCAGCAAGTGACGGCGTCCCAGGGGATTCACGCTGAACTCCGTCGGATGGCCAACACCATGGCCGACCCTCCCTGTGCCAGAAGGCGGAGAACATCACCACCCACAGGGAGGGATCATGAGGAGGAGGAGGAAACATCCGACGGAGCATCCCAGACGTCGTCACGGCCTGCTGCTGAGGTTCCCCGCAGGAAGCCGGGTCGTCCACGGAAAGGACCGTGAGGGTGGCTGCTACATCACCATCTCCCAGGACACCTGGCCTGGCACCTGGCCCACTGGAGCAACAGCATCACAGCATCAAGAGACATTCTCTGCCACATGGCCCTGCTGGTCACTGGCTGACCAATGTTGACAAAGACTGTGGCATGGACTCTGAGGATTTCCAATGGCAAGGACACCAACTCCCCTACTGAACTTTGGATTCCCTAATCCCGGAAAGCCCCTCACTTGGCCCCCCCCCCCAATAATAAATCACACTATTAAGAGTAGATGCCTGCTGGTAGCATTATTACCTAACATGTGACTTGTACAGTCTAAACATGCCTGAGTCATCTGTTCACTTCAACCATCCACACCCTGGGGCCTGAGTCTGGCACAGGACACATGGGTCACAGTTTTCTAGGCAAGACAGACATGGAGCACCATACACACCCGTGATGGTCAGAACCAGCTGAGGGGGTGGCCGAACAACCGTGCTGACAGACACATTGAGTACAGCAACAGTCATGCGCAGAGGTCAGGGATCCTGGCCCGTGTCCTGGGGGGCACCCAGGTACGTGTAGACAGGTGGCAGAACCATGTCCTGCAAGCTTGAGTCCGGTGGATGCAGAGAATGGGGTCATGGACAACGTTGGATGCATGGGGATGGCACATGTCACAATACCCACACAGTCATGGACATCATGCCCATTACACAGTCTCAGCACACACACACAGCTTGCATCTTGCCACTCGACACATTGACACATAGCCACAATCAGGGAATACCATGCCAGACATGCAGGATGCACCGTGCCAACACACCAGCATTGACTGAGAAGAGGCACCTTGGAGGCATAGGGACACCTTTAATAGTCATGTGTTTGGGATTGCAGAGGCAACTTGAAGTACACATGAACACACCATGTGGAGTAACATGTGGCTCCAACACTGGCACCCCCCTTCTGCAGCACAAATGCGTGATAGGCATGGAACTGGCACACAAGTGTCGGATAACAGCTAAATACCCACAGCTGCTCACGGAGAGACCGCCATACACCATACATCCCTTGATGTGGAAGTCCCACGCCATGTCAAGACAATGTTAACCGTATGTGTCCGAGGGCAGTGTCACACACATTGATGCCTTCATCACAATCCACTATCCCATCACTGATGACTGACAACCAGGCAGCCCATCTATTCAGGTGTACCCAGCTGCATGTCGTGTCCCATGGGGATGCCACATGTCTGCAGAGGACCCAAACCCCGACCGGGGCAGTGTGCACACATCGTGAACAACTGCCACACCCAATACACCCCAGATGCATCCCTTACCCCATGGAGACTTCCAAACGTGTCCGTGCCTGTAACGCTGAGTCAGCCCACGATGCCATGTCCATGAGGAATATCAGTGCCACAACAATGCAACCAGCAAACGGCATGCGCAGGTACCTGGGGAAGAGAGACACACAAGAAGTCAGCCACAAGAAGCTCAGCCACTTGCATGTGCATTCACTCGACACATGTATGTATGACAACATGCTAGGTCACAATTATGCCTGGGGAAATACTACCATCACTGCCACCATCACTCCAGTGACACACCCACACACACCTCTGACCCACGTGCCATACATGCAGGTGGAGACACACATCACAACGCATGCCACACGGGGACCAATGCGTGCACACTCAGACCCTGGTACTCACCACTAAGCAAAGAAGTCGCGTATGAGCCGAGTCCGGATGTCCTCTTGCGGCTCCACATCCTCCACATCACTAGCCCCATTGCCAAGCCCTTCGTCCTCCACGGGTGGATGGTCCTCGTCATCTTGATCCAGGATGAGTGGCACAGCTCTCTCAACTGCCATGTTGTGCAGCATGCAGCAGACCATGAAGATTTTGCAGACCTTCGCCGGGGCATAAGGGAGTGCACCGCCGGTCTTGTGGAGGCACCGAAATCGGCTCTTCAGCATGCCAAACGTCCTCTCTATCACTCGCCTTGTCCGGCCATGGGCGGTGTTGTAGCGGAGCTGGGCCGGCGTGATGGGGTTGCGGAGAGGTGTCAGCAGCCAAGGCATGTTGGGATAGCCAGCGTCCCCTAAATGGAAAGCACATGGATATCGTTAGAACTGGCGAAGCGGTAGTGCTGCTCGGCCAAACAGAATACAGATCAGACAGACTGTACCCACCAACAACACATGCCCGTTCGTTGCGCAGCTGCATCATCATATCAGGCATCCCGCTACGCCTCATGATGTAGGCATCGTGTGCTGATCCTGGAAAACGAGCACAGACATGCGAAATCACCATGTTGGACAGACACACCACAAGGGCATTGATGGAGTGGTAGTGCTTCCGATTGCGGTACGCCACCTCCCGTGCGTGTGGTGGTACCAAACCTACATGTGTCCCATCTATGGACCCAATGACATGGGGCATCCCTCCCAGGGCATAGAAACCACGCTTGACCTCAGTCATCTGTTCAGGGGTTGGGAACTTGATGAAGTCATCCAGGTGAATCAACATGGCCTCCAAGAAATCATGCAGCACACCGCTGAACATGCTCTGGGACATGCCACCAACATGAGCTATGGTATATTGGAAGGTACCCGTGGCAAGGAAATGTAGGGCAGCCATTACCTTCAGCTGGGGTGTCAGTGCCGTAGGATACCTGTGCTGCAGTTGCAGGTGTGGTGCCAGTCTCGCCGTCAGCTCCAGAATCAACGGTTGGGTGAACCGGTAGAGCCGGATCGTGTCATTCTCCTGCATGGTGGCCAAGTCTGGAATTCTTCGGGCAACAGGAGGCGCTCTGCAGTAATTTGGAAGTGACAAGGAAGAGTGAGTGCACTACGAGAACAACTCATGTCTACTGAGCACATGTAAATCTGGCAATACACACATGCCTCATAGGGAGTCAGGCATGTGCTACATGCCCAGGACACGTATGGATGCAAGGTGACGCTCCTTCCAAGACCCAGCTACACACGGTGATTGAGAACCTCCCCATGCCACGCCATGAAAATAGCTGTGTCCCAGTGCAAGTGCACTGCCCGACGCAAGACAGGAGTGACATACACCCACACATCAGCAGAAGTGTGATGCTGATTGCAGATACTGGCAGCGGAACACTTGAGCCACAGGTCACATGACATTACACTAGTCCAGCCCACACACCTTGCCATGAAGGTGCACATGTCATGACTCCCCACACATTCCTTGTGAGTTTGCTGACATGGCCTTGTCACGCTACTCCGTGTCCCTTGCATACATGTGCACCTCACATCCGGTAACACATGTGGCATGGTGTTGGGAACAGTGTGCAATGACAATCTACACACAGCCACATGTTGGTTGCTGCAACGGCTGCAGCTTTTGAGGGTGCTACAACATCAACCCGATGTAACTCCCGGACACATATATGGCATAGTCACATTGTGCACTGTGGGTGGTGATGAGTCATGTGTCATGACCCCTGTACCGGGCATCATGGGACACTTCCGTGTGTTGGTGTCCGTGCCATGCCAGTGACGCTCATCCCAAGTGCGCAGTCCCACATGCACACATGTCAAAGGAGTCAAGGGCATGCCTGGCACACATTGCACCCTCACACAGTACACATGTACACATCTCATCATACATCTGGTGCCTTCTCCACTCAGGAGGCATGTTCCACATCACAGCCTGTGACACCTGTGCCCCACACATGTGGTAATGCACAGACGATGCCTTGGTGTCCATTCCTGGACAAGTATGTCCATCCATGGACAAGTATGTCCGCCCTATTCCGACATGTGTGTCGCCTATCACCACAGTGATGTGTAAAATCCGCCGTACTGCTGCTGAGAGGGCCTGTGCATGTTCCCAAATCACTGTGGGAGTGCTGCCGTATGTGTACCCATCGTGATGGCGAGCGTAGATGCGAGTGTACGGTCCGTACCACTACGGGTACGCATACGCGTGCAGACCCATAGTGATAGAGAGCGTAGATGCGAGTGTACGGCCCTATCACTATGGGTCTGCACGCGTATGCGTACCCGTAGTGGTACGGACCGTACACTCGCATGTACGCTCACTATCACTACGGGTCTGCACGCGTATGCGTACACGTAGTGGTACGGACCGTACACTCGCATCTACGCTCACTATCACTATGGGTCTGCACGCGTATGCGTACACGTAGTGGTACGGACCGTACACTCGCATCTACGCTCACTATCACTATGGGTCTGCACGCGTATGCGTACACGTAGTGGTACGGACCGTACACTCGCATGTACGCTCACTATCACTACGGGTCTGCACGCGTATGCGTACACGTAGTGGTACGGACCGTACACTCGCATGTACGCTCACTATCACTATGGGTCTGCACGCGTATGCGTACACGTAGTGGTACGGACCGTACACTCGCATGTACGCTCACTATCACTACGGGTACACAGACCCATAGTGATAGTGAGCGTACAGGCATTTGTACGGTCCGTACCACAACGAGTACGCATACGCGTGCAGAACCATAGTGATAGTGAGCGTACAGGCATTTGTACGGTCCGTACCACTACGTGTACGCATACGCGTGCAGACCCATAGTGATAGTGAGCGTACATGCGTGTGTACGGTCCGTACCACTACGTGTACGCATACGCGTGCAGACCCATAGTGATTTTGAACGTAGGCATGCATGTACGGGCCGTTGCCATGCATTTGGGGTGCCCTAGGGCCCGGAAACGCACCGTACCTGTGTGTGATTCTCCTAATTACATAGGGGACATGTATTAAGGCCTACATGCATGCTGGTTGTCATGGCGACCAGGTTCAAATTTCGATTTTGTTCTGGAAGGTGCACAGCAGAAGTCAGTTGGAATTCTTCTACTTTGTTGCAATGTGTTTGTGGGGCTGACATCATGCAGGAGAATGAAACCGATAGAGAACCCACAGACTGCTAGGTTTGAAGGGATTGGTGGAAACATAGGATGCAAATGTGAGTGACCAATCACTCTGTACTCCTGTGCATGAGACTGGGCAGAAGGCCACATATAAGGCAGCCAGGTCCCATGAGGGATTACTTGCCTGCACATCTTTGCATTTGTCGACCAAGCTGCTGCTACTGATTCCCTGGAACCATGTCAAGGGCTGTGGAGAGGACACAGCCATTCACCCTGGAGGAGAACATGGCTCTGCTGGATGTGATCCTCCCACAGTACCCCATGCTGTATGGGCGACCAGGGTATCAGGTGAGTGCATAGGCCACTGCCACAGACTGTCCCTATGTTGTGACTGTGTCTTCAGGCATTGTGACCCGGTGTGACACACATGCCATGTACTGTCGGGGGGGTACCAGGGGGGGGGTGCCTGATGTCTCCCAGCAGTGCCCTGAGACAGGAGGGGTGGGTGTGGAGTCCTCCCAGCAGTGCCCTGAGACAGGAGGGGTGGGTGTGGAGTCCTCCCAGCAGTGCCCTGAGACAGGAGGGGTGGGTGTGGAGTCCTTCCAGCAGTGCCCTGAGACAGGAGGGGTGGGTGTGGAGTCCTTCCAGCAGTGCCCTGAGACAGGAGGGGTGGGTGTGGAGTCCTTCCAGCAGTGCCCTGAGACAGGAGGGGTGGGTGTGGAGTCCTTCCAGCAGTGCCCTGAGACAGGAGGGGTGGGTGTGGAGTCCTTCCAGCAGTGCCCTGAGACAGGAGGGGTGGGTGTGGAGTCCTCCCAGCAGTGCCCTGAGACAGGAGGGGTGGGTGTGATGCACAGTGTGAGCCTTGATCATTGATTGTGACATTGCCATCATTCCACCTGAGTACCCACTATGGCACGTACTGCCTTTTCCCTCACCAGAGGATGATGTCCCTATGACAGAGGTGCAATGCGTTGGCTGCATTACATGCCATGTAGTAACCAGCTATTATGTTCACATATGTCTCTCTGTGACATGTGGCTGGTGTATTGATGTGGTGTCACTTGTACTTCCTCACAGGTAGGCGCCTCTGCCAAGGAGCAGATCTGGCTGACCGCCGTCAGTGCCGTGAGGCGTGTGGATGGTCGGAGGCGGAGCCTGTCCCAGGTGAGGAAAC
The DNA here is from genome assembly GCF_964204655.1 of Triturus cristatus. Classification (NCBI taxonomy): domain Eukaryota; kingdom Metazoa; phylum Chordata; class Amphibia; order Caudata; family Salamandridae; genus Triturus; species Triturus cristatus. The sequence goes on from NC_140583.1 coordinate 151,097,192, forward strand.
GCTGGCAGGATATCCGGTGCTGGACGCGGAGGATTGCACGGCTCCTGCTGGGGGACTCACCTGAGAGCCACAAGAACCGCGGCCGCCGCCGTCTGACCCACCTCCACAGGCGTGTGCTGCCGGTGGTCTTTCCAGACCTGGAGAGGCGCTTACAGGCGATGCAGCAGGCGGAAGGGGGTAGGTACATGTGCGTTTGTTGTGTGTCACCGGCATTTGTAAGGGCACAGTGGCATTAATTCACTGGCAGGGTTTAAAGGTGCTGTGCCCATCCAGTTTGCCCAAGTGTAGCGCTGCGCCCCTGCCACCCTTCCCCTCCTTGCAATGTGTTCCCTGGTCTGTGTGTAGTCACTCCTTCACAAGGTAATGTAGGCTGGCGCTTTGTCCACGAGAACAATGACTGTAGCATCATGGGTGGTGGTGGTGGGTAACAGGTTGTGGGACCTTGCCTGTGAACTGTCAAGTTCACTGCATGTGGGTTCCATGTCAGTTGGCACTGATGCTGGCTCCAGACATGGGAGTTGGTCTCTCATGTGTCATGCCTTACAGCGCGCATGTCCTATGTAGTGGCCTGTGACATGATGTGCATGAGTGTGCGCTACGCATAGTGCAGGGATGGTGACGTGTGTAGCAGTCATTCCCATTCAGCCATTCAGTAGCATGTAGTTGCGTGCCCAATACTGTCCCCTGGGGCACCTTATCCTCAGTGTTGTTTGTGTCATCATCAACGTGGACACTCTCACTGTCTACAGCGTAGGTTGTGCTCTGTGCCATTGTCCCCTGTCACCATGTATATAGACGTGCTATTATGTACAGGTGTCCACTGTGCAGCCTGACCTGATTGTCCCTCTTCATACTCACAGTTGCCAGTGCCTGTGTGTCTTGTTATACTCATCTGAGGATGGGCACTGGTACCTCATTATTTGTACAGGCGCACCTTTGCTGTTTTGCGTCCAATCTTGCCTTTTGCCTGCCACTGTGTTTATCACCCAGACTATGAGATGTTGGTGCCACCTGTGTCTCAGCAATTAGCATCGTGTGGGGGTTGCTTGGGGCGGGCAATGCCTATGTGTCAAATCCTGATTCCTAATTGCTGGGTCTGGACAGTGTGTGATGTTACTGGACACACACGCAAGGTGCAGTGACCGAGTTATGTTGGGCATGTTTGCAGCATTACCTATGCAGCATGTGTCTCAAGTTCATGGATATTGTCCCTGGTCATAGGTATTTTCACAAACGCTGTGTGGTGCAGAGGCAGTGCAGGATTGTCCCCAGGGCCTGGGTGCTATGTCAGACTCCGTTTCCTGTCATCAGCTATTGTCTCATGCTCTCCATGGTATTTCAGTGGCATGGTGGCTCAACCAACTGTGTTTCATGCCCTACATCGGTACCTTGTTTTGCAGATGTTAGGGATCTGCCTCTTCAGGCTATGCAATGTTGACTATGTAGATTGGACTCATGTGACAGATGTGTACAGGTGTCTGATTAATTTCTGTCTCTCCACCCTGCCCACAGCATCGTCGGGGGACACAGAGGGAGACATGGACACGGACCAGGCGGAGGGACCGAGCACCAGTGGCAGCCGTGACATCGGGGCTGGCACATCGAGTGGGACAGAGGCGGAGGATAGTGTGGCCGAGGACCTGTCGACTGGCACATCAGACTACGAAGCTGACAGGTCCGAGGAGGATGTCTCAGAGTTGGCGGAGGCTGCACCAGCAGCTGACAGTGGAACAACACCTGCCACCGCCCCCTCAGTTCCCACCAACCGCCTCCCACTTGCTCGTGTCCCTTCCCAGCGTGCCCGGTCACCGCATGTCTCCTTCCTGCCAGGCACCGCACCCCCTGCCCCTGTCTCCACTGCTGCCGCCAATGCTGAGTCCATGGACATCCAGCGGCAAATGCAGGTTGGTCAGGCTGCGATCCTGAATGTCCTCCATTCCCACGGGAAAACCCTCACCAACATCGAGGCATTCTTGGAGGGCATTCATTCTTTGCAGGCTGAGCAACGCAACTTGCTGAGGTCCCTAGACTCCACACTGACTGCAGCAGTGGGTCTCCTGCAGCGCGACCTCCCCCCACCTACCCCTGCCCCATCCACACTTCCCACTTCCATGCCTGTCCCACGTACACCCAGACGTCGGCATGCACCCACCACAACAGACACAGGCACCACACCAGCAGGGAAGGTCCACCGCACTCCTCCTGACACGCACACACAGGGTGAGATAGGCACACCCACTGGGTCGGGGGGCAAACGTGTGACACGCAGCCAGAGTGGGAGTCCGCATTCCACACAATCCACTCCCTCCAAATCCCCTCCCCTCAGCTCTCCTGGCCACATCTCCCCCAAGGACTCCTTCATGGCCGCTCTGTCCCTGAGCCCCACAGTTACGCCACCACGCAAGCGGTCAAGGAAGTCCTCGGTCAGGGTGGTTGAGTCTCCCCCCCTGTCTCCACCCTCCCCCGGTGGCGCTGCAACCCATCCCTCTGAACCCCCCCCCTCCTTGGGGCCTGAGGTCACTTCGGGTGCAGGGGACTCCCTGGAGGACCTTGCTAAGGTGTGTAGTGCCATCCTGGCCTCCGCCTTTGGCCATGACACACCCCCTGTGGTTGAGTCCTCCATCCCTGCACCCACAACGCCGCCCCTTTGCCCTGATGTCCCTGCGGTGCCTGTTGCTTCCCCCCCCCCTGATGCCCTCACCAGTATGGAAGACGATGGCATTTGACTGTGCAGGCAAGGTAGGGGACACACATCCCACTGTGTCCCCCATGCAGCTGGGAATAATTGACTGCCCTATGGCCTTTGTTGACTTTGAACTGCCGTTGATCCACGGACATTGTGCTCATGCTGATTAAAGCTTTATTTTCTTTTTTCATTATCACACTCCTGCTATGGTGGTATTGGTGTTGGTGGGGCTGCTACATTGTTTTGGGTGGTGTTTAAGGCTTTGGGTGTGTGGGATTTGTAGTAGTGTTCTGCTCTTTGGGGCCACCCTAGGATCTGTGTGCCATCACAAGGTGTTGGCTAACTTCCTTAGGTCATGTCAGCAGTTACTGCATGGTTCAATTGTCCCAGGGTGTATTCCTTCCTCTGTGTACCCAGTTTCTTCCCTGCAGGGTGTTCCCAATGTTTAGCGCAGAGCTGTGTCTACATGAGCTGTGTGTGTGACGGAGCCCTTCTACTTTGGCCATGCATGCATGGCCATGTCTCCACCTGCAACAATCGTGGCATCCTTGGTGATCACTGTACTTGTGTGTGGAGTCAGTTGACATGAGTTCATGGGGACATGTTCCCTTGTAGGCAGTATGGATGTGGGTAATTGTGGCATCACACACATGTGTTACACCCCTCCTGGGTGTGGACACTGCTGGGAGGACTCTGCACCCACCCCTCCTGGGTCTGGACACTGCTGGGAGGACTCTGCACACACCCCTCCTGTCTCTGGGCACTGCTGGGAGGACTCACCACCCACCCCTCCTGGGTCTGGACACTGCTGGGAGGACTCTGCACCCACCCCTCCTGGGTCTGGACACTGCTGGGAGGACTCTGCACACACCCCTCCTGGGTCTGGACACTGCTGGAAGGACTCTGCACACACCCCTCCTGTCTCTGGGCACTGCTGGGAGGACTCTGCACCCACCCCTCCTGGGTCTGGACACTGCTGGGAGGACTCTGCACACACCCCTCCTGTCTCTGGGCACTGCTGGGAGGACTCACCACCCACCGCTCCTGGGTCTGGACACTGCTGGGAGGACTCTGCACCCACCCCTCCTGTCTCTGGGCACTGCTGGGAGTGATGGGCACCCACCCCTCCTGTCTCAGGGCACTGCTGGGTGGACTCTGCACACACACCTCCGATTTCTGGATATGTGCGCTTGGCACATACACGGTGGGGTTACGCACACTGCATTAGAGGTGAGGGTACGAGTCTACTGACACTGGTGTGGTGGGGGTACGCTCCGTACGTCCGCGGGTGGGGGTACGGGTCGTACTTACACTGTTGGGCTGGGGGGTACGCTCCTTGCATTCGTGGGTGGGGGTTCGAGTCGTACTTACACTGTTGGCATGGGGGGTACGCTCCATGCATACGCGGGTGGGGGTACGGGTCGTACTTACACTGTTGGGCTGGGGGTACGCTCCGTACGTCCGCGGGTGGGGGTACGGGTCGTACTTACACTGTTGGGCTGGGGGGTACGCTCCTTGCATTCGTGGGTGGGGGTTCGAGTCGTACTTACACTGTTGGCATGGGGGGTACGCTCCATGCATACGCGGGTGGGGGTACGGGTCGTACTTACACTGTTGGGCTGGGGGTACGCTCCGTACGTCCGCGGGTGGGGGTACGGGTCGTACTTACACTGTTGGGCTGGGGGGTACGCTCCTTGCATTCGTGGGTGGGGGTTCGAGTCGTACTTACACTGTTGGCATGGGGGGTACGCTCCATGCATACGCGGGTGGGGGTACGGGTCGTACTTACACTGTTGGGCTGGGGGTACGCTCCGTACGTCCGCGGGTGGGGGTACGGGTCGTACTTACACTGTTGGGCTGGGGGGTACGCTCCTTGCATTCGTGGGTGGGGGTTCGAGTCGTACTTACACTGTTGGCATGGGGGGTACGCTCCATGCATACGCGGGTGGGGGTACGGGTCGTACTTACACTGTTGGGCTGGGGGTACGCTCCGTACGTCCGCGGGTGGGGGTACGGGTCGTACTTACACTGTTGGGCTGGGGGGTACGCTCCTTGCATTCGTGGGTGGGGGTTCGAGTCGTACTTACACTGTTGGCATGGGGGGTACGCTCCATGCATACGCGGGTGGGGGTACGGGTTGTACTTACACTGTTGGGCTGGGGGTACGCTCCGTACGTCCGCGGGTGGGGGTACGGGTCGTACTTGCACTGTTGGGCTGGGGGGTACGCTCCTTGCATACGGGGTGGGGGTAGGGTCCGTACATATCCGTCCCCACGCTATGTGATGTTTGTGCGGCCCGTACCCAGGCCTTTGCCACGTGGGTGCGATCCGTCCCGCCATTGTTGGGGTGACGTGTGTGGGCGTGGTCCGACTCGTACCCACGCTCTTCAGGCGTGGGTACGGGACGTACCTGTCTGGTTGTGTTGCCGGTTCGCGTGGTGACGGACTTTCGTTGTGGCGGTCGCTGGATTATCAGGACACGCCCCCACCCCCTCGTGGTGACCAGGGCATGGGAGTCAGGTATGTCCAGGCCATGTGTAGTGTGTCACTCATGTGGTTGTTTTGTGGCCTGCCCTGGTCGTGCCACCCCCACCCCACCCCACTTTCCCCCCTCCCTTAGTTATTCTGACCTTCTGCGGCGTCTGCGTCGTAACCTGTAGAGGAGGTGTACTGCTATGAGGGCAGGGATGACTCGTAGGTTCGGGTCCATGTCTGTCCGTCGCGTACTGGTCCTCCTTGCTCGCGTCGTCCTGTCGCGTACGGGTCCTCCTTGATCGCGTCGTCCTGTCGCGTACGGGTCCTCCTTGGTGGCGTCGTCCTGTGTGTCCGTCACGTACTGGTCCTCCTTGTTCGCGTCGCCGTCTGTCCGTCGCGTACTGGTGGTCCTTGTTCGCGTCGTCCTGATTTCCCGGCAGTTTTTGGCTGCCGCAAAATATTCACCGTGCGGGGTGACGTCGGTGCGAATCGTGATTCCTGGGTCGTGAATGGCTGGCTGCGTGCGTCCCGACGTCAGGTCGGCGCTTTCCCGGATCGCATTGGTAGGTGTTTTTTGTTCGGTCGGTCTTTTTTACGATTCGTACGGTAATGGTGTACCCGTGCGAATCGTAATTCCATGTTTGTATATTTTGACGACCGGGTACGCGTCGGACGGAGAATATGCTCCGTCCGACGGTTCGTACCCGGTTTTTGCCGGATCGTGATCGGCACCAGAGTCTCTGCAATGGCAGTCCTGAGACATCGCTAGAGGCTACTTAAGTGGGTGGCACAAGCAGTGCTACAGGCCCACCAGTAGCATTTAATTTACAGGCCCTGGGCACAGGCAGTGCACTTAACTATGGACTTATAAGTTAATAAAACATGGCAATTGGGTATGAGCCAATGTTACCATATTTGAGAAGAGAGAGCACATGCCCTTTTGCACTGGTTAGTAGTGGAAAAGTGCTCAAAGTGCTGATGCCAGCAAAAAGGAGATCCGAAAAAGTGGAGGAGGAAGGGAAAAGGTTTTGGGGGTGACCCTGCAGAGAGGGCCATTTTCCAACAACATGTGTCTATCATGTGCTCGTTTTAAGCTTTGCATTAGAGGTGGGCAGTAAACTCTGCTCCGACGGTGGAATTAGTGGAGTTTTGCCCTCTCAGAGTTCGGCAAAATCTCCCGCCAACCACCGCGTGGCGGTGTTTTTATCACACACGTCTCGCCAACATTAAGTTGGCGAGTGCAAGTGAGAAAAAACAAGTTCTAGAACGCCTCTTGGCCAAGATTTCTCAACACGGGAGGTTGCAGCAGGTCGCTATTGTCTGCATTGAGAAAGTTGGCACTCGCATTGCAAAACGTGCCTCTCAAGTAGAAAAACTACTCGAGCGGCAGAAAGAAGCAGTGCCCTCTAGCATGCTCCATGGCTGATTTTACAGTGTGGGACAAGCTCTCAATGCTAAAAATCTGTGTGAGCAGCGCGACGGACCAGAATTCCGCTGCTTGCAGAAATCTGAGGAATCTTATAAAATTTTTATGTAATACCGCAAAATTCTGTAGAATAAAACTCTGCAAGTTCCACCCACCCCTAGTTAGCATTGCCCCAGGTATGTGTGCACTGAATACTGTACTAATTGGCTGGTAGTTATTACTGTTGTCAAGAATAATAGTCACCTCAACCATTTACTCATTGGTTTGTGCAAATTCTCAATGCTTCTTGAGCATAGCACATTAGAAAGAGAAAATGGTTCCTTATTTTAAGCTTTACCACATCATATATTGTCTCTTTAAATCTGCGTGTTTGTTACTTTTGCTCAATTTCATCATTACATTCTGATATCTGTGCTTTTTCTTGCAGGGCGCTTGTCCCATGAATTACCTCCATGAAGACAAGCCCTAAACAGGCACATTTTGCCCCAGGCACTGGCGCTTCACCTCTGAGTTTCAATTATGTTATTTTGTGTCTCACTAATCATGTTCTCCTTTTATAGGAGCAGTCTTCACTTCAGTCTAGCCATGCCTGGTTAGAAGGACAACAGGTAAGGCAAAACAGGTGAGTGGCTTAATCGAAAGAGATGCTTGGTCACTAGGTGATCCATTTCTTCCCCATGTCTGGATAGAAGCAGAGAGGTGGGACCAGGTTTAAATACTTAGGCCAGGCACATGATGGCATCCAGAATTAAAACATTTTATAATCTTGTGATTTCTCCATGCTATATTGATGGGTGGCAACTGCCCACAGTGATCTCCAACCATTTTTCCCAGGAGTCCCCTGTTGGCAGTGGTATGCACCCTGTCCAAGTATGGGCCCTTCTTTCTAGTCAGGGTAAGGGAGTTACATACCCAAGATAAACTCTGCTGACACCCTTGGTAGGTTGGCATTAGCAGTCAGGCCTATCTCAGAGGCAATGTGTAAAGTATTTGCAGAAAACACGCACAGTAACACAGTGAAAACATTGCAAAAGGACACCACACCAGTTTAGATTTTTTTTTTATCCAAACCAAACAAGACCAAAACGACAAAAATACATTACATAACTCAAAATATCAATTTTAACCCCTTCGCTGCTAGGCCTCCATCCCTGTGGTAAGTCTTTTTTGGGGTATTTGGCATAGTTTGTGCTTAGGCCCCTGTAACTTTTTGTCTGTATAACGTATCCATGCCAAATTTACACACTTTTCTTCTATCATCTTGAGAATTCTAATGGTATACAGGGTTTATGGATTCCCCTTGAGGGGACCGAGAGATTGGCCAAAATGCAGCTAATATTTGAGGCTTTTTTAAGGAAAAATGAAAAAAAGTGCTGCAGAAGAAAGCAGCTGTTTTCTTCCCTGCAAAAGGTATCAACAAAGGGTTTGTGGTGCTAAAATCACCATCTTCCCAGATTTCAGGAACAGGCAGACGTTTTGTCAGAAAACCATAATTTTCTACATGAATGTCTGACAGAATATCGACGGACAGAAAATCGACCTACAAAAATATCGACACAAAAATATCGATGACAAGAATATCGAGATCCTATCTACAACATGGTAAGTACAAAAATATCGAAAATAAAATATAGAATGTCAAAAATATCGTTATTAAAAATATAAAGTATTTTTTAGTTAAAAAAAAATATGTAAAATAAACCAAATAATATTTATAAATAAAATAAACATAATTAAATATATGTTATAATGTTTAAAATTAATAATTAATATATATAATGTAATAAAACATTAATTAAACATATACATATAATATATAATATATATACTTACTTAATAATACATTTTAATAATTATTTTAATAACGTATAACTTGTTAAAAATTATTATAAATTACAAATACATCATACACATAAAACAATAACATGAATAAAAATTAAATAATTATATATAACACATTTAAAAAATTACATTTAATTTGAATATTGTTAAAATTAATTATATATTACATTAGCTAAAATAATACAAAAAATATTAAATAGCACCGACAATAAAACTACTACTCCAGCTCCAAAAAAAAACAGTAAATAAAATGTTGGATAGCGTAGAGCTAAAAATTCCTATTTCCACTCCAGGGAGTGTAACAATAGGGAAAGTGTTGGATAGCGTAGGGGTAAAAATTACTATTCCCACTCCAGAGAGTGCAACAGTAGGGAAAGTGTTGGATAGCGGAGGGGTAAAAATTACTATTCCAACTCCAGAGAGTGCAACAGTAGAGAAACTGTTGGATAGCGTAGGGGTAAAAATTACTATTCCAACTCCACAGAGTGCAACAGTAGGGAAAGTGTTGGATAGCGTAGGGGTAAAAATTACTATTCCCACTCCATAGAGTGCAACAGTAGGGAAAGTGTTGGATAGCGTAGGGGTAAAAATTACTATTCCCACTCCAGAGAGTGCAACAGTAGGGAAAGTGTTGGATAGCGTAGGGGTAAAAATTACTATTCCAACTCCACAGAGTGCAACAGTAGGGAAAGTGTTGGATAGCGTAGGGGTAAAAATTACTATTCCCACTCCAGAGAGTGCAACAGTAGGGAAAGTGTTGGATAGTGTAGGGGTAAAAATTACTATTCCAACTCCAGAGAGTGCAACAGTAGGGAAAATGTTGGAAAGCGAAGGGGAAAAAATTACTATTCCCACTCCAGAGAGTGCAACAGTAGGGAAAGTGTTGGATAGCGAAGGGGTAAAAATTACTATTCCAACTCCAAAGAGTGCAACAGAAGTGAAAGTGTTGGATAGCGTAGGGGTAAAAATTACTATTCCCACTCCAGAGAGTGCAACAGTAGGGAAAGTGTTGGATAGCGTAGGGGTAAAAATTACTATTCCAACTCCAGAGAATGCAACAGTACGGAAAGTGTTGGATAGCGTAGGGATAAAATTTACTATTCCAACTCCAGAGGGTGCAACAGTAGGGAAAGTGTTGGATAGCGTAGAAGTTAAAAATACCATAGTTATAAATAAAATAATTATTTAAAATAATTAGTGATTTAATTATTAAATAACTCAAAATTATTTACAAATACCAATAAATAATTCTTACAAACATAACTACCAAAGAACAATTAATTAACATTACATTAATATTAAATACCAATAAATAATAATTAATAAATATTAATGACAAAATAATAAATATTAAACGATACAATATTTTTCATAACCAAAAACATATGAATTATTAAAAAGTAAATACCAATTAAAATATATTTAACCATTTAAAAAAATATATACCGCAAAATAATAATTATGAAACATTAATTACCAATTAAAAAATATTGAACTATTAAATATTTTTCATACGCCAAAATAATAAGTATTACACATTAATTACCAATTAATAATTACTTATTAATATATTAATTGGAAATATCAATGCATAATATTTAATTCACAATTGATGATTAATCAACAATTAATTATTTTTCATAACCAAAATATTATAATTTAAAATATTTACCAATTAATAATTATTGTCCAATTAATTAATTATCAATACCCAACAACTAATTTAATAATTACTTAATTAGATTTCAATTACTTCCAACAATATTCCCCTATAAACGCACGACACACTCCACTAATAAAATAATACACTTAACATAATTATCAATTAATCAACTAATTAAAACTAATTGCCAATTAATAAAAATTAATTACCAATTAATACTTAATTAACAATAATATAATTATCAATACCAATAAATGAAAATAAATTATTAATTAATTACAATTAAATTACTTCCCACCCTATTCCCCTATAAACCCACAACCCGCTACAGAACTTAAACGCAAAAATTTATTAAAATCAATGTATAATTCCTAAAAATGTATAATTAATTCCATATAATTAAATTACTTCCCACCCTATTCCCCTATAAACCCACAACCCGCTACAGAACTTAAACGCAAAAATTTATTAAAATTATTTTATAATTCCTAAAAATGTATACTTAATTCCAAATAATTAAATTACTTCCCACCCTATTCCCCTATAAACCCACAACCCGCTACGGTACTAAAACACAAAATTGACTTAAAAAACCATTGTTAACATATAAAAATTGTATACATATATGTTAAAACCAGTAGAACACTTAACTACAAACATATAACACATACATATTAAATACATAATAAAATACATAACAGTAATATAAATATCGATATTAGTAACATCAATATTAGTAAAATCGATATATTTGATGTCGATATTACTAACTTCGATATTACTAACATCGATATTAAAATACTTACCTTAGGATCGATATTCTGTCCATAGATATTTTTGACATCGATATTCTGTCCCTTCGATATTTAAAACTCGATATTTGTGTAGGTAGATATTTTAGTTTCGATATTTTGGCTGCTCACCTTTCTACATAGTTTTGGCATTTTACAGTGGGATATATGACATTACAATGCATACTATTACAACGCATACTTTTACAACGTGTTTTTTACAACACAACTTCCATTACAACGTATGCTGTTACAACGCAAGCCATTACAACGCATGCGCCATTACAATGTAATTTTCTATTCTAACACCACCGGGCGTTTACCTCAGGGAAGGTGCTGGTCAGCATTGTAATGGCATGCGTTGTAACAGCATGCGTTGTAATGGAACTTCCTTTGTATTGGCTGTGTTGTAAAGGCATTGTGTTGTACTGCCTGCATTGTAATTAGTGGTTCACTTACTGGGACATAGCCTATTTTTCCAATTTAGTGCTTTCAACCTCCATCCAGTTAGTGGTAGAAATGGGTATAAAAAGCAATAATGAATCCCAGAGAACTATACATTTCTGAAAAGTAGACAAAATTCTAAGTTCAGCAAGTGGCCATTTGTGTAGATCCTTGAAGGTTTTTCTATAGAAACTAACAATTGAAATAAAAAAATATTGACATTTAGTTGGAAAAAACAGCCATTTGTGCCAAAGTTTTAAACCAGTAATTCTTTTAAGTAGGGCAGATGTTTGAAAGCAATATACCGTTACATGCTCTGGACCCTTCTGGTTGCTGGGATATATAGGCCTTGTAGATTAACCAAGAATCTGCGGTACTCAGAGCCAATAACTCAGCTACATCCTGCAATGGTTTTTCATTGTGTACCGGGTACATACCAATTCATTTGTTGAAATGTTAAGAGCGAAAAATAGGTACCAAGGATACCTATATATTTCCGAAATAGGAACAAAATATAGACTTTAGAAGCTGTGATTATTTTTTACATCTCCAATATTGTGGGTACCCATACAAGCATGTGAATAAGAGCACATTTTTCAGAATGACTTCATTTTTAAACATTGTGTTACATTTGGAAAGCAGAAATGCAAAGAAAGTCAATTGGTAATAACACTTGTTCTACTATTCTGTTGTTCCTTAAGTCTCCCAATAAAAATAGTACCTCACTTGTGTGGGTAGGCCTAGTGCCTGCAACAGGAACCAGCTCAACCTGCAATGTGGACATATACATTTTTTCCAATGAAAACTTATCCTTGTTATTGGACCCTAGCTCAGTAGACTGCTAGGGAAACCTAGCAAACCTATACATTTTTGAAAACTAAACACCAAGGAGAATCCAGGTTGGGGTCACTCGTGCGGCTCTCACTAGGTTCTGTGACCCAGAATCCCTTGCAAACTTCAAACATTGTAAAAATAAAAAACACACATTTTCCTCACATTTCTGTGGTGGAAAGTTCTGGAATCTGTGGGGACCCACCCAGCTTTCCCCAAAGTCTTCCAAAAATAATGTGTACCTCACTTGTGTGGGTAGGCTTAATACCCGCAACAAGAAACGGGCCAAATCGCAACATGGACACATTACATTTTTCAAGTGAAAACCGACCCTTTTTTTTCAATGTGCCTAGCTAAGGAATATGGACACTAGCTCTGCCGCCACCTAAGGAAACCCAGCAAACCTATGCATGTTTTGAAACTAGACACCCAGGGGAATCAAGGATGGGGTGACTTATGTAGCTCTCACCATGTTCTGTTACCCAGAATACCTTGCAAACCTGAAACTTTTGGGAAAAAAACAAGCTTTTCTCACATTTCTGTGATGGAAAGTTCTGGAATCTGCGTGGATCCACAAACTTCCACCCACCCAACATTCACCAAAGTCTCCTGATAAAATGGTACCTCACTTGTGTAGGTAGGGCTAGTGCCAGATACAGGAAAAGTCCCAAAACTCATCAAGAACACATCACGTTTTTCCACAGAAAACGGACCCTTTTTTCACAATGTGTCTAGATGTGGATCTTGGACCCTAGCTCTTCTGGCACCTTAGGAAACCTAACAAACCTATGCATTTTTTTACAACTAGACATCAAGTGGAATCCAGCATGGGGTGTCTTGTGTGGCTTTCACCAAGTTATGTTGACCCTTGCCCAAGGGGGCGCTTCCCCCTCCCTGGTGCCTAGTTGGTTCATCCCCAAATAGGAATCAACTAGGGAGTGGTATCATTGGAAAGGGGAGATTCTCCCCTTTCCAACGATACATCTCTCATGTGTTTCGGTGCTCAAGGGGCTGATATAGCCCATGAGCACCGCAACAGTAAAACTAAAACTAAATTTCAGTTTCATTTTCAATTCAATAACGTCAGCGCCATGCGCTCGATCATCATTACATTGGACAAAATCATTACATTGAGGCAAAAAAAGGAAAAAGGAATCCCTCTGCTGTTTACAGCAGAGGGATTTAGTGCTCATGTGCACATGACGGAATGGTTCTGTCATGAGCACACGAGCACTGGTGCTCATGACGGAACTATTCCATCATGAGCACCGAAGAGGTTAAAGGTTTTAAGCCATTCTGTCCACAGAACTCTATGGATATGAGGATTTTACACAAAGTCCTTTTGATGTATCAAAGTCCACAGGGAAAAATAGAAGTACTAGAGGGAAGTATCGGAAAACACAGCAATACATTGGTTATTGAGTCTCTGGGGAACGCGATGCATCAGTTCTGCTGCAGTGTTGCATCAGTTCCGGACTGTAATGTGCAGCGATGTGTCCAAATCCAAAGATGGGTCTGTGATCTGCAGGTGATGCAGTGGAAAACGTGGTGCACAGGTTTGATGCATGGATTTCCGGACATGCTGGAGGTCGAGACGGTGGTGGCAAACAGACACTGTGTCGATTCTATCAGCTGCAGACCGGTGATGCATCAATTTTCTCAGCTGTACAGCAGGGCCTGCGTTGGAGTAAGAGGGCGTTGGTCTCTGATGTCAGAGACACAGTGCACTGGAGGTTCTTCAGGCCGTGACCTGGTACTGCACCTATCTCTCCGGATGCAAGGTGATGGTGCATGGAATCTTCTCCCACACAGCAGTGCTGTGTCGGAAAAACAGCCATTGGAACAGCGATACATCGCTTTGGCAGCGTTTTTTCAAAAGAACCACCTCCAAGGTCACAGAACTGGAATTGGCACCACTTGACAGGTCAGAACTCCCAAGCAGTGGAGTTTAGTGATGCTACAGGCTAAGTCTTTGATGGTCCTGAGACTTTCAACTGGAGGCAAGCACACACAAACCATTGGAGAAACGTGGGAAAGCAGGATTGTAGGAGAGTAGGATCTGCTTCACATGGGTACCCCCACTTTTTGCTGGTGTTTCACTATTTTTCGACCTTGGTCTGGCTGTGGCCCTGCTAATCAGGACCCCAGCCTAGCTGCTTCCGCTCTAAAATGGTTTCCATGTACATTAGGTACATTTCTAATTGGATTCTGGAGTGCCTTATCAGTCCATAGTATAGGGTATACTATGTACCCAGGGCATAGGTACCTCAGAGGCCTACCAGGGGCTGCAGCATGTATTATGCCACCCCTGGGAAGCACTCCAAAATTACACCACAGGTATGCTACTGCAGCCTGGGTAAGGTGGTGCATGCACCCCTTACTGGGGTATAGGCTACCTATATCACTACCATTGCACACACATATAAAACCTATAAGTCACTCATATGGCAGGCCTTAACAATCCTGAAGGCAGAGTGCTTGTTTTTTATGTGAGAGGGTGCCCCTGAATGAGCAGAGCCCCTCTGCAGCGTTCAGAGTACCTCCTCTGATGCTGTTTGTGGTGCAGCCTGACCATATACTCTTAAGTGCATTATAACCTCCTTGTAAATGCTAACTTTGGACTGGCTGCACGGAAACATGTCGTGTTTGGTGTCAAACACTTTGGAATACTACCTCTGCCAGTTCTGGCAGCAGGGGTAGCATTCCACCCTTCTAGAGGGAGAGACATGTACTCACTGGTCTAACCGGTAAAGACTTTCTTGAGCCCTGGCATCACAAAATGGATGCCACTACCACAGACACGGGTCTGGCCTCCTGCTGCTGACCGAAACTCCGGCGGGGATGCCTGGGCAATAGGTTTCCTGTCACAGGGAGGTGTAACCACCTCCCCAGACAGGCAGATGTGTATTGGGGCTGGGCGGGAGCACTCTCTGGTGCTTTGAAGTCCTGCACTGAAGGCACACTTGGTGTCCCTGTGCATCGTCCAGTTCAAACCGGTTGCAGGGGCTACCTGCCCCTGCTCTGGCGCGAAACTGGACAAAGGAAATGGGTGTAACCACCCCTCTTTCCAAACCCTCCCATAGGTGGGTCCCCAGAGTATGTCCAACCCCCATTCTTAGTATAAGTATAGGAACCCAGTTCTTGAGACTTTAGATTACCCTGGACGCAACTCTGCAACATATATCCTGGACCTTCGACTTTCCATTTCAACTAGAAGACGGAATAAATCTCCCTTGGGGTCAAGGAGTGACTTCCCTGCTTGGCAGGCACCAAAGAAGCAACTGTCCAGTCTGCAACTCTGAAGCTCCCGTCGGACGCTGAAGACTTTGCATCACCAGAGGTAGATTTCCAGACTTTCCCGAGGCTACCCTGAGTCCACAGCAAAGGTGAGGTACGTGGCTATTGTCGGTGATGTGGAACCGTGACCCTTGGACACCTTGATCTTTTTCTGATCCATCATCTTCCTGGTCTTCCTCGAAGTTGTGCTTTGGGCTCCGAGTAGCCCCAACCTTGAGCACCTCCTGCACTGAAGATTTCTGGCCTCCACTCCACGAGTGTACCTTGGGCCAGTTTCCAGTGCGACTTTGCGATCGTTAGCCCGTTGGCTAGTGGGTCCCCACAAAGGCAACTCCTCTTCTGATTGGGCTTTCCTGGTTGCACCAGATGTGCCCTGACTTACCGTTGCTGGGTGAGTCCCCCAGACCTTGCAGGTCTGCACCGACATCCTTTCTCTGTTTCCAAGTGACTTGTCGTTGCCAAGGCTTGTTGGGTCCAATCTGGTCGCCGACACCGCTGCACTCGACAAACTTTGTGGGACAGCTCGAATCCAGCTCCTGGTCGACATCGACACCTCCTGGACCTCAAGGCTGAAGAGTCAAGACACCTGTCAACTCACCTGAAGCACCAGACATCTGTGGGCATTGGACTATCATGCCCTTAGTCACTGGTAAGTGACACAGACTCTGTCCCTTCTGCTTTCAGGTTACTTCCATCCTAGATCCAGGCTTGGATCTCTTCGGACACTTCTCCTCTTCACGGCAGCAGCACTTCTTTGCCAACTTCCATTGAAAACAACGCCGCGACCCGACACCAAAAGACACCTATGCACCCGGCTTCCCTGGGTGAGGCAACTCGAGTACTCCGGTGCTCCCGTGGGTGTTGGCCCTAGACACCTCTAAGTCCAAAAGGGTTTGCTTGTAGTCATCCTCTAAGTGTCCTTAACTTGTAATTTTCCAACCGCGACTTTCCCCATAGAAGTCAACGGCGATTCGCGCCTGTGTTCTAACACTGCACGCATCCCCCGTGGGTCCCCTACGTCACTACCTTGGGTGGTTCCTTGGGACCCAAACGCTTCTAAAGGCTTTAGGCCTTGTGTCTAGTTCAGTCGTGGTTCTTATACCACTTTATTGGTATATGGTTTGGTACGCCCCTAGGGCCCAAACGTGTATTTGTGCTTTTGCTGTTGAATACTGACTTGTAACCTAAGTACTTCAAACTCCAGCCTCATAAAGAGACTAGAGGGGTGTGTTTTATCTTAAATAGATATATATTTTAAATATATACCTGGTGTGGTTGTCCTTTCATTTGGTCATTCAAGCGATTATAGACTGGTAAAACAAGCTGCTTTACATTCCTTCAAGACATAGCCTGAAGGTTGCTCTCCATAGCTACCACTTAAGATAGCTTTCAATAAAGGTTGTCTTTAACCTATCACCATAAGGGGTTGTTTGGACTGGTACAGGTCGCCCACTTTAATTAGTGGACAGTATATACCAGGTCCAATACATATATCCTTTATATCTCTTTTGGCCTTTGACGTAGGCATACTTCAAAGGATAGACCTTGTAGTGCCCTGTCTTGGCTTCAGACACACTACAAGGGGGTGGAGATAGCATTGTGAGAGGGCAGACACAGCCCTATTCAGGTGTCAGTGACAACTCCTACTACCACTCTAGCTCAGGAAGGCCCATCAGCCTGGTGATGGGCAATCAGGATATGCACGGAGCACCTCAGCTCCCTTTGAGTGACTGTCCAGAGTGAATGCACAAACATCCCAGTTGTCAGTCTAAACCAGACTGATTCAACAGGCAGGCAGAGGCACAGGATGGTAAAGTAAGAAAATAACAATATAGGGTGGGGCACCTCTGTACCCCAAGCCAATCGCACTGCTAGGGCACCTCTGCCATCTTTTTTTTGAAAAATATTCATCTGTTTTAACTCAGTTTATTCCATGTCCTCATTTATTTCTTTTTTCTCGTTTCAATTCCATGTTGTCTAGAAACTTAACAACTCCACATGCGGGAAAATTTGCCATTTCCCAAGATTCTCATGCCCAAGTTGTGCCACTCCAGGCCTCTTACAAGAACACGACCAATGCAAAAGGTTCGTCAACAAGCAGCATTTATTAGAAGATCCAATGCATTTCAAGCTCTGAGAGCCCTTCGTCAGGGGTAGCTGTAAACAATAATAAGTTACAGTGAGACTATAACCATTAACAATGTCTCTCTGTTTTCACATATTATTTTGTCTTACATCACTGTGTAATAACAAGTTCACCCCGTTACCGTATTATATACACATTTACTCGTGTTCCCACATTATGAATCCCTGCTCAGGTTATTCAAATTCTAATCACCTTTTCTTATAACACACCATTCCCGCTGTTAGCAGAAACAACCTCTCTTTCCGCATTATATGTCTTTTCACAAGTTGTCTAATACCTGATCCATGACCAAACCATTCCTTCTATTTAAATTAACAATCTCTCTTCTGCCCAATCCCTTCTTCACTCCTTACTCTCCCAGTTTTTACACATCACATCCACTACTATCCCACCCACAACAGCCATTCATCACCCTCTCACACCCGACCAAGCTCACACACTCGATTCACAACACTGTTGTGTGGCCTGAATGTTTTGTTTAAGTGTTAGAAAAGGGGATGTTAGTTAATGAGAGAGTTTATGTGAGTAGGTATGTGTTGTATATATGTGCTTGCTTTGTTATGGCTACTTGGGGTCAGTAGTCCATTCTTTGTGTTTATGTCTCCTCAACCTCCCTCACTACCTATGAGTGTTCTATCTGGTATGTGAATGTTCTAGTCTTGGCAGTTGATGGTCTGGTCAGCTAGCGAAGTGCTTTATCTCTGCTGTGCTATCTTAATAAATCTATCTTATAACCTGAAGACGTGTCCTGATGCCTATCTAATCTACTTACAACATTTTGGCGACAAATTGACTGACCAGACCAAGGCAGAAGCACAGCGCAGCACGAGAAGCACTTTACATTAAGAACCCAAGACACCTTGTCATCCATCTGTGGCTGAAACCAACTAGAAAAGGAAACAAGATACCTCTGGTATGCCGCATAACTAAGAGAAACCTGCTGAATGGATGAAGTTTTCTTTTAAAAATATGAAGAAACCTACAGAATCAACAAAAGAAGAAGAAAAACTGTCGCTAGTTATCTAAATAAACAACGTTGAAAGCATGAAGATATCTACTGCAAGTTATTTGAATAAAGAACTGGTAACCTGTGTAACGCGAAGAAAACAAGGAAAAGAAACCAGTTTTAAGTGCTTGAGCTAAGGACTGTGTGAGATGTAGTGAAGTCCTTTTTAAATTGCTCGCCTCAGTTACCTCAAAATGAACAGAATCATAAGTAAAAAGTGGTGAAAGAAAGCCAAAGAAAGCTAATGCCTGTTAGAAGCGAGGTATGTCATTAAGCAAGCTGCTGCCACGAAGGATGAAACTTCAATAAATCAGTCCAGAAAATGGCCTGAAACAAGTATTTCATCACAGTTAGCCAGCTGATGCCATCCAATGTTCCCGATTTCATGTTCTGAAGAAAATCGGTAATAAGGACGGACTCACTCTTGCAACTCTTCAAGTCATTGTGATTAACTGTGCTCGGTTGCCTGTACTTGTGTGCGTGGGGTCTCACTCACCGTTTGCCACCAGAGCGATCCTTCTTGGACGCTGTCATCGTGACTCTGATGACGTCGTCGTCGAATCTCCAGGTGTCCCAGCGGAGAACCAACGCGTCATCGACTTCCAGCGTCTTTGTGTTCATCAGCCTTCGACTCCGGAAAGACTTTGAGGACGTCATTACGCGAGGTTACAAAACGTCAAGCAGCCATTTTAGTGTTGTGTTCCCATGGTAACGGGAACACCGATCGCATGAAGATGAAGATCTCGGTCCGTGTTTCGAGGAACAGTGGCATAATTGAAGCGGCGGATAGAATTGTGTGAATATATTCAGTGTCATCTTTTGGAAAGAAACGGTTATTTCCATGCTGATATGAGGTGTTAAATGGTAGCGGCAGTTTCAGTCGGTATCCTTTCAAGTATTTGCCCGGCGGTAATCGCCTCTCATACCACTCGATAATTTACCAATAAAAGAGGCAGGCGCCGGAGACTGGAAGGCAGGAAACAAGGTTTTATTCCGTCGGAGCAGAACACATCAGATCAGACAGCAAGGTATCGTCACGAGGTGCTCTAACTGCATCTCTGAGACCTGGTCTCTTATACACTGGTTTATTGCTTTATTAAACATAGTACATTCTTGAGATTCCCTTGATGTGCGGGGGAATATCCCCTGAAGCCCCGGTTCAGATCCGTTCCCACACATAGATACAGTAGAAGTTCCCACCCCATCCACAGTAGGAGATGGCTATCGCGCAGCAGGGAATTCCGCTAATTCCCGGGGGTGTGTGCAACCGGCCGGGTCTCAGGGGGTAGGGGCTTTGATCTACTGTAATCCCTTTGAAGTGGGGTGTTTCCCTTACAGTAGGGGCAATAAACTGCATCCGCAGGGCTAGGTGATGGCCTGGGACCAGTTCGGACAAGGGGGCGCAGAGGAAGGGGGGTTATCAAAGGAGAGGCATGACCATGTATGGGTTGTCGGTCGGAAGTGGTTCCGTAGCAGGGTCGCGCAGAAGGAGAGGGTTTATGGCCTGTATGAGAGAGAGCGGGGGTGGCCGGCGCGCGGGGGATGCTCGCAGCGCCGGGGGAAAGCGCTGGCGATCGAGAGTGAGCGGGGAGAGAGAGTGGGGTGCCTAAAATGGCGACCGTACATTTGCTATGCGTGGCGCTGGGGAGAGGCAAGATGGCGCAGATAATGTTCAGTTTGCAAGCTAAATTTCCACAGTCCTCCCTTTTAACATATCTCGCCAGCTTGTCCGGCCAATATTCACCTTTGTTAGCCTTTCAGTTACAGTATCGTCAATGTTCGTCATACATTTAAAGATACAGAGTCTTAAGGGTAGGCAGGAGTAATCTGACACATTTGTACATTGTCTCATACAGTTTGATAAAGTAGGCGAGGAGGAAGTACATTCAAAGTTGCAGTATAGTCGTGTACATGGCTGGTGTTGTATGAATGTTACTATACAAAGTTACATTTTCTTAACTTCTCAGTGTACAGTCGGAAGTGATTGATGCAACATCATGAAGAAGATAGTTAATATAATAAGGTGGTTGGGAGAGGATTTTCAACTTTGACATGGGTCCTTCTTTCCAGTGTCCTTGTTTTATAAAGAGCTATCACTGGTAAGCTCTCATTGTTGTCCTTCTTTCGTTGGCACTGTTGAGCACCGGCGGTGGAGCTAAGGTCCAGCTCAAATCCGATTTCTCACGTGGCAGGGTGTGATCACTCACTGTTCTTTGATCACAGTCCTGTTCCTTAACACAGTTCACCACAGGCACTTTGAGACAGGGTGCCGGCCTTTTGTTCCTCGGTAGTAGGTCAAAGTCATAGTCCAAATGAAAGAGGAAGAGAGAATGGGGTGGCGTGGGATCGGATCAAAAATGCGGACCAAGGAGAGCAGAATCTTTCAGCACTGGGCCCATCAATCGGGCCCGACGGGTTGAGACTTCAGGCACGCTGGTCAGTGAGCAGGGGCCTCGATGTAGCCCTTCGCGCTTATCGTTCTGATAATGGTGTCTCGTCTCACACCCTTTTTGCTTCGTCGCTTCCCCCTTGGTCGATGTCATAGATGCTTTATGATCCGCAGCCAGACTGTGCGTCACGTCCGACCCCTCTCTTCCGATGGCTGCGGGTTATCCTTGAATAGGTTATAAGAAACGAAAGTCTTAGGGATTTTGGCAGGGAAGACATTTACATACTTCATTCTCTCTCCCAACCACTGAGTAGTTGCGGAAATGCTCTTATCTGTTACTATATGATTGGTGTCTATTAACTCTGATGTTAAGGTGCGTGTTACTAATCTATTAATTACTGCTGTGGTGCAGGGCTCTGTGGGTGTCCCTGTCCATCGTCTGGCCTTCTATGTGTCAGTTTCTGCGCCCTATAATACAAGGTTTGGTAATACCCGTAAGTGCGAGGTGCTACGGTCATGCGTTCACGAGTATCCTTTTCATACAGTAGGTGACCCTTTATCAGTTTAAAACAGGGCCATCAGCTGTTTCGTTCGGGACACTCTGAGACGGCTAGTATAGGGCTGGAGATATCTTTGGGAGAACAGGGTGCTTTAGACATTCTATTTCGGGCTAATTGGTCAGGGGTAATTCTGGGCGGTGGAGATGGTGTCCCTTAAGAACAAAAACCACTGACATATAGTCCCCGTGTTGAGGGTCAGATTGGGAGACATCAGTCGTCATACCTGTCCTTTCCTTCTCAGCCGATTAGGCTTAACGTTTGTAAAAAGGAGAGGTAGTAACGTGGTAAAGTATGGTCGTTTTTGTTTCTGTCAATTTGTTCGAACACCACTGTGTTCAGGCCAATTATACACTTACCAAAGAGGTGTATGTCGTTAATTTATTCAAGAAGAAAAGAGGGCAAGAAAGAGCCTTTTGCGAGGGAGGGGGAGAGAGAGTGAGAGAGAGAGAGAGAGAGAGAGAGAGAGAGAGAGAGAGAGAGGGGGGGAGGGAGAGAGAGAGGGAGAGAGAGAGAGAGAGAGAGAGACGTGTGCATCAAGTAGGCTATTTTGGCATACATACGACACAAAACGAGAGAGAGAGAGATGGGTAAGATAATAGGCCACTTGGTGCACACACAACATGGAGTAGCATGGGTCTGTTCCATGTAAGAAAACACAAGCGGGGAAAAGACATAAATTCGGTGACCACGTACACACAAATGCCGGATAGGGTGTGACAGTACATGCATCAAGACGGAGACTCAGGGCTGCGTCGAGCACGGGGACCTCTCCTTTCCTGTCCTCTATTCCTATGCATGCTGCGTACCTTTAGCATTTTGTAGTTTATCTTATGGGTTGTCTGACCCTTTATTCTCCTCCCTTTGATCGGTGGACGAGCACCTCAATCATACGATGACGCTCTCTTCAAGTGACCCGAACATGAAATGCATACACATTCATATCGTATAACCGTAGTACACACGCACAATCATATCATACAGTTTTTCATGTTCCCAATGGTGGTCTGTAATTTTACGCACTATCTCACAACGTTTGTCTATGTTTTCCCTGATATTGAACTTGGTTCGGTCCATGTCCACTCCACTCTTCAGTCGGAACTTCGTCGTGACCTATAGAGGGGAAAATAAGAGGGGAGGGGAGGGGAGGTGCAGTATTCAAAATACCCCAGCGCGCGCAGACACGAAAAGTTCTACCTACCATGTACCAGGCTAGCCGCAGGGGTGGGTAATACCACGGACCTATTATTCTTTAGTTCGAGGCAAAGATGCTCTAGTTCATTCATCTCCTAAATTCGTGTTCCCTGGTCGTGCATGTATTTCTCAATTGGTCGTGTATTATGGTGCAGGATACCATACCTTGCGTGCGACATATACCTTAAGTTATAGTTCATTATTGATTTGACAATTCTTGGAAAAAGGGGGGCAGGCGTGATGGGTACAAATTCCGTTAAACAAAAATATTTTAGGCAAATTGAGTCCGTATTATCTGTATGCTTTCGCTTAGGAGTGACAATCTTTTATTTAAAAGAGAAACCTTCAACAACCCAGATGATTAGTCATGACACTGATTCCGTAATTCCTTTTTAAGAAGCCCTTTATTTAAAACAATGTCAGTGTAGAAATACGGGCCTACAGCCGCTATAGGCCGGCCACGGTGCGAGAGGCGTCGAGCAACATGAGCAACACTAGATTAACATAAAAATCGGTTCCCCCCCCCTCTCCCCCACCATCATGTGTGAAAGCATCGCATACATATATTTATATATCTCTTTTTAACACAAATGTCACTTGGCTGGAACGCCACAAGGAGTTGTAGGCCACTCCTACATCAGCGCCATCTTGGGGCGGGGTCGGGCCAGTGCACAGTCTAAGTCTTTCCATGAATTAGCTGTTGAACCAGAATTCCTTTTGGTAGTTCGAGAACTTTCGTTAGCGTCAACTTTGCGTCAGCATGGCGTCACTGCAACCCTGTAGCAATGCCACGGTTTGTTCTTAGGGCGGGGCAGCAGGCGGGTTCTTCCGCCGACGCTTTACTGTCTCACTGCACCAAGCGGAGGCAAGGTGGCTGCCGCCCGGGGGCAAAAAGAGCAATGGTGGTGGTTTTGTCCTTATCGGAAGTCCGCAGGAGTCGAATGTCAAATGACTCCAACCAATTCTGCAAGGCTGAGGGGAGCGTTCTGTCAAGGGTGGGGCCCATGCCCTAGCAAACAAGCTTTCGAGTCCAGAATAGTCTCACGGTGGGACAGGCCTGGAACCGGAGGGGTCAACCGCCGGAGTTCAAGGGCAGCAGTAGCAGCAGCTCTTCGGTACAGTCACCGGAGAGGAGCCAGCAGCAGTAACAGCGGCAGTCCGGATGGTACTGCCACCGGGGTGATTCCAGTAGCAGTGACGACAGCAGTTTGGATGGTATCACCACCGGGGTGGGTCCCCGATTACCTTGCTGCGGGGGCCCACTCCTCACGTCGGGTGCTAGCGGCAGTCCTGGTGAACCCGGTGCTTGGGTGGTTGCCTGGCGGCCGCGTGCAGGGGTGCCGGCTCAGCCGAACGGCGAATGAAGTGGCAGGGCGCAACTCAGCTGGCTGACGTGTGAAAGATGCGGTTTGGGGTGCCCTCATCTGCTGGCGAGCCTCCACCTGGGGAGGTGGGGGAGGCCCGTCCGCGTCGCCTCCCCCCGCCAGGGCACCCTCCGTTATTGAAGGAAGAAGTGACTGGGAAGATCCGCACAGCGTGCCAGGGTGAAATTCAGCAGGCCGATGAAAAAGATGGCTGGGTGCAGCTTAGCTGGTCGGCGAGTTAAAGACGGTTGGGGTGCCCGGCGAGCCTCCACCTGGGGAGGTGGGGGAGGCCCGTCCGCGTCGCCTCCCCCCGCCAGGGCACCAGCCCTCATTAAAGAAAGAAGAAGAGAAAGCGGAAAGGCCCGCACAGCGTGGCGGGCTCCGCCTTGGTGTTGCCAGAACTTCGGCGCTTCGTATAGCCTCCGGCCTATTCGCACAATCGCCCGCCACTGATGTCAAGGGATTTTTGCATGGCTTTTATAGCCCAAAGTCAACTAAGAGGGACCGCCCAAAACAGGCCAATGTTGCGATTTCGAGGAAGGAGAGGCGAGGACGGTGTCACGTGGACGTTAAGGCTTTGGGATGGAGGTTGCAGCAGACTGTCATGTAAATAGTTGTTTTAAAACGTGTTTTAACCTGTTTACCCTGTTGGTGTGTTTGTTATATCCTATAAGTTATTAAAATGTTATAACTACATTACTTCGTTGGAGTGTTTGTACATATTTGTAGTTTGATGACGAGCACAAGGAGGTTACTGTGCAATCGGAAAAATAACATAGCCCAATTGTGCGCGATCTAGCCCTAGTTTGGTGACGTCGATGGTGGGTGTCAGCAGGCTTCCGTTTGTGCGGGATTTTGTCATGCTTATTGGGCGGGGTGGGCAGTAGGGCAGACATGTTTAGGTAGCGAGAGTAATGGAGTCGGGCTACCTCGCGGTCGTCTCGACCGTGAGCTTGACTCCTTCCCTTGGTTTCATATGTCCCACAAAGGGCTAACTCCTAGCGTTATTTTAGTTTTTGTAAGGTCAAAAAGGATCCTACCAGTGCCTTTACTATCTTGTCGATTCCTGTTCGTTCATCCTTAGTTAATCGATTCATTCTGGTGGACTCTTTCTTTCCTATCTCATGGTCGTCTAGCGTTGTAGTCGACGTTGGGTTCGGCACAAGAGGCTCAGCCGGCGCGGAGGCCGTGAGGGCCGAGGCCCCTGTACTGCTTTCGCTCGTGTTCGGGGGTTGTGGGTGTTGCACTATTGATTGGGAGGGTGCATACGGAGGGGGCATGTAAATGATCGGGGGACCTAACAGTAATTCGTCATTCGTTCGCTGCTTGGAGGACAACTCAGGGTAGAGCAAAGAAGGGGTCCTAACAGCGTACTGGCCTGAGGTTTCGGGTTCCTGTCTTAGTTTAGTTTCCCTTCTCTCCTTTATGTCCTCTTCTAACTTTCTAGCGGCAAGGTGAGCTGCCTTTCGTAATTCCTTTTCTGCTTTTACTTCTTCCCTCTTTTTCCGTTGCGTTGCTTCTTTGCGCCACATGCCGATACTGTCAAGCATAGTAGGCGTCGTCTTATTGCTACGCAGAGCTATTTCTAGCGCTTCTATCTTATGGTCGTCGAAGGATCCCATCAGTGGCCACTGACTCTCGGGGTCCTTCTTTGTATATTTATGCCATAGCTTGGTATAAGCTACGGCGACTAGTCCATATTTAGTGAACATGTCCTTATTAGGGGTGCCCTCCAGTGGAGCCGGATGGTTCACCTCTAATAAGCGGTCCGGGCAGAACCAACTACCAATCAGTGGGGAGAAGATAGGCATGACGGGTTTCAACGGGGACAAAAGTCAGCACTACCTATCTTTTCACTGCTTGCAAAGACTAGACAGAATATCTCTATTCTTCGTTATTTGCAAGCAGAGAATACCTCCAAAGAACCAATATCGAACAACTAGTGTTCGGACAATCAATCAATCAATCAATGGGGAGATAAAGATAGGCACGACGGGTTTCAACGGGGACAAAAGTCTGCGTTACCTACCCTTCACTATTTGCAAAGACTAGACAGAATATTCCTATTCTACGTTGTTTGCAAACAGAGAATATCTCAAAAAGCACTATTCTTCAAAACAATCAATGTTCGGACAATCAATCAATGGGGAGATAAAGATAGGCACGACGGGTTTCAACGGGGACAAAAGTCTGCGTTACCTACCCTTCACTATCTGCAAAGGGAGAGAGAGAGAGTATTTCTACTCCTCCCCGTTTGTAGACAGCGAATATCTCAAAAAAGAACAATCAATGAGCAATACTAGAATTTCCAAAGCTTCAAACAATCAATCAATTATTTCTCAATTTGTCGTGTATCACGACCTTACCCGGACCGCGTGGACAGTTTCTCGTCTTCCGCCTCCAGCGCCCGATCGTCCTCTACTCTCCGTATTTGCCGCGGCACTCCTGATGGTTCCCAGTCAGGACCGTAGATCACTCGAGAGAGGTCTGCTCGGAACCAGTGAAGTTCGGATGATCGGCTGCCAGACGAGGGTCTATTGGGCAGGAGCTCTCCCGATCGTTGCAGTCGTTCACTCTGTCGTCGGGACCTCTCCCACTGGATCCACGTGTCGCTGATGGGCCCCACGTTTGGGACGCCAATTGTTAAATGGTAGCGGCAGTTTCAGTCGGTATCCTTTCAAGCATTTGCCCGGCGGTAATCGCCTCTCATACCACTCTATAATTTACCAATAAAAGAGGCAGGCGCCGGAGACTGGAAGGCAGGAAACAAGGTTTTATTCCGTCGGAGCAGAACACATCAGATCAGACAGCAAGGTATCGTCACGAGGTGCTCTAACTGCATCTCTGAGACCTGGTCTCTTATACACTGGTTTATTGCTTTATTAAACATAGTACATTCTTGAGATTCCCTTGATGTGCGGGGGAATATCCCCTGAAGCCCCGGTTCAGATCCGTTCCCACACATAGATACAGTAGAAGTTCCCACCCCATCCACAGTAGGAGATGGCTATCGCGCAGCAGGGAATTCCGCTAATTCCCGGGGGTGTGTGCAACCGGCCGGGTCTCAGGGGGTAGGGGCTTTGATCTACTGTAATCCCTTTGAAGTGGGGTGTTTCCCTTACAGTAGGGGCAATAAACTGCATCCGCAGGGCTAGGTGATGGCCTGGGACCAGTTCGGACAAGGGGGCGCAGAGGAAGGGGGGTTATCAAAGGAGAGGCATGACCATGTATGGGTTGTCGGTCGGAAGTGGTTCCGTAGCAGGGTCGCGCAGAAGGAGAGGGTTTATGGCCTGTATGAGAGAGAGCGGGGGTGGCCGGCGCGCGGGGGATGCTCGCAGCGCCGGGGGAAAGCGCTGGCGATCGAGAGTGAGCGGGGAGAGAGAGTGGGGTGCCTAAAATGGCGACCGTACATTTGCTATGCGTAGCGCTGGGGAGAGGCAAGATGGCGCAGATAATGTTCAGTTTGCAAGCTAAATTTCCACAGAGGTGAGAGCAGTATTGCTATATTCATTTCTCACACGCTGTAGTTTCTGATCCCGATCTCGCGTCATGCTCTTGTGTTTTCTTCAAAGGTAGACTTTGTGAAGATATATTAGTTTAACAGAGCATGCAATTTACATCGCTCCAGATGTGTGTCACATGTTTAATGTGTAAATCTGTGAGAACGCTGCCACCTTGTGGACTTCTGGAATATTTACTGTGTGGCTCATCTTTAATAAAGCAACAATATGGCAATGTTCTATGGCACATATATATATATGGTAAAGTCACAGAGGAAACGCAAAGGAATACTTTATTGGTTCTGTTTGGTTCTCGTAAATTGAGTTTGGAAAACTTATTAAGCAGCCTTCATCAACTAGTGGAAAGTGTGATTCATTTAATTCCGGCATTGACAGTGAGCAGTTCAAAAAGCAGGTGTGGCAGATGGAAAAAAAAAAAAGGAAAATTAGGAAAAGTCATAAGAAAAGTTAAAATCTTAAGTGTTGCTAGCGTTAAAAGTTTTGAAGCACTGTAATTTCAGGATGAAATGCAAATGGAAAATATGGCAACCCTTACCCTGTTTCTGGTAAAAGTAAGGACTGAGGAACCGCGAGAGGACAAGAGATGTCCCAGCACCCTAAGGAGACGAAGACAAAGGAAAAGGGTAAAAATGAGAGAACTAAAGTTCCAACCTATCTAGCGGGAGACAACAGATGTCATAAAATCAGTACCGGGATAGGAAAAGAAAGGAAAATGTGTCCTTTGTCCAGGAGTGTTCACGACCTAGAGTTGCGACGACAAGAGTTCCAGTACCACGAGACAAAATCGTGACATGGAGGTTCTTTCTACCGGTACAAATGTTCCGCGATTAGAGCCGGGCTTTTTAGCCCTTAGTACTGAGACAGTTTGTCAACAAAGTAATTTAATTATAAGTTTTATGTAGAGGCCCGAACT
Organism: Triturus cristatus; assembly: GCF_964204655.1. Lineage (NCBI taxonomy): Eukaryota > Metazoa > Chordata > Amphibia > Caudata > Salamandridae > Triturus > Triturus cristatus. The sequence goes on from NC_140583.1 coordinate 151,125,737, forward strand.
ACATCGTGAGGCCTTTAACCCAAGAAAAGAACCAGAACGTCATTTTTGGACTGTAAGAACTCTGGCTAAAATTTTTCTTAGGGAGCATTCTTCCAGAACTGTGGAGCATTAGAGGCGTTTGTTGAACTTTTATATCTTCAACTGTGTGCAGTAAGCCGCGACAGACGGAAAACTGATTGGAGTGCGTAAGCTGTCTCTTCCCGTTTTTGATGGCCACAAAGACGGATTGTAGAGAGTAGACTGTTTCTTTTTGTTTTTCGTCAATCGAAGGGAAGAAGGTGGTCATGTCATCGTGATTTTCGTTATGATTCTCATTGTGATCCTCTTCTTATCCTGCCCTTTGCTTTCGTTATCTGGAAGTTCAAGAGGTCGTTGACCTCCTACATGTTTTATGTTTTCTTGCTTTTCCTTTTCATGCTTTAAGCTTTTGTTGGGTGTTTGAAGCGTTTATTGTGTTTTCTGTAAAGGAAGAAGATATGTTGTATATATGTGCTTGCTTTGTTATGGCTACTTGGGGTCAGTAGTCCATTCTTTGTGTTTATGTCTCCTCAACCTCCCTCACTACCTATGAGTGTTCTATCTGGCATGTGAATGTTCTAGTCTTGGCAGTTGATGGTCTGGTCAGCTAGCGAAGTGCTTTATCTCTGCTGTGCTATCTTAATAAATCTATCTTATAACCTGAAGACGTGTCCTGATGCCTATCTAATCTACTTACAACAGTATGGCTGAGGCAAGGGAGGGGGACTCAATTGTACTTTGGGGAGGAGGAACTGTAAATTGTGAGTGAATGAGGAAAAGTGGGAAGGGGGAATGGTGAATCGAGTGTGTGAGCTAGGTCGGGTGTGAGAGGGTGATGAATGGCTGTTGTGGGTGGGATAGTAGTGGATGTGATGTGTAAAAACTGGGAGAGTAAGGAGTGAAGAAGGGATTGGGCAGAAGAGAGATTGTTAATTTAAATAGAAGGAATGGTTTGGTCATGGATCAGGTATTAGACAACTTGTGAAAAGAAATATAATGCGGAAAGAGAGGTTGTTTCTGCTAACAGCGGGAATGGTGTGTTATAAGAAAAGGTGATTAGAATTTGAATAACCTGAGCAGGGATTCATGACGTGGGAACACGAGTAAATGTGTATATAATACGGTAACGGGGTGAACTTGTGATTACACAGTGATGTAAGACAAAATAATATGTGAAAACAGAGAGACATTGTTAATGGTTATAGTCTCACTGTAACTTATTATTGTTTACAGCTACCCCTGACGAAGGGCTCTCAGAGCTTGAAATGCATTGGGTCTTCTAATAAATGCTGCTTGTTGACGAACCTTTTGCATTGGTCGTGTTCTTGTAAGAGGCCTGGAGTGGCACAACTTGGGCATGAGAAGCTTGGGAAATGTCAAATTTTCCCGCATGTGGAGTTGTTAAGTTTCTAGACAACATGGAAGTGAAACGAGAAAAAAGAAATAAATGAGGACATGGAATAAACTGAGTTAAAACAGATGAATATTTTTCAAAAAAAGATGGCAGAGGTGCCCTAGCAGTGTGATTGGCTTGGGGTACAGAAGTGTCCCACCCTGTATTGTTGTTTTTTCAGGTGACAGGTGGGCATGTCACCCAGCCAATGAGCACTCATCGGTGATAGAATACGAAACCGGGACAAACATGGATTTTCGGTAGAAGCAGGTGTGCATCCCAACACTATTATTGTCTTACAAAGTAAGAAAATACCCACTTTCTAATCGTGGCATTTTAAGCACACAATTTAAAAATAACCTTTGCTAAAAGATGTGTTTTAAAATTCTGAGCTCAGAGAGCACCAACTCCAAATCTCTATCCCTTCTAAATTGAACATTACACTTGTAAGATGTTTATAAGTTAGCTCCAATGATAACCTATGGGAGAGGTAGTCCTTGCAATAGTGAAAACCAAAATTTGCAGTATTTCGCTAACAGGAATGTAAAAAATACCAGTACCTGTCCTTCCTTTCGCCTACTCTGCACCCTGCCCATGGAGCTACCTTGGACCTACCTTAGGAGTGTCTTACATGTTGAAAAAGGTAAGGTTTGGGACTGGCAAGTGGGTGCATTTGCCAGGTCAACATGGCAGTTTAAAACTGCACTTGCAAACACAGCAGTGGCAGGTCTGAGACATAGTCATGTGGGTGATAAAAGGCCCACTAGTAGCATTTGATTGACAGGCCCTGGGCACACACAATACACATACTAGGGACTTACCAGTAAATCAAATATGCCAATCATAGATAAACGAATCACCAATACAATTTACACAGAGAGCATATGCACTTTAGCAATGGTTAGCATTGGTAAAATGCTCAGAGTCCTTAAGGCAGCAAAAAGAGGATCACACAAATTGGAGGCAAAAGTCAAACAGTCTGTGGCTAACCCTGCAAAAAGGTCCAGGTCAGCAGCCCCTTTCATTTCAGATATTTGAAAACTTCAAAAGTGTGCATTGGCTATCCTGGAAGCATTACAAGGGATTCAAGTTCACCCCAGGCCAAACGAATGGGAAGGCTGGAACAATGTCTAGGTATGGTTACTCAGTAGCTTAATTCCATTTGATAATAAACACAGACAATTGTAGGAATACTCTCGGTAGCATATTTTCAGAAAACATTGGTTGAGAATCCTGCTGAACTGTGACACTTCACCCCCAAACATCCTACCCACAGGATTGAGAATGTCTGAGTAACACAGGTGAAATGTTGTAACAAGCGTAGGGCATGTATATTGCCTACATTTTCACATCTGTCTTCAGGGCTACATCCTTTCCAATAGACGAGAGCGTGCAGTTTTACTTTTGCCCTCTTTTTAAGTCTAAAGCTACTTGCACTTCTAATTCAATGTGACCTGACTGGATTTAGGGGTGGTGAAACTCTTGTACCACTCGTTTTAGTAGAGGAAGATAAAATGCTGGGTGTACAGGAAGGCTGGCGTGTAGATTCAATTTTATTAGCACTGCATTTATTACTTTGTCACTTGTGAAAGAGCCAATGAGTTTTGGTTGGAAAGTTCACTTCCCTTCAAGTGAATATGTTGGAAGATGTTTAGTGGATAAATACCCTGAGGCACTGATTCAGAGATTGATGTACACCATTGCTTCTGCGCAGACTACCATCTTCACCAAACTCACGGTCTGCCCACTGAATTTAAAGGTGGGGGGGGGTCAACAATATGTTGCATTAGAGCCTATTCTGTATCCATCACTAACACACTTCTCCGACGGCTCCGAGGTTAGCTTCCTGACCATCATCCCAATTTAGAGTGAGCTGCCCGATCGGTTTTTTGGTGTCCTTTAATGTATGCCAGCAGGGTGTCTGATTTTGAGCTCTCTAATTTGAGGTTATCATACGACAGGGAACCTTCACTGAGGACTTGGCCAAATTAATGCAGTCCAACTTGAAATGTGACGCGTAAAATTCAGCATGGGTTTCATTGAGGTAAAACCTTCACATGTTGGCAAACCTTGGGCTGGCTCTTATTCATAAAAAAGTTACTTTGTCAATTGGGGGGGGCATCTTGTTAGTTAGTCTATGTGTGGCTGGAATGTCTCTCCATTCACCTTTATCAATGGTTTTCTTTTGCCCTGATATTATTTACACATATCAGCATTACAATGCAGCATCATTATCTACTGCCAGCTCATATTGAAATGAGTCTGTTGCACTGAGCAGTTAGATTTTTTATCCTACCGAGCAGCTTAACGTAGAGGGCATCGGTGGACTCTGTGAGATGTTCACCCTCCTTTTAGTAATATAAGGTGATATAATGCCTTGCGTCTTCCTAATATTCTCATTCGTCACTGCTTGACAGGGCGCTGTAAAATGAATACATTTTTATGATGTGTTGCAGTTTGACTTTTCAGCTTGTAGGCTGCAGCTGTAGCATTGTTTATCCGCAGCGTCATTGGTCCTGCCGTCCTGTTCATTAAGTTACTGTTTATTTGGCATTACAGTCTCTTCACCCGTTGAGGCGCATTGATCACCGCTGTTCATAAAACAGTTTCGGGCGCGGAGGCGGCTGTTCCCAGGACACAGTAACTGCAGACGCTCCGCTTCCGGGTCGCGAGAAGCCTCCTCCCTGAGTGGGCTTCTCGGAAGCACTGTTCGGAAAATAGCATGGCGGTGTGCCACGGATATGCGTTAGCTTCAACCTCTTATGATTATTAATAACACACTATTGGGGAGTGTTATAACGTTTTAGAGCAGTTTACTGATGGTTGAATGATGCTACTCAGGGCAAATGATGCGGTTCGCAATTGCAGCAAACTTGCCGAACTGGGGTACACAGATCATAAAATCAGATGGAGTGAGCATTTTCATGTAACTAATTTTTTATTGAAAGGTCGAGAAAGTATATTGGAAGCATCTTAAACTGCGATTACTACCCTCACGGCTGCTCTGTAAGGTGTACGGTGATTCTACTAAAGTTCAAAAGCTGAACAGTCCCAGAAAGAGAAAATGGTATCTAGACCCCCTTATCAAATCCGATAGCGGTAGCAACATCTTCTTGATTTGGGGATCTGCTGAGTGTACTTTCAATAGTCAGAATGGTTTCAGCTTTCAGAGGTGGGCCCGGAGTCACACTTTGTGCCTCATTATGATGTTGGGCGGAAAGCCATCCGACAGCTCGTGAGAGGCTTTCACCTGCCATCAGAGGTTTCCGTCTGTCTGCCGTATACTGGCGGTCGGAGGGAGACCCGCAGGGAAATTCCGCTCCGCTTGCGACAGGCTCACGGAGGCCATCCGGGTGGTGGTCGAAATGTATCCTCAAATGGCAGCGAAGCCAGACGTCTCCCTCGTTTGGATTACCATTTTGTTTTCCACCTGCCCTTTCATGGCGGTCTGCCTGCTATGAAAAGGCAGGCGGAAAGTTATTTTGTGGGATCCTAGCAGGTCTCCCATCATCCCTGGGCCTATAGGGTGGTTGCATCCTAATTTGACAAGTGTAGCCACCATCTAGTAGGCGGATTCCAACCCACTACGGTGCCGGTCAGACACTCGTCCAACCAACATCATAATAGGCCCCTTTGTGATTATGAAGATGGTCTGTGTCCCAGAAATACAGGATGAATAAACACCAGGGAGAAAATGGATGTTGTATAAAAGAGCACTATGAAGGTGCAAGGCATCTCCACAGATGCTCTCAACAAAGGCTGGTCATCTAACTGCTGAAGCCATCAATACTAGACACTGATGACATTGGCAAGTTCTAGCTCAATATCATCAAAATTCCAATATATGCTTCTCGCCAAGTTAAATATTAATGGCAACCACATTCTGTGTGAATACCAATCTGGCTTCAGATCATACTGCAGCACAGATACATTACATACATTACATTACATATCTATTACATATTACATACATATCTATTACATACCTTACATATCGTAGATCAAACCCTCCTGAATGCAGATAAAGATCACCCCTGCTTTCGACCTCTCAACCACCCTTGGCACCATTAACTACCCCGCTCTCATTAATATTATGAGTCTTGAATGGGATTCATTGGCAACATTATTTGACAATTCTCCTCCTACCTATCGCACCAACACCAGTTCGTAGTTTGTTCGGCAGCACACCTCCAGGTCCCAAATGAACCCTATTACTTATGGAATCCCAGAATGTTCTATCATGTCAATGTTCATGCTCAACCACTATACGGAGCTGCTTGGGGCTTGTTCGACCTGACATCATTGATGGAGCATTCCCCGAAACCTTTTGCCTTCACTCCCTTACTTTGCTGAACTTGGTTTTGTTGGCATTAGGACGCTGGTTTTTTTATCCCTGCTAACCAGTGCTAAAGTGCTTTTGTTTGCTCTTTAAAGCATAGCAAAATTGGAACACACCTAATGGGCACATTTAATTTACTTGTAAGTCCCTAGTAAATGGTATTACTTGCACCCAGGGACTGTACATTAAATGCTACTAGTGGGCAGCAACACTCATTGTGCCTCCCACTGAGGACGAACATGTTTCAGGCTTGCCACTACAGTCTCTAGTGCTGTTTTAAACTACCAGTTCTACCTGGCAAACTAAACTCTGCACTGATTACATTTTAGCTGACCATGCCCACAGCACAGACTAAGAAACCTCACACCACGCCTGCTCTAGCCTTTGTCACCAATCAACAGTTTTAAGTTAGGACCAGGGGAATGGAGGGACAGACCAGAACAACGTAATGTTGTAGGTCAGGGAATTGCCCCACATAAAGGTTAGGGCCAGGTATTAAAATGGGACCTTTAGAACCACTCATCAGAAAACCCCTTGTTGGACTTTGCCCTTTTTGCAGGGTCATCCAATAACTTTTTGCCTTCCTCCTTTATTTTGCCTGACCTGTTGTTGGTGGTTTTATGACTCTGGGCACTTTATCACTGCTGATCAGTGCTAAAGCGCATGTGCTCTCTGTGGTAAACCTAGTAAGATTGGTCAACACCTGTTTGCATATTTAATTTACCTATCAGTCCCTTGTACAGTGGTATCCCATACACCCAGGGCCATTAAATTAAATGCTACTGGTGGGCTTGCAGCGCTGCTTGTGCCAACCACCAAAGTAGCCTTTCAAACCTCTCTCAGGCCTCTGCCACCGCAGTTCTTGTGCGCGCAGTTTACTGCCGCTGTGACGTGGCACATAAAATGGTTGCCACATCTGTAACTTCCGATTTACTACATATCAGTCATCCCTAAGATAGGCCCTAGCTAGCCCTATGGGCAGGGTGTGGTGTAGGTGGAAGGGAGTACATGTGCCTTAACAGTGTGGTATGTCCTGGTAGTGACAAACAGCCTTTTTGGTTTCTCACTGCTGTGAGTCTGCTCTCTCATAGGGAGGCATTGGGGATTCCCTGATATGTGCTTCAGTGGTAATTCCTGATCTGAGAGGGGTGGCGTGATCAAGTTTGGTATGTTTGGAATAGTAGTGCTAAATTCTGCTTATTGGTGAAAGCAGATTCATTATTAATATTTTAGAAATGCCAGTTTTACAAGTGGGCATTTCTGTGTGCTTATGTGCCTGCCTAATGTGTATTGACCATCTAGTTCTGACTGACAGGGGAGAGGCATTCCCTCCAGTCAGTGACTGGGGGCGTTGAGGTGGGTCCTACCCTGCCTGGGTGACTCAATGCTAGGCTGAATAGGCCTGGGCTGCATTTGGAGTGGTAGGAGGAGTAGCAACACCATCTGCATAGGGCTGTGCCTGGCTTCCACAATGATGGCTCCGCCCCCTGCGGTGTGTCTGGAGCCAAGGCTCACACATTGAATGGGGAGTGTTGTGCACTTGCAAAGATATTTTAAAGTGCCCCCAGAATTGGTTTTGACTGGCCTCCGAGCCCAGTGTAAGGGCAGAACAAAGACATTTGGTGCTATAAGTACTGGGGCTGTGACCCCATGTTTTTGGTGAACTTGTGGAGCTGAAGAAGACACAGTGTGGGGCTGCCAGGAGGAACCGCCTAGGGACTGGACTATTCAGGGGGCTGAGAGAAGGACTGCCCCTATGTTTTGAGGCTCCTTGTGCTGGCCTGGCTGGCTGCGCCCTGCCTGTGTGTCCCCAGCACTCTTCCAGGAGTGCTGCTGTGCCCCTGGTCTGGACAGACCTGGGTGCTTTCTTCTATTTGGGCTCTTGGCCCTGGGCCTGGGCTTCGGGTCTGCTACAAGTAGTGGACTGAGCCCCAGGTGTGGGCTCCTGCTATAGTAGAGCACATGGAGCGCTTTGTTAGTTCTGTGCCCTGAAATACGGTGCCCACACACCAGAAGCACGAGGTGGGCACCTTCAACTTGTTCTCTGAGCCAGAGAAGTGGGATCAACCTGCAAAGATCCGGCAGGCACAAAGTGTGCTCGCGCCGTGAGGAGATCGTCTTTTCTTTAAATTGTTTGTGCCCACAGCAGCTGGCTGCAGAAGCTGCTGAGGGAGCCAGGAAGGAAGAGCGAGGATTCCCAGCCCGGTATGTTCTCTAATTTACCCGACAATGCAGACGTCATCGAGGGGCGGGCTCAAGGAAGTGAAGCCAGTGGAGACTTCGCTCAGCATGTGACTGGCTGTCTCCTCCTCTTACTACGCAGGAAAAAGGGTCCAGGCAGGTGGCTCTAGCCCAGCGGAGGCTTCTTACTATGCGAGGTCCGCAAGTACACACCCGCAAAGGTACACGGAGGTGAGTTTGCCCGAGGAGCTTTTGTTGGTCTTGAAGTGAGCGGTGAGTGGTGTGCAGAGCCAGCGTGCTCTGAGTCGAGTCGAGTGGCTACACAAGACCAAGAAGGGGTCTTGCCACAGGCCGTGAATGGGTTTCATTGAGGTAAAACCTTCACATGTTGGCAAACCTTGGGCTGGCTCTTATTCATAAAAAAGTTACTTTGTCAATTGGGGGGGGCATCTTGTTAGTTAGTCTATGTGTGGCTGGAATGTCTCTCCATTCACCTTTATCAATGGTTTTCTTTTGCCCTGATATTATTTACACATATCAGCATTACAATGCAGCATCATTATCTACTGCCAGCTCATATTGAAATGAGTCTGTTGCACTGAGCAGTTAGATTTTTTATCCTACCGAGCAGCTTAACGTAGAGGGCATCGGTGGACTCTGTGAGATGTTCACCCTCCTTTTAGTAATATAAGGTGATATAATGCCTTGCGTCTTCCTAATATTCTCATTCGTCACTGCTTGACAGGGCGCTGTAAAATGAATACATTTTTATGATGTGTTGCAGTTTGACTTTTCAGCTTGTAGGCTGCAGCTGTAGCATTGTTTATCCGCAGCGTCATTGGTCCTGCCGTCCTGTTCATTAAGTTACTGTTTATTTGGCATTACAGTCTCTTCACCCGTTGAGGCGCATTGATCACCGCTGTTCATAAAACAGTTTCGGGCGCGGAGGCGGCTGTTCCCAGGACACAGTAACTGCAGACGCTCCGCTTCCGGGTCGCGAGAAGCCTCCTCCCTGAGTGGGCTTCTCGGAAGCACTGTTCGGAAAATAGCATGGCGGTGTGCCACGGATATGCGTTAGCTTCAACCTCTTATGATTATTAATAACACACTATTGGGGAGTGTTATAACGTTTTAGAGCAGTTTACTGATGGTTGAATGATGCTACTCAGGGCAAATGATGCGGTTCGCAATTGCAGCAAACTTGCCGAACTGGGGTACACAGATCATAAAATCAGATGGAGTGAGCATTTTCATGTAACTAATTTTTTATTGAAAGGTCGAGAAAGTATATTGGAAGCATCTTAAACTGCGATTACTACCCTCACGGCTGCTCTGTAAGGTGTACGGTGATTCTACTAAAGTTCAAAAGCTGAACAGTCCCAGAAAGAGAAAATGGTATCTAGACCCCCTTATCAAATCCGACAGCGGTAGCAACATCTTCTTGATTTGGGGATCTGCTGAGTGTACTTTCAATAGTCAGAATGGTTTCAGCTTTCAGAGGCGGGCCCGGAGTCACACTTTGTGCCTCATTATGATGTTGGGCGGAAAGCCATCCGACAGCTCGTTAGAGGCTTTCACCTGCCATCAGAGGTTTCCGTCTGTCTGCCGTATACTGGCGGTCGGAGGGAGACCCGCAGGGAAATTCCGCTCCGCTTGCGACAGGCTCACGGAGGCCATCCGGGTGGTGGTCGAAATGTATCCTCAAATGGCAGCGAAGCCAGACGTCTCCCTCGTTTGGATTACCATTTTGTTTTCCACCTGCCCTTTCATGGCGGTCTGCCTGCTATGAAAAGGCAGGCGGAAAGTTATTTTGTGGGATCCTAGCAGGTCTCCCATCATCCCTGGGCCTATAGGGTGGTTGCATCCTAATTTGACAAGTGTAGCCACCATCTAGTAGGCGGATTCCAACCCACTACGGTGCCGGTCAGACACTCGTCCAACCAACATCATAATAGGCCCCTTTGTGATTATGAAGATGGTCTGTGTCCCAGAAATACAGGATGAATAAACACCAGGGAGAAAATGGATGTTGTATAAAAGAGCACTATGAAGGTGCAAGGCATCTCCACAGATGCTCTCAACAAAGGCTGGTCATCTAACTGCTGAAGCCATCAATACTAGACACTGATGACATTGGCAAGTTCTAGCTCAATATCATCAAAATTCCAATATATGCTTCTCGCCAAGTTAAATATTAATGGCAACCACATTCTGTGTGAATACCAATCTGGCTTCAGATCATACTGCAGCACAGATACATTACATACATTACATTACATATCTATTACATATTACATACATATCTATTACATACCTTACATATCGTAGATCAAACCCTCCTGAATGCAGATAAAGATCACCCCTGCTTTCGACCTCTCAACCACCCTTGGCACCATTAACTACCCCGCTCTCATTAATATTATGAGTCTTGAATGGGATTCATTGGCAACATTATTTGACAATTCTCCTCCTACCTATCGCACCAACACCAGTTCGTAGTTTGTTCGGCAGCACACCTCCAGGTCCCAAATGAACCCTATTACTTATGGAATCCCAGAATGTTCTATCATGTCAATGTTCATGCTCAACCACTATACGGAGCTGCTTGGGGCTTGTTCGACCTGACATCATTGATGGAGCATTCCCCGAAACCTTTTGCCTTCACTCCCTTACTTTGCTGAACTTGGTTTTGTTGGCATTAGGACGCTGGTTTTTTTATCCCTGCTAACCAGTGCTAAAGTGCTTTTGTTTGCTCTTTAAAGCATAGCAAAATTGGAACACACCTAATGGGCACATTTAATTTACTTGTAAGTCCCTAGTAAATGGTATTACTTGCACCCAGGGCCTGTACATTAAATGCTACTAGTGGGCAGCAACACTCATTGTGCCTCCCACTGAGGACGAACATGTTTCAGGCTTGCCACTACAGTCTCTAGTGCTGTTTTAAACTACCAGTTCTACCTGGCAAACTAAACTCTGCACTGATTACATTTTAGCTGACCATGCCCACAGCACAGACTAAGAAACCTCACACCACGCCTGCTCTAGCCTTTGTCACCAATCAACAGTTTTAAGTTAGGACCAGGGGAATGGAGGGACAGACCAGAACAACGTAATGTTGTAGGTCAGGGAATTGCCCCACATAAAGGTTAGGGCCAGGTATTAAAATGGGACCTTTAGAACCACTCATCAGAAAACCCCTTGTTGGACTTTGCCCTTTTTGCAGGGTCATCCAATAACTTTTTGCCTTCCTCCTTTATTTTGCCTGACCTGTTGTTGGTGGTTTTATGACTCTGGGCACTTTATCACTGCTGATCAGTGCTAAAGCGCATGTGCTCTCTGTGGTAAACCTAGTAAGATTGGTCAACACCTGTTTGCATATTTAATTTACCTATCAGTCCCTTGTACAGTGGTATCCCATACACCCAGGGCCATTAAATTAAATGCTACTGGTGGGCTTGCAGCGCTGCTTGTGCCAACCACCAAAGTAGCCTTTCAAACCTCTCTCAGGCCTCTGCCACCGCAGTTCTTGTGCGCGCAGTTTACTGCCGCTGTGACGTGGCACATAAAATGGTTGCCACATCTGTAACTTCCGATTTACTACATATCAGTCATCCCTAAGATAGGCCCTAGCTAGCCCTATGGGCAGGGTGTGGTGTAGGTGGAAGGGAGTACATGTGCCTTAACAGTGTGGTATGTCCTGGTAGTGACAAACAGCCTTTTTGGTTTCTCACTGCTGTGAGTCTGCTCTCTCATAGGGAGGCATTGGGGATTCCCTGATATGTGCTTCAGTGGTAATTCCTGATCTGAGAGGGGTGGCGTGATCAAGTTTGGTATGTTTGGAATAGTAGTGCTAAATTCTGCTTATTGGTGAAAGCAGATTCATTATTAATATTTTAGAAATGCCAGTTTTACAAGTGGGCATTTCTGTGTGCTTATGTGCCTGCCTAATGTGTATTGACCATCTAGTTCTGACTGACAGGGGAGAGGCATTCCCTCCAGTCAGTGACTGGGGGCGTTGAGGTGGGTCCTACCCTGCCTGGGTGACTCAATGCTAGGCTGAATAGGCCTGGGCTGCATTTGGAGTGGTAGGAGGAGTAGCAACACCATCTGCATAGGGCTGTGCCTGGCTTCCACAATGATGGCTCCGCCCCCTGCGGTGTGTCTGGAGCCAAGGCTCACACATTGAATGGGGAGTGTTGTGCACTTGCAAAGATATTTTAAAGTGCCCCCAGAATTGGTTTTGACTGGCCTCCGAGCCCAGTGTAAGGGCAGAACAAAGACATTTGGTGCTATAAGTACTGGGGCTGTGACCCCATGTTTTTGGTGAACTTGTGGAGCTGAAGAAGACACAGTGTGGGGCTGCCAGGAGGAACCGCCTAGGGACTGGACTATTCAGGGGGCTGAGAGAAGGACTGCCCCTATGTTTTGAGGCTCCTTGTGCTGGCCTGGCTGGCTGCGCCCTGCCTGTGTGTCCCCAGCACTCTTCCAGGAGTGCTGCTGTGCCCCTGGTCTGGACAGACCTGGGTGCTTTCTTCTATTTGGGCTCTTGGCCCTGGGCCTGGGCTTCGGGTCTGCTACAAGTAGTGGACTGAGCCCCAGGTGTGGGCTCCTGCTATAGTAGAGCACATGGAGCGCTTTGTTAGTTCTGTGCCCTGAAATACGGTGCCCACACACCAGAAGCACGAGGTGGGCACCTTCAACTTGTTCTCTGAGCCAGAGAAGTGGGATCAACCTGCAAAGATCCGGCAGGCACAAAGTGTGCTCGCGCCGTGAGGAGATCGTCTTTTCTTTAAATTGTTTGTGCCCACAGCAGCTGGCTGCAGAAGCTGCTGAGGGAGCCAGGAAGGAAGAGCGAGGATTCCCAGCCCGGTATGTTCTCTAATTTACCCGACAATGCAGACGTCATCGAGGGGCGGGCTCAAGGAAGTGAAGCCAGTGGAGACTTCGCTCAGCATGTGACTGGCTGTCTCCTCCTCTTACTACGCAGGAAAAAGGGTCCAGGCAGGTGGCTCTAGCCCAGCGGAGGCTTCTTACTATGCGAGGTCCGCAAGTACACACCCGCAAAGGTACACGGAGGTGAGTTTGCCCGAGGAGCTTTTGTTGGTCTTGAAGTGAGCGGTGAGTGGTGTGCAGAGCCAGCGCGCTCTGAGTCGAGTCGAGTGGCTACACAAGACCAAGAAGGGGTCTTGCCACAGGCCGTGACCGCTCTGACCACAGCCGCAGACCCTTAGTGTGGCCATGGGCTGCGCTTCTGCAATCTCATCCAGGACGCGAGAAGGGCCGGATTAAGCCTACCCCCGATTTAGCCATATCTTGGGGACAACACGGGGCAAATCCTCAATGGAGGCTACCACTTCATGGGATGCGGAGCATCCTAGCAGTGCGGTATTTCCCAGAGTAGGCGTACAGTGCCTTGTGCACAAAGTGGTGGCCAGGAAAGTACAATATATGCCCCATGTTGGTGTTATGCCTAATGTTTTGCCAGGTTATTGGGCCTTGTGTAGCCTACAAGAATGCATTAGTGCACTCCTAATGTTTATGACGATTGCCTAGTGGCAAGGTAATTATAGACTCCTGGGACTGTAGTCTATGTGTGTTATGTGCATTTGTATGACACATTCCCTGAGGTTGTGATATATGTGGGTGTGCATTGCTATAATTCGAATAATATGCTCAGCACATGATTATATACTCCCTAATCTGCTTGAGTATAAGACCCTGATGTGTGCAACCTACCAGTAGTTACTGGCTGTGCTAACTGGTGTTTATGACAGTGGCTGGATTGGCCTAGAGATTTATGTAATACCTGTGAAGCCATGACAAGTGCCTAGTGGCACAGTATTAAATATGATTGCGATTTAATGTGTTTTTTGGATAATACAAAGGATATTATTTTTTATATACCCTTGTGTGGAATTTCTTTTGTGGTGTGCCTCGCTGCTGGGTGAGTGTGTTGCACAAATGCTTTACACATTGCTTCTGGGAGAATCCTAACTGCTTTGCCGAGCTACCAAGGGGGTGATAGAGCGCTATGTTTTTCCGAAAATTGTAGGGGTGCATCATAATTGTGCATAGTCCGCACTTACAAATGCATCACATGTTGTTTTAGCAGATGATTGTTGGAGGAGTAAATGTAATAATGAAATGTGAATATAATGCTAAAAATGTAATGCGTGTTAGTCAGAGTCATTATATAAAATGTAACTGCCTATTGCAAAGTGCCTGATGAATTAATGTGTGTGCAATGTAGTGCCTTTGATTTAAACGTGCACCATATTAAAGATTTCACGTGTTGAAATGATTACATATATATTGAATGTAATGAAAATAATGCTTGTAGATGCAATGTTTATTAACGTGTGATTTATAATGTGCGAAGGCCTGATTGAAGGTTCATGTGTGGTAATGAAAGGCCTATTCATTTCTTATGTTAGCTGAATATTGTGGGCCCGAAACGTATTTTCCCTGGGAGAGCTCTCATTTGGAGATAGTCAGCAGATTTCTGTGAGTGGAAGGTTTTTTTGTTCTCAAGCTTCTGTTGCAGGTGCAAGGACATCGTCTTTGTTAGCAAATACTAACCTTTTGTTTTAGGAGTTAGGTATGGAGGAGGGTTTGCTACAAGAGTCTCCAGGAATGCAGATAATGAGAAGCCGATACTTTTGGTGCTGAGGGAGCCTGGGACTGAAGGACATTCTAACCGTTATTGGACGCCATGAGGTGTCCAGCCAGAAGAGGTGGAACGAAGGAGTGTCTTCCATGTGGTGCATTTTATATTAGGGACAGTGCCCCGAGAGAAGAGTAAGGAGATGAGACAGTGAGGCGTTAGAGGGCAGGTGGAAGGGATCGATATAGAGGAAGAAGACTTAGAATGATGCTGTAGCTTTGGCTACCAACCCCTTCAACATGAGTGCACTTCTTAGTAATTCTTCACGAGCTGACACCTTTTTCTGATCCTGCCTTGGGAATGCTAAGTAGGGATGTCACTTCAGTGGTAGAGTAGGGACAGGCTAATCAATTTCTTTATAGGCATCCATGAAGACTGATTTAGATACTGGAGCAGTTATCTTTTGCTTGATAATTTTAGAGCTCATTTTTCTTTTTATGCTTCATCGAGTTAGGCTGTTGCATAGATTAAACTTTGTATTAGTTCCCATGTATCTTCTTTACCTCGTCATGAGGTGCTTGTATGTTCAGTTATTTTTGGCTTTTTAATAAACCCCCTAAATCTTAACTCGGAGTTAGTGATTCTTTAGAGTGGTAGTTAATTGATAATTGGGTCTTGTTTAGATGTAGTGATTTCTCCCCTTTACACTTCACAGCAGGTAAAAAGATCCAGTCGACCTGAGGATTCTTATGGGTGGAAAGAGATGGTAAGATAAGATAAGAATCCGGCGTTAACAGTTGGTAGCAGAGTAGGATGGTTATCTCTGTAGTAAGGGGAGATCTAAATTAGGGTAAGTCACTATTGAGTCCCCATAAAGCCCAAGTGATGGTGATCCAGTGGATCGTGAGCGGAGGAACGGCGTTGATGGATGGTGACCGGTACTGTAAGAGCTGACGGAGAGTAGCGGTGCGGCTGAAGCAGCAGTTCGTGGGAGAGTGAGTATGAACAGTGTTTTGTATCTGTTGTATTGCGGTGTTGTGTTGATTGTGTGATGTCTTGTGGAGTTGGTGTGAGAGTCGAGTGATTGTGGTTTCAGACTGTGAGCGCTCGCGGCCTGTGAGATTTGATTTTGATATTCCGGGACAAGGAATTGTGGTGTAGAAGACACCCAGAGTTGAAATTGTCTGACCAGAGTGTGGCGGGGTAGCAGGGACAGAGTCGACAACCAGACCAGGATGGCGTAAAGAGGGTTTTATTTTGGACAAGGTTTTCTTTTGTCTTGCGGCCCGTCGCGCTGCTGCAGAAGAAGGGGAGTCCGGCTTGTTCTTTCTTGGTGACTCCAGACTGAGGGAAGGTGGTAGTGGTGTCTCCGCTGAAATCTCCGTGAAGGTTCCAGCCCTCAGGGAGGGGTTCCGGAGTGGTTGTGCCAGAGGGGAGAAATAATAAAAAAAAACAAGAAACCAAGGATTAGGACAATCGTCCTGCTCTGCTTTCAACAGGGGCCGGGAGTGAAGGAAACCGAGTGCTCATGTGCTCTTAGCTCTCCGGTCCGTGCAAAGGGGTTTGGTGCGTAGTGAGGGTACGGGGATTTTTCGGACCGTGCGTACTGTACACCGCTAGCTCGGTACGGGTGCTCAGAGCGTAGGCGGCGTCTTTCTTCCCACCCAGCCCGCCACTTTCCCCCGTACCTGTTCGAGCCACGCTCCTCCCGTGGGAACGTGGCGGGGCGGCTCGAAGAGTCGTTGGCCTCCTGGCTTGTAGTAGTCGTCTCTACTCGGCTCAGCTCTCGGTTCGTCGCTCTCTCCTCTTCTTCGCTCTTCCTCCAGAATCCTCGCACTCCTCCACTCCAACTCTCCTTCTGCCTCCAGGGAAACGCCGTCCGTCGTCTTCCGGGTTTCCGCGATCTTTATCCCGCCCTCCACCGTGGCGTCATCAGGGGGCGGGGTTTCATCAGACTGGAAGGCCGAATTAAAGGCACCTCGTTCCGGCTCTTGTGTCCAGTCCTGTGAAGGATACGGGTACCACCCGTCTGTTGTATACGGTACTGCGCGTTGCTGTAGGGGAAGAGAAGGTGGTACATGTTCGCCTTGTGAGCGTGATTTCCATGGACTTGTGTCTGCCTTGGTAGTGTTCTCTTCCCCGTCACACACCTCCCCCCCTTGATTCTCCCGATCGGGGAGAGGAAAGACCTTGGACAGATAGTCTGCGATCCCGTTGTCTTTCTCCTTCCTGTGTTGCACCGAAAAGGCATATGGTTGGAGGGAGAGGAACCAACGGAGAATCCTAGGATTCTGACTCCTATTCTGATACATTCACCGAAGAGGTGCGTGATCTGTGTAAAGAATGAACGGTTTGCCCTCCAGATAATACTGCAATTTGTCCACGGCCCATTTTATGGCTAGACACTCCCGTTCTATTGTAGGATACTTGGCTTCCCTTGGAAACAGTTTACGGCTGATGAACAACACTGGGTGTTCTAACCCGTCCTCCCCGACCTGGGACAAAACAGCCCCTATACCCAGATCAGAGGCATCTGTGGCTAGTACAAAGGGTTTGGAGAAATTGGGGGACACCAAAACCGGGTGTGTGGTGATAATGGTTTTTAGGTCTACAAACGCTTTCAGGGCCTCGGGCGTGGGATGTTGTATCTCGTGGGGTTTTGCTCCTTTACGAAGGAGGTCAGTGAGAGGGGCCGCTATGTCGGCAAATCTAGGGATAAACCGACGGAAATAACCTATGAGTCCTAGGAATGCTCTTAAGTCTCTCTTGGAACTAGGAAAAGGGGTCTCCTCAATGGCTCTCACTTTGTTGTGTTGTGGGGTGATGGTGCCGTCCCCCAATACAAAACCCAAGTAATTCACTCTGTGAAAGGCTGCTCGGGACTTTTTGGCGTTGATATGTAGACCTGCTCGCTGTAAGGCGGTGAGGATGGTCTGCCGGTGTATTAAGTGCTCGGCCCAGGTTTTGCTATAAATGACGATATCATCCAGATATGCCGAGCTGAACGTGTGATAGGGTTGCAGGATGGTATTCATGAGGTGCTGGAATGGGGCAGGTGCCCCGTGGAGGCCGAAGGGCAGCACTGTGAATTCGAACAGCCCTTCGTCCATTATAAATGCTGTTTTCTTTCTGTCTGTTTCTCGGAGGGGCACCTGCCAGTACCCCTTCGTGAGGTCCAACGTGGTGATAAATGCTGCTTCCCCCAGTTTTTCGATCAGCTCGTCTACCCTTGGAATAGGGTAGGCATCGAAAGAAGAGATGGCGTTCAGTGCTCTAAAGTCCATACAGAATCGTCTTGAGCCGTCCGGTTTAGGGACCATTACAATGGGCGAAGCCCAGTCACTTTTTGAGGGTCGGATTACTCCTAGTCGTAGCATGTCATCGACTTCGTTTTTAATGGCATCTCTTCGTGCCGCTGGAATGCGGTAGGGCTTCTGCTTTACCCGTTTCCCCGGATGGGTATCTATGTTGTGCTCCACCAGCGTCGTTTTTCCGGGGAGATCCGAGAAGATAGCCCTGAACGGTAGTAGCGTCTCGTCCAGGTCCTTTTTCTGCTGCTGCGAGAGCACGTTGTTGATGACCAACTCGTTCAATGTTGAACTCTCTTTGCGGATGGTGGGAATGAGCAAGTTCAAGCTTTTGGGGGGGGTCCGATCCACTTCTTTAATAAGTTGATGTGGTACGACTGTATCTTGTTTGCTGTCACCTTTAGGCAGTACGTAGTGTCTCCTATTGTATCCACTACCTCGTATGGTCCCTTCCACTCATTTTTCCCCTTACTTGCGCTGGGAGGAAGTGGGAGTAAGGCCCAGTCCCCTATGTTCAATCTTCTCAGTTTTGTCCCACGGTCATAGTATTTCTTTTGCTTTTCCCTTTTCTGTTCCAGGTTGGAAGGAAGACGCTAAGGCTCGCAACTTTCCCAGTTTGGACCGGAGTTGTTGTGTGTAGTCTAGCAGGGACCTCTGTTCTTGTTCCTCTTCCTTCTCCCAGGCGTCTTTCGTGATTTCAAGTAACGACCTCGGTTGTCGCCCATACAGTAGTTCGAACGCTGAACACCCTAAGCTGCTCTGTTTCTGGGCCCACAACACATATAAAGCTAGCGGCAACAGTCGATCCCATTCGGCTCCTTCGGCCGCGAGCATCTTTTTCAGGGTGGTTTTCAACATCTGGTTGTACCTCTCGACGAGGCCATCGGTTTGTGGGTGGTATACCGAGGTACGCAGTTGACGTATGTCTAGTGTTTTGCAGACTTCCTTCTTCAGTTTAGACGTGAAGGGGGTGTCTTGGTCGGTAAGGACCTCTTTCGGGAAGCCCACCCTGGAACATAGTTCGACAAATTTTTCGGTGATGTGTGCAGTTGTCGGGGTTCGCAGCGGAAATGCCTCAATGAACCGCGTCGCGTAATCCACGATAACCAGTGCATATACGTGGCCTCTTGATGATTTGGGCATCGGTCCTATCAAATCCATACCAATCCGTTCAAACGGTCGACCGATGGTGGGCAAGGGTTGAAGTGGCGCTGCTGGGGGTCGGTGTATGTTCTGTCTCTGACATATCTCGCATTTCGTGCAGTACTCTTGAACATCTTTGTAGATCCCTGGCCAGTAGAAATGTGGTAGGATACTATCGGTGGTCTTCTCTTTCCCGCTGTGTCCTGCGGTGAGGTGAGTATGGGCAAAGAAGAGCACTTGTTCACGGAAGGACACTGGTACTAACAACTGGGAGTCCCCCCCTTCTACTCCTTCCCTATATAGGAGGTCTTTGGTTATTGTAAATCTAGGGTATCGTTTTGGCTCCTGATTCTGTGTGGCATGGGCGCTCTCCCAGGCATTAAACAGTGTGGGGTCACTAGCCTGCGCAAAACGGTAGCTACGGTCTAGGACCCAAGGCTCCTGAGATAGAAGAGCAGCTACGGACTCGGGGTTGGAAGAAGGGGGAAGAGACAGTGATCGTTTAAACAGTGACATAAATCCCGGATTATCCACCCCCAATATCACATCCTCAGGTAGGGAATCCACTACCCCCACCTTCACTGTACACGGCTCCTTATCGAGGGGAATCAGGGTCACCTGGGCGAGAGGGTAGGGCCTAACATCCCCGTGTACACATCTTATGTGGACCCTTGCTCCTGGAACATACTGTGTGGGAAGGACTAGCCGCCTTCGTACCACGGATTGCCTGCAGCCTGAATCTAATAGGGCCTGTACCGTCAAACCGTTCATTCTCACATAAAATGATGTTCCCATTTCGGCTGAGTACAGGACAGTCCTTGGGAGGTATCCGACTTCCATTGGTTCTTCGGAGGGTCTTTTCCGGGGGCAGAGTCTCGCAATGTGGCCCCATTCACCACAGTCAAAACACTGGGGACCCCGTGCCGGAGGCCCGTCTATCCTCATAGGCCTGGGGCGGGGAGGTTCAGGTGTGGCCTTCGGTTTTCGATCTGTTTTGAGGGAGGGTTGTCCTTTTGAACTTTTCTCTCCGTCCCACCCTAGCGTCTTTGGTTGTGCTCATGCGTAATTAGCTGCCATTTCGATGGCTTGTTCT
Source organism: Triturus cristatus (assembly GCF_964204655.1). Lineage (NCBI taxonomy): Eukaryota > Metazoa > Chordata > Amphibia > Caudata > Salamandridae > Triturus > Triturus cristatus. Next base: position 151,145,819 of record NC_140583.1, read on the forward strand.
AGTGTGAGTCCTGGGTGCTGTTTTAGCCATCGCTGGGTGGCATATGGCAGGGCTTCAATGAACTGCTCCAAGTATATCTTGGTCATGACCTCCTCCTTGGTGCTGGAGGCCGGGCGTAGCCATTTATCTGTGGCCATCTTAAGACGAAAGAACAGAGTCTTAGGGTTCTCACCTGGGGTGCCCCGTTCCCTCCTGAACCTTAGCCGATAGGCTTCCCCGTCAAGACCCAGGTGGTCCAAAATGACCTCCTTGATAGTCAGATAGGGTGCGTTTCCAGTGGGGTTGGCCACCTGGTATGCAAATTGTGCCTCCCCCGATAACAGTGGGGCCAAAAAGAAGGGCTACTTTTCCTCAGGCCAGCCCAATGCCCTAGCGGCCTTCTCGAAGTTCATTAAAAAGACATCGGGATCCTCCCCTGGTACATACTTCTGTAATGCGATTCCTGACGGGTTTGGAACTGTTAGCGGTCGGGTCTCCAAGGGTGTAGGGGCAGTAGTGACCGGGCCGATTTTCTGGAGACTCTCAATGTGTGCCGTGATGGTATTCTGAAACTGATCCCGATCTGCTTGGGCCGACGTCATCTGCCCCTGCACAGCCCATTCCAGCTTCTCTTGACCCTTTATGAGATGTTGGATGAGCGCGTCCATCTTGGTGCTACAGACGGACTGTAATGGGAATCCCACTTCTGACACCAGTTGTGGCGGGGTAGCAGGGACAGAGTAGACAACCAGACCAGGATGGCGTAAAGAGGGTTTTATTTTGGACAATGTTTTCTTTTGTCTTGCGGCCCGTCGCGCTGCTGCAGAAGAAGGGGAGTCCGGCTTGTTCTTTCTTGGTGACTCCAGACTGAGGGAAGGTGGTAGTGGTGTCTCCGCTGAAATCTCCGTGAAGGTTCCAGCCCTCGGGGAGGGGTTCCGGAGTGGTTGTGCCAGAGGGGAGAAATAATAAAAAAAAACAAGAAACCAAGGATTAGGACAATCGTCCTGCTCTGCTTTCAACAGGGGCCGGGAGTGAAGGAAACCGAGTGCTCATGTGCTCTTAGCTCTCCGGTCCGTGCAAGGGGGTTTGGTGCGTAGTGAGGGTACGGGGATTTTTCGGACCGTGCGTACTGTACACCGCTAGCTCAGTACGGGTGCTCAGAGCGTAGGCGGTGTCTTTCTTCCCACCCAGCCCGCCACTTTCCCCCGTACCTGTTCGAGCCACGCTCCTCCCGTGGGAACGTGGCGGGCGACTCGAAGAGTCGTTGGCCTCCTGGCTTGTAGTAGTCGTCTCTACTCAGCTCAGCTCTCGGTTCGTCGCTCTCTCCTCTTCTTCGCTCTTCCTCCCGAATCCTCGCACTCCTCCACTCCAACTCTCCTTCTGCCTCCAGGGAAACGCCGTCCGTCGTCTTCCGGGTTTCCGCGATCTTTATCCCGCCCTCCACCGCGGCGTCATCAGGGGGCGGGGTTTCGTCAGACTGGAAGGCCGAATTAAAGGCACCTCGTTCCGGCTCTTGTGTCCAGTCCTGTGAAGGATACGGGTACCACCCGTCTGTTGTATACGGTACTGCGCGTTGCTGTAGGGGAAGAGAAGGTGGTACATGTTCGCCTTGTGAGCGTGATTTCCATGGACTTGTGTCTGCCTTGGTAGTGTTCTCTTCCCCGTCACACAGAGATTGTGGGAGTCTTGAGACATCATAGATTTACCCACCCCAGATAGGGAAATGCGTGTGTGAGTGTGTGGGCAACTGACGCAGGTCATGGGTTACTATATGTGGAATACTGAGCGTTTGGTTCCTATCAATTAAGTCCGAGGCAGTAGTCCGGTTGTTTCGCAGACAGACGATTGCCAGAGTTGAGGTCGACAATTTTGTTAGACTCTCCGGTCGTTTGGTGGAAAGACAGTCAGAGAAGTGATCGTCCGGTCGTTTGGTGGACAGACGGTTATTTCAGAGTGTGGAAGAGATGCGTGAATGAGTGAGAAGCAAATTGCAAAGGAGGGGAACTGCTGCATGCGGAGGAAGTGTGACGTCAGAGGGTGCCGCGCTGCGATAGGTCAGTCGGTGTAATGCCGCACTGGTAGTGGTAGATTGACATCAGGAAGTAGAAGGAAACACTGTGTGTAAAGAAGCTGATAAGTTGAATTTACCATGAAATGTTTTAAGGTTTTACGAAACATGTGTAGAGGAGATAGAGCGGTCGTTACTCGGGGAGGGGAAGAGGCTCCGACCGAGGAAACCCCAGCTCATTACATGGCTACGAGTGTGGATTTGCATACTATATCGTGGCTCGAGAATTGGCATAAAATGTCTGAAAAAGAGGGAGAACTGGCTTTTTCACGCTATGGCACTTTCAGGATGGAGGTGTTGTATCAGTTGAAAACGGTAATGGCCTCATTGCGACCTTTGCCTAGACCGATGCAGTTTGGGGCACTGAATGCATGGATAAGAGCAGCGTATGACAGGAAATGAGACAGAAGTCTAGAAAGGGTGAAGAAGTCGATCAGGGCATTTCAGGAGGCGCAATGGGACGCATTGGAGAAAAGATGGAGGGTGGAGACGATTGAGGGGGATCGATTGTTTCTGTTGATGGTGAAGATGGGGGACACGCAAAAGAAGAGTATGGAAGAAGATGATAGCGTCACAGATGATGGTTTGCTAGAGAGGCTACTTTTAGAGAGACCACCCCCATATAATCCATTCTCAGAAGAGGGAAAGTCAATACCAAAAGAGGGGACTGGGGATTCACAGATCCAAACCCATGCGAGAGTAGTGGGGAACATTGCAACATGAATAGAAGGGATGAGGATACTGGCATCTGCATCTACTGAGGGTAACGGAACTGTGAGGCTACCGGATGCTCTTACAGTACCGGTCACCATTGGACCCATAGTGTCCATGTATGATCCTGACCAGGTGAGGGAGGGGAGCCCGATGCAGTCAGCAATAGGAGAAGGGATTACCCCTGGAGGGAATGGCACAGTGAGTGGAATAGCTCACCTTCCGAGACCTATAGAATCAAGTATGCCATTGCCAGCCACTGCAAACTCCTCTATAGGACAAGTGGATGTGATATCAGAAAGACCAAGGCCTCTGGTTGAGTCCAGATCAGATCTAAGAATGTGGGAGCTGCCAGTAAGAAACCAGTGTGACAGAATGCAAGGAGACTGGCATCGGGAGGACTCAAGAGGTCGACCAGTTCTTAGGAACATAGCAGAAGCAAATTGGTGTGAGGATCACAGGAGTGGGAACGAAGAGTCAAGTGGCACATTGAGTCGAGGGACATTGAAAAGTGTTATAGGAGCAAAAATGTTGGATGTGGTGAGGTTGAAGACAGAAGTAGAGGAGATAGGTAGTGGGAATCTGCCTTTGGAAGGAATAGAACTCTATAAGCCAGATGAGTTACTGTTTGTAGCAAAGGATGTAACTTGCAAAACAAGGCCCGCACACGAGAAATTGACCAAACTAGCAAAGAGGTATGAAGTGGATCTGTCCAAAACACAGATGTTGCAGGGAAATCACAGGTTGCAGTACAGTGATCAGGAAGTGTAAGAGAAGAGTTTCATAGGATTGAAGGCTCAAATTCGAGAATTGATGATAGGAATACGTGTATGGAGCATGCTAGATAAGTGGGAAGAAAGGTGGTCCAAAAAGAAAAGCACTAAAAGGAGCATAGGAGAGACACCTCCTCCGGGAGGGGGAGGAATGATAGGAGTGGTGAATTACCCTTTACAAGAGGTGCAGAATGGAGGGTATGTGCATGTGCCTTGGAGTAGGGGTGACTTAGCGGAATTCACTAATGATTTTCCTCGGCTGAGGGAGAAAATTGTTGAATGGTATAAGCAGGTTGATCGGTTTGTCAAAATCACAAAGGTGTTGTGGATCGACCTGAATACATTGTTTGACATTGTTGTACCAAGTGATCTGTGGTCAGCTTGTAAAGTTGCAGTTGATTGGCCCACTTCTGAACCAGACAGGGATTCTCTTACCAATGGTCCTTCTCCAATTGTCATGAAAAATTTTGAGCAAGTAATTACATGGCTGACATCCAAAATCTTGCCACAAGATATTGATTGGGTTAAAATAGATCAGACTGTTCAGGAACCGAAGGAGACAGTGCATGAATACTATGAAAAGCTCTTACAAGCCTTCAAACAGTACAGTGGATTAGACATCTTAGACATGGGACAGTTTGTCTCGAAGTTTGTTTTGGGATTGAGACCCGAGGTTAGTCTCATGATTCAGCAACATTTGATTTGTTGGCAGAACAAACCGATAGTTGAAATACTGCGGTATGCCAGGTGCTACGGTGAAGTAGTAGACTTGAAACACAGGAAGCCGAAGGACAAGCTGATGCTTGTTCAAATGCAAACCACTGATAAGGGACTCCAGATTCAGCCCAGTGGAGGGACGCTAGGCAGAAGACAGGGAATCAATCAAGGAGGGAATCAGAATGCACAGGGTGGGTCAGGGGAAAGGGAAACCTGTAGGCCCTAGATGGGAGTGGCTGTGGCAACCTTGAAGAAGACCACCGTGTGTCATCTTTGTCAGCAGACCGGGCATTGGAAACGCGAGTGTCCGTTGAACCCAGTAAATCAGGTGCAACAAGAGGTAGAGGCAGTGCAAGTGCCTGAAGCTGTCAACACAGTACCGAGACCTAGATCTATGCAAGGGGGGACAAGGGTCCCACAGGTCCAAGTCCGGTAACCTCCGAGGATCTCGCAGGGGACCAGGATGTACCAGTAGATGCCTCTCTTTGAAGGGTTTGATAAGTACAGCCAAGACCTGTTGGCATGATGGTGCCTGAGGGGGGAGAAAAGTCTGCTCTCTTGGGTCAGTCTTGGAGGTAGACCAGAGGGTACAGTTTGTGGAGGCGGATGTTGACGGTCACTCCACCACCTTCTTGGTTGACACTGGTGCTACTCGGTCTACTGTGAGATCTGCAGTAGTCCCTAAGCTACCCCTCTCGGGACAATCAGTCCAAGTCATAGGAGTAGCAAATAAGAAAATGACAAGTCCACTTACAGAACCGATTCCTGTGAGAATAGGAACATTTCAAGACCAACATCAGTTTGTGGTGTGCGACTCAAGTCCAGTCTGCCTGCTAGGACGAGACCTTTTGTGCAAGTTGAATTGTACCATCTATTACACACCCAAAGGAGTGGAAGTTCAGATGAAGGATGATGATGCTACCTTTAAGGTTGCAAATCAACACCTGTGTATAGAAATGTACCCTGTGTTGACGGTGGAAGTGCTTCCACTTGACCTAAGAGATTCCATCTCATTGGATGTGTGGGATTTCACTGGAGAAGAGATTGGGTTAATCAAAGGTGTTGAGCCAGTTAAGATGCAGATTAAGCAGAATGTTGAGTTCTTGAGAACCCCACAGTATAATTTGTCACCGGAAACAATCGCAGGGATTAAACCTGTAATCGACTCCATGATTAAGCACGGAATTCTGAAGGAGATAATGGGCAGTCCATGCAACTCACCCATTATGGGATTATAGAAACCAAGCGGGAAATTCAGAATCATGCAAGACCTGCAAAACGTCAATACGATTGTTGTTCCATGCTGTCCAGTGGTACCAAATCCATCAGTGATACTATTTCAGATTCCATGCCAAGCTGAGTGGTTTACTGTGATTGATTTGTGACAAGCATTCTTCTCGATACCTCTTCACGAGGAAAGCCAATTTTTGTTTGCCTTCCGGTTGGAAAACCGCATGTTAACATGGTGTCGTATCCCTCAGGGATATAGAGAGAGTCCATCGATCTTTAATCAGATCTTGAAAAAGAATTTGGAGAGTCTTTTGTTGCCGCAGAAGTCGGTTCTGGTGCAATACATTGATGATCTCCTTATTGCGTCAGAGACTGAGGATGCTTGCAGGATTGACACCATTGCCTTACTGAATCATTTGGCAGAGAATGGACACAAGGTGTCCCCAAACAAGTTGCAGTACTGTTTGAGTGAAGTACAGTATTTGGGTCATCGAATTGAAAAAGGCAAGAGAAAGGTGTCACCAGATCGAATTGAGGCGATCATGAACATGGCAGTACCTAACACTCAGAGGGAGATCAGAATGTTCTTGGGATGGTTGGCTATTGTTGCCAATGGATTCCCAATTTCTCCCTGAAGGCGAAGCCTTTACAGAGACTTACTCACAAAGAGGTAAGTGATCCAGTGGCATGGGACCATGATTGTCTGGTTTTATTCTTGGAGTTGAGAGAGGACATGTGTCTTGCTCCGGCTCTGGGAATGCCTGACTACAACAAGCCTTTCGTATTGTTTTGCTGTGAGAGAGAAGGTTGCGCATTATCAGTTCTGACTCAGAGTCATAGCAATGTCTGGAGACCAGTTGCATATTTCTCAGCTACTTTAGATCCAGTAGCATCAGCGTTGCCCGGATGTCTCAAATCTGTTGCTGCAATGGGTGTCAGCATTGAGAGATGTGAAAGCATTGTCATGGGTCATCCCCAGATCCTGTATGTGCCGCATTCTGTTGAACTGTTGATGATGAGGACTAAGACACAGCACCTGACAAACAACAGACTCACTCGCTACGAGCAGGTTATACTTGCTGCGGAGAATGTGACTCTGAGGAAGTGTTCTGTTTTAAATCCAGCTACACTTATGCAATTGCCGAACGCAGATGATGAAGATTGTGAGTACTATGACTGTCTTGATGTGACTGAACTTTGCACCAAACTAAGACCTGCCATTGTTGATGAACCTCTGCCTGATCCCGCCGATGAAATTTTCTTTGTTGATGGTTCATGCTTAAGAGAAAATGTTGGGCAATTGAGAGCACCATTTGCTGTATGTACCATTACAGGAGTGGTTGAAGCGGCTTGTCTAGAGGGAGTATACTCTGCACAAGTTGCTGAAATCATTGCTTTGACTCTCGCCTGTTTAGCAGTAACCCAGATCCGAATCACTATTTACACCGATAGCCAGTATGGGTTCGGTGTGGTTCATGACTTCGGACAGCTATGGTCTCAGAGGGGTTTTATGACATCATTTGGATCCCCCATTAGGAACAGGGAATATTTTAGACAACTGTTGGAGGCTTTGCAATGTCCAAAATAAATCGCTGTAGTGAAATGTGCAGCTCATTGAAAGGGAACCGACTTTGTCTCTTTGGGTAACAGATATGCTGACGAAGTAGCACATTTTTGCGCAGAACAAGGGTGTATATTTACTGGAAAATACCCAGGAGAGAGCCAAGAGAGAACCAAGCTCAACATGATGTCAGCCATGAAAGATACTTGGGATGAACTCAAGCGCCTGCAGGAAGAGGATTCAGAATAGGAGAGAATGATATGGGTCAAAGCAGGTTGTGAGAAGGGAGATATTGACATTTGGGTTTTAAGTGATGGTCGAGCAGTGTTACCAGATGAACTCTTGAGCCCAATGGCAAGACAGATTCATGGCGCTGTGCATCTCGGGCGGGATGCGATAGTGCGAGTGTTCAGACAGACGTGGTATAACCCATGGTTTCGGATGGTTACTGAAGCAGCGTGTCAGAGATGTGTTACTTGTCAACAGATGAATGCTGGAAAGAAGACTGTGGTTACACTAAGTCACATTAGGAGGTCGGGAGGGTTTTTCAATAGGATGCAATTAGACTTTATTGAGATGCCTAAGTGTAACGGATTGAGATTCATTCTAGTGGTGGTGTGTGTCTTCTCACGGTGGGTGGAAGCATATCCGACAAGAAAGTGTGACACTCTCACGGTGGCAAAGCTGCTACTCAGGGTACTGATTCCTAGGTTCGGTTTTCCAACCTTGTTGGAATTGGATAGGGGGACGCACTTCCACAGCGAGATCATGAAGTTGCTTTGTGCCTCCTTAAATGTTGATCAGAGACTCCATTTCAGTTATCGACCAGGGGCCTCTGGGATATTGGACCAGCTAAATGAGACTTTAAAGGCACAGATGGGAAAGGTGTGTTTGTCTACGTCTTTGAAATGGCCTGATGTATTGCCCCTGGTTCTGATGAGTATTCACAGTGTCCCCGTTAGAAGAATGGGTCTTTCCCCACATGAGATCCTGATGGGGAGGGCGATGCGATTGCCAGCAGTACCGTCTACAGCTTCGATAAACATCACTGATGACTTAATCCTTGACTACTGCAAAGGACTAGCTGAGGTGGTCCGTTCTGTGTCTCAGCAGGTGCAGGCTGTCGCTGTTCCAGCTTCAAGTGACCTATGCCACGATTTGTGCCCGGGAGATTGGGTACTGGTCCGTAAGCACGTGAGGAAGAGCTGCCTGGACGCTCGGTGGCGAGGCCCGTATCAGGTGATACTGGTAACGAACACATCAGTGAAGTGCGGAGGATTGCCAAACTGGGTACATGCTTCTCACACCCACAGAGTTTCAGCACCCTTGGAAGAAACAGCTCCTTTCACAAATGAAAATCCAACTGTAGCAGCAGGGCCACAAGAGAGGGCAAGCCATGCTGAAAGGGTTGCTGGAGAAGCTGGTTGTTCAGCAGGCCAGGCTGAGGAGGGTCACGTTGTCCAGAACCCAGATATTAACTCTGAAGAAGAAAGTGACATTGGGAGTGGCATTGACTCGGATTCAGTGGAAGGAATTGGTATGCAGAGAGATTGAGACGAAAGCAGAAGGGCTGGAGACGCAGAAAATCCTGGCCCAGGAGACAGAGAAGAATGAATCTAAGAGTGGCTCCCGAGAGAGATCTTGTCCCTGTGTCTGAGGTCTCTGAATTAGAAGAAAGCTAGAGAGAGCAGGATCAAAGCTTGAGGTGATCGAGGAGGACGAGAGTGCCTTGCAAGAGATACGCTACCCCGGAGTGGACTTATGCAGTAACTGATGCCGGGAGTAGTGAGTTCCAGGAGGCTGAGGTCTGTGAGCGTGGTCAGCAGGAATCTGCTACTGAAGATCAAGGTGGTGTTAGTGGTGCCTGGTCTCGAGATTGAGGAAGTGCTGACACTTATGATTCCAAACCCCCCACTTTTGAGTAAGGTGCGAATCCTGGTTTTGCAAAGACTAGTTTTCCCGACGTTTGGTTTTGAACCATCAAGTCCTGAACTGGTAACTGTCCGTCTTGAAATTTTGCATCATGTTCTAGCTGCAATTGGATCTGAGCTTATTGTGGATTGTGAATAAACTGTGTTTTGTAAATCTATGCTCAAAGAAGATAACCTAGGCCCGAGTGGAAGAAGATGAAATTTAGGGACTTCCCATAGAAGGAGAACGAGGGTTAAGGAAGTCTCTTTGGACTGTGTAAATAAGTAACTAAAAGTACTGTGAAGGGACTTTCCAGCCTGTCCGGTGTGGTGTTTTGAATTTGTGAACAGCAGCTTGAGGTGGAGAAAGAGACTCTAAGTGCTTGTTGCTGAACCCAAAGCAGATAACGAGAATGGTAGGTATACTCATAGGAGGAGTGATAGTTTCAATAGTTATAGTTATTATACTGTCAGTTGCTATTCCACATTAGGTAGGAGCCGTAGAGGTGAAGGGAACGCCTACACCCAGTACTTCAACCAAGAAAGAGGGCATCATAGGAGCTGAAAAGGCTTTGCTAGATCCAGATATTCGTAGATTGCATGTAGATTTGTCTAAAGGTGATTTTAAGCTTAATGCGTATGCCAAGCTACTATATGAGTATGTAGAGGTGATCGATGCGAAAGATTGTTATGTTTTTATGCAATTGCCTGCCTCAGTGGATGAGGGGATTAAGTATCATCATCTTCCACTGATGTATGGAATTTCATGTAGTTTGTTGCTTAGTATGTTTTATGGGAGAGGCCATTACTTCTTTTCAGATTATGATGCAGTGTTTTCTGAAGTACCAGCTTACAAGCTCTGAATAAGTATGATTACTGCAAGCAGGAGGACAGGATTGGGAAGTATTTCATTCCGACTTCGACTTTAGATACAGCATATGCTCATATACATAATTTGACTTGTTCATTAACTGAGGTAGAGAAGAAATTTGTAGATCAAGTAGAAGATAGATATAGAACATTAACAAAAGCATGTGATACGGGGGAGAGTCCAGTAGATTGGACCGAGGAAGAGAGATCTCACAGAGCGAAGGGAAGTTATGGCCCTATACAAAGTACGTGTGATCATGTTTTTACTATGGAAGAGTCGGCAAAAAATGTTTTGCAAGGTTCGGTGCAAATGATGCCAACCGTATACTATGTGTGTGGAAAGAATGCTTACGTGAGATTTCCTGCGAATTGGTATGGAACTTGTTATTTAGGAATAATTTTTCCCAAAATTTACCATGCAGACGAATTAGAGCTTTTGGAAGAGTCAAAAGAAGTGCGAGTGCAGGAGCAGTGATTGGGGATATTTTTGGAGCAGGAAATCCAAGTTTGGGAGTGATTCTGAATGATGTGAAGATTAGGAGATTGGCGAATGTTGTTGACGAATTGTCAATGAATACAGCTAAGTCCTTGATACTTGTGGATGGAGAGATGTTATTGATAAAGACGATGGTGTTGCAGAACCGTCTTGCTTTAGATGTCTTGTTGGCAAAAGAGGGCAGAGTCTGTAAAATGTTGAAGGTTCAAGAGTGCTGTACTTTTCTACCAGATAACAGCAAAGATCTGAAAAGTATATAAGTAACATCACTGTGATCCACCAAGAGATCCAGAATCTGACTGAAGAAGATGTTTGGGAAAAGGCTGGAAAAGGATTTGGCAAAGTGGGAAATTGGTTTGCAAATCTAGGAAAAGGCTTTATTGGTTAAATTCTGAAGCCTATCATTATCATAGTGGTTTGTGTGGTTTGTTTGTGGGGATTTGCCTGAGCCTATCAATGGTATAGAGCGAATCAAGTTGAAAGGTCCCTTAGGGAGCAAGAGATAAGGATGGCCAGACTGCAGGACAGTCACTATCAGAATATCAATAATCTAGAGAAGTTCCAACAGGGAAGAGTGGCAACGAGCTCTGTATAGGTCGGTTCCTTCTCCACAGAGTTGCGATTTTGGTGATGACAGTAGTCATCAAAGGGGAGAACTGATAGAGCGCAATGTTATTCCGAAAATTGTAGGGGTGCATCATAATCGTGCATAGTCCACACCTACATATGTATCCTATGTTGTTTTAACAGATGATCATTAGAGGAGTAAATGTAACAATGAAATTTGAATATAATGCTAGAAATGTAATGCGTGCTAGTCAAAGAGTCATGATATAAAATGTAACTGCCTATTGCAAAGTGCCTGATGAATTAATTTCATGAATTAATGTGTGCAATGTAGTGCCTTTGATTTAAACGTGCATCATAGTAAAGATTTCAGGTGTTGAAATGATTACACATATATTGAATGTAATGAAAATAATGCTTGTAGATGCAATGTTTATTAAAGTGTGATTTATAATGTGCGAAGGCCTGATCGAAGCTTCATATATTGTAATGAAAAGCCTATTAGTTTCTTATGTTAGCTGAATATTGTGGGCCCGAAATTTATTTTCCCTGGAAGAGCTCTCATTTGGAGGTAGTCAGCAGATGTCTGTGAGTGGAAGGTTTTTTCGTTCTCAAGCCTCTGTTGCAGGTGCAAGGACATCGTATTTGTTAGCAAATACTAACCTTTTGTTTTAGGAGTTAGGTATGGAGGAACGTTTGCTACAAGAGTCTCCAGGAATGCAGATAATGAGAAACCGATACATTTGGTGCTGAGGGAGCCTGGGACTCAAGGACATTATAACCGTTATTTGACACCATACAGGTTTCAGACCACCAGGAGGTGTCCAGCCAGAAGAGGTGGAACGAAGGCGTGTCTTCCATGTTGTGCATTTTGTATTAGGAACAGTGCCCAGAGGAAAGAGTTAGGAGATGAGACAGTGGGGGCAGGTGGAAGGGATCAATACAGAGGGAGAAGACTTAGAATGATGCTGTAGCTTTGGTTACCGACCCCTTCTTAGGAAGTCTTCGGGAGCTGACACCTTTTTCTGATCCTGCCTTGGGGAATGCTAAGTAGGGATGTCACGTTAGTGGTAGAGTAGGGACAGACTAATCAATTTCTTTATAGGTATCAATGAAGACTGATTTAGATACTGGAGCATTTATCTTTTGCTTGATAATTTTAGAGCTCATTATTCTTTTTATGCCTCATCGAATTAGGCTGCTGCATAGATTAAACTTTGTATTAGTTCCCATGTATCTTCCTAACCTCGTCATGAGGTGCCTGTATGTTCAGTTATTTTTGGCTTTGTAATAAACCCTCTAAATCTTAACTTGGAGTTAGTGATTCATTAGAGTGGTAGCTAATTGATTATTGGGTCTTGTTTGGATGGATTGATTTCTCCCCTTTACACTTCACAGCAGGTAAAAGATCCAGTCGACCTGAGGATTCTTATGGGTGGTAAGAGATGGTAAGAGGAGATAAGAATCCGGCGTTACCAGAGGTTATCTTAAGTGTGTAACTCCTTTGCCCTGACTAGAGTGGTGGGTTCTTCCTAGCTTAGGTGCATACCCAAGCCAACCAGAAACCCCATTTCTAACACCCCTGGGCCTGTAGAAGATTCAGAACGAGGACTGCTGTGCTGCCAGAATGACTGCCCCAGTGTCTGAGGTAGAAACAGTTAACCTTCTTGCCTTGATCCCAGGCTAGCCAGAGCAACTAGGTCAGTTGACTAACCTCCTGTGTAAGCTCCAGACACACAAAAAACTTCCAGAGGCCTCCCTACAACCGCCTAGCTGACGAGTACCAACTGGACCTGCCAGAGCCCTACTACTGGCTTCTATGAAGTAAGTCCTGATCCCCAATAGGTGACCCTCAGGTTCTGGATCCTTGGCTGGCATCAGTGAGAGCTCCCCCACAAGATAATGGGGAAGATCCTGATGTTTGGGCTCGTCATTACAGAAAAGTGACATGTTCATGTTGGTAACCATCCACCTGAAATGACTGGCAAAGCTCCAGCAACACAAGACTTGCACTTTGCGCTGACAGCGACAATCCGTGACAACGAACCACCACGAAACTCCAATGAACCACCACGTAGCTTGAATGAAGTCTGGCTCTTCACACTACAGCAACAACAGTTAGCGACCCGACCTTTGTGCCAAAAGACTCCTCCCAGCAGCTTCCTCCTGCACGAATGGAACTCTTTACCCTGGACTCGAGAAGGTAAATCTCCAGTGGGACTAACGTGGTCCGTGTCTCCGACCGACACTACATCGCGGTTGGCCCGAACTTGTGATTTCCCCCTTTTGTTGCACAACAAGATAGCCCTGAGTGGAGCTATTTCCACTAAAACCTATAACATTCAACATCTATGTTTTCACTGATTGGATCTTGTTTGTTTTGACACCATTCTCTTTATTAAAATTCACTACGTGTTTCCAAATAGTTTTTGAATTGTTCTTTTGTTCTCACTTTATTACTGTTTGTGTAACAGAGGGTTACTCACAGGGTTTTTTGTGGTTCACCATGACAAACTTTGTGATTGCTGCCTGAGTGGGCTCTCCACCCCTTTAACCAATAACTTAGCTGCTTACATGTCTCTACTCAGTCATGTAAGCATCAGATGCCACTGATTTCCCGAAACGCATGCCTCAACATAAACATATTTTCTGCTTCAGACATTCAATGCCTCAGACACTGCCTGAACTTCATCTAGACCTGATGTCTTCCTAATGCTTAGTCTCACTACTAAAGGATTCCTGTAATTTGCCAATGACAAAAAACAAGAACTACTCCAAACTTGGCTGCAAGACATGAAGTTTGAATGATTCAAACCTCTCTTTCACCTAACGCAAAGTTACTTGGATTCAAGTTGGACACAAACTTACTCCTTAAGGAACACATTGATAAGAAAACAAAGACAACGGTTCACAGCTGTCTTTGGTAAACAAAATGATACTGTTACTGCCAGAGAGTAAATTCAGAACTATTGTTGAAGCCCTTGTACTCTTGCATCTTGATAGTGGCAACTTCCTGCTCCCTGGTATTTTAAACTACAAACTGGTCTCTTTTAACGACTTTGAACATGCCACCACACATCTTCAATGACTTGAAGAAATATGTCTACATCATCCCCATCTTTGATGGGACTTCATTGACTTCCCTTGTCAGCCCACACATTTTCAAAGCCAGTTACATTATCTACAAAACCATCACCACTAACACCCTTGTCGTTCTGCCTGATTTGGCACATTTGGCACACCAGTTAGCAGGACACCATCAGAGTGGAGGCATAGATATGTTAAAAACAAAGGCAACAGGCTTTTTCATATATGGCTCCAGGACATGGAACTACATAGTCGAGGCAATAAAGATTAGGATCAACATATCTATATATATCAGGGCTGCTCTAACCCTCTCCAATTTAGGAACCAGTTTTAGATGCATATCTTTAAAAAATTGTAATTAAAATTATATATCACATTACAGCTCTCTGAACCCAGCTACCTGGGTTCACTGACATAATATTGTGGCAAACAGCATAGTGTCAAAAATATTGTTTCCCACAATCTTATGCTCCTACACTTCTAAATATCAGGAGAAAAAAATGTTGACAAAAATATTTTTTATAACATATATATTTTTTAAATAACTACTATTTAATGATATGAAAATACATATGTATATGCATTTGTAGGAATACATTTAAGATAGTCATACAAATATTATATGGTAAAACAAATATTTTTAATAATTATGTTACACTATATTTATATATACCTGTAGTTTGGATATATATATATATATATATATATATATATATATATATATATATACATACTACCTACTGGCGGTCGCCAGTAGGTAGTTATAGTTAGGACCAAGTTTCCATAGGAAGAGCATTGTTTGTTTTGCTTATAACTTTGGCGTTGTTTGATGAATCTTCATGAACTTTTCCAAACTAATTCTTTGTTCATATCAGCTCCTATGTTGAAAGTTTGGGGGTGATTTGTCAAGGGTGACCGAGAAAAAAGGGGGGTCCCAAAACGTGTTTTCTCCATGTTAATTTTCATAGGAAACTTTAGACAAGGCTACAGGTCGAACGGATGAACTGAATTACCCCAAATTTGGCAGGGGGGAGAAGGGTCTTGGTCTAGAAAGCATGCTTTTTTTTATATGGTGTGAATCCGTTCAGTAGAATTCTGCCATCTGATTGGCTGAGGCGTTAAGAGCACAAGCTTGCTGCTTATTGGTTCGGAACGCTGCAAGTGGTTGCAACTAGGAAGTGTTGGCCGCCATTTTGTGATTCTGTCAAAGCGAGTAAGGCGAAAAAAGGGCGAAAAAAGTAGGAAAGAGGAGGGGAGGAGGGTAGGGTAACCTCTGTGGGGTGTTTAGGGTGTGCTATAAAGGGGGTGCGAAGCGAACTACTCTGAAAGTGCTGTGTACGGAAATTAAGTGAGGTATTGCATAGAGTCTGATGCTGCTAAGGTGAGCTGCTGCGGCACTCGGGGATTAAAACGTGAGCCCAAACTGTGTGTCTTATGTTGTGAAGTCAGGTGCCCTCTCCGTTGCACCACACCTGTGAAAGTAGTGTCAGCATGTGTTTATATCTACTAGGATGAACTACTGACCCCTACTGGTCTGAAAGTGCTGGGGTACGGAAAATATGTGAGGTATTGTGTAGAGTCTCATGCTGCTAAGCTGAGCTGCTGCCGGACTCGGGGATGAAAGCGTGAGTCCAAACTGTGTGTCCTATGCTGTGACATCATGTGCTCTGGCCGCTGTGCCACATCTGTGCAAGCAGAGTCATTAAGTAGTTATACCTACTCAGAGGAACTTTTGTTTCGAATATTGTAAGTTGTGTATGGTGTTTAGGGGGTGTTATACAGTGAGTGCGAAGGTAAATTTGCGTGTATCAAATCAATTTGGGATTTGGAAAGTGCAAACTACTCACTCGTACTGGTCTGATGGCGGGGGGCGTAAGCTGAGCTGCTGCCGGACTCAGGGATAAAGGCGCTGAACTACTGACCCCTACCGGTCTGAAAGTGCAGGGTACAGAAATTAAGTGAGGTATTGCTTAGAGTGTTATGCTGCTAAATTGAGATGCGGCTGGACTCTGGGATGAAACCGTGAGCCCAAACTGTGTGTCCTATACTGTGAAGTCATGTGCTCTGGGCGCTTGCCACACCTGTCCAAGTAGTGTCAGTAATATTTTATACGTAGTAGGAGGAAGTTTTGTTTGGAACACGGTAATTTGTATATGGTGCTTAGGTGGTGTTATACAGGGAGTGTGAAGGTAAATTTGCGCGTATCAAATCAATTTGGTATTTGGAAAGTGCAAACTACTCACTCGTACCGGTCAGATGGCGCTGGGGGCATAAGCTGAGCTGCTGCCGGACTCAGTGATAAAGGCGCTGAACTACTGACCCCTACCGGTCTGAAAGTGCAGGGTACAGAAATTAAGTGAGGTATTGCCTAGAGTGTTATGTTGCTAAATTGAGATGCTGCTGGACTCGGGGATGAAACCGTGAACCCAAACTGTGTGTCCTATGCTGTGAAGTCATGTGCTCTGGGCGCTGTGCCACACCTGTCCAAGTAGTGTCAGTAATATTTTATACGTAGTAGGAGGAAGTTTTGTTTGGAACACGGTAATTTGTATATGGTGCTTAGGTGGTGTTATACAGGGAGTGTGAAGGTAAATCAATACGGTGTTTGTAAAGCGTAAATTACTCGCCGCTATGGGTTTGAAGGCCCTGGAGGACGGCGTGGAAATTATGTGAGTTATTAAGTGAGCTATTGCCCAGAGTCACATGGTGCTGAGCTGAGCTGCTGCCGGAGCAAGGGATTAAACCGTGAGGCCTTTGCTCTGAGCTCATGTTTTCTGGCCGCTGCGGCACACCTGTCTAAGTAGTGTTAGCATGTGTGTATACGTACTAGGAGGAAGTTTTGTTTTAAACAGTGTGACGTCTGTAGGGTGATTGGGTGGTGCTACAGAGGGAGTGTGAAGTTCAATTCTGCCGTTTCCAATCAATGCGGTATTTGTAAAGTGCAAACTACTCACTCGTACAGATCTGGAGGAGCTGGGGGCCGGTGTGGAAATTAAGTGAGCTATTGCGCAGAGTCACATGGTGCTATCCTGAGCTGTCGCTAGAGTCAGTGATCAAAGCGAGAGCTCTGTGCTCCAAAGTCAGATGGTGTTGCCATTGCGCCACAGCTGTGTGGAGAATACATTTTGGCGAGGGTGCGGGAGTTGCCATTACCTGGCCCTAAAATAGCGGGCCTAAGTTGTCAGTTATAAGGTGGTTCTAAAAAGAGCCCTTGTGTTTATTAGTTGGAGCTACATATAAGTGCGGATGCACAGCTTCAGGTTATTCAGAAAAACTCGATTTCACTGATCTGTGAAGTGTATTCCATCACTTCTGTAGATATCAGCCATATCAAAACATATGTTATTGTAGTAGATGGACCCCATTCTATGGCCTCTGAGGTATGCAGACACAGCTTTGTTTACATTCTTCCTAGATTTTTCAATGTGAGGACAAAATTTCTTTGACCATTTCCACTTCTGTCTTTGGCATATATTGGAATATACAAAGACAGTTTGAGGCAAAAGCAACATAAATTGTCGAAAGGTGTCCTTCATTAGCATTTCCAAACCTACCCCAGTCAATGTGCCTAGGTCGTTTCCACCACAATGCACAATCATGAGGTCAGGGTGTTGGAGATGCAAACAGGTTTTAACCAAAGGCAATAATTGGTGCCACTTAAATCCTCTCTGTGCAAACCATTTAATGGCCACATTTTGTAAACCTATGTCTAAGTCATTACGTCTCTGTTCTGCATACCTCTTGCACCAGAAAACATAGCTATGTCCTACAATCCACACTATCATTTTGAAGGTATGGCTGGAAGGTATGGAAAGATGTCTGTAGCTCATGCAGTTTCTTCGTAGAGGAAGAAATATGTTTAAAGATGGGGGAAAAACGTTTTTTTCCCCACAGAAACGATAATTGATTGGAAGATAAGAAGCATTGGGTACTAAAAACTAGGGTGCATATTAGTTGCGTGAAAAAGCATGTTTGTCATTGGTTAATAAAAAGCAGTCTAAACGTTGAGTCCATACGATAGAATGAAATGTGCTCAGCTCAACCAGACATGCTACTTGCATTCGGAAGGTACATTTGGAACTTAAAACAATGGTGAACTTTTTACCCGCAGGTGCTGTTAAATGTTTGAGAATATGCTGGGGGAAAAAACATTACGTTTAAAAGAATCATGAACTTTTAACCTGCAGGTGTCGTAGAATGTTCCAGAAAGTGTGGTGATAAAATAGGTTGAACTTCTGACCTGTATGTGGTGCAGAATATTAAGTAGCTTTTCAGATGGAAAATTCAAAAATAACTAATGGAGATAAGTTTTGGAATGTCGATGAAGGAATGAAGTATTTTGATTTGTTCTTTACATGTATTTATATGTGGAGCGACAGAGAAATTGTGCCATTACTGGTTCCATTCTTGATGAAAGTGGTGCATTACATGTACCGTGTGACAAAGAAAGAATTGCATGCGTGTGTGACATTTGAAATCTGCATACCAACTACAAAGGTGAGGTAGAAATGAACAAGGTGTGTTATGTGTTCTGTAGTAGTGATTAAGTATTTGAGTAGATATTTTTAAGTTTTTTTTTTTTTTTATTTATTAGTTTTTTTTCCTTACAACCCACCCCCTGTGGTGGTGGGGGAGGGATTGGCAGTTTATAATTCATGGAAACAAATACAAAAAATCAAGATATGAACAAAGAGAAAATACATGACAGTATATCACAAAAATACATTATTAATTTGCTAACCAGTCTTGAAATGGAGCCCAGTTTTTAGAGGCAATTAAACGTCTTCTCCTTCCCTGAAACTTTCGTACAGCAGTTTCTAATTTAAACCATGCCAACATCCTGGCCTGCCAGTGAGAGAAAGTGGGGGGTTGAGGGTTTATCCAGATAGAAGTAATACAGAGTCTAAGCATTGCCATTGCAATAAACAGAAAAGAGTGTAAATATCTTGATCTTGTAGAAACCATAGCGTGTTGATACCCGGTAATTACCATTTCAGCGGAAATTTTAAATGAGGATTGAGTAATCTGTATGAGAAACGTTTCAATTTGGTTAATAAAAAGTGATAGCTCGGGCAGTCATAAAACATGTGAAAAGAATTAGCAGATGGAAATTTGCATCTTGCACATGATAAGCTCTTGCCTCCGGTAACCGTCCCCCATCCGACTAGTTTTGCTGGAGTGTAATAAAGATTAAACATAGCCATATAGCTTTGGGTGCGAAGAGTACCGGAGACAAAGACCGTCCTGGCTAACATCAGTGGTAATTTTAAATCTATGGAGGGTACACCAAATTTGACCGCCCATTTATTATTAAAATCAGATAGATCATCTGGAAGTTGAGACAGTAAAGTTTGATATAATGTACCGATTTTGGCTTTCCTTTTAACTAATTCAAATATCAGAATCTTGTCAAAGATTGCAGGGTTTTCTAGAAATTTTTTATCAAGAAAACTTCTAATTTGAAGGTATTTGAAGAAGTGGTTGGATTGTAATTGAAATTTGTATTTCAAAAGAGAAAAAGATGCCAGCAGGCCAGAGTCAGCTAGGTCACCTATATCAGTCAGGCCTTGCGAGGCCCAAATGGAAACTACTCGATCTTGAAATATCGCTGGGGGTAGCCCAGAAGCATTCAGTGGTGTATAGTAATTGAATTTGTAATTGGAAAAGAGACGACTGATTTTTTGCCAGATCGTGAACAGGGCCCATGCAACCTTGAACCTCGTTTTTTTGAAGTAGCTTGGTTCTAGGATGCGTGTTAATATCCCTTGTGTAGCGTCGCCTAATGAGATTGAATATATTGAAGGAGCCAAAAAAAGCGGCAGTTCCACTTTCTTTCCAAATAATGGAAAGGCAAAATGTTGGATCATAGCAGCCCAATAATAATAAACAAGATTTGGAACTGACCAGCCCCCACGATCTTGCGGGAGACAGGTCCATTTAGCAGCTCGTCTTGGCTTGCGGTATGCCCATAAAAACCTCTGACAGATTCTTTGTGCTTTTGTTAAAGTAGAATTGGAGATTAATAAAGGGATGGATCTAAATAGATATAAAAATTTGGGAAGAACCAGCATTTTGAGGACATTACAGCACCCAAATAGAGAGAGATGAAGGTGGTTCAGCCGTTCTAGTTTATTATGAAGCAGATCGATAATGGGTAGATAGTTCATATCTGAAATTTGATCAACATCAGCCGAAATCTGAATACCAAGGTATGTTGCTTGTGGGGTAATGAGAGCAGTTGATATTGGCATAGCTGATGATTGCAGAATTTGGGTTTTAGTGATATTTAACTTATAACCTGAGATTAGGCCGAATTGTGCTGCTAAGGTCTCCAATGCCGGAAGAGAAACGATGATATTATTTGTTAATACTACTATATCGTCGGCATATGCCAATACTTTATACTCAATACCATGAACTATAGGTGGGGAAATGTTTTGGGCTTTTTCTATCAAAGACAGAAAGGGATCAATATATAAAGCAAAAAGAAGGGGGGAACAGGGGCACCCTTGTCTGGTGCCCCGGGTGATAGGGAAATAGCTTGATTCCCTTCCTGAGATACGGATTTTGGCAATTGGAGAAATATACAAAGTTTGTAAAGCCAGAATAAATTCAGGCGATATCCCTTTCCAATGGAGAACAGCCCATAGATAACCACAGGAGACCCTGTCGAACGCCTTCTCGGCGTCCAACAGGATCACACCAAGGAGAGAGTTTGTCACCTGAGCCCAATCTAAAAGAGCGATAACGCGCCTGGTATGGTCGGTGGTATCTCTACCCGGGATAAAGCCGTGCTGGCGAATGGAAACTAACGAAGAAATAGATATTTTTTAAGTTTGAAAGTATTTTTTATTTCAAAATAATATACTGTTAGTAAAGTGTGGTGTTTCATATTGGTTATAAAATATTCATAAAGTTTTACCTTTTGTTAAATAAGTACTTTATATATGTTTAGATATTTTTCACAAAGAAGAAATGTAGTTTGCCATCTTTAAAGGACTGTATGGTTTTGAAAATGAGGTACAGCGTTAATTTGGGTTTGCTAATGTATTCAGGCGAGATAAACAAAATGTTTCACGTTTGCAAATTATACTTTTTGTGGAAGTAGTGGGGAAGGGGGGGGGTAGGAGATGTATGTCTTATTAAGTTAAAAGCGATAAAACCAAACCCAGAAATGTTATGTGGACAGGTTGTGGTCTTATTTTTGACAGTGAGAGGTAGATTTGAATATAAGTCTAGGTAGGTTGTTGTACTGTGAGGCCGGCTACAGTGTTTGGAGATTACAGGGAGGAGAGATGATGATAGTAAAAGTGATACGTTCCTCTTATATGTACGCATAGTTTCAATCATTTGATCATAGATTGAGATATAATATGAACATGGTTTCTGGTTTGCTTTTGGGTATAGTTGATAGTTTTAGTAGTTTGTTACTAGTGAATAATAAAAAGGTAGATACACTAAAATATATGGTAGTAAACGTATTAATGATTGTCTGTTTTTATGAAATAGAAGTGGTTGGGGAGTGATTATTTAAAAGAGATGTTTTATAAATGTGTGAGAGATGAAAAAGAAATGAAAATGTTCGATATATTTTCTGTATGACTTTCTTGACATTAGTAAACTATATGTGATTATAAGTGATACTAATTGTCAGGCTGTGTCCCTGTGCTGAATATACATAGGTGTTTAAGTGGTCCGGGTTTTACCGCTGCTCAGCTTCACTATCCCTTTTGAGACACTCGTCAATTTTTTCATTCCATGTAATGTCCTTAATATACATACAGACAGGGCCGGACTGGCCATAGTGGGCACCTGGCAATCCGCCGGTGCGTTGCATAGGTGGGGGCGGTTTTGGGCCCCTGGGGCCGTTTTTGTTCCAAGGCCGTTTTTGCAGTTTAGCTGCAAAATCGGCCCTGTATCAAAATAGGCCAAAAACCGGCCCTGGCAAAGAGCTCGGCTGCACACCCAACCCCCCGGGGGGGCGGCTGAGCACTTTGTTAGGGCCGGTTTTGGTTCCCAGTACAGCCCTGCATACAGTAAAGGGACGGTATATCAAAAGTTTGGGAATTGGAACTTTGTTTACTCTCCCCATCCTCTGCTATGCACTCTACAGAGTGTTTAAAGGACTTTCTTAACATACAGATGCCTTGCTAGTAAAGGTGGTGTAGTGCCACTGGGCCCATTTATAAACCGTGCTATGGGATGATTTATGTTTTACCCGCCAATTTGCATGTTTGAATACTTTTTGCTGATAAGCGTTCCGGAAAACACCTGTTAAAATTAACCCCGTGTAGGGGTATAGTGGCGCTACTAGGAATGGTGGGGGGTTCTGTTTGATTTCGTACGGTTAAGCAAGGGCAGGGGTGGGGGTGGGGGAAGAGGTGGGTATGTTGGTGATTAAAACACAGACTTTAGTAACGTGCAGATGTCTAGCTACTAAAGGTGATGTAGTGCCACTGGGTCCATTTATAAAGCGCACTATAGCATGGTATATGTTTTATCCGGAAATTTGCATGTTTTAATGCCCTTTGTGTTCCGGCAGACACTTGTTGAAATTAAGTCCCTGTATTGGTATAGTGGCTCTACCAGGTTTGCTGGGGCTCTTTCTTTGATTTCGTAAGGTTAAGCAAGAATGGGGATGAGGGTGGTGTAGTGGCACTGGGCCTATTTATGAATCGCTTTATGGTATGGCATATGTTTTACTCGCAAATTTGCATGTTTTAATGCCTTTTGGTGATGAGTGTTCCAGCAGACCGCTACGCAAATCACACAATATTTGTGTGGAGAACAAATCTTCGTGCTGATATACACTTTTGCACGGTGGTAGAAGGCTGCCAGCGTTGATGGCAAATTTTGATAGTTGGTGGCATTGTACATTTAAATGGAAGCTTGGACCATTTCTTTGTTACTAAGGTGCAGTCAGGGCTTTAAGTGGAAAAAAAACTGGGGTGCTCTAAAAGGGGCGGGGCAAACCTGTTAAAGGGGTGTGGGCTATCCAAGTAGGGGCGTGGTCTACATCAAGATAGCTAGCATTGTGTGCTTAAGAAAATTCCCTCCAATTAGCCTACGTTCGGAAAACACTCTCTTTAAAGGATTTCCCTTCCTCCTACAACGTGGCTCAGCTAGCATGATGTCTCCACTTCTCAGTAGTGAGCAAAATGAGCATGCGCACATCCATGTGCATGCTCTCACTGAAGTCCAATAAAAATAAAAAAGGAAAACTGACTACCTTTGCGAGGGCCGAAAATAGAGCCCGATAGAGACCCGTTTCGAGGCCTCCTGAAAATAACTGCCGGTGCTCAGACCCGGCCCACTTAAAGCCCTGCATCCATCCATCCTGAGCACTGCGCCATCCAACCATCTTTTAATTCATCCATACATTCCTACCTACATACATACATACATCTGTCCCTGCACTTATCGTAAGCATCTATCAGCCCACTCGCCTATGGTAAGCACAGTGCCATCCATCCAGTCATACGCCCATATATCCATACATAGATCTGTCCCAGAACCAATCCTACGCATCTATCAACCCACCCGTCTATCCTAAGTACTGGTCCATCCATCCATCCATCCATCCATCCATCCATCCATCTAGCTATCCATTCATCCATCTGGTCATACATACACTCGCACTTTATTCAACTATCCGACCTTATTTCCGTGCACCCTTCGCCCCGATACTAAATACTGCATATTATACCCATCCACCCAGCCTCTTAAGGGGTCAAAAAGGCTGGCGATAATTATTGACAGGCAGATGTTTCTGATAAAGAACAAGAAAGCTTTGAGTTGCTCTTTGTGGGCCATAGTTCACCACCCTTCTCTGGTGGTGTTTTAAACAAAGGTTGATCCAGCGAAAGAAATGTAAAGCAGCTTTTCAGGGCATATTATCAAGAACGGCGTTAAAATTATTGCCGATTTAGCGGCAGGAAACTGCCGCTAAAGCGGCGATAATGGGCTTGATAATATGCCCTTGTGAATTCCCATAGCAGCCCAGGTTCTGGTGTGAAGCTGGGCTTCTATGGGAATTCGCAAGGGCATATTATCAAGCTCATTATCGCTGCTTTAGCGACAGTTTCCTGCCGCTAAAGCGGCGATAATTCTAACGCCGTTCTTGATAATATGCCCCTAAGTGAGCCAGGCAAAGCGTGTGTTTTTGTAGCACTACAACAAGACACTGTGAAAGGTGAGAGCAGGGTTGTGCTGGAGTTGGCTGCGTGTGGGCGTCTCCAAAGGCGCAACCAGAGTGAAATTTCGGGGGAGGCTAATTCTTTCAGCAATAGGCAGAGTGGGGATGTAGGGGCTCTAAAAAGGGGTGAAAAAGAACAGAGCCTCATTTACAAGCAAATGGTCTTTTGAAGACCTGTGAAGTACTTGGGTGCGGCTCAGTGTGTGCGATTGGGAAGCTGTCTCGGGGAGTCCGGGACAATGGGCGTTGCGCGTCTGGTGGTCTTTCTGCTAATCACGCCACGATTATGTTGCTCCTGCGCTGCAAAAAGAGAATGGGAAATCGTGAGAGAAAATGGCTCCCTTTAATGGATTTCTTTTCTCCTACAACGTGACTCACCTGGCATGATGTCTCCACTTCTCGGTAGTGAGCAATGTGCATGCTCTCACTGTCTCACTACAGTCCAATAAATTAAAAAAAACAACAGACTACCTTTGCGAGGCCTGTAAATAGAGCCCCATAGAGATCCGTTTCGAGTCCCCCAAAAATAAACTGCTGGTGCTCTGACCCCCACAGACCCCCCCCCACTTAAACTTTGGGCGCAGTGTTATATTTGCAAAGTTGTAGATAAAATTGTTAGGCTAATAATGGTTTTTCTGTGTGCTGTTTGGTTGATAATACCATCCTAAGTACATAGAGCACAATTTTTACAAATACTATCTATAAAGTTGTCTACGGTGGGTTGCAGAGGGAGTGCTGTGGGGTGGTGGGGTGTGATGGAGAGGTAAAAACTACGAGGTAGTGCAGTTACATGTAAATTCTAAAGGTGTATGTAAATAATTAAATAAATACTTGCTGTATGTTCTATGGCACTACTCGTCATCCTACTGCCCCCCTGCCCTGCTCCATCATGTTGCAGCACTGCCTCTGGAAGCCTTCAGTAGAACTTATGTAATTGTATGTTATTATTTTAATATATTGAACTGATGTAAAAAATAATTGAATTTTATTTTTTTTTCCAGAAAATTATTTCGTTTGGATTAAAATTTGAAAATGCCTGTACGAACTGAAAAAAATGACAAGAGAAATAAAGATATATTTGAAGAAAAGGAAACATTTTCAATTAGAAAAAAATGAGAGTACTACACAAAGAGTTTCTTTTGGTAAAAACACTAGACAATTTCTGAAAAAAATATTACAAACAGTTAATGAAAATAACATCACGCAAAGGAAAAAGAAGAATTTTTCAAGTAAGGAGAAGGAGACTTCAATTTCAAATACCAGGAAAAGAAAACATGATAAAGAAACAGTATCTGTTACCCGGAGACAAAAACAATTTCAAGAAATTCATCAGAGACTTTTTCGAACTAGAGTGATTCAGAATTTAATGAAAACATGTTGCAAATATAAAAAGAAAGTGCTGCAATTCAAACAGAAGCAGCATATTGAAAGTATAGTGGATATTGCTTTCACTTTAAAACAGAAGTTATTCATTGCGATTTTGAAGAGGATCAAAGTGTTGGATAAAGTAATCAAAGTGTTGAAAGAGAAAAGTAGAAGAAAAAGACTTGTGAACAGAACCAACTTTTGCAAAATCTTTAGTGGACATTGGAAACATACTTCTACTAGTGAGCCTTTTTTTAATGAGGAAAGTTACTTCCAGGAAAATAGATTACCATTTGCAGTTGATACTGGAGGTCGTTGCTATGAAGTTCAGGATGGTTGTCCCCTTCCAAAAGAGGAATTGGTTGGTAAAAGTGCAGATGAGTTAATAGCTGAAGAAGTGCAAGGGAAACGTACACAAGCTCCTGTGTATAAGTGAGGTTGTAGCGGTATTTGTAGTATTCAACAGGAATCTATTGATATAATGCGAAATTTTTACTACGAGAATATACACAGAAAAGTATTAAACAGAAGATTAAGTTCTTGCAAGGACTAGGTCCATGTAATGTAAGAAAATATACTGAGAAGCACGGGTATTCTCTGGCTTGTCTTTCAAGAAAAGTGTGTAAAAGTGTTTTTCATCACTTGAGGATGTTAGCAGTACACCATTCAGAAATGCGGAAGTTTGTAAGGAAACTGTACTATGTAAAAAGTCCTGCATTATGTTTAAGTGAAATGAATACAACTCTTTTACATGGTTCTTTAT
Organism: Triturus cristatus; assembly: GCF_964204655.1. Lineage (NCBI taxonomy): Eukaryota > Metazoa > Chordata > Amphibia > Caudata > Salamandridae > Triturus > Triturus cristatus. The sequence continues at coordinate 151,172,111 of NC_140583.1, forward strand.
CAGATATTAAGGAGATGGGAAAGTGATTAGCACTGATCAGTTTGAAGAAGAAATTGGAAAGTTTAATGTAGTGTGCTCTGAAATACCAAACTATGTTTGTGTTTATTGTCAACGTACTCATTATAAAAGTCAAACTAGGAATGTTGATTTGTATTTGAAAAGTGAAATGGAGAACAATAGTAAGTGGGAAGAATTTGCAACTTACTTGGTGGAAGGTCGAATTGAGTTAGGTAGTGATCAACGTATATGTAAATATTGTTATAACAAATTAGAAGAGAACAAAATGCCTGCTAGAGCTGAACATAATAACTTAGAATTAGTAGTTATTCCGGGGGAACTGGCAGAACTGAATACATATAAGTCGGTTCTAATTCAATCTGTTCATCCTTTTCAAACTATAATTCAGATGGAGCCTAAAACAGGTAAACTGCCACCAACAGACTTGCAAAGAGGGCTGAAAGGAAGAGTGGTGTACTTACCTTTGGATTTTAAGAAAAATATTTAAACTGTTGCTGCAGAGAAAGAGGAAAATGAGGCAGTAGTCATTCTAGTAAATGGTGTACCAACAAAGAGTCGGAAAATATGGCAAGAATTTGTGGATGTTAATAAAGTGGAAATTGCTACCTTATTTCTTATAGTGAACAATATTTATTACAAAACAGTAAATGTGGATGAACAGGTGATAAGTTTAGAAGATGAATGTGAAATTTCAAGTGGTCAAATATAGAAAGTGGAAAAGTCAAGGACTGAAGAGATTTATGAACATTACACAATATGTCCTCTGCATTCAAAAGAAGTAATAGGAAGCAACATTGAGTTATTTCAAATGAAAAAAAACACAGGGAACTCCAATGAGTGTATTTGAGAAGAGCTTGGAAGCTCGTTGTTTTCCACAGCTGTTTCCTACTGGAGAAGGTGGATGATATGATGACCGACCTGAACGGATTCCAGCTACAGCATATCGATCAACAAGATTATATTCTGAAGATCCCAGATTTCGACAGTGCATTCCATGCATATTTCACCTTTTGTTTGAAAGTGATCTATCTTCTCTGTCGTATGCAGTGAACCACATACTTAAAACTGGAGTTCATCAATCACTTCTTTCTGCGAAAGAATTTGTGGAGAAAGTTCAAGAAACAGATGAAAATTTAGAAGCACAGTTAATCAATTTGATGGCATGTCAACGTGGAACAAATGAGTATTGATATCGTCGTCATGGAGAACTCAAGTGTATGTTACGGAACATAGGTACACCAACATGGTTTGTCACACTTAGCTATGCAGAGTATGCATGGAAAGATTTGCTTAAGTTTCTAAGAGAAGTGAATTCCAATATAAAAAATGTTGAAATAAAGACTCCTGGTGAACTGTTTTCATTGGAGCCTGTAAATGTGTGCAGGTATTTTAATCATAGGTTTCAAGCTGTGATGTCTATTATCTACAATAAAATGAATCCACCTCTTGGAGAAGTTACCGATTTCTTTTGGAGAAAGGAATACCAAGCAAGAGGTGCACCTCATATACATATGCTACTATAGGTGAAGGATGCACCTAAATTTGGAACTGATTCTGATGAAACAGTATTGTCTTTCATCGAACAGTATGTGACATGTTAGATTCTGAGAGAAGGAGATAGAAGCTTGAGACAGCAAGTTTTACGTTTCCAAAGTCACCGTTCTGCAAAGTACTGCAGAACAAAATACAAGTCTAAAGGAAAATTTTATACCAAATGTCGGTTTGGTTTTCCACATCCAGTCATTTGGAAAGGAAGAGTAAATTTCTTTTTTTTCTTCTGTAAGGCACAGAATAACTCGGAAATCTCCAAAGAATACCTACAACTTAAATAGAACAGAAGTGTCAAAGTATATCAATGACTACAATCGAGTCATTTAAAAAATGTGGAATGCGAACATGGACATCCAGTATGTTGCAGAAAACTCAATTGCTGTTGCACGTTATGTTACATCGTACATAACAAAATCAGAAAAAACAGAGATGAAACAAATGTGGGAAGAAATTGCACAAGAGAAAAGCCTTAGCAAAAAATTGTACAGCTTTACACTGAGAAATTGGATACTATGAATGTTCAGACCGCTTGTGCTCTTCAAGTTTATATTCAAGGTCATTAGGAATCATTTGGCTAAGTTTAGGTCTTGCCTGCTCACAGAATAGAGTGTTGAAATCATTAGAAGAAATCGAATACTTAGCAGCTAATGAACCAGACAGTACAGACATTCTTAAAGCTAATATGTTGGACACATACTATCCAAAAAGGAGTCGACATCTGGCACAGCTATGTCTGTATGAAGTACTTCAACATTACAGCTTCAAAAGAAATATTAAACAGAATTTAAAAGAAGGAAAATATGCAATAGTTGGATGCCATGGTTGTCTAGTAAATTAAAGGAGCAACAAGGGCACCCAAAGGAATTAGACAGGGACCTTGGGTAGATACGTATTGCAGGAAACAGTGGTCCCTGAAACCAAACGATAGAGCAAATAAATGAATATAGTCAAAATTGGAACTATATTATAGCCAATGTCCAGCCGGGCATGGCAACTTTAATAAGTAGAAATTCTTGACAGTAAACAAGGAAATGTAAGTAGAAATTCGGTGGGACACAAGCCTGTATCCTATGACTTACATACCAAGTAGACAGAAAATGACAAAACACATTCAGGCAATTACAGTGATGTTTCTTTGAGAAATAATGAATAGCGAAACATCTGATATTCAGATTGCCACCTTCACATTATATTACATACAGCAATATTAAAGGTGTAGGGTGGGCAACAGAGTCGACGGCGTTTCGATCCTTATGAGAGAGATACAGGATCATCATCAGGACTAAATTAGTTAAATTGCCCTTATTTAGAATGCCTGAGTGAACATCGGACATAAGGCAAACATACAACCATCATAAATATGGGAAAAACAATGAAAATAATAAAGGGGAGGGAAGGGAAAAAGGAAAATAATAATCAATCGATTTGTAATTACATACAAACATTACATTTCGCATCAAAAAGGTGCTACGTCAGATCAAGTGCTCGTTCAAGTGTGCATTCCTATGCAGAAGTGACATCGCAAGCAGTTGTTTTATGGCAACTAATGTCTAAACAGAAATACGAAAGTAGACGATTTTAAAGGTTACGTTAAAAAATGAAAAAGACATCATGACAACCGTGGTTTAATAGTCACTAGTTGCGCGGTACGATGTGGACCCGTGAGGCGCACGAGGACGCTAAGTGAAGAAGCCTGTAGAGTCCGAAAGGTCAAAGGAGGGGTGGCGGGGAACGAAGGTGAAGAGGGGGTAAGTGGATGGGGGATTACCTCATGTTGCCATGGAGGCAACGGAGAAGATGCCGATTCACGATAAGGTAACGTTGAGTTAAGGATACGAGTTTACGGTAGGACAATGCCTGTGAATAAATGGAAAACATAAGAAGGGCGAAGTGTAGTAGTGAATGCGTAGGGCGTGCCGTGAATGAAGGGCTTACCTACGAACAATTCTTCCGGGAGGAAGGACACGGATTGGTCTAGTGAAAGAAAGTGCAAGAAATGAATAAGGATCCAAGTATAAGGAGCGGGACATCTGGATCGCGAGTGCGTGGTGGAAGGGCTTACCTCAATCAACTTGCAGAAATGGGTTCCGTGGCCATGCAGTGTGTACGGACGATGCCGGATCAACTGTGGGGGCAGAGAGGTGAAGCTACCTAATGTAGGTGTTTCAGGTCATGTGGGTGGTCACATGGTGTATCATGTGACCAGGGAGCAAGGTCGTGCGAGTGTGAAGGCAATTGTCGGCGAAACCAAGGCGCCATGTTGGAAGGGTAATTAAATAATGAGAAAAGTGGCCAGCGGGTAGCGGGACGAGTGGAAAAGAGGAGGGATTCAGTGAGAAAGTGAATGGTAAACGCAAATCGCATATTACAAAGAATTTACAATATGTACATACATATAAATAAAACATGTGATTTATGTGGAGCAATAACCATCAGACATCCAGTGATGGGAAACGATTACCATTAATCACGGAGCCTGGTGTGGAACCCACGGGGGTGTGACCTAGAGTAGGTATTAGTCATTGTTCAGAAAATTGTAGAGTGAAAATGAATCCAAAAAAGTTCATAGTAAAGAGGTCCAGTCCTCAAGGCGATTCAGCCCACTGTGTATGCTTCCTGTTTTGAGAATCCATTTCAATTCCTCTTTGTTTAGCAGTTGGGCGAGATCAGCGCCCCTGGGTGGGATCTTCACTACAGAGATTACTGTCCAGCGTATTTCATTCTCAGAGTGGCCCTTGGCCTCAAAACATGCAAAGGGTATTCTTATAAACCACAAGAAACTCAGTTGTGAAACTCCAGATAAGCGAGAATTTTACTATTTAGCACTTCTCCAACTCTTTAAACCATGGCGTAGCGAAAGTGAATTACTTGGAGACTTTGACTGCTACAAAGATTCTTTTAATGCATGTAAAGATAGCATTGCATGTACAATTTTCCCTACATATTTAAAAATGTTGAATGATGAAGTTGAACAGGAAAAGACTATTACAGCTGAAATAGCTAATTAAAGTTCTCAAGATAGTCAAAGTAGTGGTCAATGTAGTCAAGATCCTCTTGGACAACCAAAACTGGAAAATGAAGCAGCGATTGCTATGCATGAAGTCGAAATTGCAATGCAACAAGCACACAAGGAGAATATTACATTGGACAACTTAAAAGAACAGCTAAATGTTGAACAAAAAGAATTATATGTACAAGTGAGAGAACAGATAGAATATGGTTTGTTGCATGAAAAAAAAGAATGTGTGTGTTCTTCTTTTAAACCTCTTCTGGTGTACATCAGTGGTCAAGCTGGGACAGGTACCAGTTTTTTAACTAAAGTTTTGACCATATATCTTCAAAAAACTACTGGTTCACATTTATGTTCTCTGGTAACAGCTCCAACTGTATTAGCTGCACACAATGTTAAAGGAGTTACTTTGCATAGATTACTGATGTTACCAGTTGAGCATGATAATAAATTACAATATCAGAAGCTGTCTGGAGAAGCTTCTTATGAAGTGTCAAGAGTGCTGAAGAAAATTAAACTATTAATTATTGATGAGGTGAGCATTATCTCAAACTTAATGCTTGCTTTTGTACACTTAAGATTGCAAGAGGTATTAAAAACAGATTACGACATTCTCGTTGGAGGAAAACATTTAATTGTATTTGGAGATCTGCTACAACTAACCCCTGTAAAAGGAGAACCAGTGTTTAAAACTCTTCTACATGAAGACACAAAGAAAACTCTGCGAAGTATTGGAAATGTGAATCTGTGGTTAAATTTTGAATATAAAGAACTCACTCAGAATATGCGACAAGCAAGAGATGAAGATTGTGCAAATATTCTAAAAGATGTAAGAATTGGTGTTCTAAGAAAACATGGTAAAGAAGCTTTTCAAAGTCGTCTACTAAAGAACTTGTTTACAAATGAAAACACACCAGCAGAAGTAATGTACAAGAAAATGAAAGAAAAATAGTCTGTAGTTTGCTTAATGCCTACAGTGGAAGAGTGTTATACATTTAATAGAGAGCTTATGAAATTAGAAAATCAAGAAATAGTTCAAATTGAAGCTATTGATAAAATCGAGCATCAAGGAATAACAATTCTTCTTTCAGAAAAACTACAGACTAAATTTGATTCTTTGGAAAAGTCTTTATCAAAAACTGCTGACTTAGTATTTTTTTAAGATGTATGTTTAAACTGTCGGGTAATTTTGAGGCGTAATCTGAATGTAGAAGAAGGTTTAGTGAATGGAGCAATGGGGAAAGTTGTTGATTTTGTGAAATATCAAAATAGAAATGGAATTGAATTCCTGAAAGTTAATTTTGATCAGATTACAGAGGTAAAACAGATTGCGCATTGTGCTGTACGTTTTTTGCTTGTAAAAGACTTGTATGTTCGTAGAAAACAGTTTCCCTTCTGTTTAGTATAAGCAATAACTATTCATAAATCTCAAGGTTTAAGTGTAGATAATGCTTTGGTAAATGTAGAAAGAACTGTGTTTAAAGAGGGAATGGTATATGTTGCATTATCTCGAGTTAGAACGTTGTCTGGTTTGTATTTAATTGATTTTGATGAGAACAAGGTTAGTGCTGATGTTAATTGTGTAAGAGAATATAATCGTTTGAGAAGCCTTTATGCTCCAAGTTTAGGTGAATATCCTATCGATGAGAAATGTGTTGTGTGTTCAATAGGGGTGGGCGGAATTTGCGAAATCCACTTTCGCAAATTATCGTGAAAATGTTAAAAATTATCGCAAACGCGGAAATATCGCGAAGATGCGGAAGTTTTTTTCCCGCATGTTCACGAGATTTTCTGCATGGTTGCGGCGCGCCAACTTACCCATGTGGTTGCTCGCGGGCGCGACCATCTTGTTTTCAGTTGTCTCGCGGTGCATGATCGCGAGAAGAAAGACGTGATCGTGCGACGCATGACGTCACTGCGGGCGCGACCTGTCGCGAGACAGCGTAAATGGCTAAAAACAATACAACATCTCATGGAGAACGCGACCGGATCAAGAAAACTTGTCAGCGAACGCAGGGATTCAGGTAAGGCGATCACGCGTGCGCGAGAATGTATTATTTTACAGCGCGAGCAAGAAACAAATTATCGCCAAGCTGCGGAATGCGGAAATTTTGACATTTTCGCGCTTTCCGCGGAACGCGAAAATGTCAAATTATCGCAATTTCCGCTAACGGAACGAAATTTTTGCCCAGGCCTAGTGTTCAAAAGGCAAACATATTGAAGAATCAACTATGGTTGGAAAGCAGAAGCAAAATCAAGAGAAAAAAATGTAAAGAAACAGAAAATGCAAAGAAGTGATGATGTTGTCGGATACCAATTAGACAATGCTTCTGTTGTCAACTGCTATGGTAATGTTATTCTAAATGTTATATTTTATCTTGAAGATGTATAGGTTTTACAGACATTATAGTTAGGAATTAGCATTTGAAAAACCTTAGAAATTTACTGAAAAAACCATAGGTTTGAGGGACGTTATAGTTGGGAATTAGCATTTTAAAAACCTTGGAAATTCACTGAAAAAAACACAGGTTTCAGGGACGTTATAGTTAGGAATTAGCATTTAAAAAACCATAGAAAATTCACTGAGAAAACTATAGGTTTCAGAGGCGTTATAGTTAGTTGGACATTTGACCCATATAAAACCAGAGAAATTCGCCCGTTATAGTTAGTTGAGCTAACTATAACTTGCGCGCCCGCAATGCACTGGTGATGACGGCACATATTACATCACTCATGACATGGTGTCAACATCCAGTATATTGCAGTATTTCCCCGTTTTTTTATACAGTCAATATCACTTCCTATGTGGGCATGGTCGAAGAAAGAGGACAAATATGAAACAGAAAGCATTACGAGACAGCTGACGCCATCTTTGTATGTTCAGGGTTTCACTAGTCATAATGGTGAAAACAATACATTGATACTAACATGTTTTCTACATCTCCTACATTCATTGGTCACTGAATATTAATTACTTCTGTAATGTATCACATTTCATAATCCATCTTAATCATCTCAATATTTACATATATAGCATTCCAACTGAACCTCGAATTATTAATCAAGCTCTGAATGAGTCTTAGTCATCTCAGCCATACTGCCTATTCCATATCTATTCATCCAGGATAGCAATTATCAGAAGGAACAGAAAAAAAGAGGGAAACAAAAAGAAAAGAGAAGAAAACATGAGAGTAATATCTACATAACTTCTTCTATACTGGAACACATATTATATATCTTACTGGTAGGGTATAGTACCACCCCGCCTTATTTCTAAACACATTTCATATCTATGTACGAAGTGCAACCAAATTATTTAAGGCCACATATTTCCATTCTATATTTATATTTCCTTCTGCTAACTTACATAAGGATACTGATGCTGCGAATATCCTGCTCTGAATGAGCATTGGTTGTCCTTATTGCCATCCAATTTATAGTCACCTACCCTACTGTTTTTTTGTGTGTTCCAATGTAAGATATCTTAACATCTCATAAGGGGGCCCATACTTTGCGGGAGTTGCTCATTACTATTAATACAATTCATCAATTGTAGAGGGTATCTATAGATCACTTTCAACAGACACATCTGATACAATCTTTACTGAAAGTATACTGACTATTTCTACCTAAATGTATGGCAAGCTCTTCTATGGTATTCAGGCCTAATGGAATCTTCGTTTGGAGGCCCATGATATATTGGGACTCTAGGCATCGTAATCTTTTAACTCTGTCGCCACCTCTTTCATTTCTTGGTATGTGGTCTATACAGAAATACCATAGAAGATTCCTGTTGCTATCTTGATGCATTGCAAAATGTCTAGCAACAGGGTATTCTTGGACATTCTTCTCAATTGCTCGTGCATGCTCAAGAATATGACGTTTCGTCAGATGGATAGTGCTGCCTATATATTGTAATTGACACGGACATTTCAGGCAATAAACACAATATGGTGCATTACACAACATAAATTTTGTAATGTTTCTCGGTCTTTTACATCCAAGTACTGTATATGAGAGCACCTTCGAACTGTTCTTGCATGCCTTGCATTGAGTGCATGGAAAAAATCCTGTGATCTCATTTATTCTGGGATTGGGCACTATCGGGGGCAGATGACCCTGAACTATAGTGTCTTTTATCGATCGGCTCTTCCTATAAGTTAATTTTGGGTAAATACTGCAATATACTGGATGTTGACTGAAGGGCTTGCCAAAACGCATTTGTTTCTTAGTAACCCGAGAATAAAAACGGGATATTCTCCTCACTCGTGCTATCTCTTCTTTGGAAGTTCGGAGCTTGATATTTCTAGCGGCTTCACCACCACGGACACAATATGGTGTATTACATGACATACATTTTATAATGTTTCTCGGTCTTTTACATCCAAGTACTGTATATGAGAGCACCTTCGAACATTTCTTGCATACCTTGCATTGAGTGAAGTGAAAAAATCCTGTGATCTCATTTATTCTGGGATTGGGAACTATCGAGGGCAAATGACTCTGAACTATAATGTCTTTTATCGATTGGCTCTTTCTATAAGTTAATGTGGGGTAAATACTGCAATATACTGGATATTGACAGACGGGCTTGTCAAAACGCGTTTGTTTCTTAGTACCCCGAGAATAAAAACGGGTTATTCTCCTCACTCGTGCTGTCTCTTCTTTGGAAGTTCAGAGCTTGATATTTCTAGCGGCCCCACCACCGCGGATTCAGACAGGCACCCACTCCGGAGTGCTCAGCATTGATGGTGGATTTGGAGCTTTAATATAAAAATATATTTTTCTTTTTTTAGATATGTATATGTTTTATTGTGTATTCATGACTGCAAATATAAACATATATTTAAATAAATATATATATATATACACACACATGTACATATATATATATATATATCACCATAGACTCCCTCCTCACGAAAAGAGCAGAGGCCAAACAGGGGAAATCCAGGGAAACACTTTATTTATGGCATATGCATTTCGGCCTGACGGCCTTCCTCAGTGCCCAAGCAGTGTTCAGGAGGTTTCGCAGTCCCAATTGTAATATGCCCCACTCCGTTGTTATTGGACAGCGTCTGCTCCACCCCCAACCAGGTGTGTCTGCTCACGAATAGTAGCTCACGGGATTTGAGTGAACTACTGGTCCCAGAATGCTGTTGGCTTTCAGGTAGGTAATGCAGGGGGGAATTGTGATGCCAAAATGGTCGTGCTGCGTGCTGAACAAACAGAGGTGCTTCCGAAACCAATGTCCTGCTGCGATGTCTATCAAGCGCTCCCCTGGGTCCCTGAACCACATCAACCTCCGTGCCTTGGAATCCATCCGGCGGGGGCAGGTATGGCCATGCATCCCGCCCAGTGTGAGGTGAAAGCACTTCACAACCGCCATTCTCCTTCCGTGGCGTTGAGGTGTGCCCCAGCTTTTCAATACCTTGAAAATTGTCACAAAAACCGCCGAGGTAGCAGCCAGTAGAGTTGGGGCCATCTAGCAATGTGGGGGCCTCTGTATCACGTCTCTGGCTGACGTGAGTAACATCACCATAGACTCCCTGCTCACGAAAAGAGCAGAGAACAAACAGGGGAAATCCAGGGAAACACTTTATTTATGGCATATGCATTTCGGCCTGACGGCCTTCCTCAGTGCCCAAGCAGTGTTCAGGAGGTTTTGCAGTCCCAATTGTAATATGCCCCGCTCCGTTGTTATTGGACAGCGTCGGCTCCACCCCCAACCAGGTGTGTCTGCTCACGAATAGTAGCTCACGGGATTTGAGTGAACTACTGGTCCCAGAATGCTGTTGACTTTCAGGTAGGTGATGCAGGGGGGTATTGTGATGCCAAAATGGTCGTGCTGCGTGCTGAACAAACAGAGGTGCTTCCGAAACCAATGTCCTGCTGCGATGTCTATCAAGCGCTCCCCTGGGTCCCTGAACCACATCAACCTCCGTGCCTTGGAATCCATCCGGCGGGGCCGGTATGGCCATGCATCCCGCCTTCTGTGAGGTGAAATCCCTTCACAACCGCCATTCTCCTTCCGTGGCGTTGAGGTGTCCCCCAGCTTTTCAATACCTTGAAAATTGTCACAAAAACCGCCGAGGCAGCAGCCAGTAAAGTTGGGGCCAACTTGCAATGTGGGGGCCTCTGTATCACGTCTCTGACTGACGTGAGTAACATCACCATAGACTCCCTCCTCACGAAAAGAGCAGAGGCCAAACGGGAAATCCAGGGAAACACTTTATTTACGGCATATGCATTTCATATATATATATATATATATATATATATATATATATATATATACATATGCCACATAAAAGAAATGTCCATGCTCTCAGGAAGTGCAAGCAGTGAAGATTTAATCACACACGGTTACAAGTTTCAACAGAATGTTCTGTCTTGATCACACGATTAGCATACAGGAAGTGTACGAATACGTAGACCCGTGTAAATATAAACAACAGACATGATTTACCTTATATGTTTACGAAACATAATGTTACTGCGGCGGCCCTCTTAAAACGATACAAATATCATTAGAATAAACATGAGCTTTGGGGTGGAACATATTGTGTAGTTTGTGATTATAAAATAGAAGTTGCAATATATCTAGATTACAGTTCTAAACTTCATGGAGACAATGAATCAGACTTCTATAGTAGTGAGTTCTATATATGTCTCAAAGAATTTAATATACCATGTAGAGTGAACAAGAAACAAATCACTCAGTTCTTGACATGCAGTACCACTTTTGTGGTCTATGGTCTGGATTGTCCCTAGTCAATAAGGGGGTCTTGGAGCACATGCGTGCTATAAACAAGAAAGACATACACTACCCAGTTGCACAACACTTACAGGAGTCCCATCTTTCCAATATTGCCTTGCTCAGTTACTTCATTATTGAACAGGTGCACACAGGACCCACGGGTGGACATAGGGTGCTCATATTACGCACACGCGAATCCAAATGGATTCTGGAACTCGAAACCAAACAATCGGGAGGCCATAACGTAGATGAAGAACTGAGTGTACATCTACATGAAAGCTGAATTGCTTACTGTATTTCTTTGCCTCATTAAACCATATATATATATATTTATTTTTTTCCTCCCATGTACCTATCTCCCTTTCTCTTCTAATCTTTTCTCATTTTCCTATAAGTACTTGTTTTCAACTTCAATGTACAGTAGTTGTAAATAGTATGTAAGATATTATGAATTCTTCTCAATTTTAACTCTGTTCTTCTCTTTTTCTTATATTATCACAGGAGGAAAGGAAGGGAGCCTCCACCAGGGGACAGACACTTCTTACATGGGTCCCCTGCCCTTTTCTTTCCTATATACGGGCACTTTTCAACCAGATAAGCCTTTTAGACTTTTTCAGTTGTTTCAATTTGGCATACATTAATGTTATATTTGTCTCATGTAGCTATTGGCCAGATGAAATTTGGAATGCATATTGTGTCTATATTTTGTGATTATGATTTTGAGAGACTTCTTGTTGCATGATCTTGTTCTAGCCTTGTGTTAGTCCGCATCTATATAATCTGAGCATAGAGTTTTAGCCACTATGGCAACTTGTAAAAGTGTTGATTTGGCTGTATTCTTGTTTACGTAGGCTTTGTATTCACTTTAACATACATTGTTTTTACAAACCCACACAGTTCTACTGTATCGGAAATTTTAAGACAATATGTCTCGTTGAAACAATTCTGGGATTGTACTTAGGAACCTCAATACATATTCTCGAGTGTTTATTAGACATGATTTTCTAATTGTTCACAGTATGGGTACATTTATGTGTGGCAATATAGTACTGCACTATGCATATATGATTAAGAATCATGACCACATGGTTTTTACTTGTTACTATTCATGATACCTTTTACTAATGGCTGCCACACACCGGAGACATATACTGTACTCTATACACTAAAGGAATCTGATTCATTATGTCCAGCAAGTTTAGAACTGTAATCTAGATATATTGCAACTTCTACTTTATAATCACAAACTACACAGTATGTTCCACACTATATATCATGTTTATTCTAATGATATTAGTATTGTTTTAAGATGGCCGCCGCAGTAACATTATGTTTCTTAAACATACAAGGTAATTCTTGTCTGTTGTTTATGTTTACACAAGTCTAATAATCGTACACTTCCTGGATGCTAATTGTGTGATCAAGACAGAGCATTCTGTTGAAACGCATAACTGTGTGTGATTAAATCTTCACTGCTTGCACTTCCTGAGAGCGCGGACATTCTTTGTTTTATGTAGCATTATTGATCGGCTGGCTCCTCAGATATTGCACACCACCTACCTTGGGACGAGGATTCTGGCAGGAGCAATTTATATGTATGATATATAATACATATATAAATATATGTAGACAATAAATAAGATGCAAAAAATTGACAAATCCAAAAAAACACATTTACAAAAAATAGTATAAACAATTAAATACTTTTAACATTTTTAGATAAAAACAAATATTTTAAAATATAAAAAGACAAACAATTGATGCTATAAAACCAATCTAACCCATAGTAAAAAAACTGTTGGAGCCTAAGACTGTCAAATGTACTATTCTCACTCTAGTTTATGCAACAGAGAGGAAAGTGTTGGACTTCAGAGGAGTTAGATATACTATTCCTACTCCAGTCAGTGCCACAGTCGGGAAAGCGTTAGGGAGGTGCAATTTACCATTCCCACTCCAGTCTATGCAACAGTAGGGAAAGCATTGGACTTTGGAGCAGTTAAATTAATGATTCCCACTCCAAACAATGCACCAGTAGGGAAAGTGTGGACTTCGGAGTGGTAAAATTTACTATTCTCCCCCAAGTCTGTGCAACAGTATGAAAAGTGTTCTTTGGGAAGAGGTTAATTTTACTATTTCCACTGCTGTCTAAGCAAGATTAGGGAAAATACTGCACATTATATATATATAATATATATATATATATATATATATATATATATATATATATATATATATATATATATATATGTTTACGAAAAGATTGTTGCGAACCTCCGCTCTCCTTCCTATCGACGCCGGTGCCAGCCTCAGTCGCAACTCCGTTTTTTGTATCTTTGTGTGGATATAATCCGAGAAATCTCAGTAAATAATCCAGCGGCACACCCAGGACAAAACAATACGTTTATTATTGTTTCAAACGAACAGAACTACGCGTTTCGGCGAAGCCTTTGTCAAGTTAGTGACCCGTGCCCAAATTCCCCTAGAAATACAGGTCAAGGTTGATGGATAGTGAAGAAATACTATCGCAGTCAAACATTTCATTTGTGTACGTTTTCGTGATTTTAAACAATCCATGATAAAGCATACTAATGTTTTTGATAATATTCATACAATTATTTACAATTCAACCAAACAACGGAAAATTGTCAATTGACATATTCATATAATGTCCCACTGATAACACAAATTAATATGTATGCACCTGGTAAAGGTACCCAGAGTGCACTAAATGATAGATAGTGAGGAATGACTATCGCGGTCAAACATTTCATTTGTGTATGTTTTCGTGATTTAACCCCTTGCATGCCCGCCCCTTTCCCCGCCCAGTGCCGCGCCTTCCATTAGCGGGCGGAGTTCATGACGAGCTGGACTCGTCATGGGCACAGCGCCACCGCAGCCCATGACGAGTCCAGCTCGTCATGGGCACTGAAGGGGTTAAAACAATCCATGATAATGTCTAAAGCATACTAATAATATTCATACAATTATTTTCAAATTCATCCGACAATGTAAAATTATAATACTGTCAATTGACATATTGATACGATGTCTCACTGATAACACAAATTCATACATGCACCTGGTAAAGGTACCCAGAGTACACACAATAACGTATTCACATAGTGACAATTACTGATGCACTATATAGACGTTCATCATAAATCATATACATTTGGATTAGGTCAGGACAGGTCACAGTACAGGTTATCCATGTTACGGTGCAATATCTCCTGGATGTGATGCAACTTATTAATTGTTACCCTTATACTTAATTAAACATAAAACGGGAAGTCCTGGGGTGCTCACCTGGTACTATAGTGCTAAAATAAATTACGGGTAATGTACCCCAACTCTATTCAAGAGACAATTTCATATTATTGTAAATTACGGGTAATGTACCACAACTCTATTCCAGAGACAGTTTCATATAATTGTCCATAGCCTCAACAGCATGTCGGCATTATCTCATAATCGAAATGATGTATTTAAATAACCCATGGAATAAATGGATAATTTACTACATCGATAATTTCTTCTACTACTTGCCAAAAAAGGAAGAAAAGGGGATATTACGGGCAGGGCCATCAACTGTTCGTGGTAAGAATCGTGAGAAATAAAATCTATTTCAATACCTACACCCAGTGGAGATAGAAAAAGAAATTAAGTGCGATAAAACTAAATGTCACCGGAGGGTTGGGGCAACCTATCATTCTGCTAAACCTAGCTAGAAATAAACAATAATATATCAACCTAATATCATCTCAGGTCATTCTTATACTGTGCCCTTAACTCCGGTATTAAAGGAAAAGGTGTAAAAATGTTATATGAATATGAGGAGAACACATTGGAGGAAAAGTCTAAATTCCTATATGGGTGGCCAGTTCTTCACCATAGTTCATCCCATTGGGAATCTTAGTGTTGAGTTCAATGATGTACTTTGACTCAGTAATTCTTAGAAGTTTCTCACAATCTCCCCCTCTTTGGAGGGGTAAGATCCTGTCAATGCCATAGAACTTGACCAAATTGGCACTACTCTGATGTTTCTCTTGGTAATGCCTCGCTACGGGGTAATTGAGGTCAATATTGGTCACAGCTCTCATGTGTTGTAGAATGCGGGTCTTAAGCTGTAATTTCGTGCTGCCCACGTAGTTCAAGCCGCAGGGGCATTCCAGGACATAGATGGTATAGTCACTGGTGCAAGTTATAAATTAGAAAATAATCGAATAGTTACTACTCTTTTCTGTAAAGAAACCTCAGGGATTCCCTACTTCATGCAAACAGCAACCACCCTACACCACTCCGTAACAGCATTCCCTTTGGAGAGTTCCTTCGGGCTCGAAGGAATTGTAACACTGAAAGTGGTTTTGCGAAAGAAAAACACACTATGGAAAAGAGATTCGAACAAAGAGGCTATTTGCCCAAAGTGATCTCAACAGCTGTAAAAAAAGTTGAGAATATCTCACGCAATGAGGCACTGTTCTCTTCACGAAAGAAAGGGGAGAAAGAGAAAGGGACAGTCATCCCCAGGCTAATTACCACCTACAATAGCAGGTCGAACACTCTAAGATATCTCATGAAGAAACACTGGGGATTACTTGAATCGGACCCCATTATTGGCACTGAGATAGGTCCTGCGCCATTAATAACATATAAAAAATCCAAATCACTTAAAGACCAACTTGTGCACAGCTATCAGAACACTCCTGAGAACATCACATGGCTAGGAAGTGCCAGGGGTTTCAAGAAATGCGGCTCGTGCAAAGCATGTGAGCACAGCAAAAACCGTGACAGTTACATCGCAGGAAAAAAGAGAAAAATGATCAATAAATTTATAACCTGCACCAGTGACTATACCATCTATGTCCTGGAATGCCCCTGCGGCTTGAACTATGTGGGCAGCACGAAATTACAGCTTAAGACCCGCATTCTACAACACATGAGAGCTGTGACCAATATTGACCTCAATTACCCCGTAGCGAGGCATTACCAAGAGAAACATCAGAGTAGTGCCAATTTGGTCAAGTTCTATGGCATTGACAGGATCTTACCCCTCCAAAGAGGGGGAGATCGTGAGAAACTTCTAAGAATTACTGAGTCAAAGTACATCATTGAACTCAACACTAAGATTCCCAATGGGATGAACTATGGTGAAGAACTGGCCACCCAGATAGGAATTTAGACTTTTCCTCCAATGTGTTCTCCTCATATTCATATAACATTTTTACACCTTTTCCTTTAATACCGGAGTTAAGGGCACAGTATAAGAATGACCTGAGATGATATTAGGTTGATATATTATTGTTTATTTCTAGCTAGGTTTAGCAGAATGATAGGTTGCCCCAACCCTCCGGTGACATTTAGTTTTATCGCACTTAATTTCTTTTTCTATCTCCACTGGGTGTAGGTATTGAAATAGATTTTATTTCTCACGATTCTTACCACGAACAGTTGATGGCCCTGCCCCGTAATATCCCCTTTTCTTCCTTTTTTGGCAAGTAGTAGAAGAAATTATCGATGTAGTAAATTATCCATTTATTCCATGGGTTATTTAAATACATCATTTCGATTATGAGATAATGCCGACATGCTGTTGAGGCTATGGACAATTATATGAAACTGTCTCTGGAATAGAGTTGTGGTACATTACCCGTAATTTACAATAATATGAAATTGTCTCTTGAATAGAGTTGGGGTACATTACCCGTAATTTATTTTAGCACTATAGTACCAGGTGAGAACCCCAGGACTTCCCGTTTTATGTTTAATTAAGTATAAGGGTAACAATTAATAAGTTGCGTCACATCCAGGAGATATTGCACCGTAACATGGATAACCTGTACTGTGACCTGTCCTGACCTAATCCAAATGTATATGATTTATGATGAACGTCTATATAGTGCATCAGTAATTGTCACTATGTGAATACGTTATTGTGTGTACTCTGGGTACCTTTACCAGGTGCATGTATGAATTTGTGTTATCAGTGAGACATCGTATCAATATGTCAATTGACAGTATTATAATTTTACATTGTCGGATGAATTTGAAAATAATTGTATGAATATTATTAGTATGCTTTAGACATTATCATGGATTGTTTTAAATCACGAAAACATACACAAATGAAATGTTTGACCGCGATAGTCATTCCTCACTATCTATCATTTAGTGCACTCTGGGTACCTTTACCAGGTGCATGCATATTAATTTGTGTTATCAGTGGGACATTATATGAATATGTCAATTGACAATTTTCCGTTGTTTGGTTGAATTGTAAATAATTGTATGAATATTATCAAAAACATTAGTATGCTTTATCATGGATTGTTTAAAATCACGAAAACGTACACAAATGAAATGTTTGACTGCGATAGTATTTCTTCACTATCCATCAACCTTGACCTGTATTTCTAGGGGAATTTGGGCACGGGTCACTAACTTGACAAAGGCTTCGCCGAAACGCGTAGTTCTGTTTGTTTGAAACAATAATAAACTTATTGTTTTGTCCTGGGTGTGCCGCTGGATTATTTACTGAGATTTCTCGGATTATATCCACACAAAGATATATATATATATATATATATATATATATATATATATTACCTACTGGCTGTTGCCAGTAGGTAGTTATAGTTAGGACCACGTTTCCATAGGAAATCCACAACATTCTATTTTGAATAACTTTGGCGCCGGTTGACGAATCCTCGCGAATTTTTCAAAATAGGTGGGGCGCTACGCTCCGCTCCTACCCTGAAAGTCTCGGGGGGATTTGTCAAGCGGGGGCTGAGATAAAAGGGGTGTCCCAAAACGCGTTTTTCCCATGCATTTTTCCATAGGACCTTTAGACACAGCTACAGCCCGAACGGCTGAACAGAATTACTTGAAATTTGATAGAGAGGTAGTCCTCAGGTCAAGGAAGTGCCTTTTGTAGGTTTGGTGTAAATCTGTTCAGTAGATTCTGAGAAAATAGCCTTTAAATCAATATATATATCTGAGCCAGCGTACGGTGCGCTTACGGTGCGCTTACCGTATGCGTACGGTGGCGTGCGCGAGCGCGATTCTGATTGGTTGTTAGATCTTAGTAAACATTCGAATCGGTCGAAACCAGGAAGCGGCGGCCACCATTTCGTGTGTTTCACTCAGAAAAAAAAGAGTGATATCTTGAAAAGGGGGCAAGGGAGAGAGTTACAGACCCCCTAACATTTGTAAGGGGGTCAAAGAAGGACAGAAAAGTACAAAGAAAACATATATTGATTTTAAAAAAAATCGCGGGGTACACGTACGGTAAGCTCAACGTACGCGTACGGTAGAAAAAAAATAAAATAAAAGAAATGAAATGCAGATTTAAGAGTTTAGATATTAGGGGGCTCTAAAAAGAGCCGTTGTGTTTATGAAGTGATTTTTTAGTGGTACCTACAAGTAAGTACAGATGCAGAGTCTAAGGTTCAAGATGAAGACTCTGTTCCCTTCATCATTGAAGTGCACACCATCTCCTCTATAAATGTCTTGCATGTCGTAACGCAAGTTGTTGTGGTAAATGGAACCCATACCATAGTCACGGAGGAAAGCAGAAACAGATTTGTTGACGTGCTTTCTTGCTTTGTCAATCTGCGGACAGAAATGATTGGACCAGTTCCATTTTTGCCTTTGGCATATGTTAGAAAACACAAAGGCAGTTTTAGGGAAAAGTGAAAACAGTTGTGCAAAGGTGTCCTTCATAAGCATTTCCAGACCTACCCCAGTCAAAGTGCCTAGGTCATTGCCACCACAGTGCACTATTATGAGGTCAGGGTGTTGGATTTGCATGAAGGATTTCACCAATGGCATCAATTGGTGCCACTTTAACCCTCTCTGACCAATCCATTTAATGTCTACATTTGGCAAAGCAAGGTCTCTCACCATATCTGTTTTCTCTGCATACTTTTCACTCCAGAAGACATAGCTGTGCCCTACAATCCACACTGTGAACATCTTCAAAGGAGAACTGGATGCACTCAGGAGGTGTAATTCAGTAGAATGGTAAAAAAAATGAAAGACAGTTTGGAAATGGAGGCATACATATTTTTTTTATAAAAAAAGAACTGATTGGCTGTTTCATACCATTCTAGAATAAAAACTAGGCTGTATGTGTAAATTAATAGAAGCATGTTTTGTATTGGTACAGAAAAATGTGTTACCAAAGAACAGTACTATGGATTTGCTGTTAGGTTTGAAAAGTCAAGCACTCTTGCTCTGTGGAATTGAAACATTGTTTGGTGAACTTCTGATCTAACTCAACAAAGCAGTGTTCCATGAGCTGTTGCTATGGTAGCAGGCAGAAGTCAAGTTGGGGGAAGGGTACTAGGCAGAAGTCAAGTTGGGGGAAGGGTACTTTTGGAAAAGGGTTGGTTTTCAACCAATAGAAATGTGTGATTACATTTGAAAAAAAGGGGGAAGCACTGAGATTTGAAATTAACATGTATATGTGTGGAAAAAGAGAGGGAAAGTTTGCCATTATCTGGTTCTGCTGAGAGGAGAGAGGTGTAAAGAACAGAGATCCTGGCTCTGATAATCTGCTGTTTGAGTGCCACATTTCTTTCACATCTAACTAATTTTAAAGGTGAGTTTAGAGTTTGAGAGGGGATGTATATGGTAAATTAAGAAATGAATAATAGAAATGGAATTCCTTTTGTTGAAGTTGTGTTTATCATTTTCTGTTTTGGGAGAAATTTAAATGTGAGGAACATGTAAAATAATATGGACTATGTTTGCACGATAAATTAAGGTGTACTGGTAAAAATAAGGAATACTTTAAGGGTTTGAGGTTGCACTCAGTAATGCAAATACATACAGCATCAGTAAGGCTGGTTGCCCTTGCTGGAGTGTAGGCAGTCACCCAGGTTACACATGGTGCTGGTCTGAAAAAGCAGTTTGGACACGTGCTTTTTTAAGAATCTGAAAAGTGGATTCAAAATGTGTCAGTCTGTAAAAGTGTTTATCACTTGCCAAAAAAAAGAGTAGTAAGTGTGCTTTCAAATTGGCAAAGAAATTTCGTTTTGTGACTAATATGAAAACATGACTCTGTGTGCAAAAAGGAATTACAGGCAGAGATTTATTGCGTATTGCTCTGGTGATTTCACAGTTGCATTAGATGGAAAGGGGGAGCCATTTTTTGGTGCAGAAGCAGACTCTTAGCACACACCCAGCTGCTTACCCTGTGGAATCATGCACAGTATTCACAAGCGAGTGCACTACTTATGACCTCACATATCACTCATGACATGGTCAGTGACATCACTGATGATATCACTCATGACATCTCTGGTTTTGTACGAGTGAAATGTGAGGCCAACGATAATGTCCCTGTAACAAAATATATATTTAAATATATATATATTCAGTGAAAAAACCATAGGTTTCACACACGTTATAGTTAGGAATTAGCATTTAAAAAACCTTGCAAATTCAGTGAAAAAACCATAGGTTTCACACACATTATAGTTAGCTGGACATTACACTCGTAAAAAACCAATGAAATTTCCCTGTTATAGTTAGTTAAGCTAACTATAACTCGCGCGCCCGCAATGCACTGCTGATGACGTCACATATTACATCACTCATGACATGGTCAGTGACATCACTCATGACATCACTGATGACATCTCAAATGACATCACTGATGACATCACTGATGACATCATCCAGTGAATGTGTGTTTTTCTGAAAATTAAATATGTTTTATATATCTCAAGGTCGATGGAAGAATAAATGAGTATATAAGTGTCTAAATGGATGATTTGTTTTTGAAAAATTGATTGTATTACTGACTGATTAAGTGTATCTTATTGAATACATGGCTAAGTGAGTAATGTTTAAATGTGTAAATACCTGTATCAGTCTCTCACTTTGTGTATAAGTGGCTGCATGGGTTGGTGAGCAGCAACATGAGTGTCTATATAGGTTATTAGTTGGTTTTTTGAGTATCAGTATGAGTGTCTGAGCGTCTGTATGGTTCAGTGGGGGGTATTACGTAGTGCATAAGTGCATGAATTAGTGACTCACTGTTTGTATGTGTTGAAGACAGCATATGTGCAGGACTGTATGGGTGGAAGAGTGTGTGTATGGGTGTGTTAGTGAGTGAATGGCTGTCTCAATAGTGTCTCTATGAGTAACTACATATGTTTTAAACTAGTATATGTGACTATTGGTGTATATAAGTGAGTGTATGTGAGAGTGAGAGATTGAAAGAGTTCCTGTATGAATAAGTATGTGTTTCTATAAGTGATTGTTTAAAAGACTAAGTATGTGTAAGTTTCCGTAGAAGTAAGTGTGGTGGTGTGTGTATAACTGTATATGCAAGTAAATGGATGTTTTATTCTTTATTAGCATGAGTAACTATGTGTGTGAGTAACTCTATGGATGAGTGGCATTGTGTTACAGGATGTATAGGTGTATGAGTACATATGATGTGTGAGTACACGAATGAGTGACTGTACAGGACTGTTGGTGAATAAGTGGATGTTTATGTGGATCTTAGAATAATTGAAGAGGTTGTTGTAATTGGTATTGGTATGTCCATTTTTTTTAAAATTTCAGTCTCTATTTTTGAATGTGTGTATCAAAGGTTATATTAGGGTGAGAGGAGGTCTGCCACTCTATCACATGGATGATGTCATCAGTGATATCATCAGTGAAGTCATTTGAGATGTCATCAGTGATGTCATGAGTGATGTCACTGACCATGTCATGAGTGATGTAATATGTGACGTCATCAGCAGTGCATTGCGGGCGCGCGAGTTATAGTTAACTTAACTAACTATAACGGGGAAATTTCATTGGTTTTTTACGAGTGAAATGTCCAGCTAACTATAACGTGTGTGAAACCGATGGTTTTTTCACTGAATATATATATATATATATATATATATATATATATATATATATATATATATATATATATATATATATATATATTTCACACGAAAGTTTGCTTCGTCTGGATACCTTAGCCCATGGACAGTTGGTGCGTTATGCCGGCGAAGCCTCCCGGCCGTAATATGCACTCCCAATTGTAAACAGATAGAACGCACTCTCAGGAGATATAACCAAGTGCAGTTTATTCGGTTACGCGTTTCGACAGCGTAGCTGTCTTGCTCACACAATGTACAATACAGTTCAGAAACCTTTAGCAGCCAAAGTATTGACATAAAAGAAGGACTAATGTCAGCGATGTAATAGTCTGATACTGTCAAATGTGGGGGCCATATTGGAACTATAAACAAGGTCTTTATATATAATTCCTTCAGTAATCACAATAGACGATATGTATGCATTGTGAATTTAAAGATCTGCAAGAACAATTATATTCTTCTTCCAATTATATAAAAAACATAAAGAATTGCACTACAGTTCTATATATATAAGAATTACCACGATATCGATAACGTGGTATGTCCACACAACACGATTGCAATTGTGGGTTGATAATATCATATTACTGATGTATATACCTAATAGTGGTAATATATCAACACCAAATGCTTGAAATGATAGTTTCATGATACAGGTGTATATACCTAATAGTGGTAATACTAAAAGTCAAAACATTCATAAATTTTATATACCATAGTGGTTAGTCATATTGATATCGATATAGTTGTTACCCAAACTGTTGCTAAGTGTCACATCATAAAGACATTTTTCAAAACCAAAACTGGTTGTGGCATCTACTGTGTTGAATAACATACATACATATCTGAGTTCCTAATAATCAAATGAAAGCGACCATAGTTACATTAAGTCCATAAAGCCCATATTTGACAAGGTTTCTATACAACAAATAATGGACAAAATTTGAAAAAAAGGTTAAAGACAAAAAAGTCTTATCTTAATACAGTGTATACCCAAGATAAGGAAGAAAAGGGTAGGGAACCTATATCAGAAATAGCCATCCCTGGATACCGGGATTCCCTTCCTTCCTTCCTGTGATAAAAAGAAGAAAGTATTTTTAGAGATTATTAAAATTCACCTAAATTTCTATTATATAACACATATTCGTAATAATAGAAAAATTATTAAAATTAACTTCAATTATGGTTGATACAGAATATAGAGCGGATTATTGTTTATAACATAGAAATGATCTTAATCTTCATACAGATGAGTGCTCAGTTCCTCGTCCAAATTATGACCCCCTGGGTATTTAGTTTCGAGTTCTAATATCCATTTAGATTCCTGTTTGCGCAATTTTAGCACTCTATTTCCTCCTCTAGAATTATTGTGTACTTGTTCTATAATAGCTAAGTAGGGAGCTGTTAGACAGATGGAATTCTTGAAAGTGTTGCGCTATGGGGTAGTGGACATCTTTTTTATTTATGGCACGTAAATGTTCTTATATCCGTTTTTTTGCCATAAATGTAGTACTCCCTACATATCTAAGTTTGCATGGGCATTCTAAGACATATATACTGAATGGAGTACTACATGTGAGGAATTGATTGATACGTCTAGATCTTTCTTTTCCGGGCATAGTGAACTCTTGTACCATATGGCTATTTTGGCACGCCCTGCAATGTCCACAAGGAAAGAAACCTTTGAGATTATGTTCTCCTCCAGATGGTATTTGTGTAATATCATTTTGTACAAGTATATCTCTAAGACTCCGGCTTTTTCTGTATGTAATACTGGGTCTTTTTTTCATACTTTGTCCAATGATAGGATCACTTTTAAGAATATCCCATTTATCAGCTATGATTTTTTGTACCTGTTGGGAGCTGTCATTAAAGGTCATAATGACTCTAGTCTCTTGGCATGTAAGGTTTTCCCCACCTACTACATTTTCTTCTCTTGTCTCAAGTGTGGATAATCTATCAGCTTGACTGATTTTGTTAAGTGCTTTGTTAAGCACCCACAAAGGGTAGCCTCTGTCAAGGAATCTTTCAATCATGATGTTTTTTTCAATAACAAATGCAGAATCAGTACTGCAATTTCTTCTCGCTCTCAGCAGTTCACCGTATGGAATGCTCCATTTTAGGTTATCAGGGTGACTGCTGAGAGCGTGAAGAAGAGTGTTGCCTGTAGTGGTTTTCTGAAAAAGACTTGTATGTAAAGTACCATCTTGTGCTGTTATCATGAGATCTAGAAATTCTATCTGGTGGTGGTTCATGTTCAATGTCAGGCGTATATTATAGTTGTTTCTATTGAGTCTCTCTACAAATCTTGTGGCTGATTCTTCAGTACCTGACCAGATTATAAAAAGGTCATCAATATACCTTAGCCAGACCTTGACTTTAGAAAATTCTAGAATAAAATCAACATCAGATCGAATTTCCTCCTCCCATTTTCCAAGAAACAAATTCGCGAAACTTGGGGCAAAGCAAGTACCCATCGCGGTACCGCGTGTCTGTCTAAAAATGGTACCATTGAACATAAAAATGTTTCTTTCTAGACAATGTCTCATCATTTGTGTAATCATTTTCATGTGTTCTAGATATCTTAAAGGTCTATTTTTTAAGAAATGGAAATACGCTTCTATGCCTTGAGAATGATCAATTATAGTGTACAACTAGTTGACATCGAGAGTTATCATAAGATCGGTGTCAATCCAGGTTATATCTTTAAGCTTGCAGAGAAAATCTTTTGACATGAGATGGTAACACAGAAACATACTTTCTTAAAAAATGGTCAACATATTTAGGTACATTTTCTAAAGTGCTTCCTATAGAGGAAACTATAGGTCTCCCTGGTGGATTAGTGGGGTCTTTATGCACTTTAGGCAACAGATACATTATAGGCAACTTGGGATAGTCCCGTTTGAGAAAACAATATTCCTTCCATGTTATAAGACCATCTTGTTCCCATCTTTTTAGATCTTCCCATGTATCAAATATGCTTTGATTATACATATCGGCATTGATCTTCACATAAAAATCTGAGTCATTGAGTTGACACAATGCTTCATTGATATATGCTTCTCTTTTCCAGAGTACAATGTTTCCTCCCTCATCCGCTGGGCGGATAACAATATCAGTATCGTCAGCTAGAGATCTAATTATTTCTTTTTCTTTTACTGATAGATTAAATTTGGATGGTGCATATCTTAATTTTTGGTGTTTAAGTTTTTGTAGCGATTTTATCACTACTTCATGAAAACTATCAATACTGTCATGGGGCAGATTGGGATAGAAAATTGATTTAGGTTTAAATTTAGTGTGTGCCGCTTGATCTGTGGTGACATCCAATTCATATGTACTTCCTTGAGAGTCTGCAAGGGACAAATCATTTCTTGCTAAATCATGCATGAGTCGGAGAGTTTCAGCATCTTCTATTATCAGATTATTGGATGTGTTGGTAAGCGAATTAGTGATGATATCTTTTCTAGTATTTGATCCTTTAAGCTCGTGCCATTTTTTAAATTTGATCTTTCTAACAAATTTGTAAAGATCTATACGAGTTTCTGAATAGTTGAAGATCTGAGTAGGACAGAAAGTCAAGCCTAAACATAATGTTTTCTTTTCAAGAAAGGAAAGTGGCCGTTCAGTAAGATTGATGATTGTTTTATTTACCATCTCTGGATCCATTATTGTTTGTTTCGGGAGTCTGCCAATTTGTTTCCCACGGACTCCTTGATGTTGTCGTTTTTGTTCCTGTTGTTTCTTTCGTTTCCTCCTCAGTTTGCTCCTCCTCTGCCTCTTCCTCTTCCTGTCTGTGCTCTGTGCTCTTCCACGTCCCTGGACTGGTGGTGTCGGTGTTACTCTTGATGTTTGTCCGCCTCTCCTGAGGACCCGAAATTCGTCTAAAAAAGTTGCCGTTTTAGGAGGTAGCGGTCTCTCAGAGATTGAGCTTGCAGTAGTTGTGGCTATATCGCTATCAGATTCACTTGTTTCAATAATTATAGATTCTACTCTTGTGTGGACTGCAGTGTCTTCCTCATTAGATTTTGGTTTTTCCTCATACAAATAGTCATACTTATGGCTATATGTCTAAATACGTCCTGTTTTATAGTCAACACAGTCTCTATGAAGTTTGCGCTGTTTACGATTTTTGATGTCTTCTTCATGTTGTTCCAATTTCGGTTTTAAGTCATCCTTGAATTTTCTGATGGTATCTTGTTCGTTACAGTTCTTTAATTCATCTTCAAGTGCTGTTAATTCTGTTAGCAAGATTGCTCTATCTTCCCAAGCATATTTAATAAGAATGTTAAGCATATTTCTTGAGCTGCTTGCAGAATTTTCTGCCCAATCATCCAACATACCTGGATTTGGCGATTCGTAAGAAGGCATAATATATATACCTAAACCTCGTGGGACTATATTTTTATCTACGTAGTCCTGTAAAGAGACTGCTTCCCACCATTTAGCAGTTTCTGATTTTTTTAGTTTCTCAAATCTTCTTAATTTTGTATTAAGAGAAGAATCTTGTTGTTGTAGTTGTCTTCATCGTTTAAGAGAGTATGTGTCTGTGTTGCCATCTCATGTCAAAGATACAAAAGATTTTCTCTGCAAGCTTAAAGATATAACCTGGATTGACACCGATCTTATGATAACTCTCGATGTCAACTCGTTGTACACTATAATTGATCATTCTCAAGGAATAGAAGCGTGTTTCCATTTCTTAAAAAATAGACCTTTAAGATATTTAGAACACACGAAAATGATTACACAAATGATGAGACATTGTCTAGAAAGAAACATTTTTATGTTCAATGGTACCATTTTTAGACAGACACGCGGTACCGCGATGGGTACTTGCTTTGCCCCAAGTTTCGCGAATTTGTTTCTTGGAAAATGGGAGGAGGAAATTCGATCTGATGTTGATTTTATTCTAGAATTTTCTAAAGTCAAGGTCTGGCTAAGGTATATTGATGACCTTTTTATAATCTGGTCAGGTACTGAAGAATCAGCTACAAGATTTGTAGAGAGACTCAATAGATACAATTATAATATACGCCTGACATTGAACATGAACCACCACCAGATAGAATTTCTAGATCTCATGATAACAGCACAAGATGGTTCTTTACATACAAGTCTTTTTCGGAAAACCACTGCAGGCAACACTCTTCTCCACGCTCTCAGCAGTCACCCTGATAACCTAAAATGGAGCATTCCATATGGTGAACTGCTGAGAGTGAGAAGAAATTGCAGTACTGACTCTGCATTTGTTATTGAAAAAAACATCATGATTGAAAGATTCCTTGACAGAGGCTACCCTATGTGGGTGCTTAACAAAGCACTGCACAAAATCAGTCAAGTTGATAGATTATCCACACTTGAGACAAGAGAAGAAAATGTAGTAGGTGGGGAAAACCTTACATGCCAAGAGACTAGTCATTATGACCTTTAATGACAGCTCCCAACAGGTACAAAAAATCCTAGCCGATAAATGGGATATTCTTACAAGTGATCCTATCATTGGACAAAGTATGAAAAAAAGACCCAATATTACATACAGAAAAAGCCGGAGTCATAGAGATATACTTGTACACAATGATATTGCACAAATACCATCTTGAGGGGAACATTATCTCAAAGGTTTCTTTCCTTGTGGACATTGCAGGGCGGGCCATAATAGCCATATGGTACAAGAGTTCACTATGCCCGGAAAAGAAAGATCTAGACGTATCAATCAATTCCTCACTGTCTTAGAATGCCCATGCAAACTTAGATATGTAGGGAGTACTACATTTATGGCAAAAAAACGGATACAAGAACATTTACGTGCCATAACTAAAAAAGATGTCCACTACCCCATAGTGCGACACTTTCAAGAATTCCATCTGTCTAACAGCTCCCTACTTGGCTATTTTATTATAGAACAAGTACACAATAATTCTAGAGGATGAACTAGAGTGCTAAAATTGCGCAAACAGGAATCTAAATGGATAGTAGAACTCAAAACTAAATACTCAGGGGTCATAATTTGGACAAGGAACTGAGCACTCATCTGTATGAAGATTAAGATCATTTCTATGTTATAAACAATAATCCTCTCTATATTCTGTATCATCCATAATTGATGTTAATTTTAATAATTTTTCTATTATTACGAATATGTGTTATATAATAGAAACTTAGGTGAATTTTAATAATCTCTAAAAATACTTTCTTCTTTTTATCACAGGAAGGAAGGAAGGGACTCCCGGTATCCAGGGATGGCTATTTCTGATATAGGTTCACCTACCCTTTTCTTCCTTATCTTGGATCTACACTGTATTAAGATAAGACTTTTTTGTCTTTAACCTTTTTTTTCAAATTTTGTCCATTATTTGTTGTATAGAAACCTTGTCAAATATGGGCTTTATGGACTTAATGTAACTATGGTCGTTTTCATTTGATTATTAGGAACTCAGATATGTATGTATGTTATTCAACACAGTAGATGTCACAACCAGTTTTGGTTTTGAAAAATGTCTTTATGATGTGACACTTAGCAACAGTTCGGGTAACAACTATATCGATATCAATATGACTAACCACTATGGTATATAAAATTTATGAATGTTTTGACTTTTAGTATTACCACTATTAGGTATATACACCTGTATCATGAAACTATCATTTCAAGCATTTGGTGTTGATATATTACCACTATTAGGTATATACATCAGTAATATGATATTATCAACCCACAATTACAATCGTGTTGTGTGGACATACCACGTTATCGATATCGTGGTAATCCTTGGATATATAGAACTGTAGTGCAATTCTTTATGTTATTTATATAATTGGAAGAAGAATATAATTGTTCTTGCAGTTCTTTAAATTCACAATGCATACATATTGTCTATTGTGATTACTGAAGGAAATATATATAAAGATCTTGTTTATAGTTCCAATATGGCCCCCACATTTGATAGTATCAGACTACTACATCGCTGACATTAGTCCTTCTTTTATGTCAATACTTTGGCTACTAAAGGTTTCTGTACATTGTGTGAGCAAGACAGCTACGCTGTCGAAACGCGTAGCCGAATAAACTGCACTTGGTTATATCTCCTGAGAGTGCGTTCTATCTGTTTACAATTGGGAGTGCATATATATATATTCACTTAAAAAACCATAGGTTTCACACATGTTATAGTTAGGTGGACATTTCACTCGTAAAAAACCAATGAAATTTCCCCGTTATAGTTAGTTGAGATAACTATAACTCGCGCACATGCAATCCAGTACTCATGACGTCACATATTACATCACTCATGACATGGTCAGTGGCATCACTCATGACATCACTGATGACATCATCCTTGTGATAGAGTGGCGGTCGCGCGAGTTATAGTTATCTCAACTAACTATAACGGGGGAATTTCATTGGTTTTTTACGAGTGAAATGTCCACCTAACTATAACATTTGTGAAACCTATGGTTTTTTAAGTGAATTTGCAAGGTTTTTTAAATGCTAATTCCTAACTATAACGTGTGTGAAACCTATGGTTTTTTATGTGAATTTGTATGGTTTTTTAAATGCTAATTTATGTATGTATTTTTTTATTGTTTTTTTTAATGTTTTTCACCATGCGCGCACCATGCGCGCACCCCGCGAGTTAAAAAAAAAAAAAAAAAATGTTTTTTTACCCTTCGGGGTCCTTTAGGGACCCCCTGACAAAGGCTAGGGGGTCAGGAACTCTCTACCCTGCCCCCTTTTCACGTTCGCCACCTCTCGCACCCAAAACAAACAAAATGGCGGCCGACACGTCCTGATTTCGACCGATTCGAACGTTGACTGACATGTAACCACCAATCAGAATTACGCTCGCGCACGTTAGGGAGCACGCACCGTGCGCGCACGGTGCGCGCACTGTGCACGGCTATAGATATTTATGTGCTTTAACTGAAATTTTCTCAGGAACTACTGAACAGATTGGCACCATATATGCAAAAGGCACTTCCCTGACCTGAGGACTACCTCTCTGCCAAATTTCAAGTAATTCTGTTCAGCCGTTCGGGCTGTACCTTTGACTAAAGGTCCTATGTGAAAATGCATGGGGAAAACGCGTTTTGGGACCCCCCTTTTTTCTTGGCCCCCGCTTGACGAATCACACCGAGACTTTCAGGGTAGGAGCTGAGCGGAGCGCCCCATTAGTTTTGAAAATATCGCAAGGATTCGTCAACCGGCGCCAAAGTTATTCAAAATAGAATTTTCAGTAACGCACGGACGCCTTGGAAAAATGCAGTTATGTAGATTTATTGACTGCAAGAACGCAACGTGTTTCAGCTTTCACCTTGGTCACGCTTGAAGCAAACTTCTGTGACAACTACATTTAAACTAGTGCTCACAACATAGAAAACAGACTACTCGTAACACCAATGGTGAATAGTTCATGAGAAAAGGAAAAGTGGCGCCCATCTTAGCACTATACATGATTCAATTGTATTTGTAATGCCTAATAGCAATTACCACAATGCCACTGAGACTGTATTCTGGAGTGGCAACATTTCTATTAATGATTCTAAATGCAAAACTATTTACAAAATTCATCAATAATACAAAAAAATTGTGAATTAAATCATATTCACAAAATTAATAATATACCTACATAATTCCCTTGTGGAAAAGTAGCATATACATGATTGTAGTCAAACTCTAGTTAACTATACACAAATGGCAAAATGCCCAATTGGGCTAATAATTCAGTAATATAATTGTGTGCAGATGGAGTATTTAAGTTCATCAGTAGCCTGTTCAAAAAGTAGATACGAATACCTAAAAGAAAAATTAGTTACATTTTAATATAAAAAGACAAGAAATATTTACTACAGCAACATTTACACATATCATAGCACATAGAATGGTTATGCAGATATACAGACAGTTCTTCACTTGTGTTTAACCCCTTCGGAGACATGGTCTCAAAATCAACAATATATCTAGACTCCAAATGTCTCAAACGAAGTAATTTGTTTCCTCCACGTGCATCATCATAAACAGCATCAATAACCACCATTCTCAGCAGACTTTCATTCTGAAAATGCTGGTCAAAGAAATGTCGAGCAACAGGATATTGTCTGTTGTTGTGTCGTATTGCTCTAATATGCTCAAGCACTCTTTTCTTGGCATGATGAATTCTGCTACCTATATATGCCTTGTTACATGGACAAATAAGTGCATAAACACAGTACATTGTGTTACAAGTAAGGGCTTTCTTGATGATAAATTCCTTACTAATGCTGGAAATATGCAATACAGTACAATCAATGCTGTTTTTGCATGCTTTACAATTTTTGCAACAGCGGAAGCCAGGACGACCACCAATCCTAGGTTTGATGGTATTAGTCACCAAATTAGGGCTTAACTCATCTCTTGGTAATTTGTGCCTTTTGAAAGTAATTTGTGGATGCTTGTTCAAATGTTTCTGCAAATTATTATCAGTTAACAGTACATGCCAGTGTTTTTCTAAAATATGGTGCACATCCTGCGCTTGTCCTGAGTACATGGTAATGAAACGAAGAATCTCAGACTCAGTTTGTCGTTTCACTGGATGCAGTAACTGGTTACGCGTAACCTCATCCACTCTCTTGCATGCTTCAGTAATAGTTCTTTGATGATAACCCCTCTCTCTGAAGCGTTGCATCATTGTTTCCTTTTCCCTTAAATAGCTGCTTTCAGTACTACAATTACGCTTAGCGCGTAATAGTTCGCCATAAGGGATACTGTAAACCAGCTTACGTGGATGTGTGAACTAGAAGTGCTTAAAATGCTATTTCCAGCTGTTTTTTTGCGAAATAGTTGTGTATGTATGATGTGATCTTTTATCTCCACTACAATATCCAGAAGTTCAACAGTGGTCCTACTAATATGTTCTGTAAAGACCAAATTGTACACATTGTCATTGAGTTTCTTGACAAACGCACTTGCAGAATCAATGTCACCATTCCAGATTAAAAAGATGTCATCTATATTTCGCAGCCACAGGACACAGTTAGCAAATTCCGCCAGCTGTGAGGCCACCTGCTCCTCCCACCAGCCCATGACTAAATTAGCATAGCTGGGGGCGAAGCAGGTGCCCATAGCTGTGCACTGTGACTGCCGATAGATGACATTATCAAACAAGGAAAAATTGTTTGTCCAACAGTATTCAATCATAGCAAGAATCATTTCTGAATGATGGAATAGTGAAATAGAACGGGTCTTTAGAAATTGTCTGACGGCCCTTAAACCTAACTGATGTTGAATGCTGGTATAAAGACTGCCAACATTGAGAGTGACCAAGGTGTAATCCGTCTCCCAATGGATCCCATCAATTATTGTTAAAAAATGTGTAGTATCTCGTAGGTATGCTGGCAATCCAACCACAAAAGGCTGTAAATAATGGTCAATAAACCGGGATGTATTTTCTAACAAAGAACCAATAGATTAAACTATAGGCCTACCAGGAGGATTGACCGGGTCCTTGTGTAGTTTGGGAACTAGATACAAAATAGGGATCCTGGGATGAGGACACGTAAGATAGTTAAATTCCTCCCACTCCAATAATCCCCTCTCTCTTCATTCAACCAAAAGCTCACCATATTTCAAATTAGATTACGCTATTGCACTCCTCTCAGAGATGGAGTAACAGGTTTGATCTGCCAACTGTCTGTATCCTTCATTCAGATATGCAGATTTATCTAGAACAACAACATTACGGCCCTTATCGGACTGGCGAATCACAATAGAATTGTCTGATTTTAAATTCTCTAATGCTGTTATCTGATCCGATTTCAGGTTTTTCTTAAAAGCAGGAGTTTGATATACCTTATTTTCTTCAGACCACTAAGGACACCCCTTTCAAATACCTCAATTGCATCACAATCAATATTTGGTAAAAAAACTGATTTGGGTTTGAAGCAACTGCCTGGATTGACATTAAGATCGATATCAAAATCTTGTAAATTCAAAGTCTCATTATCATCACACATTTCTAGATCAGACATAGATGACATAGCATGTAAAACTTCAATATCTTCAATGTTAAGTTTACTAAAATGTACACCTTCATATACCAGCTCAGCTTTGTCATGCTTAGTATCAAACCATTTCATTAATTTTAATTTGCGTGAAAAATAGAACAAATCTATCCTTGTTTGTACAAAATTAAAATTAGAAGTGGGGTAAAAGGACAAACCTAGGCCAAGAAGATTTCTTTCTTCCTCAGACAAAGTCCACTTGGAAAGGTTGATGACAGTCATGATTGAGCTTTTTTGCCCCTTGTCACCATTCCCACCGGGGTTCCTACTTCTTTTCTTGCTCCTCTGTTTGGCCTGCTTATTCCTCTTATTTTTCCTCTGACCACTCTGCTCTTGATACTGTTCTGTCCGTCCCTGGTTCATCATTTGGAATTGAGCTAAAAAATGATTTGATTTCTTAGGATGAACTTGACTGTCTATGATGTTAACTACTGATGTTGGTGCATCCGATAAGCTCCCATCAGAAACATCACTCTTGCTGATATCCACATTAGCTGGTACTGTTACAGGCAGTATAGATATACTTCCATCTTTGTCAAATAAGTGATCATATTTTTTATGGAAGGTTAGAGTACGGCCAGATTGATAGTCTTTGTAATCTCTTAGAAACTTACGTAGTTTCTTGGCCGTAATTTCTTCCTCTAATTTATCCATCCGTTGTAACAGAGATTTCATAAAAGCATCCAGTGCATCCTTAGCAACCAATTTTTCCAATTCATCGAATACAACATCAATCTCTTCCAATAATTTGCTACGATCTTTTAACGCAAATTTGACCAGAATACGCATCATTGTAATGGAGCATGCAGCAGAGCTATTAGACCACTCTTCTAACATGTCCGGGTCAGGGTCCTGGTAAATTGGAATTGTGAAAATACGTAGCCCTCTGTGTACCCGGGCCACATCGATATACCTTTGCAGGGACTCAGCCTCCCACCATTTGGAAAGTTATTTTTTTATATAGTTTCTCCAATTGTATATATAGTTGCTGTACTTTAAGTTCCTCTGTGATGGTCGTAACTGGGCTGGTCAAATCACCACTTAAAATTTGTCTGTGAAAAGAAGAGTTTGTTTGTTCTAATTTAAACCTACTACAGTTTTCCAATGCTGAAAAAATGAAACCCGTCGGTTTCAGTATAATATCAGCTCCCTTCCCGTCAAAGCTGGCTGAGCAGACAGCGCGGTAAACAAAAACCCGGGCCGGAGTAACTACGCTCACACTGATCGCGTCAGCCGACAATGAATTACGCCCCAGATGCAAGCAGATTAACCAGCCCGAGCTAAGAAGCCGCCACGTCTCTCAGCTGATATTAAAAGTCCCACAATGCTGAAATCACCCACTGCGTAACGATCCTGAATCGCGGTTGCCCATTAATCACACAAATCCTTGGGTACACAGGATTTCCAGATGACACGGCAGCAGAGCTTGACGGGGTCAGCCTTAGTTCAAAATTTCTAACAACACAATCATGGTAAAGATAAAGGCTGTCTGGCAGGGCGGTCCGTACAGGGATAACCGGCAGCCCCAAATATATCGCATCACACTCTTCGATGTGAAAAGTATCGCATGGACGCCTTGGAAAAATGCAGTTATGTATATTTATTCACTGCAAGAACGCAACGCATTTCAGCTTTCGCCTTGGTCATGCTTGAAGCAAACTTCTGTGACAACTACATTTAAACTAGTACTGCTGATGACGTCACATATTACATCACTCATGACATGGTCAGTGACATCACTCATGATATCACTTATGACATCTCAAATGACATCACTGATGACATCATCCTTGTGATAGATTGGCAGACCTCCTCTCACCCTAATATAACCTTTGATACACACACTCAAAAATACAAACTAACATTTTCAAAACAATGGCCATACCAATACCAGTTACAACATACCTATTCAGTAATTCCAAGATCTACACACACACATATCCACTCATTCGTCAACAGTCCCTATACAGTCACTCATATATGTACGCACTCATCATATGTACTTATACACCTATACATCCTGTTACACACCGCCACTCATTCATAGATTTACTCACACTCAGTCACACATGCAAACAAAGTATCAAACATCCATTTACTTGCATGTACAGTTATCCACACACTACCACACTTACTTCTACAGAAACGTACAAATACTTACTCTCTTAAACAATCACTTATAGAAACACCTACTTATTTGTACAGGAACTCTTCCAATCTCTCACTTATACTTACTTATATACACCAATACTCACATATACTAGTTTAAAACATATGTAGTTACTCATAAAGACACTATGGAGACAATGATTCACTCACTAACACACCCAAACACACACTCATCCACCTATACAGTCCTGCACACATGCTGTCTTCAACACATACAAACAGTGAGTCACGCATTCATGCATCTATGCACTAAGTAATACCCCCACCGAACCATACAGACACTCAGCCACTCATACTGATACTCAAAAAAACAACTAATAACCCATATAGACACTTGTGTAGCTACTCACCAACCCATGCAGCCACTTATACAAAAAGTGAGAGACTGATACAGATATTTACATATTTAAACACTACTCAATAACCCATGTATTCACTAAGATACACTTAATCAGTCAGTTATACAATCAATTTTACAAAAGAAAAATCTTCCATTTACACACTTATATACCCATTTATTCTTCCATCAACCTTGAGACATACATAAATAAAACATATTTAATTTTCAGAAAAACACACATTCACTGGATGATGTCATCATTGATGTCATTTGAGATGTCATCAGTGATGTCATGAGTGATGTCACTGACCATGTTATGAATGATGTAACATGTGACATTATCAGCAGTGCATTGCGGGCGCACGAGTTATAGTTAGCTGAACTAGCTATAACAGGGGAATTTCTATGGCTTTGTACAAGTGAAATGTCCAATTAACTATAACGCCCCTGAAACCTATGGATTTTTCAGGGAATTTCTAAGGTTTTTTAAATGCTAATTTCTAACTATAACGTGCCTGAAACCTATGGTTTTTTCAGTGAATATATATATATTTATTATACTATGTATACATGTGAAAATGTCTCGGTCTGCCTGTTTGCCTCGGTGGCACAGAAAAAATGGGTGGAACTGACGTCAGCACGCCGACGAGGTTCTCTTACTTATGGCTCCGATGACGTCATACGGTGTCGCGAGCAGAGCCGTGCTATTATGACGTCCTCGTCGACGTGGGAGAGCTAGGAAAGAATTTC
Source organism: Triturus cristatus (assembly GCF_964204655.1). NCBI lineage: Eukaryota > Metazoa > Chordata > Amphibia > Caudata > Salamandridae > Triturus > Triturus cristatus. The sequence goes on from NC_140583.1 coordinate 151,208,638, forward strand.
CGTGGAATGCTGGTGCTGGGGATTTTCACCTAGGCTAGTCCTTTGGGAGCAACTGTTTATATTGCCACTCCAGAAACCAAAATCAGTGATCTGAGGACAGAGGCCCTGCAGATGACACATGAGGTGGGGTGCCCAGTCATGTGCACCGGCGGGGCAGCGAAGTGACAAGCACCACAACCCACAAAAAATGTAACGAGGGCACTGAATAACAAAGGATCTTCTGTTTGTATCTGGCAGGAACAACAAAGTTAAAATGCCCTAGTACCAAAATGTAGAATTAGTGCTACAACGGTCTTCAAGAGGACCTGCGATGCCGCTTCTGCCTCCCGTACCCTGGAGGCGGCACATGGGTCACACGGTACGGTCATACTGCGGTGGGACACACACTCGTTGACCTCTCATGGCACTGCTTCACACTTCAGGGAGGACACTTTCCATTAGCTATGTTTTCTGATGACGTGTCGCGCCGGCCCCGTCCAACAACAGAACTCCTTTAGATCCAAACAGACTCTTCCACTTTCTCACCGGAAGTGAAACCAGGCCACGCGGACACTTTCACAATACAACATCTGGGAATGCACATTTTGGTAAAAAACCACATTCCTTCCTCCTAATTAATTAAATAAACATCTCACTGAAGAACAGGGGCCAGCTTCGATCGGTAAACAGCCGGTACAACGTTTTTACTTCGCGATACCATTACAACGCATGCATTACCACGCATGCATTGTACATCGCAAAGTCATTACTACACATTTTTTAAGAATGCATGGTCATTTACCATGCATGCCTATACAACACATTTTGTTGTAAAGGTATGTATGGTAAATGACTATGCGTTCTAAAAAACATGTAGATGATCCACGTTGTAAGGAAACAGAGGCTGTTCCGTTTCCTCACAGCGACGTGCACCGCCCCTCAGAGATGACGTGAAGCAGGAACCACGAGGAGAGAGGAGCCACGAGGAGTGAGAGGTAAGGGGGATTGGGCATGGGGTGGGTTTTTTTCTCTAGGGTTTAGGGTAGTGCAGTGGTGTTTGAGTAGTGTAGGGGGTCGTGCTGGGGGTAATGTTTTAGGGTTTAGGGTAGTGCAGTGTTGTTTGGGTAGTGTAGGTGGTCGTGCTTGGGTAGTGTTTTAGTGTTTAGGGTAGTGCAGTAGTGTAGGGGGTCATGCTGGGTATAGTGTTTTAGGGTTTAGGGTAGTGCAGTGGTGTATGGGTAGTGTAGGGGCTCATGCTGGGGTAGTGGTTTAGGGTTTAGGATAGTGCAGTGGTGTTTGAGTAGTGTAGGTGGTCATGCTGCTGGTAGTGTTTTAGGGTTTAGGGTAGTGCAGTGGTGTTTGTGTAGTGTAGGGGGTAGTGCTGGGGATAGTGTTTTATGGTTTAGGGCAGTGATTCCCAAACTTTTGATTTCTGGGGACCCCCACTTAATCATTACTGGAACCTGGGGACCCCAACTAAATCATTATTCGAATCCAGGGACCCCCCATGAGTCATTACTAGAAGTTGGGGACCCCGGCCTAAGCAATGTTGATGATTTGAACCACAAAATAATACACAAAAATACAAAAAAGCATTCATCAAACAAATACACAAATAACCCATTTTATTTAATTAGAAAACATAAATAAAGAAGAAATGAAAATTTAATTTTAATAGAATGGTTGGAGCTTTTCTAAATTCAATTGAGGCCGCTCATCATCCATTCTATATTCAGTTTGATGCACTTGCACTGCTCCAGCAAATCGATCTGAGGATATTAATTACATTTTTTGCCTCTAGTTTCAAATTCCTTCACATTCACAGTATGTTTTAAAATGTTCAATTGTACATTTATCCTCTTTGTATATCTACACTTTATTGATCTGTTAATATTATTCGATTATCAAAGTAGTCGCGGACCCCCTGAGGAGGCTTTAGGGACCCCCAGGGGTCCCCGGACCCCAGTTTGGGAACCACTGGTTTAGGGTAGTGCAGTGGTGTTTGGGTAGTGTAGGGGGTCATGCTGGGGGTTGATTTAGGGTTTAGGGTAGTGCAGTGGTGTTTATGTTGTGTAGGGAGTCGTGCTGGGGGTAATGTTTTGGGGTTTAGGGTAGTGCAGTGGTGTTTGTGTAGTGTAGGGGGTTGTGCTGGGGGTAGTGTTTTAGGGTTTATGGTAGTGCAGTGGTGTTTGGGTAGTGTAGGGGGTAGTGCTGGGATAGTGTTTTAGGGTAGTGCAGTGGTGTCTGTGCAGTATAGGGGGTAGTCCTGAGGGTAGTGTTTTAGGGTTTAGGGTAGTGCAGTGGTGTTTGTGTAGTGTAGGGGGTAGTGTTTTAGGGTTTAGGGTAGTGCAGTGGTGCTTCTGTACTGTAGGGGGTCATGTTCGGTTCTAGTGCTTTAGGGTATAGGGTTGTGCAGTGGTGTTTGTGTAGGGTAGGGTGTCGTGTTTTAGGGTTTAGGGTCATGCAGTGGTGTTTGGGTAGTGAAGGGGGTCTTGCTGGGGGTAGAGTTTAGGGTTTAGGGTAGTGCAGTTGTGTTTAGGTAGTGAAGGGGGTCATGCTGGGGGTAGTATTTTAGGGTTTAGGGTAGTGCAGTGGTGTTTGTGTAGTGTAGGGGTTCATACTGGGGGTAGATTTAGCGTTTAGGGTAGTGCAGTGGTGTTTGTGTAGTCCAGGGGTCGTGCTGGGGTAGTGTTTTAGGGTTTAAAACAGTGCAGTGGTGTTTGTGTAGTGAAGGGTGTCATGCTAGGGGTAGGGTTTTAGGGTTTAGGGTAGTGCAGTGGTGTTTGTGTAGTATAGGGGGTTGTGCTGGGGGTAGATTTAGGGTTTAGGGTAGTGCAATGGTGTTTGGGTAGTGTAGGGAGCCGTGCTGGTGGTAGTGTTTTAGGGTTTAGGGTAGTGCAGTTATATTTGGGTAGTATAGGGTGTCGTGCTGGGGTAGTGTTTTAGTGTTTAGGGTAGTGCAGTGGTGTTTGGGTAATGGAGGGGGTAGTGTTTTAGGGTTTAGGGTAGTGCGCCCAACCAGCCACAATATCCGTGGACAAAGGGGATCCTGACTCTTTTGAACGCTCCGCCAATTGAATAATTTGGGTAAAGGGCCCTACCATGTCCAAGACCTATCAATTCCTTTCTTGGGATCCCTCATATACTTGGAGAAAAAGGTACATAGTTTGTCATCAATTTCAGGCGTGTGTGCCACCTTCCCCTTCAGTGAGGGCCTGGGGCATTTTTCCCTCATCCTATTCCTGACCTCCCTTTCAAGGGGTTGATGGATTTTCCCCACCACATACTATGCCGCTTTGGTGTCAGGGGTCCACTCCGCCGACCTAGGATGGTAAATTTGGGTAGGCTCGTACATGTCCAAGTGGACCCCGTCCCCAACCCGGGACTGAGAGGAGTGGGACTCTGGATGCCAGGGACGCCCCGAGTCCTTATCCTCATCGGAGGAGAAATCGTCCTCCGATACACTCTCTCCCTCTAAGGGAAACCCGCCGTTGGGGTCTACAATAATGATGACAGCGTCGCAATTTTCTCCGGACTCCTCCTCCTCCCAGCAGAGTGTATGTTTTAGCGTTCGCGCATTCTTGAGGAAGGTCTCCGTAAGTTTATCAAAACCTTCCAAGTGCCCCGCGTTATACTTAATGGCCCTTTTATTCCCCATCTGGGAGCTACTGGAACCTGCCACCACCAGTTCTGGGTCACTGAACAACCCAGGGATGCTTTTCGCCAGCTTATCAACCTGATCCCTAAGAGGAGCCAGCGCCCTAAAAATAGCCAGAGAGCGGGCTTGGACCACTGCTGGAGGGAGATGTTGGGGGGCCATTCCTCCTACACTTCCTGGTAGGAGGAGTAAAAATGGTCTTCTGGAGAAGACATGATAGAAGAGGGTGTGAGCACAGAACAAATGCCCTTAAAATCCTTAAGGCAGCCGGTGCTCCAACAGCTGGGCTTTCCCCGAAGCTGTTATAAGAATAGACTGAGGCGCAATACCAATTACCACCACCAATAACATGGCCGTGTGGGGAAATCACCGCATAGCTGTGTCAAAATTAGGGGTAGTGTTGGTTGGGAATCAAGCGGACACTAAAGGAGTGACCGGATTCCCAAACGCGTGTAAAGACCAGCGGGAGCGCTCGACAGAGCTGCCTCGCTCGGACCAGATGCGCCTGACAGGGTCTCACCGCACGCAGAGTGCACAGCGGGAGAAATTGTGAGGGGGAGAACGCTCTCGGGCAAGAGCCTGCTGCGTAGGGAATATGAAACAATACCAAGGCAATAATGCTAATAACGTGCACAAGAAACCGCTATACAAACAGCAACAACATCAGATTAAGCCAAGAATCTATGGAATGCACTTAACTGATGAGCAGTGAAGAAAGAGGAAGCGGAAGGGACGTCACGATATTATATACGATGGACTGTGATATGATTGGACTATTGTTGCCTTGGAGACTACCCCCCCTAATGGTTCATGGGTTGTGTAGTCTGATTGTTGTGTTACGTTTTCTGTGAACTGCTATGCAAATAAATTGAGGAAAGATATGCATAATCCTTGCCTCCGTCCTGCCATAGAATTCATTAAACTTTATTCGATCTGATTTAGAAACATAGATCATAAAAGTGTATATAAAAACGGTAAATCCTCTTTCCTAATACAATACAGTGAGAATTAATTAAATACCAGTAGGTAAAAACAAGTGTTACAAAGTCCGGTTCAGAGCAACTTCAGGTTAACGGAATCGTAAAGTTCAATGTTTTGCAAGATCAATCTCATGTACTTCGTGCAAAATACGCAATAAGGGATCCAAGTAAGATGTAACGCTCCAATACCTGACCAGTCTTCACTATATAAAACTGCAGAAAAATAAAAATAAAAAGTGTTTTGCACGCTTCTGTCATTGGGCTATATGTGGGCTACATCTGGGTGATATTTGTGCTACATTTGGGTTCTTTCTTCTCTGGTGGCCATTTTGGGAGACTTATTTGTTATGAAGTTTCCTAATTTCCTCATTTACTGCAGTCTCCTCAGTAGGAAATGCTTTCAGTTTTTTACTTTGATTCCATCAAGAAGGCATTCAGATGTGTCACACATTTGCCATAAATTCAGAATGTTAGCACTCTAGTTGTTCATTAGATCACTGTAGTAAAGCTTCTGCTCACCAGGGAGTTAACTGGAAGTTTACTGCTGGTATTGAAAGTGATTGTTTCAGTCTGCATATCAGAATATTCCAATGAAATAGAAGAGGATTTGAGATCTCACTTAAAACATGCCCTACATTTTCTTTCTGCAGCACTAACCATAATGTCTATGGCACAATGAATCCCCTCATTTTGTTCCTTTTTAAATTAAATGTTTTAAGTGTTACCAGTCTATTCCAATCAAGATGGCTTCAGGTGTGCCATAATTTTGTCATAAGTAAGGCTGTTAGTGCTCTCGTTGTTCTTTAGAACACTCTGGGAAGCTGCAGTAGAACACAAAGGCATCAACTGACAGGCTGCTCCTGTTGAAATATAACAGGAATACATTTGAGATCGCACTTGAAACATGTCCTAATTTTTCTTTCTACAGCACTAACCATAATTTCTATGACAAAATGAACCCCATCATTTTGTTCCTTTTTAAATTAAATGTTTTCAGTGTTACCAGTTTATTCCAATCAAGATGGCTTCAGGTGTGCCATAACTTTGTCATAAGTAAGGCTGTTAGTGCTCTCGTTGTTCTTTAGAACACTCTGGGAAGCTGAAGTAGAACACAAAGGCATCAACTGACAGGCTGCTCCTGACGAAATATAACAGGAAGATATTTGAGCTCTCATTTAAAACATGTCCTAATTTTTCTTTCTACAGCACTAACCATAATTTCTATGACAAAATGAACCCCAGCATGTTGTTCCTTTTTAAATTAAATGTTTTAAGAGGTACCAGTTTATTCCAATCAAGATGGCTTCAGGGTTGCCATAATTTTGTCATAAGTAAGACTGTTAGTGCTCTAGTTGTTCTTTAGAACACTCTGGGAAGCTGCAGTAGAGTACAAAGGCATCAACTGACAGGCTGCTCCTGTTGAAATATAACAGGAAGATATTTGAGAGCACACTTGAAACATGTCCTAATTTTTCTTTCTACAGCACTAACCATAATTTCTATGACACAATTAACCCTCTCATTTTGTTCCTTCTTAAATTAAATGTTTTAAGTGTTACCAGTTTATTGCAATCAAGATGGCTTCAGGTGTGCCATACTGTTGTCATAAGTAAGGCTGTTAGCACTCTAGTTGTTCTTTAGAACACTCTGGGAAGCTGCAGTAGAACACAAAGGCATCAACTCACAGGCTGCTCCTGTTGAAATATAACAGGAAGATATTTGAGATCATACTTTAAACATGTCCTAATTTTTCTTTCTACAGCACTAACCATAATTTCTATGACAAAATGAACCCCATCATTTTGTTCCTTTTTAAATTAAATGTTTTAAGTGTTACCACTTTATTCCAATCAAGATGCCATACTTTTGTCATAAGTAAGGCTGTTAGCACTCTAGTTGTTCTTTAGGACACTCTGGGAAGCTGCAGTAGAACACAAAGGAATCAACTGACAGTCTCTGCCCTTGTTGGATGTACATGATTTACTGAGAATGACAGACTTCATTCTCACATGACTGAGAAAGATAATGTGAATTTACAGAAAATATGCTCCAATTTTAGCTTCAGTTTTCTCTCAAACATGATTCATGATATCCCAGCAGAAGGTTTGGGGGTGATTCGTCAAGGGGGGGCCGAGAAAAAAGGGGGGTCCCAAAACGTGTTTTTTCAATGTTAATTTCCATTGGAAACTTTAGACAAGGCTACAGGTAAAACGCGTGAACAGAATTACCCCAAATTTGGCAGGGAGAGGGGTCTTGGTCTAGAAAGCACGTTGTTGTTTATTTGGTGTAAATCCGTTGAGTAGTTGTGGAGAAATATCGAAATTTACAGATATTGACATTTGGGAATTCTGTCATCTGATTGGCTGAGGCGTTACGAGCACCAGCTTGCCGCTGATTGGCTGCGAGCACTGCGAGCATTTGCAACTAGGAAGTGTTGTGATTCCGTTGAAGCGAGTAAGGGGGAAAAAGGGCGAAAAATATGGGAAAGAGGAGGGTAGGAGCACTGTAACCTTTGTCGGGTGTTTAGGCTGTGCTATAGAAGGGGTGCGTAGTGAACTAATCATACCTACCGGTGTGAAAGTTCTAGGCTACAAACATTAAGTGAGGTATTGGCTAGTGTGTGATGTTTCTAAGGTGAGCTTGTGCGCGACTCGAGTATCAAAGCGCGAGCCCACACTGTGTGTCTTATGCTGTGAAGTCATGTGCCCTGGCCACTGTCGTACAGTTGTGGAAGTAGTGTCAGCATGTTTATACCTACTAGGATAAACTACTGACCTGTAGTGGTGTGAAAGTCCTGGGTACAGTAAATGTGTGAGGTATTGTCTAGAGTCTCATGGAAGGAGGAAGTGTTGGCTGCCATTTTGTGATTCCGTTGGAGCGAGTAAGGGGAAAAAAGGGGAAAACAAGTGGGAAATAGAAGGGTAGGAGTACTGCAACCTCTGTGGGGTGTTTAGGGTATGCTGTAGAGTGGGTGTGAATTGAATCAATCATACCTACCGGTGTGAAAGTGCTAGGCTATGAAAATTAAGTGAGGTATTGCCTAGAGTGTGATGCTGCTAAGGTGAGGTAGTGCGGGACTCAGGGATTAGAGTGTGAGTCTAAATTGTGTGTCTTATGCTGTGAAGTCATATGCCGTAGCTGCTGCAGTACAGCTGTGGAAGTAGTGTCAGCATGTGTTTATAACTACTAGGATGAACTACTGACCCGTACTAGTCTGAAAGTTCTGGGGTAGAGAAAATATGTGAGGTAGTGTGTAGAGTCTCATGCTGCTAAGCTGATCTGCTGCCGGACTCGGGGATGAAAGCGTGAGCCCAAACTGTGTGTCATATGCTGTGAAGTCCTGTGTTCTGGCCTCTGTGCCTCATCTGTGCATGTAGTGTCAGCATGTAGTTATAGCTACTTGGAGGAACTTTTGTTTAAAACATTGTAACTTGTGTATGGTGCTTAGGGGGTGTTATATAGGGAGTGCAAAGGTAAATTTGTGTGTATGAAATGAATTTGGTATTTGGAAAGTGGAAAGCACTGACTCCTACGGGTCTGATGGCACTGGGGGTGTAAGGTGAGGTGCTGCTGGAGTTGGGAATAAAGCTGATGAACTACTGACCCTTATTGTGAACTTTTAACATGCACTTGCCGTTGAATGTTCGATAAAATGTTGCAAAAGTATATCGTTAGGTTGAAAACAAATTATGAACTTTTAACCTGCACGTGTGGTAGAAGGTTCCAGAATGTGTGGTGATAAAATCGGTTGAACTTGTGACCTGTATGTGGCGTGGAATAATAAGTAGCTTTTCGGAAGGAAAATTCAAAATTAACCGATGGAGGTAAGTTTTGGAATGTCATTGAAGGAATGAAGTATTCTGATTTGTTCTTTATATGTATTTATGTGTGGAGCAACAGAGAAATTGTGCCATTCCTGGTTGTATTCTTGATGAAGTCGGAGCTTTACCTGTACTATGTGAGAAAGAGAGAATTGTATGTGTGTGTCATTTGAAATCTGGAGAACAACTACAAAGGTGAGTTACAAATAAAAAAGGTGTGTTATGTGTTTTATGGTATTGATTAAGTATTTGAGGTGATGTTTTTAATTTTGAAAGTATTTTTTATTTGAAAGTAATATAGTGTTAGTAAAGTGTGGTGTTTGATATTGGTTATGAAATATGCTTAACATTTGAGCTGTTGTTATTTAAGTATTTTATATATGTTTAGGAATTTTTCACAGAGAAGAAGTGTAGTTTGTCATCTTTATAGGAGTGTATTGTTTTGAAAAAGAGGTACAGCGTTAATTTGAGTTTGTAATGTATTTGTGGATATAAAGAAAATGTTGCACGTTTGTACATATACTTTTTGTGGAAATAGTGTGGTGAGGGGTGGTAGGAGACGTATGTGTTATTAAGTTAAAAGCGATAAAATAAAATGCAGAAATGTTATGTGGGCAGGTTGTGGTCTTATTTTTGACACTGAGAGGTAGGTTTGAATGTAAGTCAGGGTAGGTAAGTTGTACAGTGGGGCCGTGTACAGTGTTTGAGATTACATGGAGAGGAGATGGAGATAGGAAAAGAGATACTTTCCTTTTATATGTACGCATAGTTTGAATCATGTGATCCTAAGTTGAGATAAATATGAATATGGTTTGTGGTTTGCATTTGGGTATAGTGAAAAGTTTGTGTAGTTTCTGACTAGTGAATAATAAAAAGATAGATATACTAACATATATGGTAGTAAACATATTAATTATCGTCTGTTCTTATGGAATAGAAGTAGTTAGGGAGTGCTTCTTTAGAAGAGATGTTTTATAAATGTGTGAGAGATAAAAAAATGTAAATGTGCGGTATATTTTTTGTATGACTTTGTTGACATTAAAGAACTACATGTGATTATAAGTGATACCATTTGTCAGGCTGTGTCGCTGTGGCGGATATATGTAGGTGTTGAAGTGGTTCATGTTTTACTGATGGTGAGCTTCACTATCCCTTTTGAGACACTCGTCAATTTATTCATTCCATTTAATATCTTTAATATAGATACAGTAAAGGGACTGTATATCAAAAGTTTGGGAATTCGAACTTTGTTTACTCTCCCCATGCCCTGCTATACACTCTACAGAGTGTTTAAACGACTTTCGTAACATATAGATGTCTAGCTAGTAAAGGTGGTGTAGTTCGACTGGGCCCATTTATAAACCGTGCTATGGGATGGTTTATGTTTTACCCGGAAATTTGCATGCTTGAAAACTTTTTGCTGATAAGTGTTCCGACAGACACTTGTTAAAATTAACGTCGTATATGGGTATAGTGGCGCTACTAGGAATGGGGGGGTTTATGTTTGATTTCGTACTGTTAAGCAAGGGCGGGGAGGGTGTTGGGGAGGTAGTTATGTTGCTGTTTGAAATACAGAATATAGTAACGTGGAGATGTGGAGCTACTAGAGGTGATGTAGTACCACTGGGAGCACTTATAAAGCGCCCTTTCTTTTATTGTGTAAAGTTAAGCAATTGCGGGTGTTGAGGTGGTGTAGTGGTACTGTGACTATTTATAAACCATCTTATGGTATGGTGTATGTTTGAGTTGCAAAATTGTAAGTTTTAATAGCTTTTGCTGATGAGCGTTCCGGCAGACACCTGTTGACATTAAGTCTATCTATGGCTATAGTGGCTCCTTGAAAATAAATGCTGGTCCTCAGACCCAGCCCAATTAAAGCCCAGCATTCATCTATCCCAAGCACTGCGCCATCCAACCATCTTTTAATTGATGCATACATTTCTACTTATATACATACATACATCTGTTTCTGCACTTATCTTAAGCATCTCTGAGCGCACTCGCCTATTGTAAGCACTGTGTCATTCATGCAGCCATACACCTATATATCCATAGATACATCTGTCCCATAACCAATCCTAAGCATCTATCAGTCCACCAGTCTATCGTAAGTACTGGTCCCTGTATTCATTTATCCTTCCATTCAAACATTGATACATCCATGTATATATGCATTGATGCATCTGGCCATGCATCCACTCACCTTTTATTCAACTATACGTTCTTATTTTTGGGCGTTATCCGCCCCGATCCTAAATAGGACGTATTATACTCATCCATCCAGCCTGTTAAGGGGCCGAAAAGGTTTGCGAAAAGCATTGAAAGGCAGATTATTTTATAAAGAATAACAAAGCTTTGAGTTGCTCTTTGTGTAGCATACTTCACCATCCTTCTCTGGCGGTGTTTCAAAGAAAGGTACATATAGCGAAAGAAATGTAAAGGAGCTTTTAAGAGAATGTGTAAGGTCAGAGCAGGTTCGTGCTGGAGTTGCTTACTTGTGATCGTTTCAAGAGACACAACCAGAGTGACATTTTGGGGGAGCCTAATTTTTTCAATAATAGGCAGAGTGGGAATGTAGGGGCTGTAAAAAGGGGTGAAAAAGAACAGAGTCTTCTTTACCAAAAAATGATCTTTTGAAAACCTGTGAAGTACTCGGGTGCGGCTGTGTGTGTGCGCTCGGGAAGCTGTTTGAGAGAGTCCGGGGCAATGGGCGATGTGCGCCTGGTGGTGTGTTTGCTAATTACCCCACGATGATGTTGCTCCAGCGCAGCAAAAAGAGAAGGGAAATTCTGAGAGAAAAAGTGTCTTTTTAAAGGATTTCCCTTCTCCTACAATGCGAGTCACCTGGCATGATGTCTGCACTTCTAAGTAGTGAGTAATGTGCATACTCTCACAGTCTCACTGCAGTGCAATAAAGAAAGAAAAAAAAAAAAAGTAGAACCCCATAAAGACCTGTTTCGAGGCCACCTAAAATAAAGTGCTGTTGCTCAGACACCCCTCCCCCCCACACTTAAAACCAGAGGGCAGTGGAAAGTTGTACATAAAATTGTAAGCTAATAATGGTAATTTTTGTGTGTGCTTTTTGGTTGATAATATCATCTTAAATACATAGATAAAAACATTTTAAAAATACTATCTATAAAGTTGTCTGTGGTGGGTTGCAGAGAGAGTGGTGTGAGATGCTGGGGTGTGGCGGAGAGGTGAAAAGTACGAGGTAGTGCAGTTACATATAAATTGTAAGGGTGTTTGTAAATAATTAAATAAATACTTGCTGTATGTTCTATGGCACTAATTATCATGTTAGTGCTGCTCTGCCGTGTTCAATCACGTTGCAGCATTGGGTGTGTAAGTCGTTAGTGGAAGTTTTGTAATTGTATGTTATAATTTTAATATAGTGAACAAATGTGAAAAATAATTGAATCTATTTTGTTTTTCAGAAAATTATTTCGTTTGGATTAAAATTTGGAAATGCCAAGAAGAAGTAAAAAAAAAAGAAAAGAGAATAAAAATATATATTTGTGCAAAAGGCAAAAGTTTCTATTTGGAAAAAAATGGAAGTAGTACAGAAAAACTTTGTTCTACTATAAGTACAAGATGAAAAAAGGATCACTCAAGAGGAAAAATAGGAATTTTTCAAGTAAGGTTTAAGCAGAGTTAAATTTCAAATAACAGGAAAAGGAAAGATGATAAAGAAATAGTATCTATTACTCGGAGACAAAAGGAGTTTCATGAAAATCGTCAGAGACTTTTTTGATCTAGATTGATTCAGAATTCAATGAAAGAATGCTTCAAATATAATAGGAATGTTTTTGAATTGAAAGAGAAACAGCGTATTGAAAGTATAGTGGATAGTGCTTTCAATTTAAAACAGACGTTATTCATTGTGATTTTGAAGAGAAAGTATTAAACAGAACTTAAAGTTGTTACAAGGACTAGATCTATGTCATGTAAGAAAATATACTGAGAAGTTTTGGCATTCTCTGGCTTGTCTTTGAAGAAAAGTTTGTAAAAGTGTTTTTTATCAGTTGAGGATGTTAGCAGTATGTTATTCAGAAATGCAGAAGTTTGTGAGGCAAGTGTACTATGTAAAAAGTTCTGCATTATTTTTAAGTGAACTGAGTATAAGTCTTTTATATGCTTCTTTATTAGTTGTTCACAAAAAAGTGTGATGATATTGAAATGCGGAATTTTGGCTCAGAGGAGCAGTTCATAGAACGTGAAAGTTTGACAATTACAATTAGGAGATGGGTAAGTGATTAGCACTGATCAGTTTGAAGAAGAAATTGGAATGTTTAATGTGTGAAATACGAGACTACGTTTGTATTTGTTGTTGACGTACTGATTATAAAAGTCAAAGTAGGAATGTTGATTTGTATTTGAAAAGTGAAAAGGAGAACAATGGTAAGTGGGTAGAATTTACAATTTACTTGTTCATGGAAGGTCAATTTGAGTTAGGTAGTGATCAACGTATATGTAAATATTGTTATAACAAATTAGAAGAGAACCAAATGCCTTTTAGAGCAGTACATAATAACTTAGAATTAGTAGCTATTCTGGAGGAACTGGCAGAATTGAAAACATATGAGTCTGTTCTAATTCAATGTGTTATATCTTATAGAGAACAATATTTATTACAAAACTGTAAATGTGGGTGAACAGGTAATAGGTTTAGAAGATGAATCTTGTTGATCGATATTCTGAATCTGCAATCAGTACAGGTGGATCGTTATACCGTCCACCTTCTCCTGTCGGAAACAGCTGTGGAAAATAATCACCTTCCAAGGTTTTTTCCCATGCACTTATTGAAGTTCCCTGTGCTTTTTTCATTTCAAATAACTCAACTATTACTTCTTTTGAATGAAAAGGACATATTGTGTAGTGTTCATAAATATCTTCAGTCCTTGATATGTCCACTTTCTCTATTTGACCACTTGAAATTTCAGATTATATTCTGAAGATCCTAGATTTCGACAGTGCATTTTATACATATTTCGCCTTTTTGTTTGAAAGTGATCTGTCTTCTTTGTCGTAAGCAGTGAACCACATACTTAAAACTAAAGTTCATCAATAAGTTCTTTCTGCGAAAGAATTTGTGGAGAAACTTCAAGAAAGAGCTGAAAATTTAGAAGGACAATTAATCAATTTGATGGCATGTCAATGTGGAACAAATGAGTACTGGTATTGTCGTCATGAAGAACTCAAGTGTATGTTGCAGAACGTAGGTACAAGAACATGGTTTGTCTCACTTAGCTGCGCAGAGTATGCATGGGAAGATTTGCTTGACTTTCTAAGAGAAGCAAATTCCAATATAAAAAATGTTAAAATAAAGACTCGTGGCGAACTGTGTTCATTGGATCCTGTATATGTGTGCAGATATTGTAATGATAGGTTTCAACCTATAATGTCTTTTATCTGCAATAAAAAGAATACAGTTCTTGGAGAGGTTACCGATTTCTTTTGGAGAAAGGAGTATCAAGCAAGAGGTGCACCTCATATACATATGTTTCTATGGATCAACCTTAATTTGGAAATGATTCTGATGAAACAGTATTGTCTTTCATTGAATAGTATGTGACATGTGAGATACCAAGAGAAGAAGGAGATAGAAGCTTGAGATAGCAAGTTTTACGTTTCTAAAGTCACAGTTGTTGAAAGTATTGCAGAAGAAACTACAACTTTAAAGGAAAATGTTACACCAGATGTCTGTTTGGTTATTCCTGTCCAGTCATTTGTAAAGGAAGAGTAAATTATTTTTTTTCTTCTGTAAGGCACACAATAACTCGGAAATATCAAAAGAATAACTACAAGTTAAAAAGAAGAGAAGTGTCAAAGTATATCAATGATTACATTCCAGTCATTTTAAAAATGTGGAATGTGAACATGTACATTCAGTATGTTGCAGATAACTCAATTGCTGTTGCATGTTACGTTACATCGTACATAACAAAATCAGAAAAAATTGAGATGAAAGAACTGTGGGAAGAAATTACACAAGAGAAAAGCCTTAGTAAAGAATTGTACAGCTTTACTTTGAAAATGCTTTCCCACTGAGAAATTGGATTGTATGGATGTTCAGACTGATTGTGCTCTTCAAGTTTAAATTCAAAGTCACAAGGAATCATTTGGGTAAGTTTAGGTCTTGCCTGCAAACGAAATGGAGTCTTGAAATGATTTGAAGAAATTGAAGAATTAGCAGTAAATGAAGCAGACAGTACAGCCAATCTTAAAACTAATATGTTGGACACGTACTAACCGAAAAGGAGTCAACATCTGGAACAGCTATGTCTGTATGAAGTACTTCAACATTACAGCTTGAAATGTTAAAGAGAATGTAAAAGAAGGAAATATGCAGTAGTTGGATGTCATGGTTGTTTAGTAAAACATGCAAAGAATAATCTCATAAACCACAAGAAAGTTAGTTGTGAAAGTTTAGATAAGGGAGAATTTTACTATTTAGCACTTCTGCAACTGTTTAATTCATGGTGTAGTGAAAGTGAATCATTTGGAGACTTTGACTGTTAAGAAGATTCTTGTAATACATGTAAAAGTAGCGTTGCATGTACACTTTTTGCTATATATTTAAAAATGTTGAATGATGAAGTTGAACAGAAAAAAACTATTACAGCTGAAATCAGTAATGAATGTTCTCAAGTTAGTGAAACTAGTGGTCCATGTAGTCACGATCTTCTTGGACGAGCAATACTGGAAAATGAAGCAGCCATTGCTACGCATGAAGTTGAAATTGCAATGCGGTACAGCAGGTCCGAACAGTGAAACGGGGTCTTGATTCTATAATTGAGGATGACAGAAGTTGCAGTCTGTGATAATTTCTGTGTACCCCCTCTGACCAGGTGCAATCAACTCTAGGTCCCAACAGTGGAATGGCGTCTTGATCCCACAATGTACGATGTTACAACTGCATCTGAGAGTGGAGATGAAGGTACTCCCTTCGACCGGGTGCAAATAACTCTAGGTCCCAACAGTGGAACGGTGTCTTGATTCCACCATGGATGATGTCCAATATTACCTGCTGCTTGTTTTTCACGGAACTCACTCTGTTGTGGTGCATCAGACTCTGTGCTTCCATAGCTAACTGCTGTACAGGATTATTGGGGTTGGTTGAGTGTAGTCACTGGAGTACACCGCGGTACAGCAGGTCCGAATACTGAAACTGTATCTTGATTCTATTATTGAGGATGACAGAAATTAAAGTCTGTGTTTATTTCTGTGTAACACCTTCGACCAGGTGCAACCAGCTCTCGGTCCTAATAGTGGAACTGTGTCTTGATCCCAGAATGGAAGATGTCCAATATTACTTGTTGCTTGGTTTTCATAGAACTTCCTCTGTTGAGGTGCATCAGACACTGTGCTTCCGTAGTTAACTCTTGCACATGATTATTGTGCTTCGTTGACACCAGTCAGTGGAGTACACCATGATACAGCAGGTTCGAACAGTGAAACGGGGTCTTGATTCTGTGATTAAGGATGTGAGAAGTTAAAATGTGTGATGATTTTTGTGTACCCCCCCAATCAGGTGCAACAAACTGTAGGTTCCAACAGTGGAACGGTATTTTGATCCCACAATGGATGATGTTAAAACTGCATCTGAGAGTGGAGATGAAGGTACTCCTTTTGACCAGGTGCAACCAACTCTAGGTCCCAACAGTGGAACGGTGTCTTGATCCCACAATGGACGATGTCCGATATAACGTGCAGGTGAATTTTCAGAGATTCTTCTGTTGAGGTGCATCAGACTTTGTGCTTCCATAGTTAACTGCTGCACATGATTAATGGCCTTGGTTGACTGTAGTTGGTGGAGTACACCACCGTACAGCAGGTCTGAACAGTGGAACGGGGTCTTGATTCTATGATTGAGGATGTCAGAAGTTACAGTTTGTGATGATTTGTGGTACCCCCTCCAATGAGGTGCATCAAACTCTAGGTCCCAACAGTGGAACGGTGTCTTGATCTGACAATGGAGGATGTTAGAACTTCATCTGAGAGTGAAGATGAAGGTACTCCCTTTGACCAGGTGCAAGCAACTGTAGGTCCCAACAGTGGAACAGTGTCTTGATCTCACAGTGGAAGATGTCCGATATTACTTGTTGCTTGGTTTTCATAGAACTCCCTCCGTTGAGGTGCATCAGACTCGGTGTTTCCGTAGCTAACTGTTGCACATTATTATTGTGCTTGGTTGACACTAGTCAGTGGAGTACACTGTGGTACAGCAGGTCCGAACAGTGAAATGGGGTCTTGATTGTATGATTGAGGATGTCAGAAGTTGAAGTATGATATTATTTCTGTGTACCCCTACTGATCTGCTGCAAGCAAGTCTGTGCTTTCGAATTGAACAGTACATGGCTGTCAGGTGTTAATGAATAGTGAGTCTGGCCTACAATGCAGACAGAAGTGTTCACAATTCAGATTGAGTGCTGATTGTTTAATTATAGAATCCAGTAGTCAAGTAACTACAATCTCTATTGGAATATACATATTATGTTTTTAGTACACTTCTTTGAAGACATTTTTTGAAATGACTTATAGGTTTAGTACAATGACTAAATTTAATTTGCAAGTGCAAAGGAACACTGAATAGTCTACGCTGTAGACAGCAGAAATGGTATTTGAGTTATTTATTGCTGATTTTTTTGCAATTGATGTTGTTGTCTTTTGTTAAGAGGAAGTGAGAGAAAGTATTCATGAATGTCTGTGCGAGTACTGTTTACAATTAACACTGCAGATAGCAGTGCTCCCAATTTGGATCGAGTTGGTCTTGTAGATGACGCAGTTCTGTAGGAAAAGACATTGCTCCAGTGCGCTCTATCTACACCATGAATGTGTATTATTACAGGCTCCAGACACGCTTTTGTTGCTTCGCGTACGACAAACTGTGTAGCTGAATTCCACCTTACGTAGCTGTGGGCCCTTGCTGACCACTCTCTCTGGCCTTTACTGTAGACAGCAGTGTTCACAATTTAGATTGAGTTGCTATTGCTGATGATGTTCTGATGGCAAGAGATATTACTCCAAGTACGGCCTGCCCGTCTACAGTACACATCATTGCTGGTTGTTGACATGCTGAATGATTTTGATGTGGCTTTCTGAGTGTACTAAAACTGATGGACCCTTTATGATAAAATCTTATTGTGTATTATTTCTGATCTATTATTTGTGTCTCAGTATACCATAAGTTGTGTTTCTTTTACAATAGAATATTTTTCTGTATTGCTTCACATCTACTGTCCCTACCTTACTGCAGTACAAACTATTGATTCTTTTATTATTGAATGTCTGCGTGTGATCCAATGATTACTGTTGTAGTAGATGATAGCAGCTACTATTCCTTGAGGAATGGTTTACACTGACTCCACACGCATCCACCACAGACGTTACTGGATATGTGACCCTGGTAATAAAAAGGTGTCGACCGCATGTGCTCATACCCACTTCCACTATCTATCTGTGTACGTGTGTTCATTATCTATGCATGATAGTGCCCGTGGGCTGTATGATATTACATTGTGCTGTGGGCAGTGTATGTAACTATGTTACCTATTGTAGTGGGGAAAACTTCGGTTATGTAACTTGTAGGTATATCGCTATCACAGGTGGAAGGCTACTTTGCAGACCATGAATATTGATGAAGATGATGGTTGCATGTTGTGAGTAGTGTAAGATATGTGTACATTGCAAAATCTTTAGAAAAAAGCTCTCTAAGCAGAAGAGGTGTGTCTCATCAAATGTAGTACAGAGATTGACTTAAATGGGTGACGTTTTCCAACTGTTACAATGGGAAATGTTATGAACTAATTAAGTGCTTTTTTAAGGGTCACATGGCAATCACGCACCTAGTGCGCAAGGAGACCGCACCCGACGTGATCTTGAGAAAATATAATTGCAAAATATAAGTTTATTACAGTTAGAAATATATAAATGTTTAAAATATGTTAGATTATCGCTTGCTCTCATATACACTTTAAAGTTATTTAGATATAGTATTGAGACAAAAAGAAAATGAGGGAATGGCGTACGTGGCGCAACACCGTACATTTATGATGTAACACAGGGTGTGGCAGCGTGCACTCGTCGCAGTTGCAACGTGCAGCGGGCACGACACCATACGTACATGACGTAACGCACGGCTTGGTAGTACGTACCCATCGCATACTACAGTAGCAGCTGGCGCGACCTCATCCATACTTGTTACACGGGACGTGGTGTCACAAACCTGTTGGATATGAAATGCGCATCATTTAAATGTGGTGGATAGGATTTGCGTGCTGATTGAGGTTGGTAGAGTACTGGTATGGGACTGTAGTTTTCTCAACAAAAAAAAAAAGTTTGATATGCATATTTTTTGGGGAAAAAATGAAACATTACATAATTTTTAAAGTTAAAAAAGGGATAATAGAGTTGCAAAATATTAAAAAACAATTAGAACAAATATAGGTTTTATTAATATTAAAATATGAAATTAACATTTAAAAAACCTTTGAAATTCACTGAAAACACCATAGATTTTATGGACGTTATAGTTAGGAATCAGCATTTAAAAAACCTTAGAAATTCACTGGATAAACCATAGGTTTCAGGAACGTTATAGTTAGTTGAACATTTGACTCATATAAAACCAGAGAAATTCGTCAGTTATAGTTAGTTGAGCTAACTATAACTCGCGCGCCCGAAATGCACTGCTGATGATGTCACATAATACATCACTCATAACATAGTCAGTGACATCACTGATGACATCACTGATGACATCTCAAATGACATCACTGATGACATCACTGATGACATCATCCACGTGATAATCTGATGCACATACTGATGCCCTAATATAAACTATGATACAGGCACTCTAAAATACTGATTACTATTTTTGGAACCATACACACAAGAATGCCAGATACTACATAGCACCAACTATTTCCTAGGTCTATACACACATCCAGTGTCTTACACATACAGTTACTCATCAATACAGTACTATAATATGTACTGATACACCTATACATAGTCACACTCTACCACTCATCCATAGAGTTAGTCACACACCTAGTTAGTCATGCAAAGAACGAATTACATACTCATTTACTCTTGTATGCAGTTATATACACCAACTGAGTTATTTATACACACACCACATCATTTATTTATGCAGATACTAAGACATACTTATTGTCTTATACAATCAGTGATATAAGCAGACACTCATTTACACACCCACTCTTCAAATAACTTACTCTGACATATAGTCATTTATATACTCCAACACTCACATATACTGCCTTAAAACATATGTAGTTACTCACACATATACCACTGAGACATTCATTAACTCACCACACACCCATACACACACTAAGTCACCCATACAGCCCTTCCCAGATGCACTTTTGAATCCATACAACCAGTGATTACCCACTCAGACATCAGTGCACAGAGTCACACCCCCCTCCTCTGACCCACACAGACACTCAGGCACTCATACAGATACTCAGAGAAGAAATCAATAACCCATATAGACACCTATGTAGATACTTACCAATGCATGCAGCCGCTTACACACCAATTGAGAGACTAATACAACAGACTTTCACACAGTTTAGCCAATAACCCATGCATTCAGTAAGACACGTTCAATCCTTCACTTATTCAGTCAGTCATGTGCCTACTAAATAATCTCTTCAGGCACTTGTAAATCCACTCATTCTTCAATACACCTTGGCATAGATATATATGAAAAATATTTAAAGTTTAGAGAAACACACATTCACTGGATGATGTCATCAGTATTTCATAGTTTACATAATTAAAAATCAATTAAATAATTATTGAGCAATTAATAACTAATTAATGATTAATTAATCAGCTTCCCAACCTATAACTCTAAAACCTTACAACCTGCAACCTGCAAATAACATATCATGAAAATAAATTACTATTGCATAAATTAAATAATAAATATAAATCGAATTATTATTAAAACTGTATTAAACAATTGCTAATTAATTATTACCTAACTAACTTCCCACACTATCCGCCAACAAACCCAACAACCCACTATGACTCTATAAATGCTATTAAATATTAAGAAAATATTCTAAATTACTTACAATTATAAGGTATATTGCTTAAAAACAAATAACTTTTATATTATTTATAGTAACACATAAAACTAATGTATCTAATAAAACACCTTAAAATAATTTAAAAAAAATATTTTAACTGCTATATTAGTGGAAACAATATTAGCAATATCAATATTATTTCCAATGATATTACCTACCTCAAAAACTGATATTATCATCGAGGATATTTGTGCTTCACAAGATTTATGTGTCATGATATTTAATTTCCAAAATTTCTCTCCCAATATTTTTTAATTGATATTTTGTCCAAACACAACTACGTCTTCAATAATTTGTTTTCCTTCCGACCTGTACAACTCTCCAATGCCTTTTGTTTAGGTTTGCACTATACAAAGACCACAGACATTCTTAACCCTTTCGCTGCGGCGGGAATTCCGCCGCAGCGCTGGGGGGTGCGGGGGGGCAGCGCAGTGGCGCTGTGCTCATGACGGAGCCGCTCCGTCATGAGCCACGGTTGAGCTGTGCTCATGACGGAACGGTTCCGTCATGACTCCTCCCATTTGCGTTGTCCCCCCGCACAGGCGGGGAAACAGCGCCGCGTAGGCGGAGCGGCCGCCAACGGCCGTGACATGACGGAACCGTTCCGTCATGAGCACACGGCAACCGTGGCTCATGACGGAGCGGCTCCGTCATGAGCGTGCAAGGGTTTAAATACACAAAGACAATGAAATCATGCCAACAATTCCCTGCAAAGATAGCCTAATGTTTGTACAACTTATTTTATTTATTTTTTTATTTAGAGAGTTTTATAAAGTGCACTGTACAAATAAAACTGACAATCTATTCCATGAGCCATATAATATCCAGCAGCATACACCAGCGGACAAAAACCTGAGGTTCACTTTCTTGTGGCCGCTCTCCTGGTGACTAGTGACTATCATGTTATTGTCAAGAGAATCCTAAGGTTTCAGACATTAAAGAAATCTCCCTGGTCCAGATCCTTATGTTAGGAGTCTGGCAACTAAAATTAATTTAACCTTTTTCTTGAAAGTGAAAGCCCATGAGTTAGGCCGAAGTTCCAGTATTAGGGTGGTAATACTTAGGGCCAGACTGACCGTAGCGGGCACCAGGCATTTCCCTGGTGGGCCGCCAGGGTGGGGCCGGTTTCCTGCCCGTGGGGGGCCATTTTTGTTACCTGGGGTCGGCAACATCGGCCCCCGTAACAAAATTGGGCGAGACCGGCCCTAGCAAACAACTGAGCCGCACCCGCTCCCCTCCCAGGGGAGCCAGCCGCGCAGTTTGCCAGGGCTGGTTTCTGTTCCCTGTCCAGTCCCGGTGGTACTCTGTATGGAGCGTCTGCCCCCTAAGATCGTGTGCTTTCTTGCAAGGTACCTGCGTTCACCATGTTACAGAGCCCTCTGTGCCATGCACACTTCTTGTAGCTGGATCCTAGCTTCAAATAGGAGCTAGTGAAGAGACTTCAGAAAGGGTATGTCAGCCGGGGTCTGTGCAGGTAAGAGCAGTGGGGCCGGGTGGGGGAGATTTCGAGGGATGATGACGAGGGACAATTAAATAAATAATTAATTAATTTTCCCTCATCATCTGCTGTCAAAATCCAAGCCCCCCACCCCCAACCAGGCCCCACCGTCCCACTGCTCTTTCCTGCTCAGACCGCGGCTGAGTGTGATATAGTTGGAGTGGCTCATTCCTGTTATCAGTCTTGCTGCGTCATTGAAGTTCACCTTGAGTAGTGCAATCCCATTAAAGGTGCACTGCCATAGTCCAGTCTGGACATCTCTAGTATTTACTCTGAGAAAAGTGTACGGAGAAATAAAGTTTGCTTCGTTTGAAGAGTGTAGACGAAGAAAATGTGACAGGCAGCTGTTTATAAATCTAAACACACTCCAAATCGCAACAGTCAGGTCACGTCAACTGAAACACACTCACCCTTCCATGCTTATGAACAAGGAGTGATTCATTAAGAATTCATTCATCCTGTCAGCTCCTATGTCGAGGTTTCCTTTCCTCAGTAGTATATAAAAGTTACTTGTGTGTGTGGCTGATTGAAGGACATGAAGAAGGAAGCAAGCAAACGTGTTTGTTTAAACAACAGTCGGTAAATTCATGCAAGCAAAAGAAAAGCACAAGATGAAGTTGTGGATGAATGCACGGTGTATACTACCAGAATATGGAATTCTAATTTTTGTTATACAAACATATTGTAGACAGGTTATCAAGTGTAAAAATATCATGAATGTATGCAAATATGTGCCGTTTTACTATACGTAACTCCAGATTTATTTATGTTAAGGACATATTTATGTGTATAAAGAGAGATGTAGTACATAGTGTAGTTATGCTTCAGGCGAACTTTCATTGAAAATGCATTTTTTTATTTGCCAATAACTTGGACCCATGGACGGATTTGCTCAGAATTTGGCTATCACTTACTGTTGGCTTCCGATTTCCGCACACGAATTTTCAAGCAAATTGGTGCAAGATAAAAAGGTTAAGGAGGTGTGAGGGGTGAAAAGTATTTACTGTATTTCAACTCCTATGAGAATGCTTGCTTGCACCTATAGTATGAACTAATGATTGTATTTACATCAAATTTGGTATTAAAATAGAAGTTTTTCTCAGAAACTCTGCTTTTGTTGGCTTGGTGGTGTAAGCCTTTCCGCAGTTCTTAATATATATGACCTGAAAAACGCTGCTGGGTGGTTTGTAAAGGATTAACACTGTTTTTGATGTTTTGGATTTGTGAATCGTTCACAAATAGAGAAATAAAAAAATGAGAGAATCTAATTTGACAAGTGAACCTTTTCTCCCATCGCACCTTTCAGAACCGCGGCTCTAGAGTTTGAACCGAAGATCCGAGTGATCTGATTGGCTGTGGCAAAATAAATATTTTTGTTGATGTAGCCATTTTAGGATGTTGGGAGTAGTGTCATGTACAACAGGAAAGTAAAAAGCAATTTAAGGGGCCAAGATAGGCACACCCTAATTGGCCGTAGTTTGAGTTGTTGTGGATTCATAGCCAATCACACATCCGAACTGAATCTCGCAAACCCAGGGCAAGCGTCCCTTGCCTATGGAATGCTTATCGGAACTTACGAGAGGGTGTTATGGTTTGGGGTAGCATGACTCGGTTTGCAGCACATGGACATGAAAGTTAGCTCAGTCCACAAATCCTTTTTAGGATTCAGAAAACCATAAAAAAAAATCCCAAAATAAAAAATGGGAACACATGGCCAATGGCAAAGCTCTATGGGACAGCCCTAATGCACGGCTGGGGTTGGCTGACTGTGGCAGGTTGGGTGCATTGCTTGGTCGAAGGCTGTTTTCAGGAGGGCTTGGCAGGCTGCTGCAGGTTGAGCGCAGGGCCTGGCACCAACCCCATCCAAGCTCAGCAAAAGACTGTGCACCGGGTTACCCACTCTTGGAATTTAGGTGCACAGCATAACCTAGGGCCAGGATCTGAGGCCAATACCAATGGGTTGACTCTCCGCAGGAAATTATGGCAGAACCTGGCCAAACATCACGCCCAGGGAATGTTGGAAATGATGGGCACCATAAAATAATGAAATTCACTGAAAAAAACACTAGTTAAAATCTGAGTTATAATTCTGCTCAAACTCGTAAAACCACTGAAACTGACCAGTCATGGTTACAGTGGGAACCTAGAGGCAACGTGGAAAGTATGTATGCAGTACTTACACAGTAATAAAGTAAACACACAAGACAAGAAAAACTCCGACACCAATCTAGGATAAAGTAATCTTTATTGAATAAAATAAGACCAAATGACAAAAAAGGCAATCAGTAGAACAGGAGTAATGCAGTTTGAAAGATTTCAGGGAAAATAGCACCTAGAAGTAAATAGCGCAAAATAGGCTTATCTGGTCACCCTGGACCGGGACAAAGTCGCAAGTTCAGGTCAACCATGATGAAGCGCAGACTGGTCATAGGACCAAACTTGGTCCACTGAGATAACACCTTGTGTTCTTGGGAATAAAGGTGCAAAGTTTGCAATGAACTGTGCCAGGCTGCGTCAAGAAGCCATTGAGCAGGAGCCTCTAATGAGTTGTCCTGCATTGAGATACTTCCAGCTGGAACAGTGCTGTCAAAGCTGCTGATGAGGTGTGCCATGCTACGTCATTTCCAAGGAAGCCACTTGATTGGAGCTGGCTATGAGAGGACTTGCGTTGTGATGTGTCATGCTGCACCGGTTTCCCATAGCCACCGGTCTGGATCTTATTGTGTCCCTGTAACTCATAATGGGAGGCCAGTTGACTCACCTTTGGAGACACTCTGGTAGTCCTTGGTTCATGCAGCAAAGTAGGCCTCATGCAGCAGGACAGTCCTCAAACTACTGGGCAGTACTCAGGCAGCCCAGTAATCCTCAGGCAGCTAGACAGTCCTTCTTATTGTAGAGTCCGCCTGTCCAGGAGTGATTTGAAGAGTTTGTTCCAGGGCCCAATATTTCTATATTCTGCCAGCTTGAAGTGAGACAAATTACACATACTCATCTGACCCAGAACACAGTACCAAATGGTTAGGACAAGAAAATGACAACTATCTAAAAGAGCCATTTTTAGATTTTTTGCTTAAAAGTTGTCTTTGACATTAAAGAGTATTTTGAGCTATTATTCTCTAAATACCAAACCTGACATCTCCACCTGTTCCCGAACAAAAGTTCTCACTTATTAAATGTATTAGGAAAATGTAGGAAATTGGGTTTCTGGTTGACTGGGGTGTAATCCCTGGTCAAGTAGCAACCACAATCCTTGTTAGGGTAAGTCACAAGCAGACCCCAAATTCAACTGTGCTCAACCCCTTGGTAAGTTGGTACAAAGCAGTCAGTCTTAACTCAGAGGCAATGGGTAAATTATTTGTGCAATACTTCAAACAGTAAAACAGTGAAAATACACAACAAAAGGAGCCCACAACAGTTTTAGAAAAACACAGTAAGTTGAATTAATTAAAACAAGACAAACATAACAAAAATCCAATTAGTAGAACTGGAGATATAGAATTTCAAAGTTTATAGTGAAAATAGTGCGAAGAAGCACAAATCGCTATTGTACATATCTAGTCACGCCAGACAGAGACAAAAGCACATGTTCAGGCAGACCGCTATGCAGCATAAAGTTTGCTAGTTTATGCTGCATCTAGATCCATTAAACAAAGAATCTCAAGTCCTGGTTGGGTGGATCTGCATCGAAGAAGTGCTACGCAACTGAAGCAATGAGTCGGTTCCGCAATCCGGCTAGGCTGCATTGCGAGGCCCAGTTGCATCGTCGTCAAGGATACTGTCAATGGGGTTTGCGATGTCTAGTGTGGTATCAAGTGATGTGGCATACAGCTGACAATGCATTGGCTCCGAGTAACTGCGAGGCCGCGATCTAGAGTCCACCGTTGTCATCCGAGGTTGCAGTCAACGAGGGATGTGAAGATCTGGGCTATGGATGCTCCGCCCTATTGGGGACAATGCATCGCTTACAAGAACTATGATGCTGGTCTTTTGCAATGGGTCCAATCCATGCAGCAGCAGCAATGTGTGTTCTGCTCAGCAATGTGCCACTCAGCCGAGAAGAAGTGTTGGGGCTGCTTATGGATGCATCACTTAGCAGAGAAGATGCATTGGTTCCACTGGCAAGAACCTAAGGCCCACTTCCAAGGGTCCAGTACTGTGGTGGCACCCCTTGGAAGCGCAGACTCACAGATGGCAGAGCCCAGGTGCACAAGGTTGGAAGTCTGTTATGTTCCTGAGGCTTCAGATCAAGAGGCAAGTCAACCAGCCTTCGGAGTTAATCTGGGTTCTGGATTCAAGAGATGCAGATTCAGTCCTTCTCAACCAGGCAGCAGATAAGCACGGCAAATCAAACATCCAGCAGAGTGCAGTACCGCAGAGTGGTTGTCCTTCAGCAGTACAACAGTTCTCCTTCCTGGCAGAGTGTCCACAGGTCCAGAAGTCTACTCAAGTGGTGGTGTCCAAGGACCTTCTTTTATATACATTTTGTCCTTTGAAGTGAGATGATTTTTCCAGAAGCATGCCTTTAAAGTGCACAAATGCCCTGCCTTCTCTGCCCTTGCTCCAGAGTAACTACAGGCGGTATGTAGCCTTTTGTGTGAGGACAGGACACAGCCCATTCAGGTGTGAGTGAGGTTAGGGACAGATCCCCCCTCCCAACCTGTAAGTGATGCCCCATTCAGGCACACCTAATTTGTGTATGGCTCGCTAGGAGGAATACACAAAGCCCAACTGACAACTACACCCAGTCAGGTGACCGAGGCAGGATGCAGGCACCAAATAGCTAGGGCAAGAAAATGCCAACTTTTTAAAAGTGGCCTTTTCAGAATAGTGATTTAAAATCCGACTTCACTATAATTTTAGATTTTAATTTACGATTCCAGGGACACCAAACTTTTGAAATTATGCTTCTAAAATGTTAAAGATAATCACAATGTTATCCTAGGGGACATATAGGCCTCGCAGTAGCGGAAAATAAATTTAATAGTTTTTTACTACTAGGACATGTAAAACGTAAAAGTATATGTGCTGCTTTTTAAATACATTGTACCCTGCCCTCTGGGCTGTCCAGGGTCTACTCTATGGATGACTTATATGTAGGCCTGGGCGAAGCACTACGCTACGCTCGCGTAGTTTGCGAAGTTCGCGCTACTTCGCACTACGCGAACTGCACGTAGCACAGTGCGAACACGCGTAGCGTAGTGTTGCGTAGTGCTGCGGTCATTTTTTGCTTGCTCGCGGTCCTCAACGTCAAGTTGGCGACCGCGAGCAAGCAAAATGACATCCTGGCGAGACTTTTTCCTTGTTCGCGATCGCGAGCATGGAAAATAAACCTCCCGGCGAGATTCACAACGCGAGAAGGTCAGGTTTCTCATTGCGAGGGGTCGCGTATGCTCGCGACCGCTCGCGATGAGAAACTACCAGTTCGCGTTGAGAAAGCTGCAGCTCGAGGAAAAATCTACTCGAGCAGCAGAAAACTACAGCTCGCACTGTGCAAGATGCCATTTTCAATGATTGCACAGTGCCGGTTGCTTGTCCGCACTGTGCAATCATTGAAAACAACATCTTGCACAGTGCGAACATGTTACTTCGCAGTTCGCGAAGTGCTACGCGTAGCTCGCGTAGTGCGAACTTCACTTTGCGTAGCTTCGCGAAGTGCTACTTCGCGAACTACGCCCACCCTTACTTATATGTATTAAAAAAGAATGTTCGGGCATGAAAATGTTTAATTTTGTCAGGTCAAAATGACAGTTTATACTACACACACAGACTCTGCAGTAGTATGCTACTTAAGAGGGTGGTGCAATCAGTGCTACAGGCCCACTAGTAGCAGTTAATTTACAGGTCCTGGACACATGCAGTGCACTGTACTATAAATGTACTTATAAATGAATTAAATATGTCAACTGGGCATGAGCCAATATTACTGTCTTTAGAAGAGAGAACACATGCACTTTGGCACTGGTTAGCAGTGGTTAAGTGTTCAGAGTCCTAAGGCAATCAAAAACAAATCCGGCGAAAAGTGGAGGAGGAAGGCAAAAGGTTTAGGGGTGACCCAACAAAAAGAGTCTTTTTCAACCTGCCCCCTCCCCCTCAAGCCTAAAGACAGGGGACACTAATCATTTCCTTGATGGACTTCCCTGCTTAGGCGAAAGAACATGGACAATGGCCCTTCCACTGCAGGGGTACTTGTCAGTTCTACACCTTTCTGGATTCAATTTGACCCCTCTGTCTATACTCTCCTGAGCCATTGATCTAACCCATGGGCTAGTGTGGTACCCAGTGTGATATTCTGACACTGGCCAATCAACCCAGAGTCTGTAACCTCAATCTGAACTGGTAACAGGCGTGAGGCCTCTCTTACCATGCCCCTCCATCTG
Organism: Triturus cristatus; assembly: GCF_964204655.1. NCBI lineage: Eukaryota > Metazoa > Chordata > Amphibia > Caudata > Salamandridae > Triturus > Triturus cristatus. The sequence goes on from NC_140583.1 coordinate 151,237,085, forward strand.
GTTTCTCATACCCTTTAGAGGTACCCCCAGAAAACCAAGCGGTCACGGCATCCTTGTTGGGCGCCCCTTTCAGTTATCCTGGCACCAGATGCAACTCATTCCCCAAACTACAGTCTATAGGCATAAGGGGACTAACCATGACCCTCTTCTGGGTCACCTTCCCACCCCACTCTATGGAAACCAGGGCCAGGGGGCGGAAATATTCCTGTCCATGGGCCTGGGTTATCCTACACACCTGCCGAGTATACTGTTCTTGAGAATCTATCTCTTCCACTATCATGGTCTGGCTAGCCCCAGTGTCCCTTAGAGCAGTTACTGAGACCCATTCATTTTTACCTGGTGAAAGTGACAAATATCACTCACGGGGATCACAAGTTCACCCTCTGAGTCTATCTCCCATCTAAGGGAGATTATGGCATGGTCTGGCATGGTCTGGTGGGACCCCTGTAGGGGTCCCACCAGTGGATATTCTTTTTTAACAGACAGAGTACCTAGAATTGTGTCTTAACTGGGAGCACTCAAAGCAGCATGGTCGGAAATGGGGTGTCCTGGGCCACCACCCATCAGATACACCCAGTTTCTCTGTTGGAGCATAGGAGCCATTTCCTCCCTCTCACTCTGGGACTTGTTTGGGCCATCTTTAACCACTCCCTCATTTTGCTGGGGGGAACCTGAACCACCTGTCTCAGGATCACTCCCAGGTACCTTCTTGAACACTCTGGTGCTGATCCAGAGGTCTGCCTCATCAGCAAGCTTCCTGGGATCAGTCAGCTTGCTGTCAACTAGATGTTAGGATAGCCCAGGAAAAAATTACTGGTCATGTGCTCTCTCATAATCAGATTATACAGCCCATTGTAATCATTACCTCTACTGCCCCACATCCGACCATTCAGTGCCTTGCTGGAGTAATCCACAAAATGTATCCAGTCCTGGTTGGGGAGCTTCAAACTGTCCCTGAACCTTTGGTGGTACTTTTCAATGGTCAGTCCAAACTCAGCGACCAAGATAGCTTTCATGGAAGTGTACCTGGTTTGGTCCCCAACCTCTAAAGTGAGAAGTGTGTCTCCCACTATGGTAGGCATGTGTTTCCACTCCACCCCCATCAATGCTCTTCTGGGATTTTGTGCACCCTCAGTGTAACATCATAGGAAGAAAATCATTTTTCAATATCATCCCCCACCACATAACTGGGCACCAGATGTCAGTACCACACACCTGATTACTGGACTTCCACAGGAGCAGATTAACTTTTCCCCACATCCCAAACTCCACTGCAAGCGAATACTATTCACTTCCAGTAAAGAGGGGGAAAAGGGGATGGGAATAACAAGAGAGACTCCCCTGCTGTGCATCTTCCTCACTCGTTTCCTTATGAGGGACTGCTAGTCATCTGCAAACACAAATGTCAACCATTAATACTACCGCTAGCGTATCTCCTTACCTGTTTTCCACAGGGGCTTAGCTCCTCTCTTTCTACCTTTTGCGTAGTTTAATTGTGATAGTTTAAATTTTAATTGCTTAATTCTCTATCAATGTCTTTTCTTTTACAGCTGACAGCCAAAGGAATTTGTTGGTAAGTATAATATATATATATATACATATTTCTACACACAAGATGAATCTTTTAGGTCTTTAAATTGACTGACTGAGGCTGCTCTTGTAAGTCCTAATGTGCTTGCTCCTTTTCCTTTAATCAAGTTTAAAGTCTGAAATATTCCTCGCAAGCACTAGATATGTGCTGGTATTATAACTCTAAGTGTCTGGATTGCCTCTGAATACCTCTCCTGTTGTCGTACTTTAATCTCTGTGACCGCGTAGGGGACAGGGCCCCACCCCTGTCTATCCTGGTATTAGCAAACCGCAAATGGTTAATGCGGTATGTACGAGTGCTTTATATATCGTTCTAGCTATGAATGCACTGTGTACACGTTGTTTTACGTTACTTCGCGGGTTCCATTTTGGAAGCGGTGGCCATCTTGTCATTGCCCTCACATAGGCTATAATGGAGCAAATACGGGCCTCACAGTACATGTGCTTTCCTTTGACTTCTCTGTGACCTGGGCAGCTGGCTCTGCTGCCCCAGGTCAAACTGGTCTCACAAGCTCCCCTTCCTCCGTCCACCTGTGATTAGCATCAGGGCTTGACCCATCATAAAACCCTTTCATTCTACACGAGCCCCCGGCTAATCTCTTTCACGCCTGACTGTTCCTGCTTTATGACTTGTTTCTATCAACAGGAGCTGCCCGTGTTTTATTGGGGCCTATTGATATCTAATGTGGGATCTGAACCTTGCTGTGTAAATCATTGTGGGCTGGCCGAACTGGAATGTGGGATGGTCATCATGACTCTGCTCTCTTTCGTTTGAAATGTACACTTGTTTATTACCGTATCATAAAACCTAGGAATGTATGCTTGAGGCAGGAAAAAGCGTATTTAAGGTGAAGTCCGTTTCTATGATTTTCAGCAGTCTCCTGAGAACATACACGCTGTTGTACTTCTAGGATACCTGTAATTGGTCTGCAGCCAATAAACGATCTTTGACTTCACCCAGAAGACTCTGTGTTTCTGTAGGTCTGGAACAGGGTGAACCCAGAAGTCATAGGGTGTGTGCCCCTGCACCGCTGGGTCTAAAATACCCAGTACTTCAGTTTGGTGCCCAACTCGGGACGATTTCAGCGGTACCGGTCCAAGCCAGAGGTTCGTGAGGAGCTTCGTGTGGAAATTCTGGAGGAAGGCCGCCACTTCATCGACCCCTGCATGTCGACGTGGTCCGAAAAGTCTTTTCTGCGAGGTTCTCCGCGTCCCGACGGCTACGAAGGACTGCTGCCCTGATTAATCGACCTGTTTTGGACCCTTGACGAGTTTTGAGAGAGCGAAACAATCGAGAGAGTCTTCTGGTGACGCCATCGATCAGCAATATTCAGTTAAGTATAAGTGGAGCGTCTCCCATTTGTTTGGTATCCCTCGGGATCGTTTGTGATTTGGAAATTTGGAGTTTGCAAACGCCAAAGCCAGAGGACTCGTGTATTCACGAGACTATCGTAATCGATAATCCTCTGACGTTTAGATCTAGACTAGTGAGCGAAAATGCCTGGTTCTAGAATATTTGGTAGAATATTTTGTTTGGGTTGTGGAAGAGATTTCCAGCTGGAGGAATCATGTCCGGTTCCTCCGGTTGGAACTCCAACTTATGAGCTCTATGTAAAACATGGCGTAGGCCCTATTGCATATAACGAAGTGTGGATCCACTACACCAGAAAAGACGGTGTTTTAAAATGGCCCCAAAATGGTAGTTTCGATACTGATATTTTAGATAATTTGGAAATTAAATAGTTTAAAAAGAAAGCCCGGCCGGCGATGTTTGATTCTTTCCGCTTGTGGCGAAAGGAAGCCAAACAGAAGGACATTAAGCTAGCGAAAAAGAATAAGAGAGAGAAAGGTATGACAGTAATGCAAGCAGCTGTGCAATTCAAAGACAATGAGGAGGAGCAGATGAATGAGCAATTGCACAGACAGCGTAAGTTAGGGATCGACAAATGTTACCCAGCTTTACCGCACTCTAAACAGAATGAGTTAGAAGAAAAGGAGAAAGATCCCCTGATGTCGCATTTGTTGAGTTCGCCACCCCCGTATGCTCAAAATGCCACGGCACCTCCCCAGCTTGTGAATATGCCACCTCCAGTCAATATACTGCAAGCCTTGCCGCTACCGCCAGCTGCTTTGCAGCCGGCTCCTATCCCTATAGCGCAGCCTTCTCAAGGGCCGCCAGTTGTGTTTCCAACTGCCCCCGCGCTTCCTGCGACTTTGCCTAGCATATTGACTGCCTCCCCTGATACTCTTCCTTGCACCACTCCAGTACCTGTTTCTGCATCCTCTTTTCTCCCCTCTGTTTATCCCCCTGTTTTCGCCTCAGGTTCTCCTTCAGCGCGACAGCGCTTAGCTAATGTGGTTACAACATTAATGTCTCCTCTCTTTGAGTCATCTGGTGCGACTCCTGGTTTACAGCGTAAGCAATTGCGCAGTCAATTGCCTAACCCCGATGAGAAAAAGGTAATAGATCGCATGGCGCGTAGATGGATTGTTTTCCCTTCACTGTATGATGTGGAATTGGAGGATAGTGGTAAAGACCCGAGCCCGCAGGAGTTGTGTCGAGTGAGATTTGATTTTGGAACTGGTACAATTGTGGATCGCGAGGTAGATAAAGCAGTTGCGGTTGTATTATCCTTCAGGAATGATGATTGTCAACAGTCGTTGTTTGAACCTGATGTCCCTGTGGGAAAAAGGGTAAAAGCACGCCAATATCCGATGCGTGAGGTTCCCCCAGTTGGAGACCTGCTGAACCAAATGCTAATCCACCTGTCTTAGCACATTTTCAGCGTATTTGGGTGCATGTTCCATGGAAAAGATCTGAGGTGTTAGCACTTAAGCAGACATTGCCTGATCCCCGTAAAAACCCTACCGGTTATTATAAGGAGTTGTCACAAACTGCAGAATCCTGTGTAATGAATCTGGCTGATATAGATATGCTGTTTGGGAATGTGGTTCCACAGCCTTTGTGGGGATCCATTCGTAACATGGATCATGCTGCAGAACTAGGGGACACATGGGCTAACATCATCGCTGCTGACGCTAGACAGGTTGGTGGCGCGAAACCAGAGCCTTTAATAGCAGAACTCCCTGGTAGAATCATCACGTATATGAAGACAATAATGCCCGCGATGCGCGTAAATTGGGACAAGCTATCTGCATGCAAGCAGAAGAAAGATGAGACAGTGTCAGACTTCTTTACCAGGTTTGAAGAAACGTTTATTGATCACAGTGGGCAAGATATGAGTACTGAGGGTGGCCAACGGTTATTTGTGGATAAGTTTGTGCAGAATTTACTTCCTGACCTGTGTAAAAAGTTAAAAGATTCAGAAAGTTCTTGGGCTGTTTCCTCTTCAGCGCAAATACTGGCTACTGCACAGTATTACGAGAACAGAGATAAAGATGAAAAAGATAGAACAGATAAGAAAACGAAGGAACTAAAGACAAAGGTCCTTTTGCAGCAGGCCTATCCGCCACGTGGAGGTCAGAATAATTATAGGCAACCCCAAGGTGTCTATCACCAACCCCAACAATTTCAGAACAATCAGCAAATGAATGGGTATTATCAACCACGTGTCCCTGTAGGTCCCAACCAATGTTCATACTGCAAAGAGGAAGGTCATTTTAAATATAGTTGCCCTAAATTAATGCAGCGGAACGGTAATGCTTATGGCACAAGAGGTAGGGGTGGTCAGCAAGCTCCTAGAGGCAGAGGGCGTGGAAATGTTCCCCAGAACGCGCGTCCTCTGCCGCCTCAAAATACCATCAATAGCTTTGACCAGCAAGCCAACACAACTGGTAATACAGCTCAGTATTACAATAATGATTATTATGCAGAGGACGGCGATGCAGAAAATAATGATTACTAGGACAGCCGTAGACAGAGAGAGGGAGTTGTTTCAGTGGCAGTGGATCAGAGTGGACCGTATGTTGAGGTGACTACAGCAAATGTAACGGAGCCCTTTCTGCTAGACACTGGTGCTGCAAAGAGTTCAATCATGCATTCAAAACTCCCTAGCGCACCTTTGTCTGGCGATATAAATGTTTCAGTAGGTTTTTCTGGCGCCCCAGTTAGAAATCCGATTTCTAGTCCCATGTCACTTTCTATTGGACCTTGCGAGCTGAAAGCACCCCTGATTCTAACAACAGGTTGTGGTGAGAATTTACTAGGGTTAGATTTGTTGAAAAGATTACATGCTACACTGTATTGTTCACCGTCAGGGGTACAACTTACATTAGGCAGGAAAGTGATTTCCCCGATGTACTTGTCTAAAAATACAATGCCGCCTGAATTGTCATCCCTTCCGGATGTCCTTTGGGCTACTGGTCCCAATGATGTGGGCCTCTTGGAGATACCGCCATGCGTGGTAACTTTAAAGGCTAATGTCAGACTGCCACGTATTCCCCAGTACAAGATCTCTAATGAAGGCCAGAAAGCATTGTTAGACATTGTCAGCGATTTAATTAATAAGGGTGTAATTGAAGAGACAAGAGGCAACGTTTGCAACAGCCCGATTTTACCTGTTTTAAAACGAACGGACCCTTCACAGCCACCTGTTTACAGATTTGTGATTGATCTTAGAGAGGTTAATAAGATTGTTGTGCCACAGTTTCCAGTTGTTCCTGATATAACTGCCTTGTTAACGATGATTCCAGCCTCTGCTGCATGGTTTTCAGTGATCGATTTAAAGAATGCTTTCTTTAGCATCCCAATTGCAGAAGAGAGCAGAGACATTTTTGGCTTTAGTCTGGGAGGCCGAAGCTTCCGCTTCAAACGCGCTCCCCAGGGCTACTGTGAGAGTCCATCCATATACAGTCAAGCTTTGAAAGCGCAGCTTGATGCACTTGTTTTACCTAGTGGCGCTATTCTGATTCAGTACGTGGACGATTTACTAATCGCCGCGGATACTGAAAAGATCTGCAAAGAAGCCACATTGTCACTGTTGCGCCATTTATCTGCTTTCCATCATAAAGTGTCTCTCTCCAAGCTGCAATATTGTCGACAAGAAGTGACCTACTTAGGTCATCTCTTATCGAAGGAGGGAAGGAAACTGACCCCAGAAAGAATTCAAGCCATTGCGCAGTTGAGTGTGCCAAGAACACAGAGAGAAGTGCGTGCTTTCTTGGGCATTACCTCATACTGTAGGCACTGGATCCCAAATTTTTCCTTGTTGGCAAAACCTTTGTTAGCCTTAACATGCAAAGACACACCGAATCCTATCCCATGGTCTGAAGAGTGCCAGAAAAGTTTTGTGGAATTGCGCAATGCATTGTGTTTAGCACCTGTGTTGGGTACTCCTGACTACAGCAAGCCTTTTACATTGTATGTTCACGAGAAAGATGGTTGCGCATTATCAGTGTTAACACAGCCTTTTGGTGACAGACCGCGCCCATTCGCATATTTTTCATCAACCTTGGACCCTGTAGCGAGGGCATTGCCAAGCTGTCTGAGAGCGACAGCTGCTGCAGCTATGTCTATCCGACAATCTGCTGGTCTGGTAATGGACAACACATTGATCGTTATGGTACCACATGCTGTAGACACATTATTAAACAGAACCAAGACACAACACTTGACTAGTGCGCGATTATCAGGCTATGAGCTCACACTGTTAGCAAATCACATACACATAAAGAGATGCAACACGCTGAATCCAGCTACGTTATTGCCAAATCCAGCAGACCTAGATGAGAATGAGCAACATGACTGTCTGTTCAGAACAGAAGAAGAGACGAAAGGGAGAGTAGATCTAAAAGATACTCCCCTGACTGAGTGTGATGGTACTTTATGGGTGGATGGTTCGTGTTTCAAGCTCCCTAATGGTGATACGACTGCTGCATATGCTATCACGACGTTACACACGGTCGTGGAAACTGCACGAGTGCCACATAATTCGGCCCAAGCAGCAGAATTAATCGCCCTCACGAGAGCGTGCGTGTTGTCTGAAGGAATGAGAGTGAATATATACACAGATAGCCAGTACGCCTTTGGCGTGGCTCACAATTTTGGACGACTGTGGAAAGAACGTGGGTTCCTGACGTCGCATGGAGCTAAAATTCAGAATGGCAAGTTGGTGAATGATCTCCTTGAATCACTGACCCTACCATTACAAGTTGCGATTATAAAATGCAGTGCGGACAGGAAAATCACAGATGATGTTGGACGTGGGAATGCGTTTGCTGATGAGATCGCGAAAGAAACAGCACAGAATGTAAAGACTAGAATGTATGTTGCAGGCCCCGCAAGATGGGTTGATGATGTTGGGATGTGTGAAAACACAATAGAGAGTGTGAAGTCGCTTCAAGCTGAAGCTACAGAGAAAGAATTAAGCAAGTGGAGAGAAAGTGTGGGTAAGTTAGATGAGAATGGTTGTTGGATTGATCTGACAGAACATAGGCGATGGTTGTTGCCCGATGCATATGTGCTTCCAGTAGTTACAATGGCACATGGGATGGCACATATCAGTACGAAAGGAATTTGTAAGTTGTTGGCTCCAGTATGGCAGAATGCTGGGATTCCCAAGTGTGCAGAGAATGTGGTCAAGAATTGCATGGTATGCTTGAAATACAACCCTGGTAGGGGAACCCCAACTCCAGCTGGTCATTATGCACCCCCATCATACCCATTTGAAGTTTTACAGCTGGACTTTATCCACATGGAAAGGTGCAACAACCTGAAATATGTACTGGTGGTTGTTTGTGCTTTCTCGAAGTGGATAGAGGCTTATCCTCTGAAAGATAACACTGCCCTGTCCACAGCCAAAGCTCTTGTGAAGGAGTTTTTTCCCAGGTTTGGAATGCCAAGAATGGTGTGGTGTGATAATGGAAGTGAGTTTGTGGGTAAAGTGATGAAGAATGTGGGTGAAGGGCTAGGTATAAAGCAAAAGTTCCACGCCGCAAATCACCCCCAATCAGCGGGGTCAGTAGAGCGCTACAACGGTGCTCTAAAACTTAAGCTGGCCAAAATCCAGGCGAGCACCGGTCTTAAATGGCCTGATGCTCTGCCTTTAGCACTCCTGTCCACCAGAATGACCATACACTCACGAGTGGGACTTAGTCCCTATGAGGTCGTCTTTGGCCGCCCGGCTAATGTATGGGGCGTGCCAAGACCGGCGAAATTCAGTGAGATCGAGCATCCAGTACTACTCGATTACTTGTATGATTTGACTGTTAAACTGCGTGTTTTACATCAACAGGTGCATGATACTCTTCCTCAAGCTTCTGAAACTCCTGGACACCCTATCAACCCTGGTACATGGGTGCTGATTAGAAACTTCCAGCGCAAGAGCAACGACGAGCCTCGCTGGATCGGCCCTCACCTTGTACTTTTATCAACAAGATCAGCGGTGCGAGTAAAGGGGAAGAAACACTGGATCCATGGCACCCACTGCAAGGTAGTCCCCTTGCCTCTGCCATACGACCAGTGGGTCCAGGAGGGTATCGCCGACTCTGAGACAGACACTGTACCTCGTTTTGTACCATTCAGTGACGCACGCAGAAGAGACACAGCTTCAGACCAAGAGAGTGACAATATTCTGCAAGAAGCTGTGCCACTGTCAAATCGATTGGACACCACGGAGCCTGAACTTTTGTTCCAAGACCAAACAGCACCTGGCCGTCTCCGCTATAATTTGAGACCAAGGCCTATGGACAAATAAAGATTTCCTTACTATTTCCTTTTTGACATTTTAGCTCTCCCATCTGAAGGACTTTCTTGATTTTTGTTTTTCGAACCACCATCCGGGTTCAGCCGCAGGGTCGCGGTGCCAAGACTTTGGGGTACAGGCCGAAGACGTTAGGTCAACGGTTCTGGTTGGTCTAGGGCGTTTCCCTGGACTGACAGGCGTACTCCTCAGCAGAAGAAACTCATCCGCCGCGAGCGGCCCGATTAGAGGATGGAGTTTTTTAAGATGGAGAGACCCGTTGAGGAAATGAACTTTAAAGCAAGGATGTGTAGAATTGTAGAAAGTAAATGTTTTGTATTTCTGTGCCTATTTATACTGTGTAGTATGATAATGTTTACTGTGGGACTTGTGTTTTTCTTCTCCCAGGAGCCCATTGCACCCACTGTACAGCCTATACCTCTTTCTACTGCCTCCTCTCACTCTTTTCACCCTCTGCCTGAGCACGAACAGACCAGACGATCAGAATTTGTAAATAACTTGTTTATTCAGCTCTTGCACCAACACCAACTAGTAATGAATACAACCAATTGCTGGGTCTGTGGGTTAATGCCACATACCATTAACAAGGGTATTCCCTATTTGGTGCTGCCCTTTAGTTACAATGGATCGTCATGGGCATTCCAGACCATGTTCCTCTACGCTCTAGATGCCTACTCCCCGCGACAACCGCGTTCCATCAGACCTGGTACAAATAATAAAGCCTTAGTGAGAGGAATTGCCGTTATGAGTAGGGATATTGATGCATACTCATCCATTCCCAAAGAAGAGCTGAGAGCTTATGTAGGGTGGAACGCGACGGGGTATAGTATTAGTCTGGGTGAAAGACAGCGAAAAATCTCATCTCCAATCTGGGTCGTACCCCACATAGGTCGGTTCTGCTTACAGGGTAATGGTCAGAATCCTAGAGCCCAACTGGGAAGAAGTGACTGTACTGAAACGTACACTTTCCCATCACAGTTTTCCCCTGCGTTTTTGGCTGCCAAGGGTACATATTTCATCTGCAATGACCGAGCATACACATGGTTGCCCCCTGATTTCTCAGGCACATGTTATATTGCGAACTTGCTACCGCCAACATTTACTGCTGCCTCTGATTATCACAAGACCAGAGTTGTGAGAGGTGTGATTAGTAAGGAGGATACTGCCGGTCAGGAAGCAGGAGACTTCTTCTTGGGTTTCCTGCCGTTTTGGGGACCTATGGTAAATAGTAGGAACCTGAGACAACTGACTCGTGTGGTTGAATCCACTGTCAATGTAACGGCTGGTGCCCTTGGTAATCTGACCGCTGAGCTCCAAGCGGATCGCCTTATGACTTTGCAGAACCGCATGGTTCTAGACGTTATTCTTGCAGACCGCGGTGGGGTATGTAAGGTTATCCAATCCAGTTTTTGCATTTTCATACCAGATAACGCTCCAACAATCTATCAAGCCATCTCCAAACTCCATAAAATATCTGAATCCATACACGTGGATAAGGGAGACTGGTCACTGGTGGGGTGGTTCTGGGAACTGATATCTGCCTGGGGTTGGAAAGTTCTAATGGTCATTGGAATGATCTTAGCCATTCTTTTCCTGTTCTGTCTGTGCATACAGTGTGCTCCTGCGATATGTGGCCTCTGTGCTACCGTATGTGTAAGGAAACCTGTATCGAGGGACGAGCTAAGTAATAGGATGATGCTACAGCAACATCTCCATGACTTTGTGAACATTGACCTAGACTCGGATTAAGATGAGTATAGTGATTGCCTATGTAAGGGCAAAAGGAGGGTCTGTCGTACTTTAATCTCTGTGACCGCGTAGGGGACAGGGCCCCACCCCTGTCTATCCTGGTATTAGCAAACCGCAAATGGTTAATGCGGTATGTACGAGTGCTTTATATATCGTTCTAGCTATGAATGCACTGTGTACACGTTGTTTTACGTTACTTCGCGGGTTCCATTTTGAAAGCGGTGGCCATCTTGTCATTGCCCTCACATAGGCTATAATGGAGCAAATACGGGCCTCACAGTACATGTGCTTTCCTTTGACTTCTCTGTGACCTGGGCAGCTGGCTCTGCTGCCCCAGGTCAAACTGGTCTCACGAGCTCCCCTTCCTCCGTCCACCTGTGATTAGCATCAGGGCTTGACCCAGCATAAAACCCTTTCATTCTACACGAGCCCCCGGCTAATCTCTTTCACACCTGACTGTTCCTGCTTTATGACTTGTTTCTATCAACAGGAGCTGTCCGTGTTTTATTGGGGCCTAATGATATCTAATGTGGGATCTGAACCTTGCTGTGTAAATCATTGTGGGCTGGCCGAACTGGAATGTGGGATGGTCATCATGACTCTGCTCTCTTTCGTTTGAAATGTACACTTGTTTATTACCGTATCATAAAACCTAGGAATGTATGCTTGAGGCAGGAAAAAGCGTATTTAAGGTGAAGTCCGTTTCTATGATTTTCAGCAGTCTCCTGAGAACATACACGCTGTTGTACTTCTAGGATACCTGTATTTGGTCTGCAGCCAATAAACGATCTTTGACTTCACCCAGAAGACTCTGTGTTTCTGTAGGTCTGGAACAGGGTGAACCCAGAAGTCATAGGGTGTGTGCCCCTGCACCGCTGGGTCTAAAATACCCAGTACTTCACTGTACTGGCTGGGTATAGCACCAGAATACCTATTACTATGTGTCACCTGAAAGTATTTTCCTTGCATTTCTTTTCCTCACAATATGCTGAATATGCGCGGAAGGAAGCCCAAAATTATTTCGCTCTAAATATTGTCGTCGCTAGCAAGCCTATATTTATGCTGTTGAATTGTTTAAAAAAGGTTGAATGAACTTACTGACTTCTTCTTAAAGCTCTGCCGTCAACCTTTTCCTTCAACAGTACCTTGAGACGCTGAATTGAACTGCAACCTGGTTGAAGGATTATTTCACCAGTTTGGTGAAAATGGAACTGCCACACAATGCTCACCAAAAGCTGTGGAATAATGTCAGGCGGAGATACGCTCTCAAACGCTATCCCCTGACTGAAACTCTAACACAGAGAATGCGCCAAGCAGAAACGCTGCTTTCTCCTCATGATAGCAGTTGAAGTGCGCGGCGCGCCAGACACGTGCGAACACTAGAACACTCTCTCTCTCTCCTAATGAACACTAGAACTCCCACTCAAACCCCGGGAATTCTACGGGCAGCCGCCATCTTGGGAGTAAGAAAAGGGAGCCAGCTTTATCCTGCACAATCTGTCTAGGGAGTGAATCGGTGAAGCCGATTCCATGGGTAATTGAGTATTCTCTTATGTTTAAAACCTGCCTGAGGGTGGAATGAAGAACGGGAATGCCCAACCTTGACACCAGATCCTTAGGGATGCAAACCCTTGTGTCTCCTTCAGACTCTGTGGCTATGCTGCCATCATCACTGCTAGAATCTTTCTGCTTGGCTTTGATGTCCAGCTCCTTTAAACTCAATTCATAAGCCAGCAAGATTTATTTTCCTCTAAGGCTAGTTTAGTCTCCTCTGCCTTCCATTTTTAATTTGACCATGTGCAATTGAAACTCCCTTTCTACCTTCCTGTCTGCCATCTTAACTGAGGGATAGGATAGCCAATGAAACACTGCTTCCCGGTCTGGCAGGCGGTTTCAGTTCAGGAGATGAGTCCTACCTCTCCCCTGAAGACTGCATTCCAGGGCTATTGTCAGCACCAATCAGGAAAATGCTGAGAATTGAAAATGTCATAGATATTTAAATCAAGGAGACCAGAACAAGGAGAAAGCTTTTCTCATTGGATGCGCAAACAATAACAGACATGCGTCTCTGAGTGATTGTGACTTAAAGACTGTTCCAAAATGGGAGCCAGTCTCACGAGAGTCAGGATTCTGTCCAGAATGCAGTTTTTTCAAGGCTTATTCTTTAAAACCAAAACTGAGCACTTACCATCTGCTAGTCCTACTTCACAACCGGAAATCCGGTATAGTATATGGATAGTTTGTTTTTAGTTTAAAGAGCTTTATTGAAGCAATAAAGACCAAGGTACAATATTATGTCAATGATCATAAAAGAATTGCAAAATATATAATAAAATGTATATGTAAAAGGAAAGGTGAAAACTTGATATAGCGAACTTTATCAAAAAATAAAGGCAAATTTAAAAGCAACATTAAATAGTTATGTACCATAACAAATTAACATTTTAGGTTTAGGAAAAGAAAGAAATGATAGAGAGAGAGAAAAAGAAAGAAAAGAAAACAACAGGAAATCAACATCCTTACCAAATATATTAATTAGAAATATCCAATAGTGAACACTCAGATAACAAAAAGGTAACAATCATGTAAGAAAAGTGTAAGAAAATTTTACACAATACCCAATGGTGGCTGACATACAAAGGTATTCTCTTTGTTACGTACTGCAGAAGAGGATAAATAGTTAGTGAGTGGAGACCAGAAGGCTTCTTTTCAGAAGAGTTGCTGAGAGGTAGTTGCAGAGGCTCTATTAGACTATGATGGTAACAGAGAAGATTCCACCAAGCAGAAAAAGTGACTTTAGTGGCACCCTTCCAGTTGGGAAGTGATAACCTGAAAGGCAATAGCAAGTAAAAAATCCACAAAAGAGCCCATCTTGCGAGCACCAAACCACTGTATGCAATTACTGCCCAAAAATATGGAGGAGATATCAAAAGGAAAATTGATTGAGCAAATGTAGGTAATTAATTTACATCCCTTTGGCCAGAAAAAAGAAATGTTAGGGCAGAGGAAAAAGGAGTGTAAGTATGTGCCAGGTGTGTTTTTACAGGACCAACAATTGGGGTAATAGGTCGGAACTGGATTTAGAGATAGATAATGGGTTTAAAACAACCTCTGATAAAAGTAATAAAGAGTTGGAGTGGTGCTAGCATTACAGGAAGTGTGGTGTATTCGTGTCCAAATAGAGTTCCATGTGTGTATAGGAAGAGTATGTTGCAAGTCAGATTCCCATAAAAATTTCAGTTTTACTCTTGGGGTAAGTGGGAAGAGAGAAATGAAGATATTTATATATATATATATATATATCAGAGGCTTGAACGGAAAGGGAAGTAGATATAGGTTCTAATGGGGGGGTCAGACGGGGAGGAGATGTTCCAGATATAAGAAAAAGCTGTTGAGTTAAGAACAATCTTAAAGAATCATACTTAAGAAGGGTAGTGGCAGGCAGACATAATTTAGATTGTACTTCCTGAGCATATAGAAATTGCATATCCTGTACTATGGGATCGATTACGATGGCGGTCGGAAAAGCATTACGACCGCTGTGGTAGCAGAAATTTACTGTCCGCAGGTACTGCAGCAAAAAAGATTAGGATGCACTGACTGAAAAATCCTACCGCGGTGGACGGATTCCACGATACTCCGCTATGAATGTCCGGAAAAGCTGAAAATCTATCCTCGGTGGTAAAAATTGCTACGGAAAGACCCAAAACCGCCATTTGACCAGCGGTCAGGAATGCGTGGTGGTGTCGGGGGATTCGATTTTCGCTCACCGCAGTAGTGCTCCCGCCGTCTCCGTATGGCTGGATTCTCCGCTGCGGTGTGATGGGCTGTTTGCGGCATCATGATTTGTCCAGCGGTCGTAACGTCATTCGGCATGGCGTTCTCTCTCTATTGGCTCCCTCCGCAACCGTTGCTGAAGGAAATTTCTCACAGATCCCGAAACTCCACAGCAGACGGGAAATGGGCTATCTTTGCCCATTGCAATACTGCGGATGCGAGGACCACCGCAGGAGTGCGGAAAATGTGTTTTCCGTCAGCACCATGGAGGTGCCTACAACCACCATCATAATCAGCCCCTAAGTGTTTAACCTGGATTATCCCTTTGGCCGTCCAATCTTTCCAAAAAATGGTACGATCAGAGAATTTAATGGACTTGTTATGCCATATAGGGCTATCCAGGAATATTTGCAAAGATGAAAGGGATTTTTTAAGGAACGGGTTAGAGATCAATATAAATTGTGAGATGGTTAGGGACTTAAATGAGAGAGGAGAAGAGAAGCAGGTGAACCACAGATTCCTCCAATCTATACCATACCGATGTGGGTGGTTCATCTGAAGAAGACAGATAAAGTAAATCCTGACGGATTTAAAATGTGGAGTTGGATTGACGAAAGTTGGCAAAATTGACATCTCCCCTATCCTTAAGAGCAGACAAGGACGATAAAGATATACGAGCTTTCTGGCTATTCCAGAGAAATTTACCTAAAACACCATAAAGAGTTTAAATTTTTTTTAACGGAAGCCTCACTGGTAGCATGGACAAGTAAAGGTTAATAACAGGAAGCATCATCATTTTGGATGTGTCCAACCTGCCCCACCATGACTAAAATAAGGGAGACCATTTCTCTGCCATGCCAGATACCTTTAATAGAACATCCTCCAAATTAAGCCGGACTGTTCTCCCAATTGAAGAGGAGTATTTTATTCCCAAACATGTAATGTAATTAGTGTTTTATTTGAAATCCGTCTCTTCGAACATACTTCTTAAACAATACTTGTTTAATGGAAGCACTTAAGATTTAGAAAAATGTAATTTATATCCAGACAGAGCGTCATAGGAAGATAAAAGATCCGTGAAAGAGGGTAAAGAGATAAAATGATCATATTGATATAGCAGAATATCATCTGCTTAAGCAGTGAACTTGCTTTCAAGTGACATATGTGTAAAACACCGAAATGCGGAAGAGTGTCGTAGAGAATGAAGAAAGAGTTCAAGAGATAAAATAAAGAGCAGAGGTGAAAGAGAACAGCCTAGATGAGTGCCTCACTGGAGGGTAAAATAAGGAGATTGAAATCCATTAATAAAAACCAAAGTGGTAGGGAAGGAATATAACAAACTCATAAGAGATAGAATAATGGGACCAAAACCATGCCACTTGAGTGCCCGCATCATATAAAGCCAGTGAATGCAGTCAAAAGGTTTCTCCACGTTCAGGGTGATGGCTGCAACAGGGGAGGAACTCTTAGACGCAAGATGAATGATATTCAAAAAAGTTCTTGAATTATCTGCCAGCATTCTGCCTTTGACAAACCCTGTCTGTTCGTAGCCAATCAAACCAGGAATATTCTGATTAATACGAAGGGCCAGCACCTTAGCAAAGATTTTGCAATCTAAGTAGATTAAAGAGAAAGGGCGGTATTTGGCACCGGTTGAGGGATCATTATCCTTCCTTGGAATTAAACAGATCATGGCTTCAAGAAAGGAGCCACGAGCCTCATTATGAGAAATAAAGTGTTGAAAAAGTGATAGAAGATAAGGGAGAAGTGTCTGTGAGAAGCAGGAATAGAATTCAGCGGTATAACTATCTTTAGGTAACTGAGCTAAGGCTGACTTAAGTTCAGAAAGGGATAGATCCTTCTCTAATAAAGAGCAATCAGGAGAGGAGGAGGAGCGGGGAGGCGACAATTTAAAAAAAGTCTCCAAAGCAGTATCAGAAGGAGAAGATTTGGAAGTCTATAAAGTCTTATAGAAATCCATAAAACATTTTAGTATCTCCTGAAGTGATTAACACCTTTATCATCAATGATATTAACTATTTTGGATCTTTGAGATTTGACCTTCAAATAGTTTGCAAGCAATTTACCTGCCCTCTTATGACCACCATCAAATTTAGAATTAATTTTAAGTAACACACCGGAGGCTTCCTCCGTCGATTTCCAATTAAAATTAAATTTAGCTTGGACTAATTTTTTAAGAGTATCATCATTATTAGAAGAGAAGTAGGTATGCTCAAGTTGCTCAATGGAAGATAATAAGGAAGCTGATTCCTTGAGAAGTTGTTTCTTCTTGATAGCCACATAATCAATGATAAATCCTTTGGCTGTCGCCTTAAAAGCATCCCAGATGGTGTCGAAGGGAAGGTCAGGACTAGCATTAATGAGAAAAAATTCAGACAAAAAATTCTTGAAGCACCCAATAAAAGTGGGATCTTTGAGTAAGTAATTATTAAAGCGCCATCTACGGGGTTTGGAGGGCTCAGAAGGGAGATCTAAATTAATAAAAACATGAGCATGATCGGAAATAAGTATGGACCCAATTTCAGTGTGAATTAGATTGGAGAGGAAGTAAGGACTCAAAAAGATGTAGTCAATTCTAGATGTAGAATTATGAGTAGGAGAATAAAAAGTGAATTCCAAGTTGTCAGGATTATATATCCTCCAAGCATTCATGCAACCTCTCGAACGAATGTATTCGTAAAGTTTTTTGCATTTTATTAGGAATGTATCTAGCGGTGGATTTCCTGTCAGTGAAGGGATCCATGACCTAATTGTAGTCCCCACCCACAAAGAGGTTAGGATCAGGACAGGAGTGAAGAGTATGTGACATGGACTGCCAAAACTGTGAATCAACACCAGTGGGACCGTAAATGTTAAGAAGAGAGATAGGGGAATCATTTATAATGAGATGTAAGAGAAGCCATCTGCCATCAGCATCTTTCTCTTCCTTTTCTATAATAAGAAAAAGTGACTTATGAAATAATGTCACCAATCCATTGTTTCTCTCTTTAGCTGGGGAACAATACACATGGCCCACCCAATGCTTTTTAAAAGAACTAATATTGTTTCATTAAGATGACTCTCTTGAAGCATCACACTTTTACAATGTAGTCTAGATAAATGGGTAAGTACCCGTTGTTTCTTGATGGGATTACGCAAACCCTTCACATTTCAGGATACTATGCGAACATTATCAGTCATAATGTAAGGGGAGAAACATTAGGTAACACCATGAGCATTCTAACATTGGTAAAACTGAGAATTGAACATGCGTAATTTTTGGACCAACAGGCAAGAAAATGAGAAATAAAAACAAATAAAGAAAAGGGATGGTAAAAGAGTAAAGAACAAGAAAAGAGAAAGAGATGAAAGTGATCAGAGATGATATATTGGAGAAATTCTAAGAACATAGAGGAAGACAGAAGAAATAAAAAGAAAGATGGAAAGAGAGAGAAAGAAAGCAGAAGAAGATATAAATGATAGAGAGAAAGAGAAGTTGTTAAGAAGCCGGGAGACTGCAGTCAAAATAACCAGAACATATTTCCAGAATGAAGAGCACAGCATAGGGAGGCTGAGAACCTTGAAGGGAAGACCGATGAGAGTCAACGAAGTCAAAGAGAAATTAAAAAGACCAATAGATAAGTACAGGAAAAAGAAAATATTAGGGAGCAGCAGCCAGAGAAACGTGATATGCCAGAATACCTCAAAGAGAGAAATATAATGAGAATAAACATAGGAAACATGGATGCTTTAAGGAGGGAGAAACACTTACCAATATGTGAAGGATTATAAACAATAGGATTGAGAGGGGAGGCACAATGAGGAGAGAACATAAAAGAGGGGTGTCCATACTAGACAAGGTATATCTGTGAAAGAAAAGCCACAGGATAATTAGAAGTTAGTACTTTGAGAGGGTAAACATATAACAATCACGGAATAAAGGTAAAAAACAGCTGAACCCGTAAACTGAGAATAATTAAGCAAATGGGAAACAAAACATGGTAAAAAAAAGTCAGTATTCATGCTTTCCCAAGGTCCCTTTCTTCTCCTTTGTGACAAAAAATGAATTGTCTTAAATCCTCAGGGCGGTCAAAAGAATGAGTCTGTTCCTTATAGGTGACTTTAAAAAAACAATGATAAACAAGACCATATCTGGCGTTCATGGAACGGAGAACAGGGCAAAAGGAAAGGAACTCCTTAAGGCGAGCGGCGGTGACATGAGCCACATCCTGTGAGAGAAAGACTCTGTGACCAGACCATAACCTCTGCTTCCTTTGTTTCGCTGCAGACAAAACCATTAACAATTCAGTGTATTCTGAGAATAGAACAAATATCTTTCTGGGGCGACTGACTGAAGATGTGGAGGGGAAGCCACCAAGTTTAGGACCAATACGATGTGGCGTTGTACGTTGAGAATAGTACCTTCCTTAAGGCCAACTAGCTTAGGAATATGGAGTTTAAGAAAGGCGATCATGTCAGATACCTCTTCTCCCTCAGGAATACCATAAAGTCTAAGATTGTTGCACCTATTGCGGTTTTCCAAGTCCTCCGTTTGTTGTTTGAGAAGAGCTATTTCTCTGGACATAGCTTCCACTTTAGGGATCACATCTTGAGTATCACTAATCTTCTGCTCCACCACCATAACCTAAATTGGACCATTTCGCCTCTAGTCTCTGAAGGGTGGCATTGTTATCAATTACAAATGATTTTAAAAGCTTTATCTCCTCAATGAGATTATCCAGTGTTATAGGTAATAGAGATTTTGTGGGACAGCCCGGCTCTTTCTTTTGGCGTTTTGACGCAGCCTTGGTGGAGTCTTTGCTTATGGAAGACATAGTGGCAGAGGCACCCTTTTGTCTAAAGGAGGGAGGAGGTTCCATATATATGTGAAGGAAGAAATACCACCAATGTTGGTAAATTAGCAGAGCTTATAATGTGCAGCAAAGAGCCAAGCTTGGAAAGAAGCATATACATGTCCTTACTTATTCTCTATTCCCCCTCCTTTGTTGACAGCCAGTGTACAGCAGAGAGGAACAAAGAAAGTCTGTGGAGAAAAGCCACTGGTAAACCTCAAAGCAGAAAAGCTTAAATGACAGCAATAAGAGGGACAAATTAGCCAGTGCACCACTTCCAAGAAAGTAAAATCCGTCATTCTATTGTCCATTGCAAGAACAGTACCAGGACACTGAAAATGACAGCCAGTCATTGCCACGGCCAGCAGCAGACAAAATGGCGGCCACAACTGTTTCCCCTGAAGGGAACGGGAAGCGGGAGAAACAGAAGCAAAAAATGGCACATAGGAAAAAAAAAAGGGACAGCTACCTGTTCTTCCACATCAGTGATATTAAATGAGCCAGTCCATGGAGCTGGAGAAGAAACGCTGCCAATCTGCAAAGGAAAAGGTCCCGGCCGATGCGCGGAGCCTCACGGAGTTGTGGCCATCTTGTGGCAGCTCAAGCCATGACCCCCAATTTATATGGATATTCTAAGTAAAATAAAAGTATCCAAAAAGTATCCAATGTGCATGGCACAGAGAGATCAACAATCAAAGAGGTGAGAAGTGACAAAGAAATAATGCTAATTCAAACTTCGAATCCTTTGAGACTTAATGATGAAAGGAGCAATGATATTTAAGTCTGCAGCGGAAGCCACTATATCATAAAAAGAACATGATGCCTCGCATGATAGTAGTTACCCGCATCAACATCAAGTCAAGGAGAAGTGGCAGGCAATACATATCTGCAACTATAAGAATTGGATGATGGGGAGGTTGGATTTGGGCTTGGACAGGTTTTTGGAGAGTGCATGATGTAAACAGCTCTCCTGCATTCTATTAGTTGTTGTAAGTACAGATAAGTTGCTGTTGACTGAAACGAGGGTGAGTTTTCTGAGGTAACATCCAGCCATAAAGAGGAGAGACAGAGATACTGCATCATCTTATTTCCAACAGATTGCAGTAGGGTGGATTGGAGGTAAGGGAGCTTACATCAAGTAGAATGTTGACTAGAGAGAGGATGATGAGTGTGGATAGTCGGATAATTTCTTTGCGATGGGTCAGGTTCCAAGCTCAGCATCTGCTCTGGTGGAAGGAAGGTGGAGCATCCTGTTTTACAAATTTTACACTACTACAAATGGTACAACTAACCATAATGATGATGATAATAATATTAATAATAAGCAAACATAAAAATTAAATACACGTAAGTAGGTAAAAATTAGGTATTTATATAAACACAAAATAAAAAGACCTACTATTCCCACAAGGGGCTTAACCCCTCCCAAAACCCTCAAAAAGCTATCTGAATAAGCCTTGCCCCTCCTACCCTCATCACCAAGGACAGGCTCACTCCCCCAAACTCTAAATAAAAACTGTTCTAATAAATCTACCCCTTCCTGAACTTTCACACCATCCCCACACCAACAGGCCTGCCCTCTTCCTATAACTGTCCCTCAATATAGTCCAGTATTTTTTTTATCTCTATATGGATGATTTTAACTCTAGGAGGACTCTAGTTGAGGGAGCAGAGGTACCAGCTGCTCTAAGAGATTTCAGACTGGACCACCACTGGTGGTTACAGCAATGGTGCTGCCTGGGTTCTGCTGACAGGACACTGGAAACAGTGGTCACCACTGCAACCTCATTTTCTCCCCCCAGAATCACTAGCTTGTGGCCTTCTTTTTCTAGAGGCACATTTGAGCCGCTGTCTCCTGATGGTAATAGTCTAAGGCCTTGCCCTAGGACTGTGGAGCTATAGCTCTGACAGGGATAGCTGCATGTTTCTCAGGGATGGAAAAAAGAGAACATCAAGTGTAATACCACCACCACCTTCAAGCATATTTTTGTATTCAGACAGTCAGACAGAGTGTCTGGTTCTCTAGGGCCCGAGAAATTGTTAATATCTGATTCTGTATCCCTGGAACTTTTTTTAACATATCATTCACATACTGGTATATGCAGTGCATCATATTAAAAAATATGTAGGTTGACAATCTGTGTAATTAAAAGAAAATTTGTGTTGCTTAAATGGATAAAATGTTTAAAACAATGAATTCTTCCCATGTGACACTTACACCATACCCTAATAGTGTGTTTAAACAAGAACAATTCAGCAAAACTACATATGTGTGTGTATATACATACATACATATATACATGTTATGTTATGTTAATAAATTTATTAAGCGCAACGGTTACCCTGGGGTGTCCTGGCGCTGTTACCAAATCCTATATAGCTCGGTTACCAAAGAGCAGACTGAGGAGTAAGCAGGTTTAGTGGATAAATAGCCATATTTTTAATGCCTTTCTAAAGGACAGCAGATCTGACAGATATATATATATATATATATATATATATATATATATATATATATATATATATATATATATATATATTTATATATTCTTCCAAAAACGCCCACCGTTGAAAGCGCACTCGAAGAACAGGCCGACCCAGCTGTTACTTGCAAGGTCTTTATTTCATCACCAACCAGCAGTGTCCTTGGTATAGTAGTTCAGCCCATAAGAAATAAATTTGGACTGTGGGTTGCAGATTCACTACAACCGTCTCACGGAGGAACAGGAGACAATATAACCAACAGGCGGAGACATTTGGGACCCATACAGGGTTTTAATTTTATGTGGTCGGCGGAAATTTATGGCAGAGAGCACTACAAGTCCCATGAGGCATTTGGGACAAAGCCACTTGGATGTGATATTTAAATCAACGAGGTGCTCACTTCCGCCGCTAGCCATTTTGCCCGTGAACAAGGAGCATTTAGCTTTGAAACGCGTAGGGCTGAACTACTATACCAAGGACACTGCCGGTTGGTGATGAAATAAAGACCTTGCAAGTAACAGCTGGGTCGGCCTGTTCTTCGAGTGCGCTTTCAACGGTGGGCGTTTTTGGAAGAATTTATACCGGCCTGTCCAGGTCGGGAAAGTGCACCGCCATAAGAAATAAATTTGGACTGTGGGTTGCAGATTCACTACAACCGTCTCACGGAGGAACAGGAGACAATATAACCAACAGGCGGAGACATTTGGGACCCAAACAGGATTTTATTTTTATGTGGTCGGCGGAAATTTATGGCAGAGAGCACTACAAGTCCCATGAGGCATTTGGGACAAAGCCACTTGGATGTGATATTTAAATCAACGAGGTGCTCACTTCCGCCGCTAGCCATTTTGCCCGTGAACAAGGAGCATTTAGCTTTGAAACGCGTAGGGCTGAACTACTATACCAAGGACACTGCCGGTTGGTGATGAAATAAAGACCTTGCAAGTAACAGCTGGGTCGGCCTGTTCTTCGAGTGCGCTTTCAACGGTGGGCGTTTTTGGAAGAATATATATATATATATATATATATATATATATATATATATATATATATCCACTGAAAAAAACATAGGTTTCAGGCACGTTATAGTTAGGAATTAGCATTTAAAAAACCTTAGAAATTCACTGAAAAAACCATAGGTTTCAGGGGCGTTATAGTTAGCTGGACTTTTCACTCGTACAAAACCATTGAAATTCCCCCGTTATAGTTAGTTCAGCTAACTATATCTCGCGCGCCCGCAATGCACTGCTGATGACGTCACATATTACATCACTCATGACATGGTCAGTGACATCACTCATGACATCACTGATGACATCTCAAATGACATCACTGATGACATCATCCAGTGAATGTGTGTTTTTCTGAAAATTACATATGTTTTATATATGTATATCTCAAGGTCGATGGAAGAATAAATGGGTATATAAGTGTCTAAATGGATGATTTGTTTTTGAAAAATTCATTGTATAACTGACTGATTAAGTGTATCTTAGTGAATACATGGCTTAGTGAGTAATGTTTAAATGTGTAAATATCTCTATCAGTCTCTCACTTTGTGTATAAGTGGCTGCATGGGTTGGTGAGTAGCTACATGAGTGTCTATATCGGTTATTAGTTGGTTTTTTGAGTATCAGTATGAGTGTCTGAGTGTCTGTATGGTTCGGTGGGGGGTATTACGTAGTGCATAGGTGCATGAATGAGTGACTCACTGTTTGTATGTGTTGAAGACAGCATGTGTGCAGGACTGTATGGGTGGATGAGTGTGTGCATGGGTGTGTTAGTGAGTGATAGACTGTCTCAATAGTGTCTTTATGAGTAACTACATATGTTTTAAACTAGTATATGTGACTATTGGTGTATATAAGTGAGTATATGTGAGAATGAGAGATTGAAAGAGTTCCTGTATGAATAAGTATGTGTTTCTATAAGTGATTGTTTAAAAGACTAAGTATGTGTAAGTTTCTGTAGAAGTAAGTGTGGTGGTGTGTGTATAACTGTATATGCAAGTAAATGGATGTTTGATTCTTTATTAGCATGAGTGACTATGTGTGTGAATAACTCTATGGATGAGTGGCGTTGTGTAACAGGATGTATAGGTGTGTGAGTACATATGATGAGTGAGTACATGTATGAGTGACTGTATAGGACTGTTGGTGAATGAGTGGATGTGTATTTGGATCTTAGAATTACTGAATAGGTTGTTGTAACTGGTATTGGTATGTGCATTGTTTTGAACATTGTAGTTTCTATTTTTGAATGTGTGTATCAAAGGTTATATTAGGGGAAGAGGAGGTCTGCCACTCTATCACAAGGATGATGTCATCAGTGATGTCATTAGTGATGTCATTTGAGATGTCATCAGTGATGTCATGAGTGATGTCACTGACCATGTCATGAGTGATGTAATATGTGACGTCATCAGAAGTGCATTGCGGGCGCGCAAGTTATAGTTAGCTGAACTAACTATAACGGGGGAATTTCAATGGTTTTGTACGAGTGAAAAGTCCAGCTAACTATAACGCCCCTGAAACCTATGTTTTTTTCAGTGAATTTCTAAGGTTTTTTAAATGCTAATTCCTAACTATAACGTGCCTGAAACCTATGGTTTTTTCAGTGAATTTCAAAGGTTTTTTAAATGCTAGTTTCTAACTATGCCTACAGAGATAGGACATGTGAAGAAAGAAGAAAAAACACACAGAAAGAATAAAAAGAAATGCAGAAAGATGAAACAGAAGTCCTCAAAGACGAAGAAAAGTGCAGGAAGAAGGATAACGTGCAGAAAGAACAAACAGAAGAGCAGAAAGAAGCCTTGTTGCAAAATCATCCTGTACCCTCAACTTTTTCAGACGGATACTGGTGGTAACTGAGTCTGACTAACCAGTCCTAGAGCCAGTGCTATGTTAAAAGACACTCAGAATACAGTGAAAACACCTACATACACTAGGGAACACTATGCGTTGGGGTCCCCCTGTGATCAGCATGACCTCCTCGGTAAGCCCCTAGTATATAATAGGGCAGGGGATTAAAACTACCTCTTAAAACGCGCCACAGGGCGTGTTTGCACACGTAACCTCAGGCCCCGTCCCCTAACTTCCCCACTGTGTAAACATGCCCTGTGGCCGTTTTAAGTTGGGAGATTAAGTCCCCTTGAATCCTGAGGGTCCCTAGGGTCCAACTAGACCACTAGGTACCTCCAGTAAGCGCCACAGAGCTGCGTTGCAGAGAGGTGTAAAAAGTGGCACGGCCTGGACCACCTCTCTGCAACGCAGCTCAGTGGCGCTTACTGGAAGCACCTGGTGGGCTAGTTAGCCCCCAGGGGCCCTCAGGATTGAAGGAGAATTATTTCCCCAACTTAAAACGCGCCACAGGGCTTGTTTGCACACGTTAACTCAGGCCCCGTTCCCTCCCTTCACCACTGTGTAAACAAGCCCTGTGGCCGTTTTTAGTTGGGAGATTAAGTTAATTTGAATCCTGAGGGTCCCTAGGGTCCAACTAGCCCACTAGGTACCTCCAGTATGCGCCACAGAGCTGCGTTGCAGAGAGGTATAAAAAGTGGCATGGCCTGGACCACCTCTCTGCAACGCAGCTCAGTGGCGCTTACTGGAAGCACCTGGTGGGCTAGTTAGCCCCCAGGGGCCCTCAGGATTGAAGGTGAATTATTTCCCCAACTTAAAATGCGCCACAGGGCGTGTTTGCACACGTCACCTGAGGCCACGTCCCCTCCCTTCACCACTGTGTAAACGCGCCCTGTGGCCGTTCTAAGTTGAGAGATTAAGTCACCTTGAATCCTAAGGGTCCCTAGGGTCAAACTAGCCCACTAGGTATCTCCAGTAAGCGCCACAGAGCTGCGTTGCATAGAGGTGTAAAAAGGGGCGTGGCCTCAGAACACCTGCCTGCAACGCAGCTCCCTGGCGCACACTGGAGATACCTGTTGGGCTAGTTGGCCCTCAGGGACCCTCAGTATTGAAGGGGAATTAATTCCCCAACTTACAACTGGCCAGGGGGTGCGAGTGCTGCAAGGAGGGGGCGTGGCCTCCAGCGCGATGCCGTTCTTTTATTTATTTTATTTTTTTAAGAAGGAGGGCTGTGTGGCCCCCCTTCTTTTTCTAATTTACTGGCTCTGGGGACCACATCTCCCAGGGCCTGCACCCTAATTTGTTTTGTTGAAAAATATAAATTTGGCCCTCCCAAGGCCTTAATCGGCCCCGGGGACCCCAACCCCCGGGGCCGGCCTTTGATTTTTATTATTTTAAAAATATATATATTTATAGAAACACCTAGGACATGCTGGACAAACCGTATGTACCTATCACCATGACGATTTGCGTGATATTCATTAAAAGGCGACTATGCATAGAATGAATCCACATGGAATGTATTTACACCGCTAGTGAAGCTCTGACATGTCTGACGCCCTAGCGTGCCTATTCCAGCGCCCCGCCGGTGGGTACTCTCCAAGTAGACACCCTTGTCGTTTCTTTATACAAACATGGGTAGCTATTGACGGGCACATTTAATATACACGCACACCAAGCCATTCAATTGGGATTCGACAAAAATTCGACTAAACTATGCAAGAAACCCCCTCACGGTTAATAAAAAACACATCCACCGCCGGATGTGTAATACTTTTTATTTTACTCTCTGGAAAGTTGACGAACCTCACTTGAGAGTCACAGCGTGCTCCTGGCTGAGCCCAATGCTGTGTTACACCCACCAGTGCCCACCGATTGCCTCACACCTCTGTGTTGTATTCCACCAGCTAGTGCGCATGCTATGACACTCTCTAGCCCATGTGCACTGTAACACCACCCCGTGAATATGTCATGCCACACTTGCCTTCGCACGGGTTGTATTGCCCCAACTAACGTGCCTTCCTCGATGTGTATGTTATAACGCACAGCGCTATGCCATACATATTTCAATCTGGGATTCATATCTTTGTCACAGTGCATATGCAACGTTACACTCCCCAGCACATATTTTATATTACAACTTTAGAGACTAGTTATGTTACACAACACTGCCCTGTGCATATTACACTCCAAGGCGCATATCGCATAGCACGCGCTAGTGCCTGTGCTATCTCGCGCTCTCCAATGAATCTGTCATTGCGCACAATGTATTGCATATTATATTTCATGCCCCGGTTCATCTTATATCACACTTTTTGGTGCATAGTTTATACCATATACTACATCTAGTTTTCATTTTCAATCGTGCTCTCAGGACTACGTTCTATATAACACTGCGTCCACCTACCCTTTTCACTGGCATTACATTTTGCGATGGGGTGGAGGGTCAGGGGGTGTTTCTGCCAAGTGAGCCTGAAATCACAGTCATAAACGTCCTCTTCATCCTGAATAAAAGTGAGATTATGCTGCATACTTGTTCATATTTTAAGTAGTTCGCACAGACACACATTTTAAAAACAATAAAGTTCCTAATACCCTCTTTCTCTGAACAGTTAGCTTGCTGCCCCATCCACCTCCTCCCTATCCTCTTTTGTCTGAATCCATGGACTAGCCTCCTCCCTCCTGCCATGCATGGTTTGATGTGCTGCCACTGCCCTCCATTTAGCATGATGTACCAGTCCACTCCTCCTGCCCTCCATTGCCCAATTCTATGGCCCATCATTGACCTCCTGCTTAGCCTCTGTGCTTAGCTTGCTGCCCCTATTCTCCTTCCCCCTGCCCTCCGATGTCTTTGTGCATGCCCCTGCTCCATCCTTTTTGCCCACTATGTTCCATGGACCTGCCACTCCTATCTACTCTGAGTGTTCTGTTGAGCTGCCACTCCCCTCCCACCTGCCTAGCATTGTCAGATGACTGTAACCTGTCCCTGCCACCTCCACCCTGCCTGTCCACATGCCATGCCCCAATCCCCTTCTCCTGTCCTCCATGGTCCATTTTACTGCCACAACCTTCTGCCCTCCCTGATCTGTTGTGCTGCACCTGCTCCTCCTGCCTGCCCCGCGTGGTCCGTTGTGAGTCCCCTTCCCCTGAACTCTCTTGTCTGTGCCCAGGTCCTGACCCTCCCTTCTATCCTCCATGGTCCTTTGTGCATGCCCCTGCACCCTCCTTCTTGCCCATCATAGCCATTGTGCTGCCACTAACCCTCCCGCTTGCCATGCATGGTCTTCTGTGCTGCCATGGCCCCTCCCACCTTCCCTGTGTGGTCAGCTAGCTGCCCCTGACCCCCTCCCACCTTTCCTGCATGGTCTGTGCGTATGCCACCATAGTCTCATTGTTGCTCTCCATGGTGTGTCTTGTTTCTAGTGCCCATCCTGCCTGACCTCCGTGGCCATCTTGCTGCTCCTGCCCTGCCACCTTGCCCCCAGCCCTCTGTTTCCATGTGCAGACCCCCTATTCCCTCCCTCCTGGCTTGTCTGTTCCATTGTAATGCCCCTGATCCGTCCCTCCTGCCCTTTATGGTCTGTTATGCTGCAGCTTTCTCTCCTGTCTGCCCATTATGGTCAGCTAGCTACCATTGCCTCTTTCCCATCTGTTCTCTGTTGTCCATGTGTATGGTCCTGTCCCCTCCCTATTGCTTTCTATGGATTGTTGTGCTGCACTCCCGTCCCGCATGCACTGTGTGGTGTATTGTGCTGCTGCAAACCCTGATGCCTGCCCTGTAGGGTCAGTTTGGTGCACCTCTCCATGTCCCTCCTGTCCTCTGTTATCCGAGTCCATGTCCCTACCCCAATTCCTCCTGCCTACCATGATTCAATGTACCATGCTTGCGAACATTTTGAACTTGGTAAGAGGGAGATTTTGAAAAAAAACTGGGGTATTAATTTTCCCCTTTGAGTTACATTGAAAAAGAGGAGATTGTAGACAGGAGACAAATCAAATAAAGCCCATTTGAGCTTAAAAACATTGGGCGTTTCCTGGCTGAAACGGGTCTGTTGGCATGTATGGTTGTACTACCACTGCCTCTTCCTTCTGCCCACAATGGTCTATTACATTGCCACAGCCTCTCTTGCCAGCCCTGTATTGTTGGTTTGTTGCCCCTGCCCCCCTTTCGACTGCCCTCCATAGTCTGTTGTGCTGCCACTGCCCTTCCTGCCTGCCCAGTGTGGTCAAATTGTTGCCTCTGTACTCTCCTACCTCCCTTGAATTTTCAGAGTCCATGCCCCTGGCCTCTGCCTCTCAACAGTATCCCAATGAACAACTAGATTGCTAACATTCTATATTTATTACAAAAGTGTGGAACGCCTGACGTCATCTTGATGTAATCATAACTGTAATACCTAGAGTATTTCCTTTAGAAATTACATATATGAGAGGGTCTTATTTGCATCAGAATTATGGTTAGTGCTCTAAAAAACTAAAATGAGGACATATTTTCTGAGTTTTCAAATAGCGACAAAGTACTTTTAAATTATTTGTAATCTTTATGTTTTTTTATCCAATTGACCACTTGATTAAATGTTGCACCTTGGCGAGAGGATGTGGTGTTACTTCCAGAGCTGCAGACTTTGCAACTGGGGAACCAGGTTGGAGTTTCTGCTTCAGCTCAACATTCTGTGATTGTGGTCAAATCACTTAATCTCCCCATGTCTACAACCAAATTGAATTTGATCTTGTGTGATGTAACCAATGCCCATGTAAAGCATTCCAATACCTGACAAGTCTGCACTATATAAAACTGCAAATACACAAAAAATAAGTGTTTTGCCTTCTGTCATTGGGCTACATGTGGGCTACATCTGGGTGATATTTGTGCTGCATTTAGGCTCTTGTGTGTCTGGTGGCCATCTTGGGAGATTTATTTGTTATGAAGTTTCCTAATTTCCTCATTTACTGCAGTCTCCTCAGTAGGAAATGCTTTCAGTTGTTTACTTTGATTCCATCAAGAAGGTATTCAGATATGTCACACATTTGCCATAAATTCTGAATGTTAGCACTCTAGTTGCTCATTAGATCACTGTAGTAAAGCTACTGCTCACCACGGAAGTCTGCTGCTAGTATTAAAAGTGCATGTTTCAGTCTGCATATCAGAATTTTTTTATGAAATAGAAGAGGATTTGAGAAGTCACTCAAAATGTGCCCTAATTTTTCTTTCTGCAGCACTAATCATAATTTCTATGGCAAAATGAACCCCCTCATTGTGTTCCT
Source organism: Triturus cristatus (assembly GCF_964204655.1). NCBI lineage: Eukaryota > Metazoa > Chordata > Amphibia > Caudata > Salamandridae > Triturus > Triturus cristatus. Next base: position 151,267,322 of record NC_140583.1, read on the forward strand.
TTTTAAATTAAATGTTTTAAGTGTTACCAGTTTATTCCAATCAAGATGGCTTCAGGTGTGCCATACTTTTGTCATAAGTAAGACAGCAAGCGCTCTAGTTGTTCTTAAGAACACTCTGGGACATTCTGTCTTTAGGCTATACTTGGGCTACATCTGGGTGATATTTGGGCTACATTTGGGCTCTTTTGTCTCTGGTGGCCATCTTGGGAGATTTATTTGTTATGAAGTTTCCTAATTTCCTCATTTACTGCAGTATCCTCAGTGGGAATACATTCAGTTTTTTATTTTGGTTCCATCAAGAAGGCATTTAGATGTGTCACACATTTGCCATAAATTCTGAATGTTAGCACTCTAGTTGCTCATTAGATCCCTGTAGTAAAACTACTGCTCACCAGGGAAGTCTGCTGCTGGTATTCAAAGTGCATGTTTCAGTCTGCATGTCAGAATTTTTTTATGACGTAGAAGAGGATTGGAGAAGTCAAAATGTGCCCTAATTTTTCGTTCTGCAGAACTAATCATAATTTCTATGGCAAAATGAACCCCCTCATTTTGTTCCTTTGTAAATTAAATGTTTTAGGTGTTACCACTTTATTCCAATCAAGATGGCTTCAGGTGTGCCATACTTTTGTCATAAGTAAGACTGTTAGTGCTCTAGTTGTTCGTCAGAACACTCTGGGACATTCTGTCATTGGGCTATACTTGGGCTACATCTGGGTGATATTTGGGCTACATTTGGGCTCTTTTGTCTCTGGTGGCCATTTTGGGAGTCTTATTTGTTATGATGTTTCCTAATTTCCTCATTTACTACAGTCTCCTCAGTAGGAAATCCTTTCAGTTTTTTACTTTGATTCCATCAAGAAGGCATTCAGATGTGTCACAAATTTGCCATAAATTCAGAATGTTAGCACTCTAGTTGCTTATTAGATCACTGTAGTAAACCTACTGCTCACCAGGGAAGTCTGCTGCTGGTATTGAAAGTGCATGTTTCAGTCTGCATGTCAGAATTTTTTAATGAAATAGAAGAGGATTTGAGAAGTCACTCAAAATGTGCCCAAATTTTTCTTTCTGCAGCACTAATCATACTTTCTATGGCAAAATGAACCCCCTCATTGTGTTCCTTTTCAAATTAAATGTTGTAAGAATTACCACTTTATTCCAAACAAGATGGCTTCAGGTGTGCCATACGTTTGTCAAAAGTAGGACTGTTAGCGCTCTAGTTGTTCTTTAGAACACTCTGGGAAGCTGCAGTAGAACACAAAGGAATCAACTGACAGTCTCTGCCCTTGTTGGATGTACATGTTTTACTGAGAATGTCAGACTTCATTCTTACATGACTGAGAAAGATAATGTGAATTTACAGAAAATATGCTCTCAGTTAGCTTATAGATCACATTCCAAACCTCTGTGGGAAAAGCATGAGAAAATAGTTTTCTCTCAAACATGATTCATGATATCACAGCAGAAGGCTTTTTCACATGGTAAAATCACCTTAGAACACACCACAATTCCTAAAATGAGTATGGTACCATCAACAAATGATTTATAATGTAACTAAAGTTTTAAAACCTTCTATTAACTGCAATGTTTTTTAATGAGGTGCTATCATGTATATTGGTCCCAAGATGGCTGCCAACACTTCTTGGATGAAGTGCTGACAGCCAATCAGATCTCACGATGAGATGTGTGGTTAGGCTCCGCCCAGATATATATGTGATTTTACTTTTGATTTTCTCAGGAACTACTGAACGGATTTACACCATTTAAGCAAAAGGCATATGCCTGACCTGAGGACTACCTCTTCGCCAAATTTCAAGTAATTCTGTTCAGCCGTTCGCGCTGTACCTTCGACTAAAGGTCCTATGGGAAAATGCATGGGGAAAATGCATTTTTTCTCAGCCCCCGCTTGACGAATCTCCCCGAGACTTTCAGGGTAGGAGCTGAGCAGAGCGCCCCATTAGTTTTGAAACTTTCACGAAGATAAGTCAACCGGCGCCAAAGTTATTCAAAATAGAATTTTCATATTTCCTATGGGAACTCGGTCCTAACTATAACTATCTACTGGCGACCAGCTACGAGGCACCTAATCCGCTCATGATGAGAGAATGGGCGGAATGTAACTTAGACTCTTCCAAACGCCTTATGCAGATTCTTATTAAATATGCAGACATCGATCGTGCGGTACTGTTGGAGGAAATAGCGAAATTAAATGAAGAAATCGATGCAATGGAACCAAAAGATGAAAAAACGAAACTACGCCAAGAAATGGTTTCTAGGCTAAAAAAAGAAGAGGACAAAATAAAAGAACGCAAGTCTTTTAAATTCGGTCGAGACAAAACGGACTACGAAGTAGGCCAAATTTTTACCTTTTCAAAAAAATATGAAGCATTGAGAGCTAACAAAGGACAGGAGCCAAAAATAACCGTACCAAATGTACACGAAGCAAGTGAAAGATCCTCCGGTACATCGTCGGATCTCAGCTCGATCCCAGATAGCGATTCTGATAGAGGCTCAACAACCAACCTCAGCGGACAAAGACACACACTCGACGAGGAACTCGGTTTTTTATGCGTGGACAGGCGACAAACCCTTCGCCCACGCATAGAGAAAAACAACTCCGGCCCACAAAGAACTACAGGCGCAAGCAAAGGCGAAAGGCAAACAGGGCAAGGAATAAATCAGAAAAGACGCGGTACATGGAGAAGAGGCAAATAAATGATTTAAGAAATGAAGGAGACATTAACAAAACCATTGTCAACCTATCTGAAATAACATTAAGCGACAATGAAAAGAAAATACTCAACCTTGGCCTCACATACTGTCCACCCAACAACTTCAATTATGCCAAGACAAGATTGGATATATTCAAGAGCACTCGCAAACTAAAACTTAAAAAATATTTCATACTAAATAAAAAACACGTTTCAGCATGCGATGAAAGTCAAACAACTTCTATGTCAACCCAATCAGAAACATCTTTCCTTGACACAATGCAAGAATTATGGGACTCTTCTGAAAACACAAACCATTCAGAAAATCAAACATTGACTTTGTCTTCCAGTCAACAGGATGAGTCTGAAGAGCCAAATACAAACACCCAAGGCCCAAGAACTAAAACAAACTTCAAACCTAAGTCCAAGTTTATCCCAGTGATGTTACGTGATTCTATTGATCTATTCCACGATCAGGTAACCAAGGAATTAAAAGCCCTTAACAGCAAAACATACAGAGGCAAAATCAAATATAACAAAAAAGATGAGGACTACAGAAACTTGATTGCAAAACTTAAAGAGAATAATAACGTGATTGTCCGTGCATCATACAAAGGCGGGAACATTGTGCTGATGTCCAGAGAAAACTGCTGTAAGGAAGCATACAGTCAGCTTAACGATAGAGCATGTTATGCCAAATTCAGTGGTGCAGAATTGAAAATCATGTATGCATCGTATAACAAAAATCTTTCAACGTGGAAATCCAATGGTATTCTTACAGGAAACGAATACAAATTTCTGAAAAACCACCATCCTGTTGTACCCACCATTTATTTCATTCCCAAACTACACAAGGACCCTGTGAATCCACCTGGCAGACCAATAATATCAGCCATGAACTGCTACCTTGAACATACATCACAATACATAGATTTTTTCTTGCAGGATTTGGTTAAAGCATTACCGTCATATGTGCGTGACACTAGTGACTTTCTAAGAAAAATATTGAATCTCAAATGGAAAAACAACTACCACTTCATAGCCCTTGACGTCGTCTCCCTATACACAAGTATACAACACGAAGACGGACTACGAGCCATAGACTTTTTCTTAGATAAAGCCTTAGACACGAGCAAAGAGCACAAGGCTATGTGGATGAAGATGATCAAACTCTGTTTGGAAAATAATGTATTTATGTTCAATAACATGCTCTACAGACAGACAAGAGGCGTAGCGATGGGGGCCAGCTTCTCCCCCAGCTACGCGTGTTTACACATGGGTTGGTGGGAGGAGTTGGTCCTTAAAACAGAGCACCTAGACAAAGTTAATGCTCATGTGAAGTTATGGCTGCGTTTCATTGATGATTTGGGATGGAAGTAAGGATGAAGCACAAAAGTTTGTACAAGCTATCAATGTCAATGATTTAAATTTAAGTTTCACAGCTGACATCAGCAATTCTTCGGTAACATTTCTGGATACACAGGTGTACATAAAGGGAAACCAAATAGTCACCAAATTGTTCCGCAAGAAAACAGCGGGTAACTCCACATTGCACACAAGTAGCTCACATGTAAAACATTTGATAACCAGTATCCCCTACGGGGAAATGCTTCGCCTTTGGCGAATCCATAGCCTTGAGAGTGACCTCATACAAGCTCAAAATGAGAGTATAAAAAGATTCAAGGAAAGGGGCTACTCAGAAAAGGTTATACAAACTGCGATTAACAAATCTATGCTAAAAAGCAGGGAAACGCTACTCATGGAGAAAAAGGTGAATAATTTATGTACACAGGTTACAGCATCAAATGATGACACTATGGAGGATTTTAGAATCATAGTGCAACATAGCCAACAGCATGGCAAAATTGAATCCATCATACATCGCAATTGGTCTATGGTTCTTAGTGACCCAGTGATAGGACCTAAACTCCCGAAAAGACCCCCTATAACTTACAGTAGAAGCCGCTCTATGAGAGATGACTTAGTCAAAACAAGTCCAGAAGTCATAGAATCCACGAGCTGGCTCCAAACTCATACTGGCTTCTTTAAATGCAAAACATGCAAAGCATGCTCACAGGGTGAAAACAAATTATGGTACATTAACCCTTTCAGTGAGAAAAAACAGAAAATATCTAAGCTCCTAACATGCAAAACAGAATTTGCTATATATGTACTCTCATGCCCATGCAACCTACATTATGTAGGAAGAACGAAACTTCAAGTGCATAAACGCATACTACAGCACTTAAGGGCAATTCCAAATCAGGATGAGACATATCCGGTAGCCCGCCATTTTAAATCCAAGCATGGCTCTCGAAGTAGTGACTTAAGATATTTTGTTATAGATTCAATCCCAGCCAGCAGAAGAGGGGGTGACAGGGAGCACAGATTGCGTCAGCTAGAAACAAAATATATCCTCGAACTGAATACCAAACATCCATCAGGCCTAAGCGCAACGGAGGATCTCTATACATGTCTATAAAAACTTTTAAGGAAGCAAACCTATAGTTAATTGGGGTCACTATTCAATTATCTATATAACATGAGAAATGAAAGGAAAATATACTTTTTTAGGTTTCAATAATATTTATCAATGGGATTTTAGATGTATTCATTTGACTATTTTTAGTGGTGTATAGGGTCGTTTTTAGGTATCTACTCTTAGACGTATCTATTTATTTACCATATAAATCTGAAAGCTGAAAACTATTTATTTTAGTTTATATTCCGACGCTTTTATAACAATATAATTTTATAACATGTAAAATGGTATTTATTTATTTATCTATTTATCTATTATTCTCTTAGAGGAATGAGGACCTATCCAAAAACCATAAAAGGTTTTCAACAATATTTATTAAAAAACGTATCATCACTTCCTATAGTTATGAATACATCTCAGGATTCAATCCTACTTATATATAGTCCCATTGGTATTTTGCAAACTTAGTTATGCAGTTTCCTATATACATTCATAAAGTCGGTTTGTATCTTACATTAAGTCTAAACATTTAACCTTAAATGGCGTGAAACTGAGATTTATCTACCAAAATACTATCATTGATATGCACTATTAGGCCGTCTCACATTTATTAACATTGATTAGCGCATTTCCACAAATGAGAATAGATGGGACCACAATACCGTCTGTAGGCCTGAACTGCCACCTAATCTATTAATAGGAGTTGACCATTAAACTGAGAAAAAAATGATGATTTACAAAAACAATGCAACAAAGCTTGGTTTATAGCAGACATGCTAAAATGTCATGCACAAACGGTATCACTGGGGCTCCAGTGAAGGTGGTTTATTATTTTTCACACACGTGTATATATATATTTATACACTTATTTAGGTTCCTTTCGATGTGCTATTTCTCAATGTATTCTACACAGAGGCATTCATGCTGTTTATTGTAGGTATATATATATATATATATATTTTTTTTTTTGCACTGAGATATTATGCACCTATCAGGGAAATTGGGGAACGACGATAAGACTGTTACACACACAGAACAAGGGTCCCTTTAGCATTAACACTGTTCACAATGGTAAAGGGTTGTTGTATACTATTATACTGTGTATCTCCCCAGGCACTATGCACTTTAGTATTTCTATCTTAGGTTTACAGATACACTTAAAGGTAATAAATTTGCAAGCATTAGTTCCAAATATTAACAACTTGTTTTCAGAAACCTAAAATTATGTTATTTAAATCTTAACTCCTTTTAAATAATTTTAAATGGTTTTAAGGTTCTTTTACTTGTATTTTACTTGTATTTTTAACCCGAAAAGTTTAAGGAACTAAGTGTTGATAGTCTGTTATTCATGTCAATTGTTTCAACACATGCCAATCAGCTTGCTTGTTACTCGTAATATTTAAACCAATGATATGTTGAGTTACCGTGTCATGTGATCAAGGCCCATGGTCGGGCTGAAACGCGTCATGGCGGCAAGGTGATTTTGCAATAAAGAATTTTTCTGCACCAAACTGTGGTCCGTATCCGTTGTCAAGAAGCGACAGTAGCGGAGTTTTTGGATATATATATACATATATATATATATATATATATATATATATATATATATATATATATATATATATATATATATATATATATATATATATATATATATATATATATATATATGTTACCCACTGGCAGTCGCCAGTAGGTAGTTATAGTTAGGACCTTGTTTCTGTTCAAAAAGCATTTTTTCTTTTGCCAATATCTTTGGCTACGTTTGACGAATCTTCGCAAAAGTTTCCAACCTAATGGTTTGCTCCTTTCTTGAAAGTTTAGGGGTGATTTGTGAAGTGGGGGCCAAAGTTAGCTAACAGCTCAACTCTTTTAGCATCTGACGCTATGACCTTACTTGCATTACATGAATTAAATAATGAAAACTGTCCAGCAGAGGTTTTGAACACAACAGCCAAATTTCCACTCAAGAAAAATTGACAGCTTTGAATCTTGTTCAGCCAAGTGCGGGCATCAGCCTATATAAAGTCAAATCTTCATTTTATCCCATGATGCCAAAAGATGCAATTGACATATTCCATGAGAGAGTTACTGATAAAATAAAAAAACTATATCACAAGATTAATCATAGTAAAGCAAGATTTAAAAACCGGGACATTGAATAAGAAAACCTTATCCATAAACTGCGCAACAATAAAGACATAGTTATAAACAAATCGGATAAGGGCGGCAATGTTGTTATCTGGCCACGCAAAGAATACACCGAAGAGGCATATAAACAACTATCCGACCCGGACTGCTACTTCATCAGCAACATAACGGAATACAACAAGGCGAAGGAAAATTTGAAAAAGGATTTGATGAGTTGGAAAAGACAAGGGCTGATATCCAATCAAGAATTCAAATTCATGATTAATGACTTTCCAATAATTCCTACACTGTACCTCATTCCTAAAATTCATAAGGGAGTCTGTCCAATCCCTGGCAGACCCATTATCTCTGCAATAGGTGGTATGAGCGAACAGATTACACGGTATGTGGATTACTTTTTGCAAATACATGTATAAGCTCTCCCATCTTATGTCAGGGACACCAGTGCTTTCCTTGACAAAATTAAAAACATTGTATGGGAGGACATTTTTTTGCTCATTACCATGGACATTGAATCACTCTATACGAGTATTAATCATCAAACAGGTTTGACTGCTGTAAAGCACTATCTAGATAAAAGATCTCTTACTTTTCATAACCATAATGTGATGCTCCTTGAAATGATTAAGTGGTGCTTATTCAATAACTTTTTCATGTTTGACAACAAGTTATTTTGTCAGAAACGAGGCGTGGCTATGGGAGCCTGCTTCTCTCCCAGCTACGCGTGTCTGTACATTGGCTGGTGGGAGGAGCAGGTTCTCAGGGGCTCTATGGGTGCAATATATGACAGCAATGTGGCACATTGGCTAAGATTTGATGACGTGTTCCTGATATGGAAGGGAGACACTGACAGTGCTACATCTTTCATCAATGAACTTAACAACAATTACATGAATCTTAAATTTACATCATACATTAGTCAATCACAGGTAGCTTTCTTAGATACCACTATCTATGTATCAGGAAACAAATTGGAATCTACACTGTTCAGGAAACCAACTGCGGGGAATGCCACCCTGCACGCATCCATTTCCCATCCCAGCCACCTTATTAGAAGTATCCCCTACGGGGAACTTCTTAGACTCAAATGAATTTGCAGCACAGATAATGAGCTCACCAAATGTACCCAAGAGGCGTTAGCTAGATTTAAGGCTAGAGGCTATAATGAATCTATACTTAAACAAGCCAGCGATAAGGCGGCACTAAAAACAAGAGAGTCACTATTATGCAATGCCAGTAGGTCTTGTGAGATAGGACACAAAGGAGATGAGGATAATGCTCCGCGTCTTATCACCACTTATAACAGGCAACATAAACAATTGAAGGCTATTATCAATACAAATTTGGTACTAACCGTACTACATGCATCACTCCTTTCAGCTCTAAGGAAACACAAATTAAAGGGCACTACACATGCCGAACAGAATATGATGTTTATGTTCTTACCTGTACCTGTGGCCTCTCTTATGTAGGCAGCACTAAACTCCAAGTGCATGCCTGCATTCTCCAACATTTGAGAGCTATTGTGAATAACGATGCCACCTATCCAGTGGACCGTTACTTCAAAGAAAGGCACAACAATGACCTCAAATGTCTCAGCTATTTTGTAATTGATGCCATCCCTAAATTACGACGGGGTGGCAACAGGGAAAGGTTACTGAGACAATTAGAGACTCGCCTAATACTGGAACTTGACACCAAGGCCCCCTTTGGTCTGAATACCACTGAGGATATGCATACTTACCTGTAGTGATCTTTCTATCTCTTACCGATAGCCTCCACCTGTTCTGTTTCCAAATACCCATATAATGATAACACTCGTCAGTCTGTTGACTGTTTCCTTTTCACCACATATACATTCATGTATACATATATATTTGAGTATGATTTTCAATGTATATTTAGTGTACTCTATGCCCATACATTTATTACTGGCATGATCAAAACTTTTTTGTTTACTATATTTGAGGACACCTCCTATTGCTTTTGCAGTCTCCATATAATATGTTGTTGGTCACTGCACATTTTTATATATATATTCTCCATATCTTTTTTGATATTGGCATCTTTGCACTTCTTTCAGCACTTTATAGATCGCACTAACATGAATTTATCAATGCTAGCAGCGCAACATACACATTTATTGCATTTTTGCACACTTAGGGGGTGGTCAGTTAATATGTTATCATGGAATTTTTTGCAGACTTTTATTTAGAATTTGGACATCTTACTGTGTGAAATAGATGGTCTATATTTACAATACATGTAAATTTGACCACATCCGAGTTACCAAATTGAATTTTGTTGGAAGGCGGACCTCGGGGGGGCCAGAGAGACCACCCAGAGGGGCCCCCACACTGCACGAAGTAGCCGAGCGCTGCTGAGAAGCCTCCTAGGAGAGGTCCTTCTCCTATAATGTACTAGCACAGTAACACCACCACACAGGACTCGAGGATGTTTATCAAGACGAGCAGTTCTTTATCAGCATCTAAGAAGTTATGGTTATCGATATGTACAAGGGGGGATTGAGGGATCCACAAGAGTCTCAAAGTCTTGGGTAGGGACGGGGTAGCGGGACAGTTTTTAATTGCAGCTTGGTACGAGAGTACCTTGGGCCCAGTTCTTGATCCTCAAGCTGGAGGGACTCCTGGATCTGGGAGTGGTCGAGCCGCGACGGCGTCAGCAGGGCTCTGGCGATCAGTTCGTGGATTTCGAGCCGCGACCAGGTCAGCAGGGCTCTTGAGGTGTTTTAGTCAGCTCGAGCCGCGACGACGTCAGCAGGGCTCCGAGGGAGGTTTCAGCGAGGTTGGGCAGCGACAGCGTCAGCAGGGCCCCGATGTTCCGTGAGGTTCCTTGTCTCAATAAGGTGGAGCCGCGACGCAGTCAGCAGGGCTCGTGGTATAGTCTCAAGCAAGAGTTCTTCTCCGTAGGGTCAGCCGCGATTCCATCAGCAGGGCTCTTGACTCCGGGATACAACTGCCGTCCCATTGCGGGGTTGCCCCAGATATAGGTCTGGAGCCCTTTGATGTCCGGACCGTTGCGCCTGGGGGAGCGGAGAGGCCGGGCTGGGAGAGGCCAGACGCCCAGCGGGAGAGGCGCCAGGCCCGGGGAGGCCGGAGGACGATCACACCTAGGTGTTGAGGGACGGTGGGGGTCCCATCAAAACTCTCCTCCTCCGGGAGTGGTGAAGTGGCCATGCGGTGCCCCCTGGCCAGATCTTGGTGCCTCGATGTCGGGGCTTCGCTGGGGCCGAGGCCGGAGGGAGCCGGGCTGCGTGGCTGGTGCGTGGAGCAAGCATGGGGGGGACCCCGAAGGAATGAGGGGTCCCTGTGCGGCCTGGAAAAGGGGACCGCTGAGGCGGGTGTAGGAAACCGGGTACAATCCAAAGGGGGCCTCGAAGGGAGGAGGGGTCCCTGGCGGCCTGAAAGGGTGGCCCGTGTAGGCCGGTGCGGGGGGGACGAGCGCAATCCAAGACGGTTAAGACCACGCCGCGAGGCCGGGTCCAACAGGCGTCCCCCCCAGCCGAAGGCAGGGAGAGTCACCCATTTCCTTGGGGGTTCTCCTCGTCGAGGCGGAAGAAGCGGGACAGGCCATCGGCGTTGGCGTGGTCATTGCCGACCCGGTGTTCAACAGAGAAGTCCATCCCTTGCAGCGAGATGGACCATCGTAGCAGCTTGGGGTTCTCGCCCCTCATTTGCATTAACCACCGCAAGGGCCGGTGGTCGGTCTGGACCCGGAAGTGGGTGCCGAAGAGATAGGGCCGGAGCTTTTTGAGGGCCCACACTACAGCGAACGCCTCCCGCTCGATGGTGCTCCACCGCTGCTCCCGGGGCAGCAGCCGTCGGCTGATGAAGGCCACGGGTCTGTCGAGTCCCTCCGAATCTACCTGGGACAGGACGGCCCCAATTCCATATTCGGAGGCATCCGTCTGTACCACGAACTCCCTGCTGTAGTCAGGGGCCTGTAGCACGGGGGCAGTGCACATCGCCGTTTTGAGAGTCTCGAAGGCCGCCTGGCAGCGGGGGGTCCAGTGTACCTTCTTGGGCTGCTTTTTTGACGTGAGCTCTGTGAGGGGGCCGACAATGCTCCCATAGTCTCTGATGAATCACCGGTAGTACCCGGTGAGGCCCAGGAAGGCCCGGACAGCTGTCTGGGTGGTGGGGGGTTCCCACGCCTGGATGGCATCAACTTTCGGTTGGAGGGGAGCCACCTGACCGCTCCCTACTTGATGGCCCAGATAGGTCACCGATCCTTGGCCTAGCTGGCATTTGCTGGCCTTGATCATAAGCCCGGCCCTTTGGAGGGCGGCCAGGACTGCTTTGAGGTGCCCCAGGTGCTCAGCCCAGTGGCTGCTGTATACGGCAATATCATCTAAATAAGCCGCGCTGAAGGCCTCTAGCCCGGCCAGGACCTTGTTCACTAGTCTCTGGAAGGTGGCCGGGGCGTCCTTCATGCCGAAGGGCATCACCCGAAAGTGGTAGTGCCCATCAAGGGTGGAGAAAGCGGATCTCTCTTGGGCACCGGGGGTGAGCTGGATCTGCCAGTACCCGGCGGTGAGGTCAAAAGTGCTCAGGTAGCGGGCTGCCCCTAAGCGGTCGATGAGCTCGTCTGCCCGGGGAAGAGGATGGGCATCGGTCTTGGTAACAGCGTTCAGGGCCCGGTAGTCCACACAAAATCGTAGCTCCGGGGGGGGGTGCCTGGTGCGGCGGCCTTTGGCACCAGGACGACGGGACTGGCCCACGGGCTGTGGGAGGGCTCGATGACCCCGAGGGCCAGCATCTTCGCCACCTCAGCCTGGATGCAGGCCCGCACCCGGTCGGGTACTCTGTAGGCTCTGTGTCGCACGGGGGGACTGTTCCCAGTGTCGATGTCGTGGACACACCATGGAGTCACCCCCGGAGTGAGGGAGAAGAGGGCCGCAAAGGGCTGCAATAGCTGCTGACAGTCGTGGTGCTGATCCGGGGTCAGGGAGGAGGCGAGTTGGACGCCTTCGATGGTCCCGTCGTGGTCGCTGGTCCGCAGGAGGTCGGGTAGGGGTTCGGAGTCGCCTTCGCCCCCCGTCGTCGGTCGCTAGCAGTAGGCTTAGTTCGTTCCGGGCAAAGTGGGGTTTGAGCCGGTTAGCGTGTAGAACCCGGAGGGGGTTCCGGGGAGACTCCATGTCGATCAGGTAGGTGACAGGGCTCTTCTTTTCCACCACCTTGAAGGGCCCGGTCCATTTGTCCTGGAGGGCGCAGGGGTCAACCGGTGACATGACCCAGACTTGCTGGCCCGGCTCAAACTCGATGGTAGAGGCGTTTTGATCGTACCATCTTTTCATGTCCTCTTGGCTGGCCTCGAGGTTGGCTTCGGCCAGGGCTCGGAACCTTCGTGTCTGGTTTCGTAGGGTCAGGAGGTATCTGTAGACGTCGGGAGGGGCATCTCGGGGCGTCGTCTCCCAGCCCTCCTTGACCAGGCTGAGAGGTCCCCGGACTGGATGCCCGTACAACAATTCGAAAGGGCTGAATCCCAGGGACTTCTGCGGGACCTCCCGATAGGCAAACAGGAGGCACGGCAGCAGGACATCCCATCTCCGCCGTAGGGGTTCTTCCAGGCCCTTGATCATGCCTTTTATGGTTCTGTTGAGCCGCTCGACCAGTCCGTTCCCCTGAGGGTGGTATGGGGTGGTGAACTTGGACGTGACCCCGCACTGCTGCCACAGGGACCGCATGTATTTAGAGATGAAGTTCGTACCTCGGTCGCTCACCACTTCTCGGGGGAACCCCACTCTCGAGAAGATCCCCATTAAGGCCCGGCCCACTACGGGGGCTGTCACAGTTCGAAGCGGGATGGCCTCAGGGTACCTGGTTGCGTGGTCTACGAGGACCAGAATGAAGCGGTGACCCAGGGCGGTCCGGGGGTCCAGGGGCCCTACGATGTCTTTTCCGACCCGTTCGAACGGGGTGTTGACTGCTGGGAAGGGCTGGAGAGGGGCTTTGACCGTCCCCCTGTCTTGCCGCTGGCTTGGCAGGTCTGGCAGGACCGGCAGTGGTTGTCCACATCCCTCCGCATCCGGGGCCAGTAGAAGTGGGTCACCAGGCGGCTGTAGGTTTTATCCTGCCCCAGGTGCCCGGCGAGGGGCACATCATGTGCCAGGTTAAGGAGCAACTCCCGGAATCGGAGGGGGACCACCAGCACTCGACTGGCCCCCAGTTCTGCCATCTTCTGCTCGCTGTACAGTAGTCCTTCGGCCCAATAGACCCAGTGGGTTCCGGTCTGGTCACCGTTGGCCTGCAAGGCCGCTTGCTGCCGGACTCCTTCAAGGGAGGGGCAGGTCTTCTGTTCCTGCAAGAACTGTTCTCTGGTGGGGCCCCTGTCGTGGCGCCATTGGGCAAGCTCCGGGAGGGCACCGAGAGAGGCGATCTCGCCCGGGGAGGGTTCCGTGGGCCTGACATCGGTGCCCGCTTCTTCCTCGCTGGAGGCAGGTGTTGGCACCGGCCCCTCAGGCTCGACGGTGTCAGCTGTCATGGACGGGCGGGGGGCCTGGGCGGCCATGGACCGGGTGGTGGCGCAGGCCCATTCGGGTAGTCCCAACATTCGGAGATGCTCTCGCCACTCCACTTGAGCCCAGGGGGAACTCTCTAGGTCGTTCCCCAGGAGGCAGTCCACTGGGGCGTCGTCACGGACAGTCACCTTCAGCAGGCCCGTCATCCCTCCCCATTCGAAGGGGATCTGGGCCATCTGGCACATGCTTTCGCTGTTGTCGGCCGTCCGGACGGGGCATAGCACATTTGGCAGGATCTGTTCGGGGGTCACCAGGTGGCAGCGGACAGCGGTGACACTGGCTCCGGTGTCACGGAGGGCTTCGGCCCGTCGTCCATTGATAGTGACCCACTGTTGGTACTTCTGGGTGTTGCACGGGATGGGTGTTCGGGGCACTATTTCTCGGCTGCCCAGGCAGACCGGGGACATGGCCGCCGGCTCCCACTCGGTGGACCCCCCGTCTAAGGGTTCTTCCTCTTCCTCCCCTTCTCCCAGGGCGGCAGCTGCCAGTTGTCGAGGCGGGGCCCGCTGGTCCCACCTCGTCGGTTCATGGGGCAGGCAGGGTCGCTGGCATAGTGTCCTGTTTGTTGGCAGCCGTAGCAGGTTATCGGGGGCCGGGGTCCGGTTTTGGCTGGCGTCGTCCCTCTTCGGGCTAGGCTCGGGGAGGGGTGTTGCTGAGGCGGCCCCCGAGGCGGACTCCGGGGCGGCCCGGTTGGGATGTCCCGATTCCGGTTCGACCCTCCTCCTCCGCCGCGCTGGCGGGGGCGTCCGGTGGGGTTTCGCTGGTACCCCCCCATCGGGTTCCGGGGGACTCGGGTGTTGACCCATCGATCGGCCTCGGCGGCGAGCTTCCGCGGCTCGGTCAGCTTGCTGTCGAGGAGGTGTTGTCTTAGCTCCACGAAGCAGTTGTTGCAGAGGTGTTCCCAAATAATGAGGTCGACCAGCTGCCCGTAGGTTGTGACCTTGCTACCCTTCATCCAACCTTCTAGGGCCCTGCTGAAGAAGTCAACATACTCTACCCACGTGGTACCGGGGATTTTCTTGCAGTCTCTGAAACGCTGGCGGTACATTTCCGCGGTTAGTCCGTAGCGGGTGAGCAGGGCCTCCTTCATATGATCGTACGAGGTCATCACCTCTTCCGGGAGCTGGAGCAGGGTGTCTCGGCCCTCGCTAAGGAACCGACCCCATAGGCCGGCACCCCAATCCTTCCGGGGTACC
Organism: Triturus cristatus; assembly: GCF_964204655.1. NCBI lineage: Eukaryota > Metazoa > Chordata > Amphibia > Caudata > Salamandridae > Triturus > Triturus cristatus. The sequence goes on from NC_140583.1 coordinate 151,282,400, forward strand.
CGATGGGAGGCCATGGCCACCTCGTACGCCTTGAACCACTGCTGGATGTCGTCGTTTTTATAGTACTCCTTGACGACATCCTTGGGAATATGGACCTTGGCTTCGGTGGGCGGCAGAGCGTCTCTATTGCTGGGGGTGCCGGTCTCCCCCTTCTGGGCCTTGAGTTTGAGTTCTTTGAGGCCCCGCTCGTGTTCGAGGGTCAGCCTTTTCTCCTCCAGTTCTCGATGCTGCTTCTTCTCCTCTATCTCCTCTTGTAGCCGTAGCTGTTCCATGGCCAATTTCTTTTCGGCCAGCAGGATTTCGCCGTCCAGCCGAAGACGTGCGAGCTCTAGCTCATGGGTCCGGACCTTCTCCCGCTCTCGTATTTCTTCCGCGGAGAGGCCGGTTTCCAGGCTGTTTCCCCCTCCGTTCGCTGGGGTCGGTGCTGGTGGCGTGGCTGCATCCAGGGGCAGGGGACCTTCACTCTGGGAGGGACCCGCCTCGGACTCTATCCAGGTTCTCAGGGCTTTCTGCATCTCTTCCTTGGTACCTAGGCCGGTGGTCGTAATGCCCTTGTCCTTGCAGAACTGTTTTAACTCTTTGTGTGTACTCTTCCAATCGTTCTGGTTGGAACTCCATGGTCTCTGTTCGTCTGGATGGATAGCGAGTGGGTTACTTGCTTGTACAATCTGCGTTCGGCTCGGATCCCGTCGCTGGCCACCAAATGTTGGAAGGCGGACCTCGGGGGGGCCAGAGAGACCACCCAGAGGGGCCCCCACACTGCACGAAGTAGCCGAGCGCTGCTGAGAAGCCTCCTAGGAGAGGTCCTTCTCCTATAACGTACTAGCACAGTAACACCACCACACAGGACTCGAGGATGTTTATCAAGACGAGCAGTTCTTTATCAGCATCTAAGAAGTTATGGTTATCGATATGTACAAGGGGGGATCGAGGGATCCACAAGAGTCTCAAAGTCTTGGGTAGGGACGGGGTAGCGGGACAGTCTTTAGTAGCAGCTTGGTACGAGAGTACCTTGGGCCCAGTTCTTGATCCTCAAGCTGGAGGGACTCCTGGATCTGGGAGTGGTCGAGCCGCGACGGCGTCAGCAGGGCTCTGGCGATCAGTTCGTGGAGTTCGAGCCGCAACCAGGTCAGCAGGGCTCTTGAGGTGTTTTAGTCAGCTCGAGCCGCGACGACGTCAGCAGGGCTCCGAGGGAGGTTTCAGCGAGGTTGGGCCGCGACAGTGTCAGCAGGGCCCCGATGTTCCGTGAGGTTCCTTGTCTCAATAAGGTGGAGCCGCGACGCAGTCAGCAGGGCTCGTGGTATAGTCTCAAGCAAGAGTTCTTCTCCGTAGGGTCAGCCGCGATTCCATCAGCAGGGCTCTTGACTCCGGGATACAACTGCTGTCCCATTGCGGGGTTGCCCCAGATATAGGTCTGGAGCCCTTTGATGTCCGGACCCTTGCACCTGGGGGGGCGGAGAGGCCAGGCTGGGAGAGGCCAGACGCCCAGCGGGAGAGGCGCCAGGCCCGGGGAGGCCGGAGGACGATCACACCTAGGTGTTGAGGGACGGTGGGGGTCCCATCGAAACTCTCCTCCTCCGGGAGTGGTGAAGTGGCCGTGCGGTGCCCCCTGGCCAGATCTTGGTGCCTCGATGTCGGGGCTTCACTGGGGCCGAGGCCGGAGGGAGCCGGGCTGCGTGGCTGGTGCGTGGAGCAAGCATGGGGGGGACCCCAAAGGGATGAGGGGTCCCTGTGCGGCCTGGAAAAGGGGACCGCTGAGGCGGGTGTAGGAAACCGGGTACAATCCAAAGGGGGCCTCGAAGGGAGGAGGGGTCCCTGGCGGCCTGAAAGGGCGGCCCGTGTAGGCCGGTGCAGGGGGGACGAGCGCAATCCAAGAGGGCTAAGACCACGCCGCGAGGCCGGGTCCAACACATTTATGCTGGTATTACGTACTTATATCAATGTGTTTTTATCACTGTATTTATACTGAGATATATTTTATCTATTTATTCATTTATTTATATTTATATATTTAAATGCATATTTATTTATTTATTGTAACGACACATTTGAACTTCTATATAACTCAGGTTATTAAGAATGTAATCACTGCTATATGACCATGATTCCACTATTGTGCGCTATTCCCCAGTCTGTGTTACAACTTACATGTAATGTATTAAGTTCTGCAGTCTGTTTTCCATGTTTTCTGATCATGTGACACAGGGTTTAGCAAATTTAAAAAGAATCTATCCGCAATGCCTACTATATGTGATCAAGGCCACGTCATGACAGGCAGTTGAGAGAACAATAAATCCAATTTATTTTGCCACCAAGAGGAGTTCGCCTCGTTCCTTTTCGCCATACCAGGAGATTCAGGAAAGATTGTTTGCAGCATATATATATATATATATATGTATTCACGCTTCAAGGTTGCCCATTGATTGAGGACGCACTCGGACAGCAACCAGCTTTGAAGCCCTTTATTAGGTACAAACGTGCACCACCATGCCGAATCCGTTTGGCAGCTTACATGTCGATAAGCCTGACGCATTTCAGAGGTTGATTCCTCCTTCCTCAGAGGCTCGACAGTTCAGTGGTGTGCTTGCTCTGACACGCCCCCATTAAATAAATAATTAACTGCTCTCAGATGAGCTCCGCCGATGCGGTGTTCGCATTGATTTCTGGGATGCGTAGTCCTTGTCGTGATTATTAAGCCCCTTATGGGTGCACTCAATGTCTCTGCTGGTAACTTCTCCAAGCCCTTAGATGAGCCTCAGCAGGTAGGGCACGTTTTAGATCCTTCGTTGCGGTCCCATAACACAGCCTGGTGAATTCAAGCTGCATGGCCCCCAAATTACCGGGTGGTGCATCCTCTACGGCCGGACTGCCGCAAGTAAATTCACGCTCCAAGGTTGCCCATTGATTGAGGACGCACTCGGACAGCAACCAGCTTTGAAGCCCTTTATTAGGTACAAACGTGCACCACCATGCCAAATCCGTTTGGCAGCTTACATGTCGATAAGCCTGACGCGTTTCAGAGGTTGATTCCTCCTTCCTCAGACGCTCGACAGTTCAGTGCTGTGCTTGCTCTGACACGCCCCCATTAAATAAATAATTAACTGCTCTCAGATGAGCTCCGCCGATGTGGTGTTCGCATTGATTTCTGGGATTCGTAGTCCGTGTCGTGATTTATATATATATATATATATATATATATATATATATATATATATATATATATATATTGTTTTTTTAGACATTGAAAAAGGTCGTGAAGACCGAAACCGGTTTGTCAGCAATGGTGGAATAAAGTGTGTTTGAAAACCTACCGGCTCGGAGTGCATCACCAGCTTTAGATGGCTAAAGCGTTCTTGTTTGAATATATATATATATATAGATATATTATCTACTGGCGGTCGCCAGTAGATAGTTATAGTTAGGACCGTGTTTCCATAGGAAATCCGCAACATTCTATTTGGAATAACTTTGGCGCCGGTTGACGAATCCTCGCGAAATTTTCAAAATAGGCTCCGCTCCTACCCTAAAAGTCTCGGGGGGATTCGTCAAGCGGGGGCTGAGAAAAAAGGGGGGTCTCAAAACGCGTTTTCCCCATGCAATTTTCCATAGGGACCTTTAGTCCAACGTACAGACCGAACGGCTGAACAGAATTACTTGAAATTTGGCAAAGAGGTAGTCCTCAGCTCACGGATGTGCCTTTTGCATATATGGAGTCAATCTGTTCAGTAGTTCCTGAGAAAATCAAAAGTAAAATCATATATATATCTGGGCGGAGCCTAACCACACTTCTCATCCTGAGATCTGATTGGCTGTCAGAACTTCATCCAAGAAGTGTTGGCAGCCATCTTGGGACCAATACACATGATAGCACCTCAATAAAAAGCATTGCAGTTAATAGAAGGTTTTAAGACTTTAGTTACATTATAAATCATTTGTTGATGGTACCATACTCATTTAAGGAATTGTGGTGTGTTCTAAGGTGATTTTACCATGTGAAAAAGCCTTCTGCTGTGATATCATGAACCATGTTTTACAGAAAACTATTTTCTCATGCTTTTCCCACAGAGGTTTGGAAGGTGATCTATAAGCTAAACTGAGAGCATATTTTCTGTAAATTCACATTATCTTTCTCAGTCATGTGAGAATGAAGTCTGACATTCTCAGTAAAACATGTACATCCAACAAGGGCAGAGACTGTCAGTTGATTCCTTTGTGTTCTACTGCAGCTTCCCAGAGGGTTCTAAAGAACAACTAGAGCGCTAACAGTCTTACTTATGACAAAAGTATGGCACACCTGAAGCCATCTTGATTGGAATAAAGTGGTAACACTTAAAACATTTAATTTACAAAGGAACAAAATGAGGGGGATCATTTTGCCATATAAATTATGATTAGTGCTGCAGAAAGAAAAACACATTTTGACTTCTGAAATCCTCTTGTATTTCATAAAAAAATTCTGACATGCAGACTGAAACATGCATTTTCAATACCAGCAGCAGATTTGCCTGGTGAGCAGTAGCTTTACTACAGTGATCTAATGAGCAACTAGAGTGCTAACATTCAGAATTTATGGAAAATGTGTGACACATCTGAATGCCTTCTTGATGGAATAAAAGTAAAAAACTGAAAGTATTTCCTACTGAGGAGACTGCAGTAAATGAGGAAATTAGGAAACTTCATAACAAATAAATCTCCCAAGATGGCCACCAGAGACAAAAGAGCCCAAATGTAGCCCAAATGTAGGCCAAATATCACCCAGATGTAGCCCAAATGTAGCCCAATGACAAAACGTCCCAGAGTGTTCTTAAGATCAACTAAAGCGCTTACTGTCTTACTTATGACAAAAGTATGGCATACCTGAAGCCATCTTGATTGGAATAAACTGGTAACACTTAAAACATTTAATTTAAAAAGGAACACAATGAGGGGGTTCATTTTGCCATAGAAATTATGATTAGTGCTAAAGACAGAAAAATTAGGGCATATTTTGTGTGACTTCTCAAATCCTCTTCTATTTCATTAAAAAATTCCGATATGCAGACTGAAACATGCACTTCTAATACTAGCAGCAGACTTCCGTGGTGAGCAGTAGCTTTACTACAGTGATCTAATGAGCAACTAGAGTGCTAACGTTCAGAATTTATGGCAAATGTGTGACATATCTGAATACCTTCTTGATGGAATCAAAGTAAAAAACTGAAAGCATTTCCTACTGAGGAGACTGCAGTAAATGAGGAAATTAGGAAACTTCATAACAAATAAATCTCCTAAAATGGCCACCAGAGACAAAAGAGCCCAAATGTAGCCCAAATATCACCCAAATGTAGCCCAAATGTAGCCCAATGACAGAAGTGTGCAAAACACTTATTTTTTGTGTATTTCCAGTTTTATATAGTGCAGACTTGTCAGGTATTGGAGTGCTTTACATGAGCATTGGTTACATCACACAAGATCAAATTCATTTTGGTTGTAGACATGGGTAGATTAAGTGATTTGACCAGAATCACAGAATGTTGTGCTAAAGCAGAAACTCCAACCTGGTTCCCCAGTTGCAAAGTCTGCAGCTCTGGAAGTAACACCACACCCTCTCCCCTTGGATGCAACATTTAATCAAGTGGTCAACTGGATAAAAAAACTAAGATTACAAATAATTTAAAAGTTCTTTGTCGCTATTTGAAAACTCAGAAAATATGTCCTCATTTTAGTTTTTTAGAGCACTAACCATCATTTTGATGCAAATAAGACCATCTCATATATGTAATTTCTAAAGGAAATGCTCTAGGCATTACAGTTTTGATTACATCAAGACGACGTCAGGCAGTCCACACTTTTGTGATAAATATAGAATGTTAGCAATCTAGTTGTTCATTGGGATACTGTTTAGAGGCAGAGGCCAGGGGCATGGACTCTGAAAATTGAAGGCAGGTAGGAGAGTGCCGAGTAAGGGTGGGCCTAGTGGGCGTAGTGGGGCTACGTGAAGCAGCACGTAGTGTGCCCAAATCTACGCACACTACGCGCTTCGCGTAGCCCCACTACGTGCCACCCACCTCCCGCCCGCCCTTCTTTTAAATAATATAAGCAATGAAAAATAAATTAAAGTAAGTCGACTTACCCGTAAGCGCGGCGTCTCCGGGGCTCCCTCTTTCTGTTTCTAATTTCTTCTGGCAAATGCGCATGCGCGGACGCCCGCGCATGCGCATTTCTCGCGAGAAATGCGCATGCGCTGGTGTCCGCGCATGCGCATTTGCCAGAAGAAATTAGAAACAGAAAGAGGGAGCCCCGGAGACGCCGCGCTTACGGGTAAGTCGACTTACTTTAATTTATTTTTCAATGCTTATATTATTAAAAGGAGGGCAGGCGGGAGGTGGGTGGCGGGTGGCAAGCAGCTACGCTTCGCCCTCGGCGTGTGCGTAGCGCTGCCCTGCTTCGCCTACTTCGGAAAGTGCGAAGCAGGCAGCGCTACGTACACTACGTGGGCGAAGCGTAGTGCTACGCCCGGGGTTAGTGCCGAGGCAACAATTTGACCACACTAGGCAGGCAGGAAGGGCAGTGGCAGCACAACAGACTATGGAGGGCAGTGGAAAAGGGGGCAGGGGCTACAAACCAACAATACAGGACTGGCAAGAGAGGCTGTGGTGATGTAATAGACCATTGTGGGCAGAAGGAAGAGGCAGTGGTCATACAACCATACATGCCAACAGACCCGTTTCAGCCAGGAAACGTCCAATGTTTTTAAGCTCAAATGGGCTTTACTTGATCTGGTTCCTGTCTACAATCTTCTCTTTTAGAATGTAACTCAAAGGGGAAAATCAATACCCCAGTTTTATTTCAAAATCTCCCTCTTACCAAGTTCAAAATGTTCGTAAGTATGGTACATTGGATCATGGTAGGCAGAAGGAATTGGGGTAGGGACATGGACTCGGATAACAGAGGACAGGAGGGACATTGAGAGGTGCACCAAACTGACCCTACTGGGCAGGCATCAGGGTTTGCAGCAGCACAATACACCACACAGGGCATGCGGGACGGGAGTGCAGCACAACAATCCATAGAAAGCAATAGGGAGGGGACAGGACCATGCACATGGACAACAGACAACAGAGGGGAAAGAGGCAATGGTATCTAGCTGACCATATTGGACAGACAGGAGAGAAAGCTGCAGCATAACAGACCATAAAGGGCAGGAGGGACGGATCAGGGGCATTACAATGGAACCGACAAGCCAGGAAGGATGGAATAGGGGTCTGCACATGGAAACAGAGGGCTGGGGGCAAGGGGGCAGGGCAGGAGCAGCAAGATGATCATGGAGGTCAGGCAGGATGGGCACTAGAAACAAGACACACCATGGAGAGCAACAGTGAGACTGATGGCATACACACCGACCATGGAGGGAAGGTGGGAGGGGGTCAGGAGCAGCTAGCTGACCATACAGGAAAGGTGGGAGGGGCCATGGCAGCACAGAAGACCATGCATGGCAAGCGGGAGGGTTAGTGGCAGCACAATGGCTATGATGGGCAAGAAGGAGGGTGCAGGGGCATGCACAAAGGACCATGGAGGATAGAAGGGAGGGTCAGGACCTGGGCACAGACAACAGAGTTCAGGGGAAGGGGCCTCACAACAGACCGCGCGGGGCAGGCAGGAGGAGCAGTTGCAGCACAACAGACCAGGGAGGGCAGAAGGGTGTGGCAGTAAAAAGGACCATGAAGGACAGGAGGAAGGGGATAGGGGCATGGCATGTGGACAGGCAGGGTGGAGGTGGCAGGGACAGGTTACAGTCATCTGACAATGCTAGGCAGGTGGGAGGGGAGTGGCAGCTCAACAGAACACTCAGAGTAGATAGGAGTGGCAGGTCCATGGAACATGGTGGTCAAAAAGGATGGAGCAGAGGCATGCACAAAGACATCAGAGGGTAGGGGGAAGGAGAATAGGGGCAGCAAGCTAAGCACAGAAGCTAAGCAGGAGGTCAATGATTGCCCATAGAATTGGGCAATGGAGGGCAGGAGGAGTGGACTGGTACATCATGCTAAATGGAGGGCAGTGGCAGCACATCAGACCATGCATGGCAGGAGGGAGGAGGCTAGTCCATGGATTCAGACAACAGAGGATAGGGAGGAGGTGGATGGGGCAGGAAGCTAACTGTTCATAGAAGGTGGGTATTAGGAACTTTATTGTTTTTAAAATGTGTGTCTGTGCGAACTACTTAAAATATGAACAAGTATGCAGCATAATCTCACTTTTATTCAGGAAGAAGAGAACGTTTGGGACTGTGACTCCGGGCTCACTTGGCAGAAACATCCCCTGACCTTCCACCCCCCATCGCAAAATGTAATGCCCGTGAAAAGGGTAGGTGGACGCAGTGTTATATAGAACATAGTCCTGAGAGCACGATTGAAAATGAAAACTAGATATAGTATATGGTATAAACTATGCACCAAAAAGTGTGATATAAGATGAACCAGGGCGTGAAATATAATATGCAATACATTGTGCGCAATGACAGATTCATTGGAGAGCGCGAGATAGCACAGGCACTAGCGCTTGCTATGTGATATGCGCCTTGGAGTGTAATATGCACAGGGCAGTGTTGTGTAACCTAAGTAGTCTCTAAAGTTGTAATATAAAATATGTGCTGGGTAGTGTAACATTGCATATGCACTGTAACAAAGATATGGATCCCAGATTGTAATAAGTATGGCATAGCTCTGTGCTTTATAACATAGGCATCGAGGAAGGCACGTTAGATGGGGCAATATAACCCGTGCGAAGGCAAGTGTGGCATGACATATTCACGGGGTGGTGTTACAGTGCACATGGGCTAGAGAGTGTCATAGCATAAGCACTAGATGGAATACAACACAGAGGTGTGTGGCACTCGACAGGCAATGGTGGGTGTAACACAGCATTGGGCTCAGCCAGGAGCACGCTGTGACTCTCAAGTGAGGTTTGTCTCCTTTCCAGAGAGTAAAATAAAAAGTATTACACATCCGGCGGTGGATGTGTGTTTTATTAACCATGAGGGGGTTTCTTGCATAGTTTGGTCGAAATTTTGTTGAATACCCTTTGAATGGTTTGGTGTGCATGTGTATTAAATGTGCCCGTCAATAGCTACCCATGTTTGTATAAATAAACGACAAGGGTGTCTACTTGGAGAGTACCCACCAGCGGGGGCGCCGGGATTAGGCACGGTAGGGTGTCAGACATGTCAGAGCTTCACTAGCGGTGTGAATACATTCTACGTGGATTCATTGTATGCATAGTCGCCTTTTAATGAATATCAGGCAAATCGTCATGGTGATAGGTACATACGGTTTGTCCAGCAACACAGCCCCCCTCCTAAAGAATAAAAAAAAACAAAATTTTAAAAAAAAGGCCATGACCCGGGGGTTGGGGTCCCCGGAGCCGATTAAGGCCTTGGGAGGGCCAAATGAATTTTTTTCAACCAAAAAAATTAGGGTGCAGGCCCTGGGGGATGGGGTCCCCAGGGCTAATAGATTAGAAAAAGAAAGGGGGCCACACAGCCCTCCTTCTTAAAAATAAATAAATAAAAGACCGGCATCGCGCCGGAGGCCATGCCCCCTCCTTGCAGCACTCTGCAAACGCGCCCCCTGGCCAGTTGTAAGTTGAGGAATTAATTCCCCTTCAATACTGAGGGTCCCTGAGGGCCAACTAGCCCAACAGGTATCTCCAGTATGCGCCAGGGAGCTGCGTTGCAGACAGGTGTTCTGAGGCCACGCCACTTTTTACACCGCCATGCAACGCAGCTCTGTGGCCCTTACTGGAGGTACCTAGTGGGCTAGTTTGACCCTAGGGACCCTTAGGATTCAAGGGGACTTAATCTCTCAACTCAGAACGGCCACAGGGCGCGTTTACACAGTGGTGAAGGGAGGGGACGGGGCCTGAGGTGACGTGTGCAAACACGCCCTGTGGCGCATTTTTAAGTTGGGGAAATAATTCCCTTTCAATCCTGAGGGACCCTGGGGTCCAACTAGCCCACCAGGTGCTTTCAGTAAGCACCACTGCTCTGCGTTGCAGAGAGGTGGTGCAGGCCGTACCACTTTTTACACCTCTCTGCAACGCAGCTCTGTGGCGCTTACTGGAGGTACCTAGTGGTCTAGTTGGACCCTAGGGACCCTCAGGATTCAAGGGGACTTAATCTCCCAACTTAAAATGGCTACAGGGTGTGTTTACACAGTGGGGAAGGGAGGGGACGGGGCATGAGGTGACATGTTCAAATACACCCTGTGGTGCGTTTTAAGAGGTAGTTTTAATCCCCTGCCCTATTATACACTAGGGGCTTCCAGAGGAGGTCATGCTAATCACAGGGGGACCCCAACGCATAGTGTGCCCTAGTGTATGTAGGTGTTTTCACTGTATTCTGAGTGTCTTTTAACATAGCACTGGCTCTAGGACTGCTTAGGCAGACTCAGTTACCACCAGTATCCGTCTGAAAAAGTTGAGGGTATAGGATGATTTTGCAACAAGGCTTCTTTCTGCTCTTCTGTTTGTTCTTTCTGCATGTTATATTTCTTCCTGCACTTTTCTTCGTCTTTGAGGACTTCTGTTGCTTCTTTCTGCATTTGTTTTTTTTCTTTCTGTGCGTTTTTCCTTCTTTCTTCACATGTCCTATCTCTGTAGGCATAGTTAGAAATTAGAATTTAAAAAACCTTTGAAATTCACTGAAAAAAACATAGGTTTCAAGCACGTTATAGCTAGGAATTAGCATTTAAAAAACCTTAGAATTTCACTGAAAAAACCATAGGTTTCAGGGGCGATATAGTTAGCTGGACTTTTCACTCGTACAAAACCATAGAAATTCCCCCGTTATAGTTAGTTCAGCTAACCATAAATCGCGCACCCGCAATGCACTGCTGATGACGTCACATATTACATCACTCATGACATGGTCAGTGACATCACTCATGACATCACTGATGACATCATCCTTGTGATAGAGTGGCAGACCTCCTCTCCCCCTAATATAACCTTTCATACACACATTCAAAAATAGAAATTAAAATTTTCAAAACAATGTACATACCAATACCAGTTACAACAACCTATTCAGTAATTGTAAGATCCACATACACATCCACTCATTCACCAACAGTCCTATACAGTCACTCATACATGCACTCACTCATCATATGTATTCATACACCTATACATTCTGTTACACAACGCCACTCATCCATAAAGTCACTCACACACGTAGTCACTCATGCTAATAAAGAATCAAACATCCGTTTACCTGCATATTCAGTTATACACACACCACCACACTTACTTCTACAGAAACTTACACATACTTAGTCTTTTAAACAATCACTTATAGAAACACATACTTATTCATACAGGAACTCTTTCAATCTCTCACTCTCACATATACTCACTTATATACACCAATAGTCACATATACTAGTTTAAAACATATGTAGTTACTCATAGAGACACTATTGAGACAGTCATTCATTCACTAACACACCCATGCACACACTCATCCACCCATACAGTCCTGCACACATGCTGTCTTCAACACATACAAACAGTGAGTCACTCATTCATGCACCTATGCACTACGTAATACCCCCCACCGAACCATACAGACATCAGACACTCATACTGATACTCCAAAAATCAACTAATAACCTATATAGACACTCATGTAGCTACTCACCAACCCATACAGCCACTTATACACAAAGTGAGAGACTGATACAGATATTTACATATTTAAACATTACTCACTAAGATACACTTAATCAGTCAGTAATACAATCAATTTTTCAAAAACAAATCATCCATTTAGACATTTATATACCCATTTATTCTTCCATCGACCTTGAGATATACATATATAAAACATATATAATTTTCAGAAAAACACACATTCACTGGATGATGTCATCAGTGATGTCATTTGAGATGTCATCAGTGATGTCATGAGTGATGTCACTGACCATGTCATGAGTGATGTAATATGTGACGTCATCAGCAGTGCATTGCGGGCGCGCGAGTTATAGTTAGCTGAACTAACTATAACGGGGGAATTTCTATGGTTTTGTACGAGTGAAAAGTCCAGCTAACTATATCGCCCCTGAAACCTATGTTTTTTTCAGTGAATTTCTAAGGTTTTTTAAATGCTAATTCCTAGCTATAACGTGCCTGAAACCTATGGTTTTTTCAGTGAATATAGATATATATATATATATATTACCTACTGGCAGTCGCCAGTAGGTAGTTATAGTTAGGACCTTGTCTCTATTCAAAAAGCATTTTTTCTTTTGCCAATATCTTTGGCTACGTTTGACGAATCTTCGCAAAAGTTTCCAACCTAATGGTTTGCTCCTTTCTTGAAAGTTTAGGGGTGATTTGTGAAGGGGGGCCAAAGTTAATTTCCATTTTAAGGGAGAGCTAAGGGTTAAAGGTGTAAACATACCAAGTATGGCAACCTTGGATATGTGTAAGAGTAAGGGGAAAAGGTAGGAAAAAGAAAAGGAATAACATAGTTACTGTTATATGTATCAAAGCAACATTTCTCAAGTAATTTGTTGATCATTAATATAATTTGCATTTCTCCAAAGAACCATTTTTCAATCAATTACCTAATTAATCAATTTGTACACAACAATATAGGGGGAAGTTACCTGGTTGTAACTGGGTGATCACTGCAAACAAAGCAAAATACCAACAATGCTCGAGAAAAATGCATTTTTCCCCACATTCATAATAGTAACTAGTTTGTCTTTTGCCTTTCATGTTTGGTATGTAACCTAGGGCAAAACACGTGTCGGCTGTTTTTTCTTCCTTTGTTTGTGAACCTATTTACCTACGCTAAATAAAATAATTACCAACCAAAAGATGCATATTGGATGGTATTATTTCTGAACATTACAAATATGAGCGCAACTTTCTCTAAAACCCATGCAAATGTACTGAGTTTGCCCAAACCATTTGTTACCTTGCCAGGTTAAGGGGTACTTATGGTGGCACTGTGAGCTAGCAGGTCTATAGGCCAACATATCCTGAGGGGGTGCACGGAATCAGCCTGGCAACGTCCCAGCATTTATGCCATCCAACAAACAAATAGTTCCTACTGAGAAAGTGGTAACTGTATGACAGTGGATGACGCTGTGCTAATTCCATGCTTGAAAACGTCACTACAAAAACAGAGACTTGAGATTAGCAAATTCACAGTATTTCTGGTGTTGTAGTGGGCTGTATACCTAAGTTATAGTCCACCTACATTTTCATAACTTATGCGGCACTCTAAGCTAAGCTAACACTTCTGCACCCCTCCTGCTTCTTTCTGTACCTTCTTGCCTTTTTCTGTACTTCTCTTGCCTCTTTCTGCACTTCTCATGTATCTTTCTGACCTCTCTTGCTTCTTTCTGTACTTCTCTTGCTTCTGTCTGCACCTTTCTTCCTCTTTCTGTACTTCTCTTGCTTCTTTCTGTACGTTTCTTCATCTTTCTGCACTTATCTTGCCTCTTTCTGCACACCTCTTCCTCTTTCTGCACCTCCCTTCTTTCTGCACCTCTCTTGCTTCTTTCTGCACCTCTCTTGCTTCTTTCTGTACATCTCTTGCCTCTCTCTGAACTTCTCTTACCCCTTTCAGCACCTTTCTTCCTCTTTCTTCACCCCTCCTGCTTCTCTTTGCACCTTTCATCCTCTTTTTGCACTTCTCTTAGCTCTTTTGGTACCTCCCTTCTTTCTGCACCTCTCTTGCATCTTTCTGTACCTCTCTTGCTTCTTTCTGTATTTCTCTTGCTTCTTTCTGTACCTTTCTTCCTCTTTCTGCACTTCTCTTGCCTCTTTCTGCATTTCTGTTGCTTCTTTCTGCTCCTTTCTTCCTCTTTCTGTACCTCTCTTGCTTCTTTCTGCACCTCTCTTGATTCTTTCTGCACCTCTCTTGCCTCTTCTGCTTTTCCCTTGCCTCTTTCTGCACCTTTCATCCTCTTTCTACACCTCTCTTGCTTCTTTCTGTTCATCTCTTGCTGCTTTCTGCACCTCTCTTGCCTCTGCCTGTACTTCTCTTACCTCTTTTGGCACCTGTCTTCCTCTTTCTGCACCCTTCTTGTTTCTTTCTGTACCTTTCTTCCTCTTTATGCATGTCTCTTGGCAATTTCTGTATATCTCTTCCTCTTTCTGTACGTCCTTTCTTTCTGAACCTCTCTTGCTTATTTCTGCACCTTTCTTGCCTCTTGATGCATTTCTCTTGCCTCTTTCTGCACCTTTCACCCTCTTTCACCACCTCTCTTAATCTTTCTGTACCTCTCTTGCTTCTTTCTGCACTTTTCTTGCTTTTGTCGATACCTTTCTTCCTCTTTCTGTGCCATTATGTTCTATTTCTGAGCCTTTCTTCGTCTTTCTACACCTCTATTGCCACTTTCTGCTCCTCTTTTGCCTCTTTCTGCTACTCCGTTGACTCTTTCTGGACATTTCTTCATCTTTCTGCACCTCTCTTGCTTCATTCTTCACTTCTCTTGCCTCTTTTTGCACTTCTCTAGCCTCTTTCTGTTCCTCTCTTGTCTCTTTCTGCGCCTCTCTTGCTTCTTCCTGCTCCTCACTTGCTTCTTTCTGCACCTCTCTTTACTATTTTGTACCACTCTTTCCTCTTTCTGCATCTCCTTTGCCTCTATCTCCACCACACTCTCTTCTTTCTGTGCCTCTCTTACTTCTTTTTACACATCTCTAGCTTCTTTCGACACTTCTCTTGGTTTTTCTCTGCCTTTCTTTCTCTTTCTGCACCTTTCATCCTCTTTTTGCACTTCTCTTAGCTCTTTTGGTACCTCCCTTCTTTCTGCACCTCTCTTGCTTCTTTCTGTACCTCTCTTGCTTCTTTCTGTACTTCTCTTGCTTCTTTCTGTACCTTTCTTCCTCTTTCTGCACTTCTCTTGCCTCTTTCTGCATTTCTGTTGCTTCTTTCTGCTCCTTTCTTCCTCTTTCTGTACCTCTCTTGCTTCTTTCTGCACCTCTCTTGATTCTTTCTGCACCTCTCTTGCCTCTTCTGCTTTTCCCTTGCCTCTTTCTGCACCTTTCATCCTCTTTCTACACCTCTCTTGCTTCTTTCTGTTCATCTCTTGCTGCTTTCTGCACCTCTCTTGCCTCTGCCTGTACTTCTCTTACCTCTTTTGGCACCTGTCTTCCTCTTTCTGCACCCTTCTTGTTTCTTTCTGTACCTTTCTTCCTCTTTATGCATGTCTCTTGGCAATTTCTGTATATCTCTTCCTCTTTCTGTACGTCCTTTCTTTCTGAACCTCTCTTGCTTATTTCTGCACCTTTCTTGCCTCTTGCTGCATTTCTCTTGCCTCTTTCTGCACCTTTCACCCTCTTTCACCACCTCTCTTAATCTTTCTGTACCTCTCTAGCTTCTTTCGACACTTCTCTTGGTTTTTCTCTGCCTTTCTTTCTCTTTCTGCACCTTTCTTCCTCTTTCTGTACCTTTCTTCATCTTTCTGCAGTTCTCTTGATTCTTTCTGCACTTCTCTTGCCTCTAACTGTACCTCTCTTGTTTCTTTCTGCACTTCTATTGCCTCTTTCTGCACCTCTCTTGCCTCTTTCTGTACTTCTCTTGCTTCTTTCTGCACCTCTCTTGCCTCTTTCATCACTTCTCTTGCTTTTTTCTGTACCTCTCTTGCTTTTTTCTGCATTTCTGTTGCTTCTTTATGCTCCTTTCTTCCTCTTTCTCTACTTCTCTTGTTTCTTTATGTACCTTTCTTCCTCTTTCTGCACTTCTCTTGGCTCTTTCTGTACATCACTTCTTCTTTCAGTAGATCCTGTCAAGCAAACACTAAATCATGAAATGGCTGAAGACTTGCCAAAATTTTGCCAAACCAGTTTATTTTCTTAGTAGCGTCTTTTGCCAAGGTGTAGTGAACAGTACCGGTTGTACACCTTTGATTTTACCAATGCTTGTTAATGGATTCTAGCCACGGACTTTTTGCCCCCTCGCAGCTCTGGTAGTTTTCACTGAGTGCTGTCATCTAGAATATTCCTGGAGCCTCCGGGTTCAATACCAACCGCGCCCTGTTCTCAGTGCGGATTATTGAGAACGTGGAACACGAGCTTCAGCTGTCTTCCCATTTGTCAGGTGAATCTGTTTGATGACGCCTTCCAGATTCTGTTTCCTCCGCTATGGCAAATGCAGGTAGGATTGTTTTTATATCACTATGCCCTGAATTGAAGTTCTGTTAAAATTCAACGAAGTGCCGGCTTTTGTATTTGACATCCTTTGGTGGCACAAGTAAGAGTTTCTACACGAAGTGGTTCTTTGCGCATTTAGTTATCTGAATTCTCTCTCTGTAACCATAGATTATGTGACATGTTTATAGTTTTCTGGAAATTCTAGTGGAGCGGCCCCTGGGTATTTTCACATGGTGTAATTTAGACAAAAGAAGACTTACGAACTGAAACTGGTGATTATTAGAAATTAACGCGTTTCTTGAAGCAAGAGACTTGTTACTTCTAAAACATTATTTCCTAAAGGCAATAAATGCTCATTGGCTTTAGCATAGGAAATGAAAACACACGCTTGGTGGAAAGCGAGAGAATTACTATTTTGAAGAACATTTATTTTACAGTTAAAATAGGATTGTTCACAAAAGACCATGATTAATGTTGAAGCTTAGTTCTTCCTTCAGTGCACAATTAAAATGAAACAGAAAAACATGTGAGGACACAAACTGCTACTAATTGTGTGCATTTATGAAATTGCTGTTTCATATTTTGGTGAACTTTGGAACAGAAATGCACCTCTCATAATATAAACAAGAGGGCAATATAATACAGATGAATACAGAGTTATAATCACTATCCATTTCAAGTGCAAGATAATTTTTTCTTTTACAGGTATGTTAAGCATGTACTTTAATGAGTAAACTATTTGAAGAGTATAAAGTGGAAACTGATAAAGCAGCACAATCCTAATTGGAGATAAATGTCTTGTTCCAGATCGCCCTCCCCGCAGTACCCTCCCTAATTCCCTTGCCCCGTCTAGCCACTTTGATACTCTGTGCAATAAAGCCTGAGTTAGAGCTGCTGGAAGGTGGGCTTCTTGAGAGTACTGCTCCTGAGGAACCCAACAAGATATTATAAGTTCTGATACTCACTTATTCAGACAGATACTAACACAAACTTACTCTCTTATACAATCACGGATACAATCACCCACACTCATCCATACAGCCAGTCTCACAATCACTCACTCTCACATAAAGTCACTTATATACTCCAACACTCACATATACTGTGTTTTACATATGTAGTGCCTCACACATGTACCACTGAGACATCCATTCACTAACCAACATACACATACACACACTCATCCCCCCATACAGCCCTTCACAGATGCACTCTTGTACCCATATACCCAGTGAATCACCCACTCACACATCTATGCACCACAGAGTCAGACCCACTCACCCACCCACACAGACACTCAGGCACCCATATAGATACTCAGACAACCAATCAATAACCCATATAGACACTCATGTAGCTACTCACCAACCCAGGCAGCCGATTACATGCCAACTGGCAGACGGATAGAGACATTCACACAGATTAGTCACTAATGCATGCATTCAGTAAGACAGGTTTAATCACTCACTTATACAGTCAGTCACGCACCTACTAAATCTTCCATTCAGACACTTATACACCCACTCATTCTTCAATACACCTTGGCATATATATATATATATATATAAAACATATTTACACTTTACAGAAACACAGAGTCACTGGAGGATGTCATCAGTAATGTCATTTGAGATGCCATCAGTGATGTCATCAGTGATGTCACTGACCATGTCATGAATGATGTAATATGTGAGGTCATCAGCAGCTCATTGCAGGGGTGCCAGTTATAGTTAGCTCAACTAACTATAACAGCCAAATTTCTCTGGTTTTGTATGAGTGAAATGTCCAACTAATTATAACGTCCCTGAAACCTGTGTTTTTTTCAGTGAATTCCTAAGGTTTTTTAAATGCTCATTTCTAACTATAACGTCCCTGAAACCTATGTTTTTTTTTTAGTGAATATATATATGTATATATATATATATATATATACTATATTGGAAGAGATCCAAAACATAGAAGATAGAATTACACAGGATCCTCACAAAAACAGCTACAATCACAGATTAAAACGAGGCTTGTCGCATATGTAAATTACATTAGACTAAGAAAACAAACCAAATTTCTAAGAGATCAAAGAGATTACGAATCAGGGATAGTCCTGACATTCACAAAATATATGATGTACCACGGAGGAATTTACAGCAAAATAATAACTTACGTGTAGCAGACACCAGAGATACCTCAGAATCAAAGGCAGATACGGATCATTCGGAATCTGATCTCCGTAGAAAAAGAGAAGTTGCAAGACCCAGTTCAGGACTAAATATTCCTCAGGAATACCAAATCATTGAGGAGACATGGCAAAGGTGTCCAACAAGAACACAACCACCAAAACAAGTAGGAGAAATATCAGGAGAAGCACAAAGAGAAGGAAACACTGGAGGACCTGCAGAGGGAACGAGGAACAAGAACACATTCCATCGCAGAAAAACAACCAAAATGTAACTAATGTCAACCTAACACAAAGGGAATTGCCAAGCACAGAAACGGCAATGCTAAAAAGAGGATTGACATTTTGTCCCACGAGAAACTGTGACTATGCCCAAGCAAGAATAGATCTATATTTGTTCATAAGAAAACTCAAATTGAAAAGAATAATTACAGTGAATCCAAGATGAAGTCCAGCACAAATGGGAGTATCAAGTACTCCCAGAGATACTTTGAATGAAAATGATCTGAGTACATTAGTCACTCTGTACCAATTAGAAATGGCAATGGATACAACAGGGAGCCAGGAAACCAATGATTCAGTTGAATTTCTAAGAGAATTGGGTATTGAACAGAGAAATGTAAAAAGTTATTTCGAAGCAAAATCTA
Source organism: Triturus cristatus (assembly GCF_964204655.1). Classification (NCBI taxonomy): domain Eukaryota; kingdom Metazoa; phylum Chordata; class Amphibia; order Caudata; family Salamandridae; genus Triturus; species Triturus cristatus. The sequence goes on from NC_140583.1 coordinate 151,301,363, forward strand.
GGTTCATACCTAAGGGACCATTCAATGTGGTGGACAGTTTTCATGAAACGGTGATTAGGGATTTGTACAAACTTAGAAAAACTGTAAATCACTCAGGACAATCTGGCATAAAGAAATTCAACTTGAGCAGGGAGGATCAACAGGCGATAACATCACGGCAAGAGGACCAAACCATAATTATCAAGCACACCACCAAGGGCGGGATTATCGTCCAACTAACAAATGGACAATATATGGAGGAGGCGTATATATTATTGGGCGATCCAAGTAGCTACGTCAAAACATCCAGGACAAATTACAATGCGAGCGTGGTTGAGTTTCAATCGATGCTTAGACCGTGGCGAAATGAAGGGGCTCTAACGGAGGTGGAATATGGTTTCATCAAAGTAGATAACCCTGTGATACCGAATTTCTACTATTTACTGAAAGTCCACAAGAATAAAGAGAAACTGCAGGCATGCCCAATTGTTTCTTCCAAGGGAAGTCTATTGGAAAAGACATCAATTTATGTGGACTATTTTCTTGCCCCATTAGTATGAGACCTTAGTTCATACTTACAGTATTGAACAGATTTTATCCGTCAAATACAAGACATTGGATGGGAATCAGACTTTATCATGATTACCATGGATATAACAAGCCTCTATACATGCATAAAACACAAAAAAGGACTAATGGCTTTGGAGGATGCCCTAACAATAGACCACTACATTGTGTACTGCCTAACAAAATACTTCTTCAAATGGCATCATACTGTTTAAATAACAACATATTTCTGTTTGCAGGGTCGTATACTTGCAAAAACATGGCACAGCGATGAGTACGTGCTTCGCCCCCAGTTATGCGAATCTTTTCATAGCCTGGTGGGAGAAGCACGTGGCCTGGGCCGATAAGAATGAGCAGTGGGTGGAAAAGATCATACTATGGACCTTTTTATCATTTGGCGGGGAACCAAGGGTGAAGCAGAACAATAAGAGAGAATAACATCAATGAATTGAATCTGAACTTCACCTATGATATAAGTACAACCAATGTACCTTTCCTAGAACTTATTTGTCAACAATTATAGGCTTGGTACAAAATTATTTAGGAAACCCACAGCCGACAATACGATCTTGAATGCATTAAGCCAACACCCAATGTGCCTGATCAATAGTATACCATATGGTGAGTTGTTAAGATCAAAACAGAACAGCACCCTCAATGCAGACTTTGTGCAAAAATAAAATGATACATTGCACAGATTCAGGGATGGGGATACACTAATGCAGTATTGAAAAATGCCAGTGGCAAAGTAAAAACTAAGAATAGACAGGATCTCCTCACATATAAAGGAGGGAGGAAAAGCAAACGTGAAGAAGACACTGCTAAAGGAGGCACAAGATTAATCCTTAGTCTCTCAGCAGAATCAAAACAAGTACAAAAAATAATTGAGCAGAACTGGGACATATTGCATAAGGAACTACATGAAAAGCCTCAATTTACATATAGGAGAAATGTCTCCCTTAAAGATATGTTAATACACAGCCATCTGGAAAAAGGGAAATGAGGGACTTTAGCATTGTAGGGTTCTATCCATGTACCAAATGTAAGGCCTGCAGAGAAAGCACTAAGGTTAAGGAATATGAAATACCAGGAAAAACAGGGAACAAGAAAATTTCCAAATTGCTCCATTGCAACTCAGATTTTGTAATATATTGCCCGGTGTGCCCCTGTGGCAAGAAATACATCAGTAGTATGGTGCACCAAGCAAAGAAGAGGGTGCTGGAGCATATCCGAGCCATAAACAATCGCTGCAATACATAACCGGTTGCGAGAAACTTTGCTGAAATGCATGAAAGCAAAGGGTAAAAACTGCGGTATTTCTGCATAGATCAGGAACAACACAGGGAGAGAGGAGTAGACAGGGTACGAGTATTGAGACGGTTAGAATCCAGATATATTGTGGATCTTCAAACTAAGATCCTGATTGGGTTAAATACTGAAGAGGAATTGTGGATACATGTAGGGAAACGGTACTAGAATCAAGAAACAGAGAACCATCAGCCTTTGAGATATTGTGAGTGAGAACAATGAAAAAATAATAAAGAAAAAGGAAAACTAGGAATATAATAGAGGAACCCAGATATTATAGCATGTATATCTTGAGAAATAACAGCAATACTGCTATTAGCTCCGCAGTCCTGATGCTTTAGGTATCGAAGAATAGAAATGAAGAGATGTTTTTAAGACACTTAGTATTCGAGTAACTCGATTGGTTGAGGAGCACTATAACCCCGGGGACTAGAGAAGAACAGGTGACTAGGACCCTCTCTTGCTCCTTTCTGTACTTCTTTTGCTTCTTTCTGCACCTTTCTTCCTCTTTCTGCACTTCTCTTGCCTCTTGCTTCTTTCTGCATTTCTGTTGCTTCTTTCTGCTCCTTTCTTCCTCTTTCTGTACTTCTCTTGCTTCTTTCTGTACCTTTCTTCCTCTTTCTGCACTTATCTTGCCTCTTTCTGCACACCTCTTCCTCTTTCTGCACCTCCCTTCTTTCTGCACCTCTCTTGCTTCTTTCTGCACCTCTCTTGCTTCTTTCTGTACATCTCTTGCCTCTCTCTGAACTTCTCTTACCCCTTTCAGCACCTTTCTTCCTCTTTCTTCACCCCTCCTGCTTCTCTTTGCACCTTTCATCCTCTTTTTGCACTTCTCTTAGCTCTTTTGGTACCTCCCTTCTTTCTGCACCTCTCTTGCTTCTTTCTGTACCTCTCTTGCTTCTTTCTGTATTTCTCTTGCTTCTTTCTGTACCTTTCTTCCTCTTTCTGCACTTCTCTTGCCTCTTTCTGCATTTCTGTTGCTTCTTTCTGCTCCTTTCTTCCTCTTTCTGTACCTCTCTTGCTTCTTTCTGCACCTCTCTTGATTCTTTCTGCACCTCTCTTGCCTCTTCTGCTTTTCCCTTGCCTCTTTCTGCACCTTTCATCCTCTTTCTACACCTCTCTTGCTTCTTTCTGTTCATCTCTTGCTGCTTTCTGCACCTCTCTTGCCTCTGCCTGTACTTCTCTTACCTCTTTTGGCACCTGTCTTCCTCTTTCTGCACCCTTCTTGTTTCTTTCTGTACCTTTCTTCCTCTTTATGCATGTCTCTTGGCAATTTCTGTATATCTCTTCCTCTTTCTGTACGTCCTTTCTTTCTGAACCTCTCTTGCTTATTTCTGCACCTTTCTTGCCTCTTGATGCATTTCTCTTGCCTCTTTCTGCACCTTTCACCCTCTTTCACCACCTCTCTTAATCTTTCTGTACCTCTCTTGCTTCTTTCTGCACTTTTCTTGCTTTTGTCGATACCTTTCTTCCTCTTTCTGTGCCATTATGTTCTATTTCTGAGCCTTTCTTCGTCTTTCTACACCTCTATTGCCACTTTCTGCTCCTCTTTTGCCTCTTTCTGCTACTCCTTTGACTCTTTCTGGACATTTCTTCATCTTTCTGCACCTCTCTTGCTTCATTCTTCACTTCTCTTGCCTCTTTTTGCACTTCTCTAGCCTCTTTCTGTTCCTCTCTTGTCTCTTTCTGCGCCTCTCTTGCTTCTTCCTGCTCCTCACTTGCTTCTTTCTGCACCTCTCTTTACTATTTTGTACCACTCTTTCCTCTTTCTGCATCTCCTTTGCCTCTATCTCCACCACACTCTCTTCTTTCTGTGCCTCTCTTACTTCTTTTTACAAATCTCTAGCTTCTTTCGACACTTCTCTTGGTTTTTCTCTGCCTTTCTTTCTCTTTCTGCACCTTTCATCCTCTTTTTGCACTTCTCTTAGCTCTTTTGGTACCTCCCTTCTTTCTGCACCTCTCTTGCTTCTTTCTGTACCTCTCTTGCTTCTTTCTGTACTTCTCTTGCTTCTTTCTGTACCTTTCTTCCTCTTTCTGCACTTCTCTTGCCTCTTTCTGCATTTCTGTTGCTTCTTTCTGCTCCTTTCTTCCTCTTTCTGTACCTCTCTTGCTTCTTTCTGCACCTCTCTTGATTCTTTCTGCACCTCTCTTGCCTCTTCTGCTTTTCCCTTGCCTCTTTCTGCACCTTTCATCCTCTTTCTACACCTCTCTTGCTTCTTTCTGTTCATCTCTTGCTGCTTTCTGCACCTCTCTTGCCTCTGCCTGTACTTCTCTTACCTCTTTTGGCACCTGTCTTCCTCTTTCTGCACCCTTCTTGTTTCTTTATGTACCTTTCTTCCTCTTTATGCATGTCTCTTGGCAATTTCTGTATATCTCTTACTCTTTCTGTACGTCCTTTCTTTCTGAACCTCTCTTGCTTATTTCTGCACCTTTCTTGCCTCTTGCTGCATTTCTCTTGCCTCTTTCTGCACCTTTCACCCTCTTTCACCACCTCTCTTAATCTTTCTGTACCTCTCTAGCTTCTTTCGACACTTCTCTTGGTTTTTCTCTGCCTTTCTTTCTCTTTCTGCACCTTTCTTCCTCTTTCTGTACCTTTCTTCATCTTTCTGCAGTTCTCTTGATTCTTTCTGCACTTCTCTTGCCTCTATCTGTACCTCTCTTGTTTCTTTCTGCACTTCTATTGCCTCTTTCTGCACCTCTCTTGCCTCTTTCTGTACTTCTCTTGCTTCTTTCTGCACCTCTCTTGCCTCTTTCATCACTTCTCTTGCTTTTTTCTGTACCTCTCTTGCTTTTTTCTGCATTTCTGTTGCTTCTTTATGCTCCTTTCTTCCTCTTTCTCTACTTCTCTTGTTTCTTTATGCACCTTTCTTCCTCTTTCTGCACTTCTCTTGGCTCTTTCTGTACATCACTTCTTCTTTCAGTAGATCCTGTCAAGCAAACACTAAATCATGAAATGGCTGAAGACTTGCCAAAATTTTGCCAAACCAGTTTATTTTCTTAGTAGCGACTTTTGCCAAGGTGTAGTGAACAGTACCGGTTGTACACCTTTGATTTTACCAATGCTTGTTAATGGATTCTAGCCACGGACTTTTTGCCCCCTCGCAGCTCTGGTAGTTTTCACTGAGTGCTGTCATCTAGAATATTCCTGGAGCCTCCGGGTTAAATACCAACCGCGCCCTGTTCTCAGTGCGGATTATTGAGAACGTGGAACACGAGCTTCAGCTGTCTTCCCATTTGTCAGGTGAATCTGTTTGATGATGCCTTCCAGATTCTGTTTCCTCCGCTATGGCAAATGCAGGTAGGATTGTTTTTATATCACTATGCCCTGAATTGAAGTTCTGTTAAAATTCAACGAAGTGCCGGCTTTTGTATTTGACATCCTTTGGTGGCACAAGTAAGAGTTTCTACACGAAGTGGTTCTTTGCGCATTTAGTTATCTGAATTCTCTCTCTGTAACCATAGATTATGTGACATGTTTATAGTTTTCTGGAAATTCTAGTGGAGCGGCCCCTGGGTATTTTCACATGGTGTAATTTAGACAAAAGAAGACTTACGAACTGAAACTGGTGATTATTAGAAATTAACGCGTTTCTTGAAGCAAGAGACTTGTTACTTCTAAAACATTATTTCCTAAAGGCAATAAATGCTCATTGGCTTTAGCATAGGAAATGAAAACACACGCTTGGTGGAAAGCGAGAGAATTACTATTTTGAAGAACATTTAATTTACCGTTAAAATAGGATTGTTCACAAAAGACCATGATTAATGTTGAAGCTTAGTTCTTCCTTCAGTGCACAATTAAAATGAAACAGAAAAACATGTGAGGACACAAACTGCTACTAATTGTGTGCATTTATGAAATTGCTGTTTCATATTTTGGTGAACTTTGGAACAGAAATGCACCTCTCATAATATAAACAAGAGGGCAATATAATACAGATGAATACAGAGTTATAATCACTATCCATTTCAAGTGCAAGATACTTTTTTCTTTTACAGGTATGTTAAGCATGTACTTTAATGAGTAAACTATTTGAAGAGTATAAAGTGGAAACTGATAAAGCAGCACAATCCTAATTGGAGATAAATGTCTTGTTCCAGATCTCCCTCCCCGCAGTACCCTCCCTAATTCCCTTGCCCCGTCTAGCCACTTTGATACTCTGTGCAATAAAGCCTGAGTTAGAGCTGCTGGAAGGTGGGCTTCTTGAGAGTACTGCTCCTGAGGAACCCAACAAGATATTATAAGTTCTGATACTCACTTATTCAGACAGATACTAACACAAACTTACTCTCTTATACAATCACGGATACAATCACCCACACTCATCCATACAGCCAGTCTCACAATCACTCACTCTCACATAAAGTCACTTATATACTCCAACACTCACATATACTGTGTTTTACATATGTAGTGCCTCACACATGTACCACTGAGACATCCATTCACTAACCAACATACACATACACACACTCATCCCCCCATACAGCCCTTCACAGATGCACTCTTGTACCCATATACCCAGTGAATCACCCACTCACACATCTATGCACCACAGAGTCAGACCCACTCACCCACCCACACAGACACTCAGGCACCCATATAGATACTCAGACAACCAATCAATAACCCATATAGACACTCATGTAGCTACTCACCAACCCAGGCAGCCGATTACATGCCAACTGGCAGACGGATAGAGACATTCACACAGATTAGTCACTAATGCATGCATTCAGTAAGACAGGTTTAATCACTCACTTATACAGTCAGTCACGCACCTACTAAATCTTCCATTCAGACACTTATACACCCACTCATTCTTCAATACACCTTGGCATATATATATATATATATATAAAACATATTTACACTTTACAGAAACACAGAGTCACTGGAGGATGTCATCAGTAATGTCATTTGAGATGCCATCAGTGATGTCATCAGTGATGTCACTGACCATGTCATGAATGATGTAATATGTGAGGTCATCAGCAGTTCATTGCAGGGGTGCCAGTTATAGTTAGCTCAACTAACTATAACAGCCAAATTTCTCTGGTTTTGTATGAGTGAAATGTCCAACTAATTATAACGTCCCTGAAACCTGTGTTTTTTTCAGTGAATTCCTAAGGTTTTTTAAATGCTCATTTCTAACTATAACGTCCCTGAAACCTATGTTTTTTTTTTAGTGAATATATATATGTATATATATATATATATATACTATATTGGAAGAGATCCAAAACATAGAAGATAGAATTACACAGGATCCTCACAAAAACAGCTACAATCACAGATTAAAACGAGGCTTGTCGCATATGTAAATTACATTAGACTAAGAAAACAAACCAAATTTCTAAGAGATCAAAGAGATTACGAATCAGGGATAGTCCTGACATTCACAAAATATATGATGTACCACGGAGGAATTTACAGCAAAATAATAACTTACGTGTAGCAGACACCAGAGATACCTCAGAATCAAAGGCAGATACGGATCATTCGGAATCTGATCTCCGTAGAAAAAGAGAAGTTGCAAGACCCAGTTCAGGACTAAATATTCCTCAGGAATACCAAATCATTGAGGAGACATGGCAAAGGTGTCCAACAAGAACACGACCACCAAAACAAGTAGGAGAAATATCAGGAGAAGCACAAAGAGAAGGAAACACTGGAGGACCTGCAGAGGGAACGAGGAACAAGGAACGAGGAACAAGAACACATTCCATCGCAGAAAAACAACCAAAATGTAACTAATGTCAACCTAACACAAAGGGAATTGCCAAGCACAGAAACGGCAATGCTAAAAAGAGGATTGACATTTTGTCCCACGAGAAACTGGGACTATGCCCAAGCAAGAATAGATCTATATTTGTTCATAAGAAAACTCAAATTGAAAAGAATAATTACAGTGAATCCAAGATGAAGTCCAGCACAAATGGGAGTATCAAGTACTCCCAGAGATACTTTGAATGAAAATGATCTGAGTACATTAGTCACTCTGCACCAATTAGAAATGGCAATGGATACAACAGGGAGCCAGGAAACCAATGATTCAGTTGAATTTCTAAGAGAATTGGGTATTGAACAGAGAAATGTAAAAAGTTATTTCGAAGCAAAATCTAGGTTCATACCTAAGGGACCATTCAATGTGGTGGACAGTTTTCATGAAACGGTGATTAGGGATTTGTACAAACTTAGAAAAACTGTAAATCACTCAGGACAATCTGGCATAAAGAAATTCAACTTGAGCAGGGAGGATCAACAGGCGATAACATCACGGCAAGAGGACCAAACCATAATTATCAAGCACACCACCAAGGGCGGGATTATCGTCCAACTAACAAATGGACAATATATGGAGGAGGCGTATATATTATTGGGCGATCCAAGTAGCTACGTCAAAACATCCAGGACAAATTACAATGCGAGCGTGGTTGAGTTTCAATCGATGCTTAGACCGTGGCGAAATGAAGGGGCTCTAACGGATGTGGAATATGGTTTCATCAAAGTAGATAACCCTGTGATACCGAATTTCTACTATTTACTGAAAGTCCACAAGAATAAAGAGAAACTGCAGGCATGCCCAATTGTTTCTTCCAAGGGAAGTCTCTTGGAAAAGACATCAATTTATGTGGACTATTTTCTTGCCCCATTAGTATGAGACCTTAGTTCATACTTACAGTATTGAACAGATTTTATCCGTCAAATACAAGACATTGGATGGGAATCAGACTTTATCATGATTACCATGGATATAACAAGCCTCTATACATGCATAAAACACAAAAAAGGACTAATGGCTTTGGAGGATGCCCTAACAATAGACCACTACATTGTGTACTGCCTAACAAAATACTTCTTCAAATGGCATCATACTGTTTAAATAACAACATATTTCTGTTTGCAGGGTCGTATACTTGCAAAAACATGGCACAGCGATGAGTACGTGCTTCGCCCCCAGTTATGCGAATCTTTTCATAGCCTGGTGGGAGAAGCACGTGGCCTGGGCCGATAAGAATGAGCAGTGGGTGGAAAAGATCATACTATGGACCTTTTTATCATTTGGCGGGGAACCAAGGGTGAAGCAGAACAATAAGAGAGAATAACATCAATGAATTGAATCTGAACTTCACCTATGATATAAGTACAACCAATGTACCTTTCCTAGAACTTATTTGTCAACAATTATAGGCTTGGTACAAAATTATTTAGGAAACCCACAGCCGACAATACGATCTTGAATGCATTAAGCCAACACCCAATGTGCCTGATCAATAGTATACCATATGGTGAGTTGTTAAGATCAAAACAGAACAGCACCCTCAATGCAGACTTTGTGCAAAAATAAAATGATACATTGCACAGATTCAGGGAAGGGGATACACTAATGCAGTATTGAAAAATGGCAGTGGCAAAGTAAAAACTAAGAATAGACAGGATCTCCTCACATATAAAGGAGGGAGGAAAAGCAAACGTGAAGAAGACACTGCTAAAGGAGGCACAAGATTAATCCTTAGTCTCTCAGCAGAATCAAAACAAGTACAAAAAATAATTGAGCAGAACTGGGACATATTGCAGAAGGAACTACATGAAAAGCCTCAATTTACATATAGGAGAAATGTCTCCCTTAAAGATATGTTAATACACAGCCATCTGGAAAAAGGGAAATGAGGGACTTTAGCATTGTAGGGTTCTATCCATGTACCAAATGTAAGGCCTGCAGAGAAAGCACTAAGGTTAAGGAATATGAAATACCAGGAAAATTTTCCCTATGACTTATTCACATCTGCATGTATTATCTTCTTAACAGGAAGGAAGAAAGGGTGGTATGGCTGACCCAGATTGAGATCTCTGCCCATTCTTCTCAGATCATCCGACGGTTCCCTCTGTGTGAGATAAGACCATATGGTTCTTGATTTTAATATAAGGGTGATATAAGGGATGAAGACACCATGCTTAGATAGCCTTACATACATTAAAACACCCACTAACAAGGGTTGATTTACAATTTGACTGAGTAACTGTGTGAGCAGGAACTTTGCAATATCATGTAGAACAAGGGGCTCTCTGTCATCAAGGTCAAAAGGTATATATATATATAAACGAGACAGGAACGTTCCAATGTCGACTAAAATACTGGTAATCTTAATTAAGTGAAGTTCGTTCGTACATACGAACGAACTACTACCAACTTTGTGTCAAATTTCCTATGTACTGACTATTTATGTACCATATCGAAATGACTATAGAATTTCTGACAAATGTTTCTATGTCAAATTGCCTCCTGCTATGTAAAAAATGGTGCCATTCAACATTTATATTCTGTTTGTAACATTGTATTTTGCACTTGCTAAAATGGCGACCGTTTTGCTCATGAGTTTCCCAGCGATGTTGCGAGGTTACAGTCCTCTTTCTTTGTTTATGAAAGGCGAAAGTATGTAATGGTGCTTTTCATGGGGTATCGCTGTGTGAACAAGCCACGACAGTGGCGAAACGCGTCACGGCGAGTTTATGAAGTGAATAAACTCCCTTTTGTTTGGATTGAAGTTCGTTGTCTAATTGCCAATTGCCGAGAGCGCGAGTGGGATTCCGTTTTGATAAATATTGAAGTGCCGGTTTTGCACCGCCGGTCTCGCGCCACCCTGCAATTGATTGAGGATACAAAAGGAGGATCTTGGTTTACATATATATATATATATATATATATATATATATGAACGCTCCAAAGTTCGCACCAGCAGGCCAGGTCACTCGCAGGCGGGTGCTATTGCGTGGCGGTGCCCCACGTAAATATTCAGCTTCCCAACTCGCTTGTTTTTCCACAGAGTCAAGCACTCACTGGAGGGGTTAGGTGTCGGTTCACTGATGAAGGATTTCCTTCATCAGTGACACTGATGAAGGAAATCCTGAAACGCGTCTGTCTTGCTGTTCGATTCATCTGCTAAAATAATAAGAACCGATACCTAACCCCTCCAGTGAGTGCTTGACTCTGTGGAAAAACAAGCGAGTTGGGAAGCTGAATATATATATATATATATATATATATATATATATATATATATATATTATCTACTGGCGGTCGCCAGTAGATAGTTATAGTTAGGACCGTGTTTCCATAGGAAATCCGCAACATTCTATTTGGAATAACTTTGGCGCCAAATGACGAATTCTCGCATAATTTTCAAAATAGGTGGGGCGCTCCGCTCCGCTCCTACCCTGAAAGTCTCGGGGGGATTCGTCAAGCGGGGGCTGAGAAAAAGGGGGGTCCCAAAACGCGTTTTCCCCATGCAATTTTCCATAGGGACCTTTAGTCCAAGGTACAGCCCGAACGGCTGAACAGAATTACTTGAAATTTGGCAGAGAGGTAGTCCTTAGGTCAGGGATGTGCCTTTTGCAGGTCTGGTGTCAATCTGTTCAGTAGTTCCTGAGAAAATCAAAAGTAAAATCATATATATATGTGGGCGGAGCCTAACCACACATCTCATCCTGAGATCTGATTGGCTGTCAGCACTTCATCCAAGAAGTGTTGGCAGCCATCTTGGGACCAATATACATGATAGCACCTCATTAAAATAATATAAGGTTTTAAGACTTTAGTTACATTATAAATCATTTGTTGATGGTACCATACTCATTTTAGGAATTGTGGTATGTTCTAAGGTGATTTCACCATGTGAAAAAGCCTTCTGCTGGGATATCATGATTGAGAGAAAAATATTTTCTCATGCTTTTCCCACAGAGGTTTGGAAGGTGATGTATAAGCTAAACTGAGAGCTTATTTTCTGTAAATTCACATTATCTTTCTCAGTCATGTGAGAATGAAGTCTGACATTCTCAGTAAAACATGTACATCCAACAAGGGCAGAGACTGTCAGTTGATTCCTTTGTGTTCTACTGCAGCTTCCCAGAGTGTTCCAAAGAACAACTAGAGCGCTAACAGTCCTACTTATGATAAACGTATGGCACACCTGAAGCCATCTTGCTTGGATTAAAGTGGTAACTCTTAAAACATTTAATTTAAAAAGGAACAAAATGAGGGGGTTCATTTTTCCATAAAAAGTATGATGAGTGCTGCAGAAAGAAAAATTAGGGCACATTTTGAGTGACTTCTCAAATCCTCTTCTATTTCATTAAAAAATTCTGACATGCCGACTGAAACATGCACTTTCAATACCAGCAGCAGTTTTCCCTGGTGAGCAGTAGCTTTACTACAGTGATCTAATGAGCAAAAAGAGTGCTAACATTCTGAATTTATGGCAAATGTGTGACACATCTGAATGCCTTTGGAATCAAAGTAAAAAACTGAAAGTATTTCCTACTGAGGAGACTGCAGTAAATGAGGAAATTAGGAAACTTCATAACAAATAAGTCTGCCAAGATGGCCACCAGAGACAAAAGAGCCCAAATGTAGCCCAAATATCACCCAGAAGTAGCCCAAGTATAGCCCAATGACAGAATGTCCCAGAGTGTTCTTAAAAACAACTAGAGCGCTTACTGTCTTCATAATGACAAAAGTATGGCACACCTGAAGCCATCTTGATTGGAATAAACTGGTAACACTTAAAAAATTTAATTTAAAAAGGAACACAATGAGGGGGTTCATTTTGCCATAGAAATTATGATTAATGCTGAAGAAAGAAAATGAGGGCACATTTTGAGTGACTTCTCAAATCCTCTTCTATTTCATTAAAAAACTTCTGACGTGCAGACTGAAACATGCACCTTTAACCCCTTCAGCGCGGCGGGAATTCCCCCGTGGTGCTGAAGGGTTCGAGCGCGGGTGGGGCCATGACGGAACGGTTCCGTCATGAGCACAGCGCAACCGATGCTCATGACGGAACCGTTCCGTCATGGGCATGGAAGGGGTTAATACCAGGAGCAGACTTCCATGGTGAACAGTAGTTACTACAGTGATCTAATGAGCAACTAGAGTGCTAACATTCAGAATTTATGGCAAATGTGTGACATATCTGAATACCTTCATGATGGAATCAAAGTAAAAAACTGAAAGCATTTCCTACTGAGGAGACTGCAGTACATGAGGAAATTAGGAAACTTCATAACAAATAAATCTCCCAAGATGGCCACCGGAGACAAAAGAGCCCAAATGTAGCCCAAAATCACCCAGATGTAGCCGAAATATAGCCCAATGACAGAAGTGTGCAAAACACTTATTATTTTGTGTTTTTGCAGTGTTATATAGTGCAGACTTGTCAGGTATTGGAGTGCTTTACATGAGCATTGGTTACATCACACAAGAACAAATTCATTTTGGTTGTAGACATGGGGAGACTAAGTGATTTGACCAGAATCACAGAATTTCGAGCTGAAACAGAAACTCCAACCTGGTTCCCCAGTTGCAAAGTCTGCAATTCTGGAAGTAACACCACATCCTCTCCCCTAAGTGCAACATTTAATCAAGTGGTCAACTGGATAAAAAAACATAAAGGTAACAAATAATTTAAAAGTGCTTTCTCGCTATTTGAAAACTCAGAAAATATGTCCTTATTTTAGTCTTTTAGAGCACTAACCATAATTTTGATGCCAATAAGACCCTCTCATATATGTAATTTCTAAAGGAAATGCTCTAGGTATTACAGTTTTGATTACATCAAGATGACGTCAGGCGTTCCACACTTTTGTAATAAATATAGAATGTTAGCAATCTAGTTGTTCATTAGGATACTGTTGAGAGGCAGAGGCCAGGGGCACGGACTCTGAAAATTGAAGGCAGGTAGGAGGGTGCAAAGGCAACAATTTAACCACACTGAGCAGGCAGGAAGGGCCGTGGCAGCACAACAGACTATGGAGGGCAGTGAAAAGGGGGGCGGGGCAACAAACCAACAATACAGGACTTGCAAGAGAGGCTGTGGCAATGTAATAGACCATTGTGGGCAGAAGGAAGAGGCAATGGTAGTACAACCATACATGCCAACAGACCAGATTTAGCCAGGAAACGTCCAATGTTTTTAAGCTCAAATGGGCTTTATTTTATCTGTCTCCTGTCTACAATCTCCTCTTTTTCAATGTAACTCAAAGGGGAAAATCAATACCCCAGTTTTTTTTCAAAATCTCCCTCTTACCAAGTTCAAAATGTTCGCAAGTATGGTACATTGGATCATGGAAGGAAATGGGGTAGGGACATGGACTTGGATAACAGAGGACAGGAGGGACATGGAGAGGTGCACCAAACTGACCCTGCAGGGCATGCATCAGGGTTTGAAGCAGCACAATACACCACACAGGGCATGCGGGACGGGAGTGCAGCACAACAATCCATAGAAAGCAAGAGGGAGGGGATAGGACCATGCACATGGACAACAGAGAACAGAGGGGCAAGAGGCAGGACCATAATGGACAGACAGGAGAGAAAGCTGCAGCATAACAAACCATAAAAGGCAGGAGGGATGGATCAGGGGCATTACAATGGAACAGACAAGCCAGGAGGGAGGGAGTAGGGGTCTGCACATGTAAACAGAGGGCTGGGGGCAAAGGGGCAGGGCAGGAGCAGCAAGATAGCCATGGAGGTCAGGCAGGATGGGCACTAGAAGCAAGACACACCATGAAGAGCAACAGTGAGACTGTGATGGCATACACACAGACCATGGAGGGAAGGTGGGAGGGGTTCAGGGGCAGCTAACTGACCACACAGGGAAGGTGGGAGGGGCCATGGCAGCACAGAAGACCATGCATGACAAGTGGGAGGGTTAGTGGTAGCACAATGGCTATGATGGGCAAGAAGGAGGGTGCAGGGGCATGCACAAAGGACGATGGAGGATAGAAGGGAGGGTAGGACCTGTGCACAGACAAGAAAGTTCAGGGGAAGGGGCCTCACAACAGACCACACGGGGCAGGCAGGAGGAGCAGTTGCAGCACAACAGACCAGGGAGGGCAGAAGGGTATGGCAGTACAATGGACCATGTAGGACAGGTGGAAGAGGATAGGGGCATGGCATGTGGACAGGCAGGGTGGAGGTGGCAGGGACAGGTTACAGTCATCTGACAATGCTAGGCAGGTGGGAGGGGAGTGGCAGCTCAACAGAACACTCAGAGTAGATAGGAGTGGCAGGTCCATGGAACATGGTGGGCAAAAAGGATGGAGCAGGGGCATGCACAAAGACATCGGAGGGCAGGGGGAAGGAGAATAGGGGCAGCAAGCTAAGCACAGAGTTTAAGCAGGAGGTCAATGATGGGGCATATAATTGGGCAATGGAGGGCAGGAGGAGTGGACTGGTACATCATACTAAATTGAGGGCAGTGGCAGCACATCAGACCATGCATGGCAGGAGGGAGGCGGCTGGTCCATGGATTCACACAACAGAGGATAGGGAGGAGGGGGATGGGGCAACAAGCTAACTGTTCAGAGAAGGCGAGTATAAGGAACTTTATTGTTTTTAAAACGTGTGTCTGTGCGAACTACTTAAAATATGAACAAGTATGCAGCATAATCGTTTGTGACTGTGACTCGGGGCTCACTTGGCAGAAACACCCCCTGACCCTCCACCCCCTATCGCAAAATGTAATGCCCGTGAAAAGGGTAGGTGAACACAGTGTTATATAGAACATAGTCCTGAGAGCACGATTGAAAATGAAAACTAGATATAGTGTATGGTATAAACTATGCACCAAAAAGTGTGATATAAGATGAATCGGGCGTGAAATATAATATGCAATACATTGTGCGCAATGACAGATTCATTGGAGAGCGCGAGATAGCACAGGCACTAGCGCGTGCTATGCGATATGCGCCTTGGAGTGTAATATGCACAGGGCAGTGTTGTGTAACCTAACTAGTCTCTAAAGTTGTAATATAAAATATGTGCTGGGGAGTGTAACGTTGCATATGCACTGTGACAAAGATATGGATCCCAGATTGTAATATGTATGGCATAGCACTGTGCGTTATAACATAGGCATCGAGGAAGGCACGTTAGATGGGGCAATATAACCTGTGCGAAGACAAGTGTGGCATGAAAACCTTCTGGCCGACCTGTCAGCCCTACAACTCCACCCTTTGATCCAGGACGCTACCCACTCTGCGGGACATATACTAGACCCTGTCTTCACCAACATCCCAGAGAACATAACAGAAATGCCCAAACCTATGGGATGGACAGATCATTATTTAATTAAATTCTCCATAACGACTAAGGAAACGTTCAACAGGGCTGAGCCTACCCGCCGCCTAAAAAGAGCGTGGCACAAACTCTTAACTAGTGACCTGCAATCCACTTTAGGAGAATTCCATCAAGAGGCACATACTGACATTAATACAACATATGCTGCCTTTCATGACTGGATCACCAAGGGATTATATGTCCTCATCCCCCTCAAATGGACTAAGGGGCGCAGCTCCCCCTCCAACCCATGGTACAATGATACCTTGAAATCCATGCGGAAGGAATGTAAAAAAGCCGAAAGAGCCTGGAGGCGAGTTTACAACGACAGAGACAAAGCTTTCTATCTGTCCAAACAAAAGCTATACCACAAAGCTATCTGTTCCGCACGTGCTGCCTTCTATGCTGAAGAAATTAACTCTAGCCCTAATCCCGCTAAAGTTGTTTTTAAACTAGTAGAAGAACTGCAGAGTAGCAGATCTCCTTCCTCCAGTATTACATCTGCGCAGCAATGTGAAGACCTTGCCACATTCTTCACTGAAAAAGTGGAAAAAATCTATAAATCTTTCCCTCAGCATTCCTCTGCACCACCCAGCCCCTCTAGGCCCAACAGCAATGGCACCACGATGACGCACATACCTGAAATCTCTCACGAATACCTTACTAAACTATGTAGGAAGGTCAAATCAGGCTCCCCAGCAGACCCAATGAGACCGGCCAACTTTATAGAATCCCTAGACTTTTTTCTGCCCTCCATAGCTTCCATATTGAATCTCTCCTTCTCCTCAGCCAGTGTCCCGATGGCTTTGAAACAAGCATGAGTCTCTCCCATCATTAAAAAACCGACCCTTGATCCCTCCAAACTGGAGAATTTTAGACCCATCTCGCTGCTCCCATGGCTGTCCAAACTCGCAGAGGCCCATGTTAACATCATCTTGTCTAATCACGTGGATCAAAATAACATCTTAGATCCATCCCAAAACGGGTTTAGGCCAGGCCACAGCACTGAGTTGGCCCTCCTAGCCACGTCGGAACATCTCCGGACGATACTTGATGCCGGTCAAAGTGCTGCGCTGGTCCTATTGGACCTCAGCGCTGCCTTTGACACGGTATCCCACAACATTCTTTTAGATCGTCTGGCCGTTGTGGGAATCTCAGGCCTCGCCTTGGAATGGTTCTGCTCTTTCCTGAAAGACAGAACTTTCCGGGTATCAGCTCCTCCATTCCTTTCCCAGTCCCATTCCATCGGACAGGGAGTTCCTCAGGGCTCTGCACTTAGCCCATCTCTTTTCAATTTATATGTGCAACCACTTGCCGCAGTAGCCAGAGAATGGGACCTCACGCTGGTGTCATACGCCGATGACACGCAGCTGGCCATCACTCTCACCGAAGGTCCCTCCACCTCAGCCGCAAGGTTCAGAGATGGTCTGGCTGCTGTGGCCCAGTGGATGACAGACAATAACCTGCAGTTTAATGCAGGCAAGATGGAGGTGCTGTTCCTCGGAAAGAATACCAGTCAATGGAACCAGCACTGGTGGCCTTCATCACTGGGCACTATTCCACCCCCCAAATCCTTGGTCAAAAACTTAGGCATCTGGATGGACTCCTCACTTAACTTCCAGACCCACACAAAAAAGTAGCGGCCACCTGTGTGGGCCTGCTGAGGAGTCTCAATCCCATACTCGGCTTCTTCGACTCCAAGGTTCGCCAAGTGATTGTCCAAGCCACTATCCTCTCCCGCTTGGACTATGCCAATGTCTTACTTCTCGTCGCCAACAAAGCAGAGATAGCACGTTTGCAACGCGTGCAGAACACCGCGGCAAGAACCTTGGTCGGTCTTCCCCGCAGATGTTCAGCCAAGTCCACAATTCGAAAGCTGCATTGGCTACCCATCCAATCTCGAATCCAGTTTAAAACTCTCATCATGATCTATAAAATCCTTAAAACTGGACGCCCAGAACTTCTTCGGCCACTCCTCATACCCTATGTACCACAGCGCAACTTGCGCTCTCTAGGCAAACACCTTCTGACAGTCCCCCGTACAAAATTAGCCCGCACTGGTGGACGCTCTTTCAGGGTACTAGGAGCCAAACTCTGGAACACCCTGCCAGTGAACATCCGCTCACTGGAAAATCTGTCTGCCTTCCGGAAAGCCGTCAAAACCCACCTATTCCCCTCCCCTTAGGCCTCCCAGCAGCACTTCTTCTGTCCTCTGTGGATTTTCCGTGGTTCCTTAGCGCCGGGACGCCTCTTTGCTGGGGCAGCTGTTGCGCTCTATCAAACTATAACATAACATAACATAACATGACATATTCACGGGGTGGTGTTACAGTGCACATGGGCTAGAGAGTGTCATAGCATATGCACTAGCTAGTGGAATACAACACAGATGTGTGTGGCACTCAGCAGGCAATGGTGGGTGTAACACAGCATTGGGCTCAGCCAGGAGCGCGCTGTGACTCTCAAGCGATGTTCGTCCCCTTTCCAGAGAGTAAAATAAAAAGTATTACACATCCGGCAGTGGATGTGTGTTTTATTAACCGTGAGGGGGGTTTCTTGCATAGTTTTGGTCGAATTTTTGTCGAATCCCCTTTGAATGGCTTGGTGTGCATGTGTATTAAATGTGCCCGTCAATAGCTACCCATGTTTGTATAAATAAACGACAAGGGTGTCTACCGGGATTAGGCACGGTAGGGCATCAGACATGTCAGAGCTTCACTAGTGGTGTAAATACATTCCACGTGGATTCATTGTATGCATAGTCGCCTTTTAATGAATATCACGCAAATCGTCATGGTGATAGGTACGTACGGTTTGTCCAGCATGTCCTAGGTGTGTCTATAAATTTATATTTTTTAAAAATAATAAAAAACAGTGGCCGGCCCTGGGGATTGGGGTCAAAAAAATATAATTAGGAGACAGGCCCTGGGGGATGGGGTCATCAGGGCCAATAAATTATAATAAGAAGGGGAACCACACAGCCACCCTTCTTAAAAAATTAAAATAAATAAAAGACTGGCATCGTGCCGGAGGCCACGCCCCCTCCTTGCAGCACTCTGCAAACGCGCCCCCTGGCGAGTTGTAAGTTGGGGAATTAATTCCTCTTCAATACTGAGGGTCCCTGAGGGCCAACTAGCCCAACAGGCATCTCCAGTATGCACCAGGGAGCTGCGCTGCAGACAGGTGTTCTGAGGCCAAGCCCCTTTTTACACCTAGGTTTCAGGCACGTTATAGTTAGGAATTAGCATTTAAAAAACCTCAGAAATTCACTCACATGACATGGTCAGTGACATCACTCATGACATCACTGATGACATCTCAAATGACATCACTGATGACATCATCCAGTGAATGTGTGTTTTTCTGAAAATTAAATATGTTTTATATATGTATATCTCAAGGTCGATGGAAGAATAAATGGGTATATAAGTGTCTAAATGGATGATTTGTTTTTGAAAAATTGATTGTGTAACTGACTGATTAAGTGTATCATAGTGAATACATGGCTTAGTGAGTAATGTTTAAATATGTAAATATCCGTATCAGTCTCTCACTTTATGTATAAGTGGCTGCATGGGTTGGTGAGTAGCTACATGGGTGTCTATATAGGTTATTAGTTGGTTTTTTGAGTATCAGTCTGAGTGTCTGCATGGTTCGGTGGGGGTTATTACGTAGTGCATAGGTGCATGAATGAGTGACTCACTCTTTGTATTTGTTGAAGACAGCATGTGTGCAGGACTGTATGGGTGGATGAGTGTGTGTATGGGTGTGTTAGTGAGTGAATGACTGTCTCAATAGTGTCTTTATGAGTAACTATAACTACATATGTTTTAAACTAGTATATGTGACTATTGGTGTATATAAGTGAGTATATGTGAGAGTGAGAGATTGAAAGAGTTCCTGTATGAATAAGTATGTGTTTCTATAAGTGATTGTTTAAAAGACTAAGTATGTGTAAGTTTCCGTAGAAGTAAGTGTGGTGGTGTGTGTATAACTGTATATGCAAATAAATGTATGTTTGATTCTTTATTAGCATGAGTGACTATGTGTGTGAGTAACTCTATGGATGAGTGGCATTGTGTAACAGGATGTATAGGTGTATGAGTACATATGATGAGTGAATACATGTATGAGTGACTGTATAGGACTGTTGGTGAATGAGTGGATGTGTATGTGGATCTTAGAATTACTGAAGAGGTTGTTGTAACTGGTATTGGTATGTCCATTGTTTTGAAAAGTTTAGTCTCTATTTTTGAATGTGTGTATCAAAGGTTATATTAGGGTGAGAGGAGGTCTGCCACTCTATCACAAGGATGATGTCATCAGTGATGTCATCAGTGATGTCATTTGAGATGTCATCAGTGATGTCATGAGTGATGTCACTGACCATGTCATGAGTGATGTAATATGTGACGTCATCAGCAGTGCATTGCGGGCGCGCGAGTTATAGTTAGCTGAACTAACTATAACGGGGGAATTTCAATGGTTTTGTACAAGTCAAAAGTCCAGCTAACTATAACACCCCTGAAACCTATGTTTTTTTCAGTGAATATATATATACCCTGAGACCTAGGGTTAACCAAACGTCAAAAAACGAAGGACAAAGAACAGGCGGGAACGAAGGAGGGCAGCCAGAAAAAGGAGTCAACAATTCAAAACAAAAAGTCAATGAGAGGGCGAGGTCAATGGAGGAAACGATAAAGCCCTCTAATACCAGCAGAATGGGGATCATGGAAACAAGTGACAGAAAGAATACTGAAAATAGCACCATTATCAATCTAACGGAACTGGAGCTCAATCAATCTGAAACACAGATCCTCTCACTTGGTCTCTCCTATTGCCCCTCTACAAATTTTGATTATACTAACACCAGGGCCGACATTTATAAGTTTGTGAGAAAGCTTAAACTCACCAAATTTCACCAAGGAAAAGCAAAACCCCTAAGCACTTCTCAAACCAATCAGGACCAAATTATCACAACTGAGATGGATAACTTAAGTGTGGCTGATATTGGACCCCTGAAGGATCTTATCAATCTTAACCGGGAAGGTGAAGGCTTTGGGGAAAGTGACTTGGAACTGGCAACCCAGGATTTGCTCTCACCTGGATTTGAAATCTGCACCAAACCAACGACTATGTTTAAGGAAAAATCCAAATTTACACCCATCTTACCACGTGATGCAATTGACCTGTTCAATGAACAGGTGGTGGCGGAAATAAAACAATTGTATACATCATCTAGCAAGAATTATGCGCCTACCAATAATGAGGAACGCAAATACCACCAACTTATGGACAAAATCAAGAAAAACAAACAGGTGGTAATCAGAAATGCGGACAAGGGCGGCAATGTAGTCCTATGGACACTTAAAGACTATGCAGAGGAGGCAGCTAAACACCTTAATGATACAAATTGCTACCGCAAAAGCACTATGGACAAATTCAAGCAGGCACAACATAATTTCTTTGGGAAGCTATTGGCCTGGAAAAGTGCAGGCCTCCTGAATCTGCAAGAGTTTAAGTTTTTGAAAAAAGAAAATCCAACTATCCCGTTGCTGTATTTCGTTCCAAAGGTCCACAAGTCGGCCAGCAAACCACCGGGTAGACCGATTATCTCGGCATGCGATGGGCCATTGGAGAACATGTCTATTTACATAGACTCTTTCCTGCAGCAACATGTGAAAGCCCTCAAATCCTATGTACAAGATACAAGTGATTTTATATGTAAAATTGAAAAGATCAGGTGGCATGATGACTATTGTCTTATTGCATTGGATGTTACAGCCCTCTACACTTGTATACGTAACCATGATGGAGTAAGGGCGGTTGAATATTTTTTGGCTAATCGACCCATGAAATTCGCAAAACATAATCAGATGTTATTAGACCTTTTGACATTCTGCTTAGACAATAATTTGTTTTTGTATAATAGCCAAATTTACCAACAGGTACAAGGTGTAGCCATGGGGGCCAGCTTCTCCCCCAGCTATGCTTGTCTCTTTATGGGATGGTGGGAGGAGCTGGTCCTGATGAGACAATATGCCCAGACATTTGAAACCAACATAGTTGCATGGTTGCGTTTCATAGATGATTTGTTTGTTGTATGGAAGGGGCCCGAACAGGACGCACATGAGTTTGTTGCTAAAATCAACACTAATGATCTCAATCTTAAATTCACTTATGATATAAGTAGAGAGGCTATAACATTTTTGGACACAAAAATCTACATTACCCCCACTGGTCTTGCCACGACTTTATTCAGAAAACTGACGGCGGGCAATTCAATATTGCACGCGTCTAGTGCCCACCCCCCCCACTTGATTCACAGCATCCCTTATGGGGAAATGTTAAGAATCAAAAGAATTTGCAGTGCAGAAAATGACATGCAAATAAAACAGGAAGAATGTAAAAACAGATTCCTGCAACGGGGTTATAAGAACCATGTAGTGGAAGCGGCTATGCTCAAATCTAGATCTAAAGCGAGACAGGACCTGCTACAATATAGATCTCAGGCCGATAATGGGGTGAAAAACAAAAAGAAGGAACCTATCAGACTCATTCTGGGTTACAGCAGACAAGAAGGACAAATTAGAGCCATAATTAGACGCAATTGGGCAATACTCAGAGGGGACCCTGTCATAGGGGGAGCCTTACCCAAGAAACCCTCCATTACATTTAGCAAAACTATGTCTATGGGTAACACTCTGGTTAAGAATAACCCCGAGCTAGCTGAATTCAATACCTGGCTAGCCCCTAGAACAGGTTTTTATAAATGTGCCCAATGTAAGGCATGCCAATATGGGGTTAATACCAAAACTTACCAAACGGCATTTAGCTCCAAAAAACAGCCTATACTGAAATATTTGTCCTGTAAAACTGAATTTGCTGTCTATGCGCTCACATGTAGTTGCAATTTAACATACATAGGCAGCACTAAGCTACCAGTTCATAAAAGAATCCTGCAACACATGCGAGCCATAACTAACAAAGACCCCAGTTACCCCGTTGCTAGGCACTTTAAGGAACAGCATCAAAGTAACCTCAAGCACTTTAAATATCATGTGTTGGATGCAGTGCCCTTTACCAGGAGGGGAGGTAACAGAGAAAGAAACCTTCGGCGTTTAGAGACCAGATTTATTTTGGAAATGGACACCAAGCACCCTGGGGGTTTAAATGTTTGTGAGGACTTACACACATATTTATGAGACATAACCCTCACATAACTAAGTAGGATTGTTTACATTGAGTCATTACATTACTCTCCACTTAATCCATCAGTGAATCTTTATTATTCTCACATATATTCCTCAAATGCTACTCTGTTGAGTTTATGTCAAATCATGGTCAGAAGTTTACACATATATATTTTATGATCACATTTTAGGAGTAATTTTAGCTAATTTATTGATACAATTTTTTAGGTTGAAATGATTTTATAATGGTTTTATAATTCATTATGTGGGAATCAACCTATTGCTTTGTTCAATGATTACCTATGGATTTTATTATTTCCATTTTATTCCATTTCTGTGTAACACAAACTGCGTGATGCTTTTGTCATTCTACCTTCGTGTTAAGGCATTTATGCCACACATTTACCTACATACATATATATTTATATGTGTATTATCCGCACTCTCTTTTGCACACAAGCACCTTTTTGCACATATTATTTTTTTAAGCACATTTGCACATATATATATATAGTAAAAAATCAAAATAAATTTATTTTAAAAAAATCAAAACAAAATAAAATATAGTTCAAATTGGGATCTCGATTTTAGAATTAATTACGTTATGGGGACAGTTCTCTTTTTTATGCACTTAGACACTTTATATACATAACTTTACATGGTTGCCGTACGATATTTTAGATGATAGTATCAGGAATACGCCAAGGGGTCAATATGTATGTATACAGAGATCCCCACCTGCCCTCACAAAACAGTTGAGGAACAGAAAATAGGGTATATTATGTTAAATAGGATTGACTAATGAATTAAAATTGTATTTTTTATATATTTTAAATCCTATTATCTTAATCTTGTGAATTTATTCCATGTATTTTTAAGTCATATGATTACCCTATATTTGGCATGTATTCCTTACTCTTATCGATCATACAACAATTTTTGGAGGCATTTAAGCCCTAAATGTATATTGTTTGTATTTACATGCATTGCTATGTACAAATGTAGCGCAATTTAATGGCAGTAACTCTTCCATGTTTACACTTTTTTTGATGGTTTGCACTATTTAAAGGGACATGCCGCCCATGCGCTGTTGTGTGAACAAGGTCGGAGTTTCCCGACCGAAACGCGTCATGGCGACATGGTGGTGAGCTAAATAAAGCATTTTCGACGAATTTGGGTCTGCTCTTGTTTTCCGTCGTCACGAAGGAGTTTAAGCAAGGATCATTGATTGGATATATATATATATATATATATATTATATATATATATATTATATATATACTTTTGGTATCGAAGAATGGAAATGGAATGAAAATTGATATTTATTTTTCGGATTCCTGTTTAAATTCTGTGAGGAGGGATGTCCAACTTGTGGCCAAGACAGGGAACTACATACCTTGCCTTCAGGTAATGGGGACTTAGACCATCCAGTAGGGGATTCTTGGCAGAACACTTGTGCCAGGCAACTAAGTTAGGTAACGCATAGTCGGTGTACTATATACCCTGTACTTGCATGCCAGCATATATACACTGTTTTAGCATGATGGTAGAATCGTTCATCCTTTTCACTGTGCTTATATTGCTAATCACTTTTACCTGTTTTTGTCTCTTAATCTTTGCAGTGAATATATTTTATACAAGAATCACAATGGTTCAATAAATATTGAAAATGCCCCTTTGTGTATTTCTTGTGTATCTTTCTGAGTAAGGACGAGTGACTAGACAAAAATGTGCTGGATCTGCTACCATGATTCCTTGAGGAGCTAGGGTTGCTATTGTCTGAAGTTGGTTGTGGATCCTCTCCGAAAGACGACCACATCCAAGGGCAGAACCCAATTAATGTTTGGCCCTTTCTCCTCAAGGGGCTGCACCCATGAGCTCCTAGTTCAAATGCTTGCCATTGTTTTAGTGGAAGAAAGTTGCACTCATAGTTGTAATGTTCAGAAATGATACCGTCCAATATGCATCTTTTGGTTTGTAGTTCTTTTATTTAGCATGGGTGAATAGGTTCACAAACGAAGGAAGAAAAAACAGCCGACATGTGTTTCGCCCTTGGTGTAGGAGAGTAGGATCTGCTTCACATGTTTACCGCCACTTTTTGCTGGTGTTTCACTGTTTTTCAACTTTAGTCTGGCTAGGACCCTGTTATTCAGGGCCCCAGCCTATCTGCTTCCTCTCTAAATTGATTGCATGTACTTTAGGTACACCACAGATTGGATCCTGAGGTACCCTTGTGACTACCTAGTATATGGTACACTATGTACCCAGGGCAAAGGTACCCCAGAGGCCTACCAGGGGTTGAAGCATGTATTATGCAACCCCTGGAAAGCCACCCAAAATGACACCACAGGTCTGCTACTGCAGCCTGGGAAGGTGGTGCATGCATCCCTTACTGTGATATAGGTTACCTGTATCACTATATATATATATACACACATATAAACCTATAAGGCACTCCTATGGCAGGCCTTAACAATCCTGAAGGCAGAGTACTTGGTTCTTATATGAGAGGGTGTTCCTGCAAGAACAGAGCCCCTCTGCAGCGTTCAGAGACCCTTCTCTGATTCTGTTTGTAGTGCAGCCTGACCATATACTCTTAAGTGCATTATAACCTCGTGGTAAATGCTAACTTCGGGATGGCTGCACAGAAACATGTTGTGTTTGGTGTCAAACACTTTGGAATCCAACCCCCCCCCACCGTTCTGGCAGCAGGGGTAGAATTCCACCCTTCTAGAGGGAGAGACATGTACCCACTGGTATACCCGGTAGAAACTTAATCGAGACCTGTCATCACAAAATGGATGCTGCAGCCACAGACACGGGTCTGGCCTCCTGCTGCTGACCGAAGCTCCGGCAGGGGAGGCCTGGACAATAGGTTTCCTGTCACAGGGAGGTGACAGGAAACCTATTGACACCTCACTGACAGGCTTATGTGTATTGGGGCTGGGTGGGAGCACTCTCTGAGTGCTTTGAAGTCCTGCATTCGGAGCATATTTGGTGTCCCTGTGCATAGTCCAGCTCAAACCGGTCCAGGGGGTCCAGTCTGAAGCTGAATCCTGGAACTTTGACACTCTACTCAAGACTAGAGGACTGAAGAGGACTGGTGACTCCCCTGCTTGGCAGGCACCAATGAAGCAATTTGCCAATCTGCATTTCCGAAGCTCCTGCCGGACTCCGAAGTATTTGCAGTCAAGGAAGAGGATTTCCAAACATCTCAGAATCTCAGAGGCTGACCCGATTCCCCAGCAAAGCTGAGACCCGCAGCCCTCGTGAGTAGCGTGGAACCGGAACTCCTGTTCACCGTGCACTTTTACAAGTGCTTTGACTTCTCGATGTCTCCTGAAGTCGTGCTTGGGCTGACTTATAGCCTCCACCTCGAGCACAGAATACACAGAAGATTGTCGGCCTGGTAACTCCGAGTGACCCGGAGTGCCATTTTGTGTTTTGTCTTGAGGTCCCTTCGCAATCCCTGGTCCGTTGACCAGTGGGTTCCTGAGGGAGTAACTTTGAATTTCTTTGGGCTTCCCTGGTTGCTCCAGATGTGCCCTGACTCCATACCAAGTGGTGAGTCCTACAGACCTTGCAGGTTTGCACCGAAGCATCTTTCTTGTTTCTGCGTGGGTTGCTGTTGCCAAGGCTTGTTGTGTCCAATCTGGGCACCGACGCTGCAGCACTCGACCTCCTTCATGGGACAGCTCAAATCCAGATCCCCGTTGTCCTTGACACCTCCTGGTCCTCGTGGCTGAAGAGACCAATCAAAAGGGAGATTAACTGCCTAGCTACTTACATAAGGTCCTCAAAGAGGATTCCAAAATAGATACAACAGAACCAGTACAGGTAATTGTACAAAGTAGTTCAGTCATCAACGACTTTGAAAAAACTATTTTACAATTTTATTTTCAATAGTCAGAATAGGTTAATAAAGCAATAGAGAATAAAAACATACAAAAATTACATCCAGGGTTGGTGTAGCAACACTACAGTGTCTCACAGGATTCAATCAAAATAATCAATCATACTAATCATACATTCAAATCTAAACACACATTCTGCAACAAATATCCGCAACAATATCAGAGTAACAGAACTGCCACATGATGATAGAATGACAGGGTTTTATATATCATCCAGAAAGTGAAGGCCTTATGTAAGTAGCTAGGCAGTTAATCTCCCTTTTGATTGGTCTCTTATATTTCCCCCTCATTACCTGCCTGTTATCAGTTGTTTGGGGGCCCCCTTCTTAGTGGACCTCGCGGCTGAAGAGTCAAGCGTCATCTTCTTCACCTGAAATCACCCGACATTGGTGGGCATCTGTCTATCGCCTTCCTGGTCACTGGCTAGTGACCCAGACTCTGTCCCCTCTGCTTTCAGGTTCTTCTCCTCTTTGATCCAGGCTTGGATCTCTTCGGACACTTTTCATTTTCCCGGCAGCAGCACTTCTTCGCCAGCTCCCATTGAAATTGACGACGCGACCTGACACCAAAAGACACCTATGCACCCGGCTTCCCTGGGTGAGGTAGCACGAGTACTCCAGTGTTGACCCTAGAACTTCCTAAGTCCAAGAGGGTTTGGTCCTGACTCATTTCTAAGTGTCCCTAATTGTTATAAATCTAACCCCGACTTTCCCCATAGAAGCTAACAGGAGCTCACGGCTGTGTTCTCACACTGCACACGGCCCCCGTGGGTGCCCTGTGTCACTACCTTGGGTCTTTCCTTGGGGTCCCAGCGATTCTACAGGCTCTAGAACTTGTGTCTAGTCAAGTTGTGGTTCTTATACCACTATTTTAGTATATAGTTTGGCTCTCCCCTAGGGCCTAATGTGTATTCGTGCTTTTTACTGTAATATTTGAAGTGTAACTTATGTGTTTGGACTTCTAGCCTCATAAAGAGACTAGTAGGGTGTTTTTAGAAATAACTACATATATTTTATATATATCTACCTAGTGTGGTTGCCTTTCATTTAGCCATTCAAGAGATTATAGACTGGTAAAACAAGCTGCTTTACATTCCATCAAGACTGGGTCTGAAGGCTGCTCTCCATAGCAACCACTAGGATAGGTTTCAATAAAGGTTGTCTTTAACCTATAACCAATAAGGGGTTGTTTGGACTGGTACACGGTGCCCACTATAACTAGTGGACAGCATATACCAGGCCAACTTCTCACACGTGGGGCCTATTTCACCAAGGTCTTTCTCAATGTGTACGTTACAAGGAAACCCACATAGGTAAACAATAATGTGGAGAATCCAACGTGTTAAGTGCATGATTATTCCAATAATCATCTGTGCCATGATTATGCGTTCAAAGAGGTGCAGAGTGTAGGGGGAAAGAGGGTTAAGGGTTTAGACAGACCAAGTGTGATGAAGTTGGATGTGTGAGAGAGACACACAGAAAGGAAGAGAAAGAAAAAGAAAGAGAAAGAAAGAAAGAAAGAAAGAAAGAAAGAAAGAAAGAAAGAAAGAAAGAAAGAAAGAAAGAAAGAAAGAAAGAAAAGCAGGGCACATAGTGTTAAGGGAGAGCTAAGGGTTAAAGGTGTAAACATACCAAGTATGGCAACGTTGGATATGTGTAAGAGTAAGGGGAAAAGGTAGGAAAAAGAAAAGGGATGACATAGTTACTGTTATATGTATCAAAGCAACATTTCTCAAGTAATTTGTTGATCATTAATATAATTTGCATTTCTCCAAAGAACCATTTTTCAATCAATTACCTAATTAATCAATTTGTACACAACAATATAGGGGGAAGTTACCTGGTTGTAACTGGGTGATCACTGAAAACAAACCAAAATACCAAGAATGCTCGAGAAAAATGCATTTTGCCCCACATTCATAATAGCAACTAGTTTGTCTTTTGCCTTTCATGTTTGTTATGTAACCTAGGGCAAAACACGTGTCGGCTGTTTTTTCTTCCTTTGTTTGTGAACCTATTTACCTATGCTAAATAAAATAATTACCAACCAAAAGATGCATATTGGATGGTATTATTTCTGAACATCACAAATATGAGCGCAACTTTCTCTTAAACCCATGCAAATGTACTGAGTTTGCCCAAACCATTTGTTACCTTGCCAGGTTAAGGGGTACTTATGGTGGCACTGTGAGCTAGCAGGTCTATAGGCCAACATATCCTGAGGGGGTGCACGGAATCAGCCTGGCAACGTCCCAGCATTTATGCCATCCAACACACAAATAGTTCCTACTGAGAAAGTGGAAACTGTATGACAGTGGATGACGCTGTGCTAATTCCATGCTTGAAAACTTCACTATAAAAACAGAGACTTGATATTAGCAAATTCAGAGTATTTCTGGTGTTGTAGTGGGCTGTATACCTAAGTTATAGTCCACCTACATTTTCATAACTTATGCGGCACTCTAAGCTAAGCTAACACTTCTGCACCCCTCTTGCTTCTTTCTGTACCTTCTTGCCTTTTTCTGTACTTCTCTTGCCTCTTTCTGCACTTCTCATGTATCTTTCTGACCCTCTCTTGCTCCTTTCTGTACTTCTTTTGCTTCTTTCTGCACCTTTCTTCCTCTTTCTGCACTTCTCTTGCCTCTTGCTTCTTTCTGCATTTCTGTTGCTTCTTTCTGCTCCTTTCTTCCTCTTTCTGTACTTCTCTTGCTTCTTTCTGTACCTTTCTTCCTCTTTCTGCACTTATCTTGCCTCTTTCTGCACACCTCTTCCTCTTTCTGCACCTCCCTTCTTTCTGCACCTCTCTTGCTTCTTTCTGCACCTCTCTTGCTTCTTTCTGTATATCTCTTGCCTCTCTCTGAACTTCTCTTACCCCTTTCAGCACCTTTCTTCCTCTTTCTTCACCCCTCCTGCTTCTTTTTGCACCTTTCATCCTCTTTTTGCACTTCTCTTAGCTCTTTCGGTACCTCCCTTCTTTCTGCACCTCTCTTGCTTCTTTCTGTACCTCTCTTGCTTCTTTCTGTACTTCCCTTGCTTCTTTCTGTACCTTTCTTCCTCTTTCTGCACTTCTCTTGCCTCTTTCTGCATTTCTGTTGCTTCTTTCTGCTCCTTTCTTCCTCTTTCTGTACCTCTCTTGCTTCTTTCTGCACCTCTCTTGATTCTTTCTGCACCTCTCTTGCCTCTTCTGCTTTTCCCTTGCCTCTTTCTGCACCTTTAATCCTCTTTCTACACCTCTCTTGCTTCTTTCTGTTCATCTCTTGCTGCTTTCTGCACCTCTCTTGCCTCTGCCTGTACTTCTCTTACCTCTTTTGACACCTGTCTTCCTCTTTCTGCACCCTTCTTGCTTCTTTCTGTACCTTTCTTCCTCTTTATGCATGTCTCTTGGCTATTTCTGTATATCTCTTCCTCTTTCTGTACGTCCTTTCTTTCTGAACCTCTCTTGCTTATTTCTGCACCTTCCTTGCCACTTGCTGCATTTCTCTTGTCTCTTTCTGCACCTTTCACCCTCTTTCACCACCTCTCTTAATCTTTCTGTACCTCTCTTGCTTCTTTCTGCACTTTTCTTGCTTTTGTCTATACCTTTCTTCCTCTTTCTGTGCCATCATGTTCTTTTTCCGAGCCTTTCTTCGTCTTTCTACACCTCTATTGCCTCTTTCTGCTCCTCTTTTGCCTCTTTCTGCTACTCCTTTGACTCTTTCTGGACATTTCTTCATCTTTCTGCACCTCTCTTGCTTCTTTCTTCACTTCTCTTGCCTCTTTTTGCACTGCTCTAGCCTCTTTCTGTTCCTCTCTTGTCTCTTTCTGTACCTTTCTTCCTCTTTCTGTACCTTTCTTCGTCTTTCTGCAGTTGTCTTGATTCTTTCTGCACTTCTCTTGCCTCTATCTGTACCTCTCTTGTTTCTTTCTGCACTTCTATTGCCTCTTTCTGCACCTCTCTTGCCTCTTTCTGTACTTCTCTTGCTTCTTTCTGCGACTCTCTTGCCTCTTTCATCACTTCTCTTGCTTTTTTTCTGTACCTCTCTTGCTTTTTTCTGCATTTCTGTTGCTTCTTTCTGCTCCTTTCTTCCTCTTTCTCTACTTCTCTTGTTTCTTTCTGTACCTTTCTTCCTCTTTCTGCACTTCTCTTGGCTCTTTCTGTACATCACTTCTTCTTTCAGTACCTCACTTCTTTCTGCACCTTGCTTCCATCTTTCTGTACCACTCTTTCCTCTTTCTGCACCTCTCTTGCCTCTTTCTGCACCTCACTCTCTTCTTTCTGCTCCTTTCTTCTGCTTTCTGTAACTTTCTTCTTCTTTCTGCAGTTGTCTTGCTTCTTTCTGCACTTCTATTGCCTCTTTCTGCACCTCTCTTGCCTCTTTCTGTACTTCTCTTGCTTCTTTCTGCACCTCTCTTCCCTCTTTCATCACTTCGCTTGCTTTTTATGTGACTCTCTTGCTCTTTTCTGCAACTCTCTTGCTTCTTTCTGCAGCTTTCTTCCTCTTTCTGCACTTCGCTTGCCTCTTTATGCATTTCTGTTGCTTCTTTCTCTTCATTTCTTCCTCTTTCTGTACTTCTCTTTGCTCTTTGTGTACATTACTTCCTCTTTCTGTACCTTCCTTCTTTCTGCACCTATCTCGCTTCTTTCTACAGCTCTCTTGCTTATTTCTGCATCTCTCTTGCCTCTTTTTGTGATTCTTTTGTCTCTTTCTGCACATTTTGTCCTTTTTCTGCACCTCTCTTGCTCTTTCTGTACCTCTCTTTCTTCTTTCTGCACTTCTCCTGCTTCTTTCTGTACCGTTCTTCTTCTTTTTGTGCTTTCTTTCTCTTTCTGAGCCTTTCTTTACCTTGGTTGCGTCTTTATGCACCTCACTTGCGTCTTTATGCACTTCTCTTGCCTCTTTCTGCACTTCTCTGGCCTTTTTCTGAACCTCAATTGCCTCTTTATGAACATTTCTTTGTCTTTTTGTACCTCTCTTGCTTCTTTCTGCACTTCTCTTGCCTCTCTTTGCACTCCTCTTGCCTCTTTCTGCTGCTTTCCTGCCTCTTTCTGCAACTAACTCTCTTCTTTCTGCACATCTCTTGCCTTTTTCTGTACCTCAATTGCATCTTCCTGCTCCTCTCTTGCTTCTTTCTGAAAACTCTCTTGCCTCTTTCTGCACCCTCTTTCTTTTTCTTTCTGCACCTCTCTTGCCTCTTTCTGTACTTCTCTGGCTTCTTTCTGCACTACTCTTACCTCTTTCATCACTACTCTGGCTTGTTTCTGTGCCTCTCTTGCTTCTTTCTGCACTTCTCTTGCTTCTTTCTGGTACTCTCTTCCTCTTTCTGCACTTCTCTTGATTCTTTTGGCACCTTCCTTTTTCTACACTTCTCTTGTCTCCTTCTGTACATCATTTCCTCTTTCTGTACCTCCCTTCTTTCTGCACCTATCTTGCTTCTTTCAAGCAGCGTTCTTGCTTCTTTCTGCACATATCTTGCCTCTTTGTGAACATGTATTTGTCTTTCTGTAATGCTCTTGCTTCTTTCTGCACTTCTCTTGCCTCTTTTTGCACTCCTCTTGCCTCTTTCTGCTCCTTTCTTGCCTCTTTCTGCAACTCACTCTCTTCTTTCTGCACATCTCTTGCCTCTTTTTCTACCTCACTTGCATCTTCCTGCACCTCTCTTGCTTCTTTCTGAATCTCTCTTGCCTCTTTCAGCACCCCTCTTTCTTTTTCTTTCTGCACCTTTCTTGCCTCTTTCTGTACTTCTCTTGCTTCTTTCTGCACCTCTCTTGCCTCTTTCATCACTACTATTGCTTTTTTATGTGCCCCTCTTGCTTCTTTCTGTACTTCTCTTGCTTCTTTTTGCACCTTTCTTCCTGTTTCTGCACTTCCCTTGCCTCTTTCTGCATTTCTGTTGCTTCTTTCTGTTCCTTTCTTCCTCTTTCTGTACTTCTCTTGATACTTTCGGCACCTTCCTCTTTCTGCACTTCTCTTGGCTCCTTCTTTACATCACTTCCTCTTTCTGTACCTCCCTTCTTTCTGCACCTATCTTGCTTCTTTCTGAAGCTTTCTTGCTTCTTTCTGCACATCTATTGCCTCTTCATGAACATTTCTTTGTCTTTCTGTACCTCTCTTGCTTTTTCCGCTTTTCTCCTGCCTCTTTTTGCACTCTTATTGCCTCTTTCTGCTCCTTCTTGCATCTTTCTGCAACCCACTCTCTTCTTTCTGGACATCTCTTGCCTCTTTATGAACATTTCTTTGTCTTTCTGTCCCTCTCTTGCTTCTTTCTGCACCTCAATTACCTCTTTCTGCATCTCTCTTTGCCTCTTTATGAACATTTCTTTATCTTTCTATACCTCTCTTGCTTCTTTCTGCACTTCTCTTGCCTCTTTTTGCACTCCTCTTGTCTCTTTCTGCTCCTTCTTGCCTCTTTCTGCAACCCACTCAACTCACTCTGTTCTTTCTGCACATCTCTTGCCTCCTCTTCATGAACATTTCGTTGTCTTTCTGTCCCTCTCTTGCTTCTTTCTGCACCTCAATTACCTCTTTCTGCACCTCTCTTTGCCTCTTTATGAACATTTCTTTATCTTTCTGTACCTCTCAGCGCCTTGAGACCCCACGGGTATGTAGTGCGCTCTATAAATGCCATTGAATGATTGATTGATTGATTTCTCTTGCTTCTTTCTGCACTTCTCTTGCCTCTTTTTGCACTCCTCCTGTCTCTTTCTGCTCCTTTCTTGCCTCTTTCTGCAACTCACTCTGTTCTTTCTGCACATCTCTTGCTTCTTTCTGAATCTCTCTTGCCTCTTTCTCCACCCCTCTTTCTTTTCTTTCTGCACCCCCTTTGCCTGTTTCTGTACTTCTCTTGCTTCTTTCTGCACTTCTCTTGCCTCTTTCATCACTACTCTTGCTTCTTCCTTGCCTTTCATCCTCTTTCTGCACTTTGCTTGCCTCTTTCTGAAGTTCTATTGCTTTTTATTGTTCCTTTCTTCCTCTTTCTGTACTTCTCTTGATTCTTTCGGCACCTTTCTTCCTCTTTCTGCACTTCTCTTGGCTCTTTCTGTAAATCAATTCCTCTTTCTGTACCTCCCTTCTTTCTACACCTCTCTTGCTTCTTTCTCCAGTTCTCTTGCTTGGTTCTGCACCTCTCTTGCCTCTTTCTGTGATTCTTTTGTCTCTTTCTGCACCTTTCGTCCTGTTTCTGAAGCTCTCTTGTCCTTTCTGTACTTCTCTTTCTTCTTTCTGCACTTCTCCTGCTTCTTTCTGTACCGTTCTTCCTCTTTCTGTGCTTTCTTTCTCTTTCTTTCTCTTTCTGAGCCTTTCTTCTTCTTTCTTCACCTTGCTTGTGTCTTTCTACTCCTTCTTGCCTCTTTCTGCAACCCACTCTCTTCTTTCTGCATCTCTTGCCTTTTTATGAACATTTCTTTGTCTTTCTGTCCCTCTCTTGCTTCTTTCTGCACCTTAATTGCCACTTTCTGCACCTCCCTTGCCTCTTTATGAACATTTATTTGTCTTTCCGTACCTCTCTTGCTTCTTTCTGCACTTCTCTTCCCTCTCTTTACACTCCACTTGCCTCTTTCTGCTCCTTTCTTGCCTCTTTCTGCAACTCACTCTCTTCCTTCTGCACATCTCTTACCTATTTTTGTACCTCACGTGCATCTTCCTGCACCTCTCATGCTTCTTTCTGAATCTCTCTTGCCTCTTTCTGCACCCCTCTTTCTTTTTCTTTCTGCACCTTTCTTGCCTCTTTCTGTACTTCTCTTGCTTCTTTCTGCACCTCTCTTGCCTCTTTCATCACTACTATTGCTTTTTTCTGTGCCCCTCTTGCTTCTTTCTGCACTTCGCTTGCTTCTTTTTGCACCTTTCTTCCTGTTTCTGAACTTCGCTTGCCTCTTTCTGCATTTCTGTTGCTTCTTTCTGTTCCTTTCTTCCTCTTTCTGTACTTCTCTTGATTCTTTCGGCACCTTCCTCTTTCTGCACTTCACTTGGCTCCTTCTGTACATCACTTCCTCTTTCTGCATCTCCCTTCTATCTGCACCTATCTTGCTTCTTTCTGAAGCTTTCTTGCTTCTTTCTGCACATCTCTTGCCTCTTTATGAACATTTCTTTGTCTTTCTGTACCTCTCTTGCTTGTTCTGCTTTTCTCTTGCCTATTTTTGCACTCTTATTGCCTCTTTCTGCTCCTTCTTGCATCTTTCTGCAACCCACTCTCTTCTTTCTGCACATCTCTTGCCTCTTTATGAACATTTCTTTGTCTTTCTGTCCCTCTCTTGCTTCTTTTTGCACCTCAATTACCTCTTTCTGCACCTCTCTTTACCTCTTTATGAACATTTCGTTATCACTCTGTATCTCTCTTGCTTCTTTCTGCACATCTCTTGCCTCTTTATGAACATTTCTTTGTCTTTCTGTACCTCTCTTGCTTTTTCTGCTTTTCTCTTGCCTCTTTTTGCACTCTTATTGCCTCTTTCTGCTCCTTCTTGCATCTTTCTGCAACCCACTCTCTTCTTTCTGCACATCTCTTGCCTCTTTATGAACATTTCTTTGTCTTTCTGTCCCTCTCTTGCTTCTTTTTGCACCTCTCTTGCCTCTTTCTGCACCTCACTCTCTTCTTTCTGTACCTCTCTTGCTTATTTCTACACATCTCTTGCTTCTTTTGATGCATTTCTTGCTTCTTTTGACACTTCTCTTGGTTCTTTCTCTACCTTTCTTCCTCTTTCTGCACCTTTCTTCCGCTTTCTGTAACTTTCTTCCTCTTTCTGCAGTTGTCTTGCTTCTTTCTGCACTTCTATTGCCTCTTTCTGCACCTCTCTTGCCTCTTTCTGTACTTCTCTTGCTTCTTTCTGCACCTCTCTTCCCTCTTTCATCACTTATCTTGCTTTTTTATGTGACTCTCTTGCTTTTTTCTGCACGTCTCTTTTTTCTTTCTGCAGCTTTCTTCCTCTTTCTGCACTTCGCTTGCCTCTTTATGCATTTCTGTTGCTTCTTTCTGTTCCTTTCTTCCTCTTTCTCTACTTCTCTTCATTCTTTTGGCACCTTTCTTCTCTTTCTGCACTTCTCTTGGCTCTTTCTGTACATCACTTCCTCTTTCTGTACCTTCCTTCTTTCTGCACATCGCTTGCCTCTTTCTGTACCACTCTTTCTTCTTTTTGCATCTCTCTTGCCTCTTTCTGCACCTCACTCTCTTCTTTCTGTACCTCTCTTGCTTATTTCTACACATCTCTTGCTTCTTTTGATGCATCTCTTGCTTCTTTTGACACTTCTCTTGGCTCTTTCTCTACCTTTCTTCCTCTTTCTGCACCTTTCTTCCGCTTTATGTAACTTTCTTCCTCTTTCTGCAGTTGTCTTGCTTCTTTCTGCACTTCTATTGCTTCTTTCTGCACCTCTATTGCCTCTTTCTGTACTTCTCTTGCTTCTTTCTGCACCTCTCTTCCCTCTTTCATCACTTCTCTTGCTTTTTTATGTGACTCTCTTGCTTTTTTCTGCACGGCTCTTGTTTCTTTCTGCAGCTTTCTTCCTCTTTCTGCACTTTGCTTGCCTCTTTATGCATTTCTGTTGCTTCTTTCTGTTCCTTTCTTCCTCTTTCTGTACTTCTCTTGATTCTTTTGGCACAATTCTTCCTCTTTCTGTACTTCTCTTGGCTCTTTTTGTACATTACTTCCTCTTTCTGTACCTCCCTTCTTTCTGCACCTATCTTGCTTCTTTCTACAGCTCTCTTGCTTATTTCTGCACCTCTCTTGCCTCTTTTTGATATTCTTTTGTCTCTTTCTGTACCTTTTGTCCTCTTTCTGCACCTCTCTTGCTCTTTCTGTACCTCTCTTTCTTCTTTCTGCACTTCTCCTGCTTCTTTCTGTACCGTTCTTCTTCTTTCTGTGCTTTCTTTCTCTTTCTGAGCCTTTCATTACCCTGTTTGTGTCTTTCTGCACCTCACTTGCATCTTTATGCACTTCTCTTGCCTCTTTCTGCACTTCTCTGGCCTTTTTCTGCACCTCATTTGCCTCTTTCTTCATCTCTCTTGCCTCTTTATGAACATTTCTTTGTCATTCTGTATCTCGCTTGCTTCTTTCTGCACTTCTCTTGCCTCTCTTTGCACTCCTCTTGCCTCTTTCTGCTCCTTTCTACAGCTCTCTTGCTTATTTCTGCATCTCTCTTGCCTCTTTTTGTGATTCTTTTGTCTCTTTCTGCACCTTTTATCCTCTTTCTGCACCTCTCTTGCTCTTTCTGTACCTCTCTTTCTTCTTTCTGCACTTCTCCTGCTTCTTTCTGTACTGTTCTTCTTCTTTCTGTGCTTTCTTTCTCTTTCTGAGCCTTTCTTTACCTTGTTTGCGTCTTTCTGCACCTCACTTGTGTCTTTATGCACTTCTCTTGCCTCTTTCTGTACTTCTCTGGCCTTTTTCTGCACCTCAATTGCCTCTTTCTGCACCTCTCTTGCCTCTTTATGAACATTTATTTGTCTTGTTGTACCTCTCTTGCTTCTTTCTACACTTCTCTTGCCTCTCTTTGCACTCCTCTTGCCTCTTTCTGCTGCTTTCCTGCCTCTTTCTGCAACTCACTCTCTTCTTTCTGCACATCTCTTGCCTTTTTCTGTACCTCACTTGCATCTTCCTGCTCCTCTCTTGCTTCTTTCTGAATCTCTCTTGCCTCTTTCTGCACCCCTCTTTCTTTTTCTTTCTGCACCTCTCTTGCATCTTTCTGTACTTCTCTTGCTTCTTTCTGCTCCACTCTTACCTCTTTCATCACTGCTCTTGCTTGTTTATGTGCCTCTCTTGCTTCTTTCTGCACTTCTCTTGCTTCTTTCTGGACCTCTCTTCCTCTTTCTGCACTTCGCTTGCCTCTTTCTGCATTTCTGTTGGTTTTTCTGTTCCTTTCTTCCTCTTTCTGTAATTCTCTTGATTCTTTTGGCACCTTCCTTTTTCTACACTTTTCTTGGCTCCTTCTGTACATCACTTCTTCTTTCTGTACCTCCCTTCTTTCTGCACCTATCTTGCTTCTTTCTGCAGCTTTCTTGCTTCTTTCTGCACATCTCTTGCCTCTTTATGAACATTTATTTGTCTTTCCGTACCTCTCTTGCTTCTTTCTGCACTTCTCTTCCCTCTCTTTGCACTCCACTTGCCTCTTTCTGCTCCTTTCTTGCCTCTTTCTGCAACTCACTCTCTTCTTTCTGCACATCTCTTGCCTCTTTTTCTACCTCACTTTCATCTTCCTGCTCCTCTCTTGCTTCTTTCTGAATCTCTCTTGCCTCTTTCTGTACCCCTCTTTCTTTTTCTTTCTGCACCTTTCTTGCCTCTTTCAGTACTTCTCTTGCTTCTTTCTGCACCTCTCTTGCCTCTTTCATCACTACTATTGCTTTTTTCTGTGCCCCTCTTGCTTCTTTCTGCACTTCTCTTGCTTCTTTTTGCACCTTTCTTCCTGTTTCTGCACTTCCCTTGCCTCTTTCTGCATTTCTGTTGCTTCTTTCTGTTCCTTTCTTCCTCGTTCTGTACTTCTCTTGATTCTTTCGGCACCTTCCTCTTTCTGCACTTCTCTTGGCTCCTTCTGTACATCACTTCCTCTTTCTGTACCTCCCTTCTTTCTGCACCTATCTTGCTTCTTTCTGAAGCTTTCTTGCTTCTTTCTGCACATCTCTTGCCTCTTAATGAACATTTCTTTGTCTTTCTGTACCTCTCTTGCTTTTTCTGCTTTTCTCTTGCCTCTTTTTGCACTCTTATTGCCTCTTTCTGCTCCTTCTTGCATCTTTCTGCAACCCACTCTCTTCTTTCTGGACATCTCTTGCCTCTTTATGAACATTTCTTTGTCTTTCTGTCCCTCTCTTGCTTCTTTCTGCACCTCAATTACCTCTTTCTGCACCTCTCTTTGCCTCTTTATGAACATTTCTTTATCTTTCTATACCTCTCTTGCTTATTTCTGAACTTCTCTTGCCTCTTTCTGCAACCCACTCAACTCACTCTGTTCTTTCTGCACATCTCTTCCCTCCTCTTTATGAACATTTCGTTGTCTTTCTGTCCCTCTCTTGCTTCTTTCTGCACCTCAATTACCTCTTTCTGCACCTCTCTTTGCCTCTTTATGAACATTTCTTTATCTTTCTATACCTCTCTTGCTTATTTCTGAACTTCTCTTGCCTCTTTCTGCAACCCACTAAACTCACTCTGTTCTTTCTGCACATCTCTTCCCTCCTCTTTATGAACATTTCTTTATCTTTCTGTACCTCTCTTGCTTCTTTCTGCACTTCTCTTGCCTCTTTTTGCACTCCTCTTGTCTCTTTCTGCTCCTTTCTTGCCTCTTTCTGCAACTCACTCTGTTCTTTCTGCACATCTCTTGCATCTTTCTGAATCTCTCTTGCCTCTTTCTCCACCCCTCTTTCTTTTTCTTTCTGCACCTCCTTTGCCTGTTTCTGTACTTCTCTTGCTTCTTTCTGCACTTCTCTTGGCTCTTTCTGTACATCAATTCCTCTTTCTGTACCTCTCTTCTTTCTGCACCTCTCTTGCTTCTTTCTCCAGTTCTCTTGCTTGTTTTTGGACCTCTCTTGCCTTTTCTGTGATTCTTTTGTCTCTTTCTGCACCTTTCGTCCTGTTTGTGAAGCTCTCTTGTCCTTTCTGTACTTCTCTTTCTTCTTTCTGCACTTCTCCTGCTTCTTTCTGTACCGTTCTTCCTCTTTCTGTGCTTTCTTTCTCTTTCTGAGCCTTTCTTCTTCTTTCTTCACCTTGCTTGTGTCTTTCTATTCCTTCTTGCCTCTTTCTGCAACCCACTCTCTTCTTTCTGCATCTCTTGCCTTTTTATGAACATTTCTTTGTCTTTCTGTCCCTCTCTTGCTTCTTTCTGCACCTTAATTGCCACTTTCTGCACCTCCCTTGCCTCTTTATGAACATTTATTTGTCTTTCCGTACCTCTCTTGCTTCTTTCTGCACTTCTCTTCCCTCTCTTTGCACTCCACTTGCCTCTTTCTGCTCCTTTCTTGCCTCTTTCTGCAACTCACTCTCTTCTTTCTGCACATCTCTTGCCTCTTTTTGTACCTCACGTGCATGTTCCTGCACCTCTCTTGCTTCTTTCTGAATCTCTCTTGCCTCTTTCTGCACCCCTCTTTCTTTTTCTTTCTGCACCTTTCTTGTCTTTTTCTGTACTTCTCTTGCTTGTTTTTGCACCTCTCTTGCCTCTTTCTGTGATTCTTTTGTCTCTTTCTGCACCTTTCGTCTTCTTTCTGCAGCTCTCTTGCTCTTTCTGTACTTCTTCTGCTTCTTTCTGTACCGTTCTTCCTCTTTCTGTGCTTTCTTTCTCTTTCTGAGCCTTCTTTCTTCAACTTGGTTGCGTCTTTCTGCACCTTGCTTGTGTCTTTCTGCACTTCTCTTGCCTCTTTCTGCACTTCTTTGGCCTTTTTCTATACCTCAATTGCCTCTTTCTGCACCTCTCTTGCCTCTTTCTGGACATTTCTTTGTCTTTATCTAGCTCTCTTGCTTCTTTCTGTACTTCTCTTGCCTCTTTTTGCACTCCTCTTGCCTCTTTCTGCAGCTCTCTCTCTTCTTTCTGCACATCTCTTGCCTCTTTCTGTACCTCACTTGCATCTTACTGCACCTCTCTTGCTTCTTTCTGAATCTCTCTTGCCTCTTTCTGCACCCTCACCTAGATTGCCTCTTTCTGCACCTCTCTTGCCTCTTTCTGGACATTTCTTTGTCTTTCTGTACCTCTCTTGCTTCTTTCTGCACGTCTCTTGCCTCTTCTTGCATTCCTCTTGCTTTTTTCTGCTCCTTTCTAGCCTCTTTCTGCAACTCACTCTCTTTTTTTTACACATCTCTTTTCTCTTTCAGTCTCTCACTTGCATCTTCCTGCACCTCTTTTTCTTCTTTCTAAATCTCTCTTGCCTCTTTCTGTACCCCTCTTTCCTTTTCTTTCTGCACCTCTCTTGCCTCTTTCTGTACTTCTCTTGCTTCTTTCTGCACCTTTGTTCCTCTTTCTGCACTTCTCTTGGCTCTTTCAATACATCTCTTCCACGTTTTGTACCTCCCTTCTTTCTGCACCTCTCTTGCTTCTTTCAGTACCTCTCTTGCTTATTTCTGTATGTCTCTTGCCTATTTCTGCGCTTCTCTTGTCTCTTTCTGCACCTTTTCTCCTCTTTCTGCACCTCTCCTGCTCCTTCTGTACCTCTCTTCCTTCTTTCTGTACTTCTCTTGCTTCTTTCTGTACCTTTCTTCATCTTTCTGAGCCTTTCTGCTTCTTTCTGCACCTCTCTTGCCTCTTTCTGCACTTCTCTTGCCTTTTTCTGCACCTCTATTGCCTCTTTCCGCACCTCTCTTGCCTCTTTCTGGACATTTCTTCATCTTTCTGCACCTCTCTTGCTTCTTTCTGTTCTTATCTTGCTTCTTTTTACACTTCTTGTGTTTCTTTCATTTCCTCCCTTGCCTTTTTCTGAACTTCACTCTCTTCTTTCTACACCTCTTTTGCCTCCTTTGGTACTTCTGTTGCCTCTTTCTGCATGTCTCTTGCATTTTGCTGTGCCTAATTTGCTTCTTTCTGCACCTCTCTTGCCTCTTTCTGCACGCACCCCTTTTCTTTTTCTTTCTACACTGCTCTCTTGCTTCTTTCTACACCTCTCTTGCTTCTTTCTACACTTCCCTTGCCTCTTTCTACACCCCTCTTTCCTTTTTCTGCCACTCTCTTGCCTCTTTCTGTACCTCACTCTCTTCTTTCTGCACATCTATTGCTTCTTTCTGCACCTCTCCTCCTCTTTCTGTACCTTTCTTCCTCTTTCTGCACTTCTCTTGCCTCTTTTTGCACATCTCTTCCTCTTTCTGCACCTTTCTTCATTCTGACACTCTCTTGCTTCTTTCGGCTCTTCTCTTACCTCTTTCTGTACCTTTCTTTCTCTTTCTGTACCTCTCTTGCTCCTTTCTGCACCTTTCTTCCTCTTTCTGTTCGTCTCTTGCCTCTTTCTGCACATCTCTTCCTCCTTCTGCACCTCCCTTCTTTCTGCACCTCTCTTCCTTCTTTCTGCAACTCTCTTGCTTATTTCTGTACCTCTCTTGCCTTTTTCTGCCCTTCTCACGCCTCTTCCTGCACCTTTTGTTCTCTTTCTGTACCTCTCTAGCTCTTTTTGTACCTTTCTTTCTTGTTTCTGCACTCCTCTTGTTTCTTTCTATACCTCTCTTGCCTCTTTCATCACTTCTCTTGCTTCTTTCTGCACCTCTCTTGCTTCTTTCTGTACCTCTCTTGCTTATTTATGTATGTCTCTGCACTTCTCTTGTCTCTTTCTGCACCTTTTGTCCTCTTTCTGAACCTCTCCTGCCTCTTCTGTACCTCTCTTCCTTCTTTCTGCACACCTCTTGCCTCTTTCTGCACTTCTCTTGTCTTTTTCTGCACCTTTATTTCCTCTTTCTGCACCTCTCTTGCCTCTTTCTGGACATTTCGTAATCTTTCTGCACCTCTCTTGCTTCTTTCTGTTCTTATCTTGCTTCTTTTTACACTTCTTGTGTTTCTTTCATTTCCTCCCTTGCCTTTTTCTGCACTTCACTCTCTTCTTTCTACACCTCTTTTGCCTCCTTTGGTACTTCTGTTGCCTCTTTCTGCATGTCTCTTGCATTTTGCTGTGCCTAATTTGCTTCTTTCTGCACCTCTCTTGCCTCTTTCTGCACGCACCCCTTTTCTTTTTCTTTCTACACCGCTCTCTTGCTTCTTTCTACACCCCTCTTGCTTCTTTCTACACTTCCCTTGCCTCTTTCTACACCCCTCTTTCCTTTTTCTGCCACTCTCTTGCCTCTTTCTGTACCTCACTCTCTTCTTTCTGCACATCTATTGCTTCTTTCTGCACCTCTCCTCCTCTTTCTGTACCTTTCTTCCTCTTTCTGCACTTCTCTTGCCTCTTTTTGCACATCTCTTCCTCTTTCTGCACCTTTCTTCATTCTGACACTCTCTTGCTTCTTTCGGCTCTTCTCTTACCTCTTTCTGTACCTTTCTTTCTCTTTCTGTACCTCTCTTGCTCCTTTCTGCACCTTTCTTCCTCTTTCTGTTCGTCTCTTGCCTCTTTCTGCACATCTCTTCCTCCTTCTGCACCTCCCTTCTTTCTGCACCTCTCTTCCTTCTTTCTGCAACTCTCTTGCTTATTTCTGTACCTCTCTTGCCTTTTTCTGCCCTTCTCACGCCTCTTCCTGCACCTTTTGTTCTCTTTCTGTACCTCTCTAGCTCTTTTTGTACCTTTCTTTCTTGTTTCTGCACTCCTCTTGTTTCTTTCTATACCTCTCTTGCCTCTTTCATCACTTCTCTTGCTTCTTTCTGCACCTCTCTTGCTTCTTTCTGTACCTCTCTTGCTTATTTATGTATGTCTCTGTACTTCTCTTGTCTCTTTCTGCACCTTTTGTCCTCTTTCTGAACCTCTCCTGCCTCTTCTGTACCTCTCTTCCTTCTTTCTGCACACCTCTTGCCTCTTTCTGCACTTCTCTTGTCTTTTTCTGCACCTTTATTTCCTCTTTCTGCACCTCTCTTGCCTCTTTCTGGACATTTCGTAATCTTTCTGCACCCCTCTTGCTTCTTTCTGTACTTATCTTGCTTCTTTTTACACTTCTTGTGTTTCTTTCATTTCCTCTCT
Organism: Triturus cristatus; assembly: GCF_964204655.1. Taxonomy (NCBI): domain Eukaryota; kingdom Metazoa; phylum Chordata; class Amphibia; order Caudata; family Salamandridae; genus Triturus; species Triturus cristatus. The sequence goes on from NC_140583.1 coordinate 151,344,967, forward strand.
TGCCTTTTTCTGCACTTCACTCTCTTCTTTTTGCACTTCTCTTGCCTCCTTTTGTAATTCTGTTGCCTCTTTCTGCACGTCTCTTGCATTTTGCTGTGCCTAAATTGCTTCTTTCTGCACCTCTCTTGCCTCTTTCTGCACGCACCCCTTTTCTTTTTCTTTCTACACCGCTCTCTTGCTTCTTTCTGCACCTCTCTTGCTTCTTTCTACACTTCCCTTGCCTCTTTCTACACCCCTCTTTCCTTTTTCTGTCACTCTCTTGCCTCTTGCACATCTCTTCCTCTTTCTGCACCTTTCTTCTTTCTCACACTCTCTTGCTTATTTCGGCACTTCTCTTACCTCTTTCTGTACCTTTCTTTCTCTTTCTGTACCTCTCTTGCTTCTTTCTGCACCTTTATTCCTCTTTCTTTTCTTCTCTTGCGTCTTTCTGCACATCTCTTCCTCCTTCTGCAACTCCCTTCTTTCCACACCTCTCTTGCTTCTTTCTGCAACTCTCTTGCTTATTTATGTATCTCTATTGCCTTTTTCTGCCCTTCTCACGCCTCTTTCTGCACCTTTAGTTCTCTTTCTGCACCTCTCTTGCTCTTTCTGTGCATTTCCTTCCTCTTTCTGTACTTCTCTTGCCTCTTTCTATACCTCTCTTGCCTCTTTCTGAACCCCCCTTTCTTTTTCTTTCTACACCACTCTCTTGCTTCTTTCTGCACCTCTCTTGCTTCTTTCTACACTTCCCTTGCCTCTTTCTACACCCCTCTTTCCTTTTTCTGCACCTCTCTTGTCTCTTTATGCACCTCACTCTCTTCTTTCTGCACCTCACTCTCTTCTTTCTGCACGTCTCCTGCTTGTTTCTGCACCTCTCCTCCTCTATCTGTTCCTTTCTTCATCTTTCTGCACTTCTCTTGCCTCTTTTTGCACATCTCTTCCTCTTTCTGCACCTTTCTTCTATCTGCACTTCTCTTGCTTCTTTCTGCACTTCTCTTACCTCTTTCTGTACCTTTCTTACTCTTTCTGTACCTCTCTGGCTTCTTTCTGCACCTTTATTCCTCTTTCTGTTTGTCTCTTGCCTCTTTCTGCACATCTCTTCCTCCTTCTGCACCTCCCTTCTTTCTGCACCTCTCTTGCTTATTTCTGTACCTCTCTTGCCTCTTTCTGCCCTTCTCACACCTCTTTCTGCACCTTTTGTTCTCTTTCTGCACCTCTCTTGCTCTTTTTGTACCTTTCTTTCTTGTGTCTGCACTCCTCTTGGTTCTTTCTGTACCTCTCTTGCCTCTTTCATCACTTCTCTTGCTTCTTTCTGCATCTCTCTTGCTTCTTTCTTCACTTCTCTTGCCTCTTTCTGCACATTTCCTTCCTTTTTCTGTACTTCTCTTGCCTCTTTCTATACCTCTCTTGCCTCTTTCTCCATATTTCTTCATCTTTCTGCACCTCTCTTGCTTCTTTTATGTACTTCTCTTGCCTCTTTTTGCACTTCTCTTGCCTCTTTCTGCACCTCTCATGCCTCTTTTAGCACCTCACTTGCCTCTTTCTACACCTCACCCTCTTCTTTCTGCACATCTCTTGCTTCTTTCTGCATCTCTCTTGCTTCTTTATGTGCCTTTCTTACTTCTTTCTACACTTCTCTTGCCTCTTTCAGGCAAAAGGGCAGCAAGCAGCATGTCAGCACACAAAGGCAGCAGCTCCTTCAGGATAGCAGTCATCTCGGCAGCACAGCAGTCCTTCCTGGCACAGTGTTCACAAGTACAGTAGTTCACTGAAGTGGTGGTGTCTAAATTCTATCCTTAATACCCTGGTGCCCTCATTCTGGAAGGTGGCAGAAACTTCTAGACAGTGGATTTCAAGTGCAAGGAATTCCCTGGCTCCTCTGCTATGGCTCTGAGCTGGCTGAAATGAAAATGCAGGATTATTACGCGCTTTGTGCAAAGCAAGAACACAGCCTATTCAGTTGTAGGCGAGGCTGGGCCCAGCTCCTCCCTTCTATCCTGCCAGTAATGGCCCATCCAGTCACACCTAAGCTCACATTGTGTGTGACTGTCTAAGATGAATACACAAGTCAGTCATGTGACCAGAGACAGTCTGCATGCACCAAATGGCTAAGGCAAGAAAATGCTAAGTTTCAAAAAGGGGCATCTTCAAAATAGAAATTTAAAATCTCTTCCCATTTGGAAATTACACCTACAAAATAAAATAAGGCAACTCCAATGTTATCCTAAGGGAGAGATATTTCTTGTAGTAGTGAAAAACAAATGTAAGAGTTTTTCACTACCAGGACATGTAAAACTTAAAAGTACATGGCCTACTTTTTAAATGCCTCACACCCTGCCCTCTGGGCTGTCCAGGGCCTACCCTAGGGGTGACTCATATGTATTAAAAAAGGAAAGTTTGTGCTTGGCAAGAGGTTTATTTTGACAGGTCAAAATGGCAGTTTAAAACTGCACACACAGGCACTGCAGTGGCAGGCCTGAGACATGTTTAAAGGGCTCCTTATGTTGGTGGCACAAACAGTGCTGCAGGCCCATTAGTGGCATTTAATGTACAGGTCCCGTGTGCAGATAGTAACACTTTGCTAAGGATTTATAAGTTGTGGTACTTTGGAATTTGGGACCGCGTAGGAGGCAGGGCCCTACCCCTGTCTATTCGGGTATTAGCGAACCGCGAATGGTCAATGCGGTATGTACAAGTGCTTTGCGTAACATTTCATCGATAAATGCACTATGTATACGATGTTACACATTGACTTTGTGGGTTCCATCTTAGAGCGGTGGCCATCTTATGGTTGCCCTCACATAGGCTACACATTACGAACAAGTACGGGCCTTTAGAACACATGTACCTTCCATTTGACTTCTCTGTGACCTGTGCAGCTTGGCTCCGCTGCCCCAGGTCAGTCCGGTCCCACGAGCTGCCCGTCCTACGCCACCTGTGATTAGCATCAGGGTTTGACACACCATAAAGCCTTTTCATGTCACACAAGCCTCTGGCTAATCTCTTTCACACCTGATTCTTCCTGCTTTATGGCTTGTTTTACAAACAGGAGATGCCCGTGTTTATTGGGGCCTGTTGATATCTGATGTGGGATCTGAGCCTCGCTGGGTAAATAATTGTGGGCTGGCTTAACTGGAAAGTGGGATGGTCATCATGACTCTGCCTTTTCGTTTGTAATGGATACATGTGAATGACCATATCGTAAAACAAGGAATGTGTGCCTGAAGCATGATATTTTGTATTTAAGGAGAAGCCCGTTTCTGTAATTTTAGCAGTCTCCTGAGAACATACATTGTGTTGTACTTCTCGGACACCTGTAATTGGTCTGCAGCCAATAAATCGATCTTTGACTTCACCTAGAAGACTCTGTGTTTCTGTGGGTCTGAAACAGGAAGAACTCGAAGTCCTAGGGTGTGTTCCCCTGCACTGCTGGGTTCTAAAAACCCAGTACTTCAGTTGGCGCCCAACTCGGGGCGATTTCAGCGGTACCGGTCCAAGCCAGAGGTTCGTGAGGAGCTTCGTGTGGAAATTCCGGAGGAAGGCCGCCACTTCATCGACCCCTGCATGTCGACGTGGTCCGAAAGTCTTTTCTGCGAGGTTCTCCGCGTCCCGACGGCTACGAAGGACTGCTGCCCTGATTAATCGCCCTGTTTTGGACCCTTGACGATTTTGGTAGAGCAAAACAATCGAGAGAGTCTTCTGGTGACGCCATTGATCATTCATCGATATTCAGTTAAGTATAAGTGGAGAGTCTCCCAGTTTGTTTTGGTATCCTTCAGGATCGCTTTGATTTGGAACTTGCAAGTGCCAAAGCCAGAGGACTCGTGTATTCACGAGACTATCGTATTCGATAATCCTTTGAAGTTTGAAACTAGACTAGTGAGCGAAGATGCCTGGTTCTAGTGTATTTGGAAGATTGTTTTGTTTGGGTTGTGGAAGGGATTTCCAGTTAGAGGATTCATGTCCGGTTCCTCCAATTGGAACTCCAACTTATGAGCTTTATGTAAAACATGGCGTGGGCCCCATTGCATATAATGAAGTATGGATCCGATACACCAGGAAGGACGATGTTTTAAAATGCCCCCAAAATGGTAGTTTCGATACAGATATCTTAGATAATTTGGAAGTTAAATTGTTTAACCCCTTGAGTGCCCATGACGAGATGGTCTCGTCATGGGCCGCGGTTGCGCTGTGCCCATGACGAGACTATCTCGTCATGAGCCCCGCCCGCTAATGAAACGCCCGGCACAGGGCGTGGAAAGGGCGGGGCACTCAAGGGGTTAAAAAGAAAGCCCGGCCGGCGATGTTTGATTCTTTCCGCCTATGGCGAAAGGAAGCCAAACAGAAGGAAATTAAGCTAGCGAAAAGGAATAAGAGAGAACGAGGTATATCAATGATGCAAGCAGCTGTGCAATTCAAAGATAACGAGGAGGAACAAATGAATGAGCAGTTACATAGACAGCGCAAACTAGGGATCGATAAATGTTACCCTGTTTTGTCACCCCTTGTGCAACATGAAGCAAAAGAGAATGAGAAAGATTCCCTAATGTCCCATTTGCTAAGTTCACCACCCCCGTATGCACAAAATGCCACAGCGCCTCCACAGCTTGTGAATCTGCAGCCTCCAGTTAATATGCCGCAAGCCTTCCCACAGCCGCCAGCTCCTCCTCAGCTGGCTCCTATCCCTACAGTGCAGCCCTCTCAAGGGCCGCCAGCTTTGTTACCTGTTGCCCCCGCGCTTCCTGCGACTTTGCCTAGTACATCAGCTGCCTCCCCTGGCGCTCTTTCTTACACTACCCAGGTACCTGTATCTGAATCCGCTTTTCTTCCCTCTGTCTATCCCCCCGTTTTTGCCTCAACTTCTCCTTCAGCACGACAATGTCTAGCTAATGTAGTTACTAGTTTAATGTCGCCTCTCTTTGGGTCATCTAGTGTGACCCCTGGTTTACAACGTAAGCAATTGCGCAGTCAGTTGCCTGGTCCTGAAGAGAAAGAGGTGTTAGATCATCTGGCGCGTAGGTGGATTGGTTTCCCTTCACTCTATGAGGTGGAATCAGTTGTTAACGTTTTTCACCAATGGGATGCCCCAAAACAGAGGTATGTGTTTGACAAAATGTGTGAATGCCTCTGTGAGGAATTGGAGGATCATGGTTCAAACACAATCCCGCAGGAATTGTGTTGCGTGCGATTTGATTTTGGAACAGGTATAATTGTGGGTCCCGATGTAGATAAAGCGGTTGCGACTTTATTGTCCTTCAGCAATGGCGATTGTCAGCAATCATTGTTCGAACAGGAATTCCCTGTGGGGAAAACAGGAAAAGTGCGACAATACCCTATGAGAGAAGTCCCTCCGGTATGGAAGGAAGCCGTTGCAGCTGATGCCGCTCGAAATATTGCTGCTACTCCAGCTCATTTTCAGCGTGTTTGGGTACATGTCCCATGGAAGCGTTCTGAGGTGTTAGCGCTTAAGCAGACATTGCCTGACCCCCGTAAAAACCCTACAGGATATTACAAGGAGTTATCCCAAACTGCAGAATCATGTGTCATGAATCTAGCTGACATAGATATGTTGTTCGGGAATGTGGTTCCACAGCCTTTATGGGGATCCATTCGTAATACGGATCATGCTGCAGAACTAGGGGGCACATGGGCTAATATCGTTGCCGCAGACACTAGACAAGTTGGTGGTGCAAAACCTGAGCCCCTTGTAGCAGAACTCCCTGGTAGAATTATTACATACATGAAAACTATAATGCCCCCGATGCGCGTAAATTGGGATAAACTATCTGCATGCAAGCAGAAGAAAGATGAGACAGTGTCCGATTTCTTTACAAGGTTTGAAGAAACGTTTATCGACCACAGTGGTCAAGACATGAGTACTGAAGGTGGCCAACGGTTATTTGTGGATAAATTTGTGCAGAATCTACTTCCCGAGTGGTGTAAGAAATTAAAAGATTCCGAGAGTTCATGGGCTGTTTCCTCTTCAGCGCAAATACTGGCTACTGCACAGTATTATGAAAATAGAGATAAAGACGAGAAGGATAGAACAGACAAGAAAACGAAAGAACTGAAAACGAAGGTCCTTTTACAGCAGGCTTATCCGCCACGTGGAGGACAGAATAATTATAGGCAAACCCAAGGTACCTATCAGCAACCCCAACAGTTTCAGAATAACCAGCAAATGAATGGGTATTATCAACCACGTATCCCTATAGGTCCCAATCAATGTTCATATTGCAAAGAGGAAGGTCATTTTAAGTATAGTTGTCCTAAATTGTTGCAGCGTACTAATAATGTGTATGGCGCAAGAGGTAGAGGTGGTCAGCAAGCTCCTAGAGGCAGAGGGCGTGGAAATGTTCCCCAGAACGCGCGTCCTCTTCTGCCTCAAAATACAATAAATAGCTTTCATCAGCAAGCCAACGCGACTGGTAATACAGCTCAGTACTATAATAATGATTATTATGCAGAAGATGACAATGTGGAAGGTAATGATTACTAGGACAGCCGTAGACAGAGAGAGGGAGTTGTTTCAGTACCAGTGGATCAGAGTGGACCGTATGTTAAGGTGACGACAGCGGGTGTAACAGAGCCCTTTCTGCTGGACACTGGTGCTGCAAAGAGTTCAATCATGCATTCAAAACTCCCTGGCGCGCCTTTGTCTGGCGAAATGAATGTTTCAGTAGGTTTTTCTGGCGCCCCAGTTAGGAATCCGATTTCTAGTCTTATGCCACTTTCTGTTGAACCTTGTGAGCTAAAAGCACCCCTCATCCTAACGACAGGATGCGGTGAAAATTTGCTAGGATTAGATTTGCTAAAAAGATTGCATGCAACGCTATATTGTTCTCCCTCAGGAGTACAACTTACATTAGGTAAGAAAGTGATTTCCCCGATGTATTTGTCTAAGAATGCAATGCCACCTGAATTGTCATCCCTTCCGGATGTCCTTTGGGCTACTGGTCCCAATGATGTGGGTCTCTTGCAAATACCGCCATACGTGGTCACTTTAAAAGCCAATGTCAGATTGCCACGCATTCCCCAGTACAAGATCTCCAATGAAGGTCAGAAAGCGTTGTTAGCAATTGTCAGCGATTTGATTAAAAAGGGTGTAATTGAAGAAACAAGGGGCAACGTTTGCAATAGTCCGGTTTTACCTGTCTTAAAACGAACGGACCCTTCACAGCCACCTGTTTACAGATTTGTGATTGATCTTAGAAAGGTTAATAAGATTGTTGTGCCACAGTTTCCAGTTGTCCCCGATATAACTGCCTTGTTAACTATGATTCCAGCCTCTGCTGCATGGTTCTCAGTGATCGATTTAAAGAATGCTTTCTTTAGCATCCCAATTGCAGAGGAGAGCAGAGACATTTTTGGCTTTAGTTTAGGAGGTCGAAGCCTCCGTTTTAAACTCGCTCCACAGGGCTACTGTGAAAGTCCATCAATATACAGTCAAGCTTTAAAAGCGCAGCTTGATGCACTTGTTTTACCTAGTGGCGCTATCCTTATTCAGTATGTTGACGATTTACTAATCGCCGCGGACACTGAAAAGATTTGCAAAGAAGCTACATTGTCATTGTTGCGTCATTTGTCTGCCTTTCATCACAAAGTGTCTCTCTCAAAAATGCAATATTGTCGACAAGAAGTGACCTACTTAGGTCATCACTTATCGAAGGAGGGAAGGAAACTGACCCCAGAAAGAATTCAAGCCATTGCACAATTAAGTGTGCCAAGAACACAGAGAGAAGTGCGTGCTTTCTTGGGTATTACTTCATATTGTAGGCATTGGATACCGAATTTTTCCTTGCTGGCAAAACCTTTGTTAGCACTAACATGTAAAGACACACCGAATCCTATCCCATGGTCTGAAGAGTGTCAGAAAAGTTTTTGGGAATTGTGAAATGCATTATGTTCAGCTCCTATGTTGGGTACCCCTGACTACAGCAAGCCTTTTACATTGTATGTTCATGAAAAAGACAGTTGCGCATTATCAGTGTTAACACAGCCTTTTGGAGACAGACCGCGTCCATGCGCATATTTTTCGTCAACCTTGGACCCGGTAGCGAGGGCATTGCCAAGTTGTTTGAGGGCTACAGCCGCAGCAGCTATGTCTATTCGACAGTCTGCTGGACTAGTGATGGATAATACATTGATTGTAATGGTTCCACATGCTGTGGACACATTGTTAAACAGGACCAAGACACAGCACTTAACTAGTGCGTGATTGTCAGGATATGAATTGACACTGTTGGCAAATCATATACACATAAAGAGATGCAACACGTTGAATCCAGCTACATTATTGCCGATTCCAGCAGACATAGATGAGATTGAGCAACATGATTGTCTGTTCAGAACAGAAGAAGAGACAAAAGGGAGAATAGATCTTAAAGATACTCCCCTAACTGAGTGTGATGGTACCTTATGGGTGGATGGTTCGTGTTTCAAGCTTCCGAATGGTGATACGACTGCTGCATATGCTGTCACGACTTTGCACACGATTGTTGAAACTGCACGTGTGCCACATAATTCGGCTCAAACAGCAGAACTGATTGCCCTTACAAGAGCATGCGTGTTGTCTGAAGGAATGAAAGTGAACATATATACTGATAGCCAGTACGCCTTTGGCGTGGCTCATAGTTTTGGGCGATTGTGGAAAGAACGTGGGTTCCTGACTTCGCATGGAGCTAAAATTCAGAACGGCAAGTTGGTGAATGATCTCCTTGAGTCACTGACCCTACCGTTGCAAGTTGCGATTATGAAATGCATTGCGCACAAGAAAGTCACTGATGATGTTGGTCGTGGTAATGCATTTGCTGACGAAGTCGCGAAAGAAACAGCAAAAGATGTGAAGACTCGAATGTATGTTGCAGGCCCTGCAAGATGGGTTGGTGATGTTGGAATGTGTGAAGACACGATAGAGAGTGTGAAGTCCCTTCAAGCTGACGCCACAGAGAAAGAGTTGAGCAAGTGGAGAGAAAGTACGGGTAAATTGGATGAAAATGGTTATTGGGTTGACTTGTCAGAACATCGGCGATGGTTGTTACCTGATGCATATGTGCTTCCAGTAGTTACTATGGCACATGGAATGGCACATATCAGCGTGAAAGGAATCTGTAAGTTGTTGGCTCCAGTATGGCAGAATATTGGAATTCCCAAGTGTGCAGAGAATGTGGTCAAGAATTGTATGGTATGTTTGAAATACAACCCTGGTAGGGGAACCCCAACTCCAGCTGGTCATTTTGCGCCTCCATCATATCCATTTGAGGTTTTGCAGCTAGATTTTATCCACATGGAAAGGTGCAACAACTTGAAATATGTACTGGTTGTTGTTTGCGCTTTTTCAAAATGGATAGAAGCATATCCCCTAAAAGACAACACTGCTTTATCCACAGCCAAAGCCCTAGTGAAAGAATTTTTCCCTAGGTTTGGGATGCCAAGAATGGTGTGGAGTGATAATGGGAGTGAATTTGTGGGTCGAGTGATGAAGAATGTATGTGAGGGGTTAGGGATAAAGCAAAAATTTCACACTGCAAATCACCCCCAATCAGCTGGATTAGTAGAGTGCTACAATGGCACTCTGAAGCTAAAGCTGGCCAAAATCCAGGTGAGCTCCGGTCTTAAATGGCCTGACGCTCTGCCTTTAGCACTCCTATCCACCAGAATGACCGTACACTCACGAGTGGGACTTAGCCCATATGAGATTATTTTTGGCCGCCCGGCCAATGTATGGGGTGTGCCAAGACCAACAAAATTCAGCGAAATCGAACATCCAGTACTGCTTGACTATCTGTATGAATTGACGGCTAAATTGCGTGTTTTACACCAACAGGTGCATGATACTCTCCCCCAGGCCTCTGAAGCTCCAGGACACCATATCGACCCTGGCACGTGGGTTCGCGTAAAGAACTTCCAGCGAAAGAGCAACGATGAGCCCTGTTGGATTGGCCCTCACCTCGTACTTCTGTCAACAAGATCAGCGGTTCGAGTAAAAGGGAAGAAGAATTGGATTCACGGCGCCCACTGTAAGCGGATCCCTTTGCCTCTACCATATGACCAGTGGGTCCAGGAGGGTATCGCTGACTCTGAAACAGACACTGTACCTCGTTTTGTACCATTTAGTGATGCACGCGTAAGAGGCACAACTTCAGCACAAGAAAGTGACGATATTTTGCAAGAAGCTGCGCCACCGTCAATTCGATTGGACACCACAGAGCCTGAACTCTTGTTCCAAGACCAGACAGTACCTGGCAGAAACAGATACAACTTGAGACCAAGGCCTATGGACAAATAAATATTATTTTCCCTTACCTTTTTGTTTTTGATATTATAGCTCTCCCATCTGAAGGACTTTCTTGATTTTTGTTTTTCGAACCACCATCCGGGTTCAGCCGCAGGGTCGCGGTGCCAAGACTTTGGGGTACAGGCCGAAGACGTTAGGTCAACGGTTCTGGTTGGTCTAGGGCGTTCCCTGGACTGACAGGCGTACTCCTTAGCAGAAGATACTCACCCGCCGCGAACGGCACGATTAGAGGATGGAGTTTTTCAAGATGGAGAGACCCGCTGAGGAAACGAACTTTAAAATGAAAATATGTAAAATAATGAAGAGCAAACGTTTTGTATTGTTATGTCTGTTTGTATTATTTAGTATGATGGTGTTTACTGTAGGATTTGTATTCTTCTCCTCTCAAGAGCCCTTTGCACCCACTGAACAGCCTATACCTCCTCCTACTGCCTCCTTGCACTCTTTCCACCCTCTGCCTGAACACGAACAAGCTAGACGGTCTGAGTTTGTAAATAATTCATTCATTCAACTCCTGCACCAGCACCAACTCATCATGAATACAACCAATTGCTGGGTGTGTGGTTTAATGCCACATACCGTTAACAAGGGCATTCCTTATCTAGTGCTGCCGTTTAGCTATAATGGATCGTCATGGGCATTCCAGACCATGTTTCTTTTTGCATTAGATACCTACTCCCCGCGAAAACCGTGTTCCATCAGATCTAGCACCAATAATAAAGCTTTAATGAAAGGAGTTGCCGATATGAGCAGAGATATCGACGCATACTCATCTATTCCCAAGGATGAATTGCGAGCTTATGTAGGGTGGAACGCGACGGGGTATAGTATTAGTCTGGGTGAAAGGCAGCGAAAAATCTCATCCCCAATTTGGGTCGTACCCCACATAGGTCGGTTCAGTTTACAAGGTAATGGTCAGAATCCAAGAGCTCAACTGGGGAAAAGTGACTGTACTGAAACGTACACTTTTCCATCACAGTTTTCCCCTGCGTTTTTGGCTGCCAAGGGTACATATTTTGTCTGCAATGACCGAGCATATACATGGTTGCCCCCTGATTTCTCGGGCACATGTTATATTGCAAACTTGCTACCGCCGACATTTACTGCTGCCTCTGATTATCACAAGACCAGAGTTGTGAGAGCAGTGATCAGTAAGGAGGATACTGCCTGTCAGGAAGCGGGAGACTTCTTTTTGGGTTTCCTGCCGTTTTGGGGACCTATGGTCAATAGTAGGAACCTGAGACAACTGACTCGTGTGGTTGAATCCACTGTTAATGTAACGGCTGGTGCCCTTGGTAATTTGACAGCTGAGCTCCAAGCGGATCGCCTCATGACTTTGCAGAACCGTATGGTTCTAGACGTCATACTCGCAGACCGCGGTGGGGTATGTAAGGTTATTCAATCTAGCTGTTGCATTTTCATACCAGATAACGCTCCAACAGTTTATCAAGCCATCTCCAAACTGCACAAAATATCTGAATCCATACACGTGGATAAAGGAGATTGGTCACTGATGGGGTGGTTCTGGGAACTGATATCTGCCTGGGGTTGGAAGATTCTGATGGTCATTGGAATGATCTTAGCCATTCTTTTCCTGTTCTGTCTGTGTATACAGTGTGCTCCTGCGATATGTGGCCTCTGTGCTACGTTATGTGTAAGGAAACCTGTATCGAGGGACGAGCTAAGTAATAGGATGATGCTACAGCAACATCTCCATGACTTCATGAACATTGACCTAGACTCGGATTGATATGAGTGTAGTTATTGCCTATGTAAGGGCAAAAGGAGGGTCTGTGGTACTTTGGAATTTGGGACCGCGTTGGAGGCAGGGCCCTACCCCTGTCTATTCGGGTATTAGCGAACCGCGAATGGTCAATGCGGTATGTACAAGTGCTTTGCGTAACATTTCATCGATAAATGCACTATGTATACGATGTTACACATTGACTTCGTGGGTTCCATCTTAGAGCGGTGGCCATCTTATGGTTGCCCTCACATAGGCTACACATTACGAACAAGTACGGGCCTTTAGAACACATGTACCTTCCATTTGACTTCTCTGTGACCTGTGCAGCTTGGCTCCGCTGCCCCAGGTCAGTCCGGTCCCACGAGCTGCCCGTCCTACTCCACCTGTGATTAGCATCAGGGTTTGACACACCATAAAGCCTTTTCATGTCACACAAGCCTCCGGCTAATCTCTTTCACACCTGACTCTTCCTGCTTTATGGCTTGTTTTACAAACAGGAGATGCCCGTGTTTATTGGGGCCTGTTGATATCTGATGTGGGATCTGAGCCTCGCTGGGTAAATAATTGTGGGCTGGCTTAACTGGAATGTGGGATGGTCATCATGACTCTGCCTTTTCGTTTGTAATGGATACATGTGAATGACCATATCGTAAAACAAGGAATGTGTGCCTGAAGCATGATATTTTGTATTTAAGTTAAGGAGAAGCCCGTTTCTGTAATTTTAGCAGTCGCCTGAGAACATACATTGTCGGACACCTGTAATTGGACTGCAGCCAATAAATCGATCTTTGACTTCACCAAGAAGACTCTGTGTTTCTGTGGGTCTGAAACAGGAAGAACTCGAAGTCCTTGGGTGTGTTCCCCTGCACCGCTGGGTTCTAAAAAACCCAGTACTTCAAAGTAAACTAAATATTCTGATTTTAACTCACAATTCTGAAAAAGCCACTTTTATATAGTGGAAAAGGGTACAGTTGGTGGACAGAATGCAGAACAATGTCATACATTCACCCCAGTACAGAGACCAGGGCCTAAATCCATCGTTTTTTTGCTCCCCATGCCATTCCAGGTTGAACCCAGCCATAGGCAAGTCAGTCTTGACCTTGCGCCAAATGCCACAGTCCAGCCAGAACTGCCAGGTCATGTCTGCCCTGGACTGGAAACAAGTATCCTAGGACCAGCTTGCCTTTTCGGGACAGACTGTTCCCATGAGGCACAGGGTCAATACTGATTTGCATTTAGCTGGGTCTGAAATTGGGTGGCGAAGTGATCTAACGAAGATGATGGATTCAAGTGAAATCTGTGACTGGGGGTGAGTGTCTGAAAAGTTTCAGCACTCTGTCCATCATCTAATTGTGTTTGCTTTGTTTGCTCTAAGTTGGCATGGTAGGCCCAGACATGGGTCCCTTGCTCACTTTGCCACTGAGATCAAGCTAGCCTGGCTGATGAGGGGTGTTACCCCGAAACCGGTCCCAGGATGAAGCTTTCCAATCTACTGTAATTATCATAAAGTCAAGGTTGAGCAAACCACATTTGAGGTTGTTCTGTCTAAGACGAGGCCACAGAGCAAAGAATCCTTTCTTCTTATTTGACTTGTTACATGAGTAGTCCGCAGCAATATGTTTTTGGTTAATTTCATAGATTCTTTTTGAATTGCAGCCTGCAGGATAAGACAGGGATGTTTTTGCAAAAACAGACATGCAATAGCTGGCATGGGTTTATTTGATGAACGTAGATACTTAATCTATATGTCCTCTGAAATTGTAAGGGCTCAGGGAAATGTGTTTCAATCAGTTTCAGAATAAAGTCTCTTAGAAAAAGTAATGCTATTGTCTATTTCAAACAATTCAAGCACCTAATAGATGCGTATATTGTCCCTCCAGGTACAGTCTTCCAGATACATCTCTTTTGCTCATTAGATTCCACTGTTGCTTGCTACAAATCAAAATGTTTATTTCTATTTCTTCTAGATGCAGTTCCATGGAGTCTAAGTGATAATATACGGTTGGAGGTCTGACTTGATGGATTTGATCTCCGATGCCATGTCAAATATTGTTATTTTCCAACGTGCCACTTTTACTCTCACTGTGAACATCTCTTTCATTAATCACTACCACCATGACCTTGGGTAACTTGCTCTGTCGGAATTTTATGAGTTTTCTTGCCTTGGAGGACTCCATAAAAAGAACAATAGTTTAATAATCTTGAAGAGGACATAGATGAGTCAAAGCTGTCACTAGTTTATGAATGGCTCTCACAGTGAGGGTAGCAACCTCAAGGTCTATGTCTATGGTCAGGAAGTGCTGTGGAACCTAGGCTGCCCAGGGATACTGTTGAGTATCATATGAGAATTGATATGGGCTGTACTGGCATGCAAATGGTGCCCTCAATGTTTCTTTTAACCAAGCTAAAATTACTCCTTCATTCTGACATTTATGAATGATAAAGTGCTTGGGCTACAAAGGTTGTAATCCTAGTCTTTCTTTTGGGAGTTGCCAGTTTTGTGGAAAAGATGATGGGTCAATAGACAATCCGGTCCTTTGCGAATTCTGAAGATCCACAGACCAGGATACTAAAGAGTATATGTACAAGGGCATGGAAGACTCTAAGGACTCCTGCGAGTCAGCTCAGTTCCATGTTATAAGAAGCTTTACTGATGTACAGTGGATTGATGTTCATATTTAACTTCAGCAGCAGTTTCTACAGTCCACGGATATATAGTAAATATATCTCCATATACCTAATGGATATATTGTAAATCTCTCATATACATACCGTGCTTGATTTCAGGTGAGGGCTCCTGTTAGTAGGACAATATGGAGTGTTGTGGGGATGGTGGTACCCCTTCATCGGAAGTTGTTTATTACTGCTGAACTGCCAAGTCAGTCTATGGCAGGCAGGCAGGAGGCTCTCCCCTCCCCTAAGTTAAAGAGCCACCATAAATGCCACCCTCTATTTAGAATTTTCATGTTTCCTGCAGTGTCTTACAGCTTACCAAATGCTCTTGCCTCAGCTTTCCAGCCCAGAGCAATCTGTGTATGCTTTGAATGTACCTTGCGTTCTCACTCACAACTTGAGTCAGAAATCCAATATTAGCACTGTATAAACTCACTGCACAGGTCTCTCTGGGCTTTGGATTGATGGCTTCATTTAGCTTCGTCCGTTTCCGTCTCTTTTCTTTGAGGGGGTCAAATACACAGATCCAATGAAGACAGAGGGTTTGAGATGATTGCAGACTCTCCACCTATTTCTGACTTGAATGGAGTGGTCCCGAACAACAACATTTGTCAATTTATGTATTCAATGGATCAGGGGATCATAATGTATTTAGCACCTGAGTCTCAGTGCCAGTTGCCCTGATCCACCATGAGAAAATTCCCTTTGGGGGCAGAGAAAATCATGGCGTAGCCATCTTGATACTGATGCCTTATGATCTTAGGCCTTCTAAGTATTCTTTGTTGTGAATGACCATGCCTTCCCAGGCATCCAATAAGTTGCTCCTGGGAGTTTATTCTGTTCCTCAATTTATTTCTCTGATATGGTAGCAGCGGTGCACCTCTGCCATCGATGTTGCGTCTCTGCTGAATTTTTCTTATTTTCATAAAACACAAGGGTTGCTATGGTATTACTTAAAGAGTTGCCTGTAGATAAAACATATGTATTTAATCTGTTACTAAAGCATTGTATTATCATTATTAACACCCTTCCAAAACTGCTGGAAGAGAAAAATATTTATTTATCTTTTTATTACAGAGTTTCATTAATATTAACATACTTGCAAAACTGTTGGATGATGTATTTTAGTCGTGTTAATAATAAAAATATCACTGGTTAAGATTATAATGTCTTATTCTATCGTAGTTTAAGGGAGGGAGGCTAGAGCAAATGGCATCCATGCGCTCACAAGCTATGAGGCACATGAGAATACATAATACTAGGCGTCAGGAAATTAAGTGATCTTGGAAAACGATGATCGAGATTTAGGGCCATAATATCAAGGAACGGCGATAACATTATCACCGCTCTAGCGGCAGAAAACTGCCGCTAAAGCAGCGATAATGGGCTTGATAATATGCCCTTGTGAATTCCCATAGAAGCCCAGGTTCTGGTGTGAACCTGGGCTTCTATAGGAATTCACACAGGCATATTATCAAGCCCGTTATCGCCGCTGTGCGGTGATAATGTTATCGCCGTTCCTTGATAATATGTCCCTTTGACTTTAAAATTGGAACCACTGCAATAATCCTGTTTCAGCATTGCTATGAATCCTGCTATAAACCTGTTTCAACACATGCTGTGCTCAGGGGGAATGATGGTATTACCCATCAGGGAGTACACAGGGAATTTCTTCTCTAAGAACCAAGACATTCTAAGTACTGTTGCTAGAACCTTCAGAAACCATTAATATGCAAATTATTTTTCTCTTTTCCGGCCAACCCTTTATTGAAAGCGGTGATGCAAATGGCTGTTCCTCCTCAGCCACAGGCCGACCAAAAATATGCATGATTTGATTAGGCAAGGAAAGAAATGCAACAAAAATGATAATAAAGACAAGTGTTACCACTGTCCGTCTGAGCCTCACTGGTGCAGGCTAATACTGTTCATCAAACATTGGTGCTCTGGAGCACCAGTGGTGGAGCTTGCTCAGTCCTAAGCTCAAGATTAATCCTACGACAATTAGGATAATATACCCCCCATGGGAGCACTTTCGGTATATCCTGTCCAATGTCAGAGCAGTGCACCAGTCTCACGACACCCTGAAGTAACACCATTGGTACTATAGCAAAGTACACACAGTCCATCCCTGGCTAACCTGACTTCTCCTTTGGTGCACTATTCTCAACTGAGGGCGCAAATTGTACCTGGTAACTCCAGGCATAGAGGGGTCAACTAAGAGTGGTTACTTAATGGCTCAAAATTCTGGAGGGACAGCTGCATTTAGCACTTCATCTTTCTCAGCATCCGTTTCGGTCGATGTTAACTTTGCATCGCTGAAGGGAATAAATAAACTGAGGCACCTTCTCACACTCAGTGTCCCCGGTGCCGTCCCTCACACACTGATCGCAGGGCAAGGGTAAGGGTATCCGGCAGCAGTGGCTGGTATCAATCCAGTTCTTTTGGCCAGCGACTTTCACGGCTATTCGAGTGGCCAGGAGGACCTGTTCAGGTCCCTTGCAAAGGGGCTTTAAGCTCTTCTTCCGCTGGAAGTTCTTCACTAATACATAGTCCCCAGGCCGAATATCATGTCCGGGCTCGTCTGGTGTGGGTGGAAGGGACTCGCAGATCTGTTGGTGAATAGAACACAAATTTTCAGTTAACTGGCAAAGATAGTCTATTAACAATGGATAGTCAATTTCGGAGAATATACAAGGGAGTTGGACTCCCCAGACATTTGCTGGGCATCCAAACACAACCTCATAAGGTGACAATCCTATTCTAGAATGTGCTGTTGTTCTTGTTGACAAAAGGGCTAATGGTAAAGCATCTGGCCACTGTAAACCTGTTGTCTCCTGAATCTTGGCCAATTTCAGTTTGAGTGTATTGTGTACTTCTCGACCAAACCTGCTGACTGCGGGTGGTTAGCAGCATGAAACTTCTGTTTTATGTGCAAACCATCACAAACTAACTGAATGTACTTGGCATTAAAGTGACTTCGGTTATCACTTCAGATCACATGGGGCAAGCCGAAACAAGGAAAGAACTGTGGGGTAAGCCTCAACCCATTCACTGAATTCACAAACAACCACCAACACGTAATTCAAATTATTGACCCTGTCCAATTCAATATAATCTAACTGAAGGTCCTCGAAAGAGAAAGTAGGTGGTGTAAAATTACCGGGTGGTATAGGGGTACCCATTGCAGGACTGTGCATCATGCACACCTTGCAGTAATTCACTAACTGTGCAGCAGTTTTGGAAATGTTATCACTCTGCCATACAGGGTCTAACAGCTTGCAAATACCCATAGCGCTGATATGGGCTGGGCCATGGGACATTGTGACCACAGGAAGAACATATGCATCTGGCAACATCCATCTCTGCTTCCCTGACTTGTCAATCCAACATTCCCCATAATTGAATTGTGCTGTGCTCTTTTGCCATATTGCTAATTGCTAATAGCCTCACTTTGGATCTCTTTCACATTCTCAAGCGTATCCTCAAACATAACATCTTCAGGCACCCGCCTAGCAGGACCTGCTACAAACAATCTCTTCACTTTAGTCTGTGCCATTTTCTTAGCTGTCTGACCAGCAAAAGCATTCCCTCTGCCTACATCATCAGTGATCTTTCTACGGGCACAATATTTCACTATTGCCAACTTCTTAGGGAGTGTAAAAGCAGACAGAAGTCTCAGTATAAGGTGATCATGTTGGATCTTGGCACCATGGGAAGTAAGGAACCCTCTCTCAGCCCATAGTTGCCCAAAATTATGCGTGACCCCAAAGGCATACTGGCTGTCAGTATAAATATTGACAACCAGTCCCTCGCTGAATTCACAAGCTTGAATAAGGGCGGCAAAATCTTGGGTGGACTGATGAGGGACTTATGATGTCTCTACAACTGTACGCAATAAGGCAATGGCATAAGCAGCAGTTGTAGTGCCATCTGGCAATTTGAAACAAGAGCCATCGACATATAGTTCCCCTTGTGGGTCTGATAAGGGAACATCAATCAAGTCTACCCGTCCTTTCGTCTCTTCTTCTGTCCAGAAGATATAATTATGTTATCATGACTGTGAGGTCTGTATCAAGCACAAGTCCAGCGGATTGTCCTATTGAGACAGCCACAGCCACGACCGCTCTTAGACAGCTCGGGAGGGCTCTTGCAACAGAGTCAAGAACAGCAGAAAAATTAGCACAGGACTGTTGCTTATCTCCAAATTTTTTTGTTAAAACAGAAAGCGCACAACCAGCCGTCTCATGGACATATAATACAAATGGCTTCCGGTAGTTAGGTGTGCCAAGCAACAAACTTTTTAACTGTTCAAAAGACTGCTGACATTCAGGCATCCAAGGCAGGGGTTCATGCACATCTTTAGTAGTCAAAGCAAGCAGGGGTTTGGTTAGTAGGGAATAATTTGGAATCCACTGGTGACAGCAGGAAGTAATGATGCCAATAAAAGCGCGCACATCTTTTTGAGTTTGAGGAATAGGCATTTTAACAATAACACTAATACGCGACGGAGTTAGCTTCCTACCCTCCTTCGACAGTACGTGAACTAAATAGGTGACCTCCTGTCGACAATACTGAAATTTGGAAAGGGACACATTATGTCCGTTGTGTGCCAGGTACAACAACAATTTAACTGTACTGTCCCTACAACCTTGTTCTGTGTCAGAAGCGATGAGGAGGTTGTAAACGTACTAAAGCAATACATTACCTGCAGGAAGCCTAAGGGAGTCCAATTGGGCCTTCGAAGCTTGACTATAGATACTTGGACTTTCAGTATATCCCTGAGGAGCTTGACAGAATCTAAAGCTTCTGCCATCAGGAAGAATCGGAATACTAAAGAGCGCATTTTTCAATCAATGATAGAAAAGAATTTAGCAGAAGAGGGAAATCATTGTCAGAAGAGTGGTGATGTCAGGAACCACTGGAAACTGGGGAATCACCATTTTTATTAACTTCACGCAAGTCGATCACAAAACAATAAACATATTCATGCTCATTAGAGGAACCTGAGGGTGCCCTTTTAAGAATTGGAAGAATATTAGCCGTTGCCTTCTCAACCACACCTTTCTCAATCAAGTCCTGTACAATTTGCAACAAGGCTCACTCGCCTGCCTGGGGTATTTTATCTTGAGGGACACGAGGTAAAATGGCACCATCCTTAATGAGTATCGAAACAGGCGATATCTGCAACAATCCCACGTCTGTGTTGCCTGTTTCCCACAGAGTGGGTGGCACATCTTTAAACTCAGCAGGAAGGGGCACATCTTTGGACAGACACTGCTTAGCGCACAGCACATCTGGACCTATTGACATATAGACACCATCTGGAGAACAATAAATTGTGACATGCAACTTTTTCAATAAATTTGAACCCATCAAATTCTCACCACAATTAGATGTCAACAAAAATGGAGAATCCACAGTGAAAGGACCTATGGTCAATGCAAGAGGTTTTAAAATGGGGCGTACAACCGGTACACCAGAAAAACCTACCAAAACATTATTATGGCCAGACAGAGCCGCCCCAGGGACCAAATAGTGAGAAATATAGCTGTTTGTTGTATCTGTATCCACCAAAAATTCATTAGCTGAGCCATGCAAGTTTGCGGTAATATAAGGACGGCACTGATCTACAGGTATCAGAACTGGTCCCTCACTCTGTCCCTGGATGTCATAGCTTTAAGACATTCCTGTCACCTCATCTGTGTCATAATCATCATGATAATACTATCTTCCCTGAGGGTCATCGAAGTAATTATTATCAGAACGACCCTGTGAGGCCATAGCATTGTGAACCCTGTCCACTCCTCAAGCTCCATGACCCCGTACACAAGAACCTCGTCCTCTATGGGACGCCACCTTCCGCAACAACACAGGACACTCGCTATGCTAGTGTCCCTCCTGCTTACAATACGCACACTGATTCGGCCCTCAGGCATAGTATTCCTGCTAGTTGTGGTAGCTTCTGGGCCAGACCACCATGTCCTCTACCATTGCCTTGAGAGGCTTGCTGCAACAACACCCTTGTCTTCAAATCATTGTGCTACATTTCCGTCCTCTCCTTATCCTCATTCCTGTGTTCATAATACTGTGCCATATTCAAAATACCAGAAGGAGAAAAGGTGGACCAGGTGCTCTTGGAAGCCTGCAATCTAGTCGCAATCTCCGGAAGCAAATTTGAAACAAATCTATTAACAAACAATCGGACACCTCCATCAATAGAAAAATCCTGCCTACTATAATCCAGAAACACATTTTCAAACTTTTTCAATACATTTTAACCAATCAAATTCTCAACACAATTAGATGTCAACAAGAATGGAGAATCCACAGTGAAAGGACCTATGGTTAATGCAAGAGGTTTTAAAATAGGGGGCGTACAACCGGTACACCAGAAAAACCTACCAAAACATTATTATGGCCAGACAGTTCCGCCCCAGGGACCAAATAGCGAGAAATATAGCTGTTTGTTGTACCTGTATCAACCAAAAATTCCTTAGCTAAGCCATGCAAGTTTGCAGAAATATATATAAGGACGGCACTGATCTACAGGTATCAGAACTGGTCCCTTACTCTGTCCCTGGATGTCACAGCTTTAAGATACTCTTGTCACCTCATCTGTGTCATAATCATCATGATAATACTGTCTTCCCCGAGGGTCATCAAAGTAATTATTATCAGAACGACCCTGTGAGGCCATAGCATTATGAACACTGTCCACTCCTCCAGCTCTATGACCCTGTACACAAGAACCTCGTCCTCTTGGGGCCGCCACCTTCTGCAACAACACAGGACACTCGCTACACTAGTGTCCCTCCTCCTTAAAATACGCACACTGATTCGGCCCTCAGGCATAGTATTCCTGCTAGTCGTGGAAGCTTCCGGGCCAGACCACCATGTCCTCTACCATTGCCTCGAGAGGCTTGCTGCAACAACACCTTTGTCTTCAAATCCTTGTTCTTCTTCTCCGTCCTCTCCTTATCCTCATTCCTGTGTTCATAATACTGTGTCATATTCGAAATAACTGAAGGAGAAAAGGTGGACAAGGTGCTCTCGGAAGCCTGCAATCTAGTCGCAATCTCGGGAAGCAAATTTGAAACAAATCTATTAACAAACAATCAGACACCTCCATCTATAGAAAAATCCTGCCTACTATAATCCAGAAACACATTTTCAAACTGGGTAAAAAAATCAGATACACTTTCATCTTCATTCTGATGACAAGCTGATAACTTGTTCCAATCAACCTTTCTCAGTGGAATAAGAGAGTGCAGATAAGTTATAACCAGACCTGGCAAAGCAAGTATCTCTGCCCTAGGCTTATCACCTGTCTTCAAGTCCTGATTTCATGCTTTTATTTGATCCCATGTACCTCCCAGTTCCACCACATGATCTTGTGTATGCACTTGCCTCCAAATATCAACCGGAACCAATAAACCAAAGAACATTTGAATATCTGCAAGTTTCATTGCAGTAGAAGAAGCAGCTTCAGTCAATTCTTTATAATATGCCATAGGCTTTTTCTAGGATCAGGTAAGTGTTTTAAGAGACAATACTTTACTTTTTTTCCATGGAGTATAAACCCACTGTTCTTGGAAATGGGCTGCTTCACCTGGTCTGAAAACAGCATTGTGCTGCTCCTCTAACTCTGGTATCTCTGGGTGATATATAGGGTGAACCTCCTGCGTCGAAACTGAGACACCGAGGTGGGGCTCCTCTCAAGTAGCTTCCCCCGGTAAGCAATCAATGTCGTAATACTGCCAAAAACTTGATCAGGCCCCATAGAAGTAACATATGCATGATCTTTGATATCATATAAAATCCGAGGTGCTGCATCTTTGAAAGACTGTTCCCAGGGAGCAATCAGAGTAGCAGACATATGCTTAAAGACATGCTGTTGTACATAAGGTTCATAATCTCTCATCACGTCCCACACGTCTTCCACACGGTAAATGGTATTTCGAGCCCACTGGGCAGCCTGATTAGCTACTACCCTCTTTTCATCATCTCCCACATCAGATCGCACTAACGTCAGTCCTATACGTTCCTTAAATTTTGTCCAGTCTCTATCCTCAAGTCCATGTACTGGTGTCCCACTACTCTGTAATGTCGGGATGAAAGACCAGAGTCAGAGTAGCAACAGAAGTAACAGGCACCAACGTTGATGCCGGCTGCGTCATAGTTGTAAGAGCTGGCGAAAGGGATGCTGAAGCGATAGTAGTTGCATGAGTACCAACAGTCATAGTTGCCACAAACGGCGAGGACAAAGAAAGGACAGGAGGTGCCATGGCCAAGGTAGTCCGGTCAATAGTAACAAGAGCAGGAAAGGTAGAGACAGAAGAACTGGGTAGCTGGGTCTGTGAGGGAAGAGCAGGCTATATCCTTTGCGGGGCATATGGAGGCGGGGGTCTAGTAACAAGCAATTCTTCAACAAAAGTATCATTTTTTTCTCGGATTACATAAGATTTGTCAATATTCAATCGAAACATCCTATCTGCACATTCGATCCCTATCTCTTGCTTTTCTCCATCGTGTGCTAAAGCTTTCTGAGTCAATGTTTGCGCTCTCCCCTTCCGGGCCTCTTTCTCTGATTTCATTCGCATCTGTTTAACTTCCTTTTGCCATGTTCAAAGAGAATCAAACATAGACTGTCTACCTCTTCTTGCAAACAACTTCTCCTGTAAAAAAAACATTTTGTTAATCAAAAGTGCCCATCAAAAGCCACTGCAACTCAGCATTGTCCCTCATATATTTGTGCCATAGCGTACTAAACATAATAGGGCCAAGGCCATCCTTCACATGCATATCAAAATTCGGTGTGCCTTCTGGAGGCGTTGGCTGGATTTCTTCCAATTGAGCATCAGCAGAACAACAACAACAGCCCAAACAAAACAATTTGCTGAGACCAGACAGTCTCAAAAGAAAACAAGTTCACTACTTATGCCTGGCAAAGTATTTGCAAACACTTTTCACCCAAAGTCTGTCCTCAGACCGTACCAAATACAAACCAAAATGGTACCATATCCACAAAGAACAAAAACAAACTCACTAGATATATGCAGGTCAAACAAATTTATTCTCCACTGCTGACTCTTCAGGCCAAACGGTCAGATCCAAGGGTTTCACCGTTCAGGACTCCAGTCGGGATGATCACTGGGCGAGGCACTGTCCGGTGGAATAGAAGGGGCAGTTGCGAGTTCAGGAACTCTCTCGTGTAGGGATCCCTGATCCATCCGTCCAACCCGACGATAGCCCCATCCTCCCCACCCGTCCACGAGAGTGGATGGGTTACTCACCCGAAGGATTCCCTGTTTGCGCGCCAACTGAAGGAAGTGGCCGGTTTAGGATCACCCGGGTAACTCACGACCACCTCTCAGCCTTCCATACAAAATGAAGAGTCGGTCAGACAATGGAGAATACAAACCAAGTATATGTTTATTCAGATACATTCGAGTGGAGCCCCGTCTGCCCAGTCGCTTAGGGGTGTCGCAGAGAGGACTGACTTCAGCAAACATAGCGATACATTATATATATTTCAGAAACAAGGAAGACACGCCCATAATGGAATTTTCCAAGCAGGTGCAGCTAACACAAAGAAATACAGTACGATGTGTTTCGATTCTGAGGCCAGGCACACAGTATATTCAACCCAAGTTCACTCTGTCCGTGCCTGCTGCTAGACTGGTGGGAGGAGACCTCTATCTAGAGGGAAAGGTATGCACTAATAAGAACAGTGTATTCATTAGCAGAGCAAGGCGTAACCTTGGAGAAATCAAACTTTCCACAGCCTGCTGCACGAGGGGACAATAAGCAGCTAACGGCATGATTCAAAATAGCAGCTAAACCAAAAATGGTGCAGCGAATGCTAAATTACATAAAACAATTGCAAGAACAGAATAGCAAAAACTTGTTAATTTCATCACACTTGATAACGGACATAATTTGCTAGTAATTCTGGATGAATATTTTAGCTTCTGCTCATCAAAGATCTTTCATCTACTGCTCATGAATGAGTCATTGAGAAATTGGATGTTATCTACTTGACATGGTGCATTCCAGCCATTGTGAAGTTTGATAATGGCCCGCTCTTTAATAGATGGAAAATTAAGGATTTCCTACAGCATGCGAATATAAAGCATCAAAAGAGTACATCTTTGGAGGCGCTAAAGAAAGTATTACGGCGTGCAACTCTACAAGGGTTCAATATGAAAACTGTACTGAATTTTACCATACAAGCATATTGTACAAAACTGCATTCGACCACCACCGAAAGTCCTGCGACTTTGATATTCAGGAGGGCCAAGACCACAAACTACCTCAATGGACCAACCAACCAGAAAACAGTGAAAGTACCACTCACATAAAGGACTTGGTTAACAAACACAAAATAAAAGCCTATACAGACAAGAGGCGGTGGGCAAAGAACCTCATGTTTAAAGAAGGGGATCTCGTGATCAGCCCACAGTTGTGAAGAAGATGTGAAGAAGGATGCCTCCTATGATGTTGAGCTCTTCCATGTGGAATCAACCAACGGACATTTGGTGACTGCCCTGTGTCCTGGGAACCCATGACTTGTTGTTTCTTCACTATCCTTGAAGATCTGTGATACTGAAGACAACAGCTGCCAGCTTCCAGTAACCAGATTAGGTCATATGATTAAAGTGCCAAAAAGACAAATTTAAGTGATGTAAATGTATGTATATGTATATATATATGTATGTATATATTACCTACTGGCAGTCGCCAGTAGGAAGTTATAGTTAGAACCTATTTTCCATAGGAAATACGCAACATTCTATTTGGAATAACGTTGGCGTCGATTGATGAATCTTCGTGAAATTTCCCAAACTTTGGGCCAGCTCCGGTCCGCTCCTATCCTGACAATTTCACGGTGATTCGTCAAGCAGGGGCCGTGAAAAAAGGGGGGTCCCAAAACGCGTTGTCCCCATGCATTTTCCCATAGGCCCTGTTGACGCAGCTACAGCCCGAAGTGCTGAACAGAATTACACCAAATTTGGCAAAGAGGTAGTCCTCAGTTCAGACACGTGCCTTTTGCTTAAATGGTGTAAATCCGTTCAGTAGTTCCTGGGAAAATCAAAAGTAAAATCACATATATATCTGGGCGGAGCCTTACCACACATCTCACCATGAGATCTGATTGGCTGTCAGCACTTCATCCAAGAAGTGTTGGCAGCCATCTTGAGACCAATATACGTGATAGCACCTCATTAAAAAGCATTGCAGTTAATAGAAGGTTTTAAGAGTTTAGTTACATTATACATCATTTGTTGATGGTACTATACTCATTTTAGGAATTGTGGTGTGTTCTAAGGTGATTTTACCATGTGAAAAAGCCTTCTGCTGTGATATCATGAATCATGTTTGAGAGAAAAGTATTTTCTCATGCTTTTCCCACAGAGGGTTGGAAGGTGATCTATAAGCTAAACTGAGAGCATATTTTCTGTAAATTCACATTATCTTTCTCAGTCATGTGAGAATGAAGTCTGACATTCTCAGTAAAACATGTACATCCAACAAGGGCAGAGACTGTCAGTTGATTCCTTTGTGTTCTACTGCAGCTTTCCAGAGTGTTCTAAACAACAACTAAAGCGCTAACAGTCCTACTTATGACAAACGTATGGCACACCTGAAGCCATCTTGGTTGGAATAAAGGGGTAACTCTTTAAACATTTAATTTAAAAAGGAACAAAATGAGGGGGTTCATTTTGCCATAGAAAGTATGATTAGTGCTGCAGAAAGAAAAATTAGGGCACATTTTGAGTGACTTCTCAAATCCTCTTCTATTTCATTAAAAAATTCTGACATGCAGACTGAAACATGCACTTTCAATACCAGCAGCAGAATTATCTGGTGAGCAGTAGCTTTACTACAGTGATCTAATAAGCAACTAGAGTGCTAACATTCTGAATTTATGGCAAATGTGTGACAAATCTGAATGCCTTCTTGATGGAATCAAAGTAAAAAACTGAAAGTATTTCCTACTGAGGAGACTGTAGTAAATGAGGAAATTAGGAAACATAATAACACATAAGTCTCTCAAAATGGCCACCGGAGACAAAAGAGCCCAAATGTAGCCCAAATATCACCCAGATGTAGCCCAAGTCTAGCCCAATGACAGAATGTCCCAGAGTGTTCTAACGAACAACTAGAGCGCTAACAGTCTTACTTATGACAAAAGTATGGCACACTTAAAGCCATCTTGATTGGAATAAAGTGGTAACACTTAAAACATTTAATTTACAAAGGAACAAAATGAGGGGGTTCATTTTGCCATAGAAATTAGGATTAGTTCTGCAGAAAGAAAAATTAGGGCACATTTTAACTTCTCAAATCCGCTTCTGTTTCATAAAAACATTCTGACATGCAGACTGAAACATGCACTTTGAATACCAGCAGCAGACTTCCCTGGTGAGCAGTAGCTTTACTACAGTGATCAAATGAGCAACTAGAGTGCTAACATTCAGAATTTATGGGAAATGTGTGACACATCTGAATGCCTTCTTGATGGAACCAAAGTAAAAAACTGAAAGTATTTCCTACTGAGGAGACTGCAGTAAATTAGGAAACTTCATAACGAATAAATCTCCCAAGATGGCCACCAGAGACAAAAGAGCCCAAATGTAGCCCAAATATCACCCAGATGTAGCCCAAGTATAGCCCAATGACAGAATGTCCCAGAGTGTTCTAACGAACAACTAGAGCGCTAACGGTCTTACTTATGACAAAAGTATGGCACACTTAAAGCCATCTTGATTGGAATAAAGTGGTAACACTTAAAACATTTAATTTACAAAGGAACAAAATGAGGGGGTTAATTTTGCCATAGAAATTAGGATTAGTTCTGCAGAAAGAAAAATTAGGGCACATTTTAACTTCTCAAATCCTCTTCTGTTTCATACAAAAATTCTGACATGCAGACTGAAACATGCACTTTGAATACCAGCAGCAGACTTCCCTGGTGAGCAGTAGTTTTACTACAGTGATCTAATGAGCAACTAGAGTGCTATCATTCAGAATTTATGGCAAGTGTGTGACACATCTGAATGCCTTCTTGATGGAACTAGAAACAAACTGAAAGTATTCCCACTGAGAAGACTGCAGTAAATGAGGAAATTAGGAAACTTCATAACAAATAAATCTCCCAAGATGGCCACCAGAGACAAAAGAGCCCAAATGTAGCCAAATATCACCCAGATGTAGCCCAAGTATAGCCCAATGACAGAATGTCCCAGAGAGTTCTTAAGAACAACTTGAGCGCTTACTGTCTTACTTATGACAAAAGTATGGCACACCTGAAGTCATCTTGATTGGAATAAACTGGTAACACTTAAAACATTTAATTTAAAAAGGAACACAATGAGGGGGTTCATTTTGCCATAGAAATTATGATTAGTGCTGCAGAAAGAAAAATTAGGGCACATTTTGACTTCTCAAATCCTCTTCTATTTCATAAAAAAATTCTGAAATGCAGACTGAAACATGCACTTTGAATACCTGCAGCAGACTTCCCTGATGAGCAGTAGCTTTACTACAGTGATCAAATGAGCAACTAGAGTGCTATCATTCAGAATATATGGCAAATGTGTGACAAATCTGAATGCCTTCTTGATGGAACCAAAGTAAAAAACTGAAAGTATTTCCTACTGAGGAGACTGCAGGAAATTAGGAAACTTCATAACAAATAAATCTCCCAAGATGGCCACCAGAGACAAAAGAGCCCAAATGTAGCCCAAATATCACCCAGATGTAGCCCAAGTATAGCCCAATGACAGAATGTCCCAGAGTGTTCTTAAGAACAACTAGAGCGCTTACTGTCTTACTTATGACAAAAGTATGGCACACCTGAAGCCATCTTGATTGGAATAAAGTGGTAACACTTAAAACATTTAATTTACAAAGGAACACAATGAGGGAGTTCAATTTGACATAGAAATTATGATTAGTTCTGCAGAAAGAAAAATTAGGGCACATTTTGACTTCTCAAATCATCTTCTATTTCATAAAAGATTCTGACATGCAGACTGAAACATGGACTTTGAATACCAGCAGCAGACTTCCCTGGTGAGCAGTAGTTTTACTACAGTGATCTAATGAGCAACTAGAGTTCTAACATTCAGAATTTATGGCAAGTGTGTGACACATCTGAATGCCTTCTTGATGGAACCAAAATAAAAAACTGAAAGTATTCCCACTGAGGAGACTGCAGTAAATGAGGAAATTAGGAAACTTCATAACAAATAAATCTCCCAAGATGGCCACCAGAGACCAAAGAGCCCAAATGTAGCCAAATATCACCCAGATGTAGCCCAAGTATAGCCCAATGACAGAATTTCCCAGAGTGTTCTTAAGAACAACTAGAGCGCTTACTGTCTTACTTATGACAAAAGTATGGCACACCTGAAGCCATCTTGATTGGAATAAACTGGTAACACTTAAAACATGTAATTTAAAAAGGAACACAATGAGGGGGTTCATTTTGCCATAGAAATTATGATTAGTGCTGAAGAAAGAAAAATTAGGGCACATTTTGAGTGACTTCTCAAATCCTCTTCTATTTCATTAAAAATTCTGATATGCAGACTGAAACATGCACTTTTAATACCAGCAGCAGACTTCCGTGGTGAGCAGTAGCTTTACTACAGTGATCTAATGAGCAACTGGAGTGCTAACATTCAGAATTGATAGCAAATGTGTGATATATCTGAATACCTTCTTGATGGAATCAAAGTAAAAAACTGAAAGCATTTCCTACTGAGGAGACTGCAGTAAATGAGGAAATTAGGAAACTTCATAACAAATAAATCTCCCAAGATGGCCACCAGAGACAAAAGAGCCCAAATGCAGCACAAATATCACCCAGATGTAGCCCACATGTATCCCAATGACAGAAGTGTGCAAAACACTTATTTTTTTGTGTATTTGCAGTTTTATATAGTGCAGACTTGTCAGGTATTGGAGTGCTTTACATGAGCATTGGTTACATCACACAAGATCAAATTCATTTTGGTTGTAGACATGGGGAGATTAAGTGACTTGACCAGAATCGCAGAATGTTGAGCTGAAGCAGAAACTCCAACCTGGTTCCCCAGTTGCAAAGTCTGCAGCTCCGGAAGTAACACCACATCCTCTCCCCTAGGTTCCACATTTAATCAAGTGGTCAACTGGATAAAAAAACATAAAAATTACAAATAATTTAAAAGTTCTTTGTCGCTATTTGAAAACTCAGAAAATATGTCCTCATTTTAGTTTTTTAGAGCACTAACCATAATTTTGATGAAAATAAGACCCTCTCATAGATTTAATTTCTAAAGGAAATACTCTAGGTATTACAGTTTTGATTACATCAAGATGACGTCAGGAATTCCACACTTTTGTAATAAATATAGAATGTTAGCAATCTAGTTGTTCATTGGGATACTGTTGAGAGGCAGAGGCCAGGGGCACGGACTCTGAAAATTGAAGGCAGGTAGGAGAGTGCAGATGCAACAATTTGACCACACTGGGCAGGCAGGAAGGGCAGTGGCAGCACAACAGACTATGGAGGCCAGTGGAAAGGGGGGCAGGGGCAACAAACCAACAATACAGGACTGGCAAGAGAGGCTGTGGCAATATAATAGACCATTGTGGGCAGAAGGAAGAGGCAGTGGTAGTACAACCATACATGCCAACAGACCCGTTTCAGCCAGGGAAACGTCCAATGTTTTTAAGCTCAAATGGGCTTTATTTCTCCTCTTTTTCAATGTAACTCAAGGGGGAAAATCAATACCCCAGTTTTTTTTCAAAATCTCCCTCTTACCAAGTTCAAAATGTTCGCAAGTATGGTACATTGGATCATGGTAGGCAGGAGGAATTGGGGTAGGGACATGGACTTGGATAACAGAGGACAGGAGGGACATGGAGAGGTGCATCAAACTGACCCTACAGGGCAGGCATCAGGGTTTGCAGCAGCACAATACACCACACAGCGCATGCGGGACGGGAGTGCAGCATAACAATCCATAGAAAGCAATAGGGAGGGGACAGGAGCATGCACATGCACATGGACAACAGAGAGCAGAGGAGAAAGAGGCAATGGTAGCTAGCTGACCGTAATGGACAGACAGGAGAGAAAGCTGCAGCATAACAAACCATAAATGGCAGGAGGGACGGATCAGGGGCATTACAATGGAACAGACAAGCCAGGAGGGAGGGAATAGGGGTCTGCACATGGAAACAGAGGGCTGGGGGCAAGGGGGAAGGGCAGGAGCAGCAAGATGACCATGGAGGTCAGGCAGGTTGGGCACTAGAAACAAGACACACCATGGAGAGCAACAATGAGACTATGATGGCATACACACAGACCATGGAGGGAAGGTGGGAGGGGATCAGGGGCAGCTAGCTGACCACACAGGGAAGGTGGGATGGGCCATGGCAGCACAGAAGACCATGCATGGCAAGAGAGAGGGTTAGTGGCAGCACAATGGCTATGATGGGCAAGAAGGAGAAGGGTGTAGGAGCATGCACAAAGGACCATGGAGGATAGAAGGGAGGGTCAGGACCTGGGCACAGACAAGAGAGTTCAGGGGAAGGGGCCTCACAACAGACCACGCGGGGCAGGCAGGTGGAGCAGTTGCAGCACAACAGACCAGGGAGGGCAGAAGGGTGTGGCAGTAAAATGGACCATGGAGGACAGGAGGAAGGGGATAGGGGCATGGCATGTGGACAGGCAGGGTGGAGGTGGCAGGGACAGGTTACAGTCATCTGCCAATGCTAGGCAGGTGGGAGGGGAGTGGCAGCTCAACAGAAAACTCAGAGTAGATAGGAGTGTCAGGTCCATGGAACATGGTGGGCAAAAAGGATGGAGCAGGGGCATGCACAAAGACATCGGAGGGCAGGGGGAAGGAGAATAGGGGCAGCAAGCTAAGCACAGAGGCTAAGCAGGAGGTCAATGATGGGCCATAGAATAGGGCAATGGAGGGCAGGAAGAATGGACTGGTACATCATGCTAAATGGAGGGCAGTGGCAGCACATCAGACCATGCATGGCAGGAGGGAGGAGGCTAGTCCATGGATTAAGACATCAGAGGAAAGGGAGGAGGTGGATGGGACAGCAAGCTAACTGTTCAGAGAAGGTGGGTATTAGGAACTTTATTGTTTTTACAATGTGTGTCTGTGCGAACTACTTAAAATATGAACAAGTATGCAGCATAATCTCACTTTTATTCAGGAAGGAGAGGACGTTTGTGACTGTGACTCCGGGCTCAGTTGGCAGAAACACCCCCTGACCCTCCACCCCCATCTCAAAATGTAATGCCTGTGAAAAGGGTAGGTGGACGCAGTGTTATATAGAACATAGTCCTGAGAGCACGATTGAAAATGAAAACTAGATATAGTATATGGTATAAACTATGCACCAAAAAGTGTGATATAAGATGAACTGTGGCGTGAAATATAATATGCAATACATTGAGCACAATGACAGATTCATTGGAGAGCGCGAGATAGCAAAGGCACTAGCGCTTGCTATGCGATATGCGTCTTGGAGTGTAATATGCACAGGGCGGTGTTATGGTACCTAACTAGTCTCTAAAGTTGTAATATAAAATATGTGCTGGGGAGAGTAACGTTGCATATGCACTGTGACAAAGATATGGATCCCAGATTGTAATATGTATGGCATAGCGCTGTGCGTTATAACATAGGCATCGAGGTAGGCATGTTAGATGGGGCAATATAACCTGTGCGAAGGCAAGTGTGGCATGACATATTCACGGGGTGGTGTTACAGTGCACATGGGCTAGAGAGTGTCATAGCATACGCACTAGCTGGTGGAATACAACACAGAGGTGTGTGGCACTCGGCGGGCACTGGTGGGTGTAATACCGCATTGGGCTCAGCCAGGAGCACGCTGTGACTCTCAAGTGAGGTTTGTCTCCTTTCCAGAGAGTAAAATAAAACGTATTACACATCCGGCGGTGGATGTGTGTTTTATTAACCGTGAGGGGGGTTTCTTGCATAGTTTGGTCGAATTTTTGTCGAATCCCCTTTGAATGGCTTGGTGTGCGTGTGTATTAAATGTGCCCATCAATAGCTACCCATGTTTGTATAAATAAACGACAAGGGTGTCTTCTTGGAGAGTACCCACCGGCAGGGGCGCCGGGATTAGGCACAGTAGGGCGTCAGACACGTCAGAGCTTCACTAGCGGTGTAAATACATTCCACGTGGCTTCATTGTATGCATAGTCGCCTTTTAATGAATATCACGCAAATCGTCATGGCGATAGGTACATACGATTTGTCCAGCATGTCCTTGGTGTTTCTATAAATATATATTTTTTTTAAATATTAAAAAACAAAGCCGGCCCCGGGGGATGGGGTCCCCGGAGCCATAAGTGGCCTGAGGAGGGGGGCAACGCAGCCCACCTCCTAAAGAATTAAAAAAAAAAAAGGCCATGAACCGGGGGTTGGGGTCCCCGGGGCCGATTAAGGCCTTGGGAGGGGTCCACGCGGCCCCCTTCCAAATTTATATTTTTCAACAAATAAAATTAGGGTGCAGGCCCTGGGGGATGGGGTCCCCAGGGCCAATAAATTAGAAAAAGAAGGGGGGCCACACAGCCCTCCTTCTTAAAGAAATAAAATAAATAAAAGACCGGCATCGCGCTGAAGGCCACGCCCCCTCCTTGCAGCACTCTGCAAACGCACCCCCTGGCCAGTTGTAAGTTGGGGAATTAATTCCCCTTCAATACTGAGGGTCCCTTAGGGCCAACTAGCCCAACAGGTATCTCCAGTATGCACCAGAGAGCTGCGTTGCAGACAGGTGTTCTAAGGCCACGCCCCTTTTTACACCTCTATGCAACGCAGCTCTGTGGCGCTTACTGGAGGTACCTAGTGGGCTAGTTTGACCCTATGGACCCTTAGGATTCAAGGGGACTTAGTCTCTCAACTCAGAAAGGCCACAGGGCGCGTTTACACAGTGGTGAAGGGAGGAGACGGGGTCTGTGTTAATGTGTGCAAACACGCCCTGTGGTGCGTTTTAAGTTGGGGAAATAATTCCCATTCAATCCTGAGGGACCCTGGGGGCCAACTAGCCCACCAGTTGCTTCTAGTAAGCGCCACTGCACTGCGTTGCAGAGAGGTCGTCTAGGCCGTGCCCCTTTTTACATCTCTCTGCAACGCAGCTCTGTGGTGCTTACTGGAGGTACCTAGTGGTCTAGTTGGACCCTAGGGATCCTCAGAATTCAAAGGGACTTAATCTCCCAACTTAAAACGGACACAGGGTGTGTTTACACAGTGCGGAAGGGAGGGGACAGGGCCTGAGGTGACGTGTGCAAACACGCCCTGTGGCGTGTTTTAAGAGGTAGTTTTAATCCCCTGCCCTAATATATACTCGGGGCTTACAGGGGAGGTCATGCTAATGACAGGGGGACCCCAACGCATAGTGTTCCCTAGTGTATGTAGGTGTTTTCACTGTATTCTGAGTGTCTTTTAACATAGCACTGGCTCTAGGACTGGTTAGTCAGACTCAGTTACCACCAGTATCCGTCTGAAAAAGTTGAGGGTACAGGGTGATTTTGCCACAAGGCTTCTTTCTGCTCTTCTGTTTGTTCTTTCTGCACGTTATCCTTCTTCCTGCACTTTTCTTCGTCTTTGAGGACTTCTGTTGCTTCTTTCTGCATTTCTTTTTATTCTTTCTGTGCATTTTTTCTTCTTTCTTCACATGTTCTATCTCTGTAGGCATAGTTAGAAATTAGCATTTAAAAAACCTTTGAAATTCACAGAAAAAAACATAGGTTTCAGGCACATCATAATTAGGAATTAGCATTTAAAAAACCTTAGAAATTCACTGAAAAAACCATAGGTTTCAGGGGCGTCATAGTTAGCTGGACTTTTCACTCGTATAAAACCATTGAAATTCCCCCGTTATAGTTAGTTCAGCTAACTATAACTCGCGCACCCGCAATGCACTGCTGATGACGTCACATATTACATCACTCATGACATGGTCAGTGACATCACTCATGACATCACTGATGACATCACTGATGACATCATCCTTGTGATAGAGTGGCAGACCTCCTCTACCCCTAATATAACCTTTGATACACACATTCAAAAATAGAAACTAAAATTTTCAAAACAATTAACATACCAATACCAGTTACAACAACCTATTCAGTAATTCTAAGATCCACATACACATCCACTCATTCACCAACAGTCCTATACAGTCACTCATACATGTACTCATACACCTATACATCCTGTTACACAACGCCACTCATCCATAGAGTTACTCACACACATAGTCACTCATGCTAATAAAGAATCAAACATCCATTTACTTGCATATACAGTTATACACACACCACCACACTTACTTCTACAGAAACCTACACATACTTAGTCTTTTAAACAATCACTTATAGAAACACATACTTATTCATACAGGAACTCTTCCAATCTCTCACACTCACATATACTCACTTATATACACCAATAGTCACATATACTAGTTTAAAACACATGTAGTTACTCATAAAGACACTATTGAGACAGTCATTCACTCACTAACACACCCATGCACACAGTCATCCACCCATACAGTCCTGCACATATGCTGTCTTCAACACATACAAACAGTGAGTCACTCATTCATGCACCTATGCACTACGTAATACCCCCCACCGAACCATACAGACACTCAGACACTCATACTGATACTTCAAAAACCAACTAATAACCTATATAGACACTCATGTAGCTACTCACCAACCCACGAAGCCACTTATACACAAAGTGAGAGACTGATACAGATATTTGCATATTTAAACATTACTCACTAAGCCATGTATTCACTAAGATACACTTAATCAGTCAGTTATACAATCAATTTTTCAAAAACAAATCATCCATTTAGACACTTATATACCCATTTATTCTTCCATCAACCTTGAAATATACATATATAAATCATATGTAATTTTCAGAAAAACACACATTCACTGGATGATGTCATCAGTGATGTCATCAGTGATGTCATTTGAGATGTCATTAGTGATGTCACTGACCATGTCATGAGTGATGTAATGGTTTACAAGTCACATAAGTAAGACTGAAGTGCCCTTTTTAGGCCTCTCAGTTTTTGTGGCGGATGGTAAAATCTGCACAAAGCTTTATCGAAAGCCTACTGCAGGGAACACAGTCTTGCACTATAAGAGTCAACATCCCCGGTCATTAATCCACAGTATTCCATATGGGGAGTTGCTGCGACTTAAAAGGAATTGCACACTCCCCGTGGGTTACACTCAGGCAGCGAGAGAATCGTTAGGAAGATTCAGACAAAGGGGTTATACCAACAGTCTCTTAAATGAAACAGCCCTAAAAGTTAATTATGAGAACCTGTCAAATAAGCGATATATATAATTTTTTGAGCAATTGCGTTTCTGTATTTGGATTATATTTTCCGATATGGTTATGTTTTCTGAAATGCCGTTATTACTCTACATTCAACCTCCATTACAGATTGATGTCGATGAATTAGGCTAAATTGGCCACTGTAGTAACGCCGTTTTCTGCAATTGTTCTTAAGAGAATGGGCATTAATTCAGTAATGAATTGGTTTAGACAGTTAACCATGAGAAATTGTCAAATGAACGTTTGCATATATATTTTTTGCAATTGCGTTTTTTGCATTTCCCCTTTTTTATTTTTTATTTTTTATTTTATTTGATGCGGTCGACACGGCCATATATCTGGAAATGCCGTTATCACTCTGCATTAAATCTCTATTACAGATTTATGTTCAATAACTAGGCTAAAATGGCCACTGTGGTAACGTTGACCTTCTGTAATTGTAACGGCAAGTCCCCTGTCTATTTCGCTAGCCAGCCCTGCTGTCCAATGAGTAAACCTGTTATTTAAAGGTGTTTATTGAGTAAACAAACTAACACTGACGAAGGCCAGGGTGCCGGAACGCGTGTGTTAGCTTTCACGGAAACTACAAAATAAATGGATTTCTGATTGAGCCAGGAGTGCGCTGCACGTTGCCTTTGTTGAAGACGTGGTGTTTTTTGGATATATATATATATATATATATATATATATATATATATATATATATGTATATATATATATATATATATATATATATATATATATATATTCACTGAAAAAATCATAGGTTTTAGGGGCGTTATAGTTAGCTGGACTTTTCACTCGTACAAAACCATTGAAATTCCCCCGTTATAGTTAGTTCAGCTAACTATACATCGCTCATGAAAGATCTATTTGTGCGTAGCCACTTCTCCGAAAATGCCTCCAAAACTACTCTAGTTGGTTTCTATCCCTGCGCCTCCTGCAAAGCATGTAAGAACAGTAAAAAGGTAAAAGAATTTGTTGTTCCAGGGAGGAAGGGCACATGCACCATCAACAGGACTGCAACATCTCAAGATTACAAGTGAGAGGCTGCGTGGTGGGAACTATTCCACGCCCGAAATGCAGCACAGCTAATGTGGTAAATTATAACCAGCGCTTTATCCGGCTCCCTACTAAAGGATAAATATATAGCTGCAAAGAGTGAATGTTAACAGAACTCACTAAAGATAATAAATGCTCTAAATGGACTACAAATCCTAGCATGCACGAAGAAAAAATGTGAAAAAAATGCACTCAGCCAGGCCCACTGGGGGCCAGTACAAAATAGCTGCATGCAATTAGCTTGCTAATTAGAGCTTTCTGCCAACACTCACGTTACAAGCCGCCTATGAATAAGAGGCTGGAAGCCTTGAAACGCGTCAGGCACAAAGACTTGAAAGACTGGAACAAAGATGCTGGATTTTCCTTTCTAAATAAACCGGATGGTTTTACATTACCTGTCGAGTGCGTCCTCAAATGCTTGGGCCTTTGGTGAAAAATAAACAGACACGGCAGCCCTGCCGTGGAGGACTGCAACATCTCAAGATTACAAGTGAGAGGCTGCGTGGTGGGAACTATTCCACGCCCGAAATGCAGCACAGCTAATTTGGTAAATAATAACCAGCGCTTTATCCGGCTCCCTACTAAAGGATAAATATATAGCTGCAAAGAGTGAATGTTAACAGAAATCACTAAAGATAATAAATGCTCTAAATGGACTACAAATCCTAGCATGCACAAAGAAAAAATGTGAAAAAAATGCACTCAGCCAGGCCCACTGGGGGCCAGTACAAAATAGCTGCATGCAATTAGCTTGCTAATTAGAGCTTTCTGCCAACACTCACGTTACAAGCCGCCTATGAATAAGAGGCTGGAAGCCTTGAAACGCGTCAGGCACAAAGACTTGAAAGACTGGAACAAAGATGCTGGATTTTCCTTTCTAAATAAACCGGATGGTTTTACATTACCTGTCGAGTGCGTCCTCAAATGCTTGGGCCTTTGGTGAAAAATATATATGTATATATATATATATATATATATATATTCACTGAAAAAACCATAGGTTTTAGGGGCGTTATAGTTAGCTGGACTTTTCACTCGAACAAAACCATTGAAATTCCCCCATTATAGTTAGTTCAGCTAACTATACATCGCTCATGAAAGATCTATTTGTGCGTAGCCACTTCTCCGAAAATGCCTCCAAAACTACTCTAGTTGGTTTCTATCCCTGCGCCTCCTGCAAAGCATGTAAGAACAGTAAAAAGGTAAAAGAATTTGTTGTTCCAGGGAGGAAGGGCACATGCACCATCAACAGGTTCATGAACTGCAATACAAGCTTTGTTGTCTATTGTCTGGTATGCCCGTGTGGTCTCCAATACATCGGGAGTACCATTCCACCTGCCAAGAAACGAGTATTGGAGCACACACGGGCAATTACAAACCATGATGTAACCTATCCAGTGGCGAGGCATTTCGCGGAAAAGCATGAATCTCGAAGTGACAGGCTCAGTTATTTCTGTTTAGATCATGTCCCCGTGAGAGTAAGAGGAGGAGACAGAGTGAAGGAGTTGCGTCAATTGGAGGCACGTTTTATCATCGAGCTCTAAACACGCACCCCTGGGGGACTTAATATGGAGGAAGAACTGTGGTCCTTCATAGGCTGAACTAGAAGCATGACCCCACTCTTTTTCAAATTAATGTCACTCGAGATCACTTTTTCTGGTTGGATTTATACACATGTTTATGAATCACATGCATTTTTTAACTTGGTGATAAACCTCCTGTCCCCCCCCCCCTTTTTCTTCTCTTTTTTGGCACATCTCTTATATACATACAAGGTTTTTTTTGCACCTTTTTATCACAAAGTGGTATTGCTTGAATAACTATGTTCGCTAGATAATAGCCCATTGGTGGGCTCAATTCTGTAAGAATGATTTTCATTAACACAGCAATGTCCATAATGAATTGGTGTAGACAGTTAATTATGAGAACCTGTCAAATGAGCGATTGTATATAATTTTTTGAGCAATTGCGTTTCTGTATTTGGATTATATTTTCCGATATGGTTATGTATTCTGAAATGCCGTTATTACTCTACATTCAACCTCCATTACAGATTGATGTCGATGAATTAGGCTAAATTGGCCACTGTAGTAACGCCGTTTTCAGCAATTGTTCTTAAGAGAATGGGCATTAATTCAGTAATGAATTGGTTTAGACAGTTAACCATGAGAAATTGTCAAATGAACGTTTGCATATTTTGCAATTGCGTTTTTTGCATTTCCCCTTTTTTTATTTTTTATTTTATTTGATAAGGTCGACACGGCCATATATCTGGAAATGCCGTTATCACTCATTAAATCTCTATTACAGATTTATGTTCAATAACTAGGCTAAAATGGCCACTGTGGTAACGCTGAACTTCTGTAATTGTAACTGCAAGTCCCCTGTCTATTTCGCTAGCCAGCCCTGCTGTCCAATGAGTAAACCTGTTATTTAAAGGTGTTTATTGAGTAAACAAACTAACACTGACGAAGGCCAGGGTGCTGGAACGCGTGTGTTAGCTTTCACGGAAACTACAAAATAAATGGATTTCTGATTGAGCCAGGAGTGCGCTGCACGTTGTCTTTGTTGAAGACGTGGTGTTTTTTGGATAAATAGATTGCGATATCGTCCGCGCAATCGGCGCACCCACATTGCTGAGAGCAACAGGAAGTCGGGCGGTTCTGTGTGCAAAAATATATATATATATATATGTATATATATATATATACACTGATCTGTAAAGTAAACACTGTAGGTTTTTAATTAACAGAGGGGGAGACGTAGTGTCTTACAAAGAGCTGTGTTGTAGGTGTTAGAGAGGAAGGCATTGAAAACTTGGTTTAGGATGTTGATTGCGCAGTTACGCGCAGAAGAATAAAGATGTAATATTACGCTCCACGTGTGGAATAGTCATTGGCAGGTACTCAGGATCGGGTGGACAATACATCAAGTAAGAAATTCATAGTGAGGTAGAGAGAGGAAGAGAATGACAGACATAGGTAAGGTTCAAGAGTGAAGCCAAGAGAGCTGTAGATGCAGTGAAGGAAATTAAAAGAGGGAGAAAGATGAGGAATAGCAAGGGATGAGGTAGGGTGAGAGAGAGATGTATGGTAGAAAGAGAGGGAAGTTAGAGAGAGGTAGAGACAGAGAGAGGTAGATGGGTAGACATTTCTGAGATTTGGAGAGAGGCACAACATGAGATGTGAGGGTTAGAAACACATGTCGGTAGGAGTGTATAGCAAGGTATATAGACATGAGATAAAGAGAGAGTGAGAGGTGCCAAGAGAGGTAGGGATAGGGATATGAGGTAGAGATGAATATAAAGATAGAGAAGCAGAGAGGTGAGGTCCAGAGGGTGAGTTGAAACAGAAAAGGCAGTAGGAGGTGACAGAGAGGTGGCAATGGGGAAATGAGGTAGAGGTATAGAAAGATAAGTTGTGAGAAAAGAATGAGGTAGTGAAAGGCATGAGATAGAGTAAACAGAAGTAGACAGAGAGATAGAGGAGAGTTGGAGATAGAATTAGTAGTGTGATAAATTGAGAGGCAATGTAGTGAAAGATATTTGAGGTACTTATTCTAGTGAGGTAGAGAGTGGTGAGTGGAGGGGAAATGGAGAGGTAAGGTAACAAGATATGAGTTTAAGAGGCATAGAGGAAGCTGAAATGAATGCATAACAGTGAGCTGCATAGAGAGATGTAAGCTAGAGAGAGCTGCGGTAAAGAAGTGGGGTAGACAGGTGAAGATGAACAGTGTGGTAGAGAGAAAGATGAATTTGCAAGAGACATGTAGCTAGAGGTGGGACAGAGAGAGAAGTATTGAAAGAGTGAAGTAAACAGAAGTGAGGTAGAGAGAGGTACCGCAAGGTAGTGGGAGAGGCAGATTAAGTAGGGAGAAGTGATGGCAAAACAAAGGAAGTAGAAAGAAAGGCATGGCAGACAGAATGCACAGAGTGTTCGATAGAGGAGGAAAGACAGCATTAGGGATGGAGGTAAAAAGAGGTGATAAAAAAAAGGGAGATAACACAGGAAGGGATACCGGAGGTAAAAAATTAGAGATAGATAGAAATCTAGGGTGTGATGCTTATAAGTAGGTAGATACACCATCAGATGTGCTGGTAGACAGGAAGAGAGGATGTTATAGAGAAAGCGGCATGAGCGAGAGAGAGTCGTTTGAAAGTTCAGATCACTTTGCAGGGAATATTGGCAAGTTAGAACAATACAAATGTCCCAAGGTTTTGAAGCAAAGCCTGCTCAACTTAGTGAGACCCGATTTCCATTCAAACCTTTTGGTAAGTAAAACCATGTCAAAAATGGGGCAGGAATACTAGCGTGTTACATGTGTGCTTTAATTGAAAGCACAGAGCTAATGTGTGTTACCCCTTTGTAGACTTTTTGGGTGCGGAATTTAACCTAACGGTGTCCTTTGGGTGCATAACACAACTTTTTGCAATGGCACAAGACTGTATCTTGAGCTTAGCAACTTTTTTTGTGTGAACTTGCCTATTACATCATCGGCAGGAAACTGTCTGAAAATCTGGTGCTGCACAGTTTTCTATAATTTTCTCAACTTATTGCAGCTTTTATCACAAAGTGCTCCATTGCTTGGAGGAGAGTAAATGTGGTCTTAATTTTCAGAGGGCCGTACAAGCAGTGGATTGACGAGGAAAAGGATAAGCGTGAAACCTCCTACATGCTACACATCAGCATCTATTTGACATGAACCCTTACATTGTGATAATGAATCTTCGTTATCCATGTGTTTCTTTTTATTTTGCTGCCAAAATTCCTCTCCAATGTAGTCACAAAAGAAGTAGCTTTTACCCACATTGCCTGTGTTGTTTCTTGTTGGTTGTGACAATGTAGCTGGATTGAGCTATTTTGGACCATACTAATTCACACCACACCTGTTCTGCTGTGTAACAGTATTTTTTAATTGGGAGCAAGCTGGACTCACATATTTGCTTACATAGGCTGAGCCGCTCTGTGCGATAAAGCCTCTTTTTACATAGTCAACCCCATTTTTGCTGAATAGTATTGTTGGGTTTTGAACTCTGTACACTAGGGCACTGCTTTCCAGGACCTAGTGAATGTGCTCTGACCCCTAAAAAACAGCTAAATGGGCTAATACCCAATTGATATATCTAACATTACAATAAGACTATAGTATATGGTGCAGGACAATACACCAAAGGCATGGAAAAGGTAAACATCACCTGTGGACTGCAGCACTTATTCTGCCATACCCCAGAGTGACAAAGAAAACATGGCTTCAGCCTACCTGGTTGACATGACTCCTGCCGCTTTTAAA
Organism: Triturus cristatus; assembly: GCF_964204655.1. Classification (NCBI taxonomy): domain Eukaryota; kingdom Metazoa; phylum Chordata; class Amphibia; order Caudata; family Salamandridae; genus Triturus; species Triturus cristatus. The sequence goes on from NC_140583.1 coordinate 151,387,424, forward strand.
GCTTCAAGCAAAATGACAATTTTTGACAAGTAAGCACTCTTCTTTTCAAATACCAAATAAGCCATCCTTAAGTAGGCCTTTTATCCCACAGTATTTGAAAGCAGTACATGCAATCATTTAATGTTGGTATTTACCTACTGTGACTGGCCACCTAAAGCTATAGTTCAGACAACTTAATAAATATGCTTACTTTGGATTGTGGATGTGCTACATAGAAAATTAAACACTATTTTTAATATTTACAAAAAGTCAATTCATCGATGAAGTCAGATTATTAGTAAATATTAAGGGATAGAACTTTTAAACAGTTACAATTTGCCTTCTTGTACCTTCATTAAGTGAATTAGCCAGCAGCTGAATCCTGGCAGTGCTTCACCTTAATGAGGTATGAAAACTTCTGACAGAGCATGAACAAAGGCTTAGGCCTTTTGACAAAAAGACCTGAGTATGAGGAATGAGTCTTCTACCAGCCCAGGACGGTCAGCTGGGGAGGATCTAAAAACTTCATTATCCTAAAAAGGAGCAGGGTAATACCCATTCATAGTAGTGCAAAGGGAGACCTAAGGAAGGGAAACATTTGATTAGTTTGGCCATCTGTCACCTACTTGACGCACTGCTTTTGGGAAGGAGAGCTGACCCAAAAACCTGTTTGGTATAGCTGAATATGGAGGAACTGCTCATTTCCCTGAACATACCCTGGCTAACACTGAATCTCCATTCATAGGAAGAAAGATTCTGGAACATTGTATTTGCCTCAGAATAGTTGCCTGAGGGGTAGTTTGCAAGAAGGAGAAAAGGGTTTGCAGCAAGAGTGGGAAATGTTGCCCTTGAGAATTTTCCTTGAATGGGTTAGGGAGTATTCAGGAACCATTCCCGCCTACTGGCTTGAAAATCCTAAAAAGATGGAACCTCACCCATAGCTTATCAGGACACTTTCTGGCACTGCAGAAGAATTGAAGAGGACTGAATCTGCTGTTTAAATCTTCGGTATTGACCTGAAAGGCTGGACAAGCTCCCACTTGTACATTGAATCCAACTGACAGTTGTCTGGCCTCCTGTGTGGTTACAGGGACACAACAAGCGGCAGTAAAGTTCATCTGATCGGCAGCAACTGAACCTGAACTTGACCCTCTACTGGAGTGAAACCTGGCCCTTTACGGGCTGCCCTGAGTTACTCGGAACTTTAGAAGTGTCAAGAGGTATAACATCTTGAGGACAACCACAGGAAACCGTTGGCAGTGCAAATCTTGTAGAAGCAAGATGTGTATTCCAGAAGCCAAGTCCCTATGCCACCTTTAGACCTGCAAACACTGGAGATTTAACTTAATATCTCCAAGTAACCACAGTACAGAGGGGGAAGGGGAAGTGGAGTGAACACAGGTTAGTGTTCCAGGATGCCTTCAAGGTAACATCTTGGCTTCTTAACTCGAATGATTTTGTCAGTGTATCAAATAGCCCTATGTCTAAAAAATAAGTATAACAAATGTTAGACTCAGTAAAATCCATGAATTTCTTATACTAACTCTGGGACAGATAACAGGTATTCCTTACCTAAACCTCCCAATTTCCACACTGGTGTCCTAATAGTAAATATCCAACCACAGATGTGTAACCTAGAAAACAAAATAATATTAAATACTAACTAGTACACATAACATTCTAAATCAATAACACTCCATGATGCCCAATAATACCTATGCGTGTGAAAATTAAGGGACACTTTGAAAGCTGTAAAAATCTGGAATTACTTCATTCCAATAAAGTCTCTTTTGGCAAACAAAAACAAAATTACTCAAAAACACATCTAAATCATTGCTCTTATAAGTAACAGCTCATAAGGCACCATGTTTTGAAAGCAGTGTTATTTTCTCTTTTACTGATCATTAAAGTCACTTTTTTTATGAATAGTCTTTTCTTCCTTCAATGTAGAATTCCAAAGGAGAAAATTCCCAAAATGAAAAAGTCGTAGAATACAACTGTAGGATGTTGAGTTATATCCAGCATTCGTTATTTCTATGCACCTTACCACCTTAGCATAACAGTACGCTGTCGCTAGGGCCTGGTTTGGAAGCCATAAATGGCATATGTGTGAGCTTGCTGCTCCACGTCAACCTATAGTTTATCCCGTAAATTCCAGTGCCTGGCCTGCCGGCTGCAGAATGCAGGGCATGTCTCTAATCGAGGGGGGACATAAGAGGTGTGGGGCTCAGCCAGGGTCCGAAGGCCCAGCATTGATGAGCCGAGCAGTGGGCCTACACTTTCAAGATGGCAACCCCGGACTGCTGACCTGCTGAACCCAGGTGGCTTGGGGGCTCCACACGGCGGCTGACAGAGACCTCAGGACCCATGGGTCACCGCAGTGGGAGGCGAAGCGGCCTGCCTGATGTTGGGAGCACCCGGTGACCTAAGAGCTGCAGGAAGGAGACTGCAACTCGGGTGGGACAGCAGCTTCTTTAAACTGGTGAGGTCCACCACTGGGTGGGGTAGCCTGGACAGCTGAGACATTGCAGGGGACATCAGAGGCAGAACGTGACCGGGTGCGGGTATGAAAGCACCTGCAAAACTGGAGAATCAGGTTTGGTGGTCTGACCTCGCCTGAGGGGAAGGGAGTGAGGCATCAGATGGTCTTGCTGAGAGCTGCGGAGGTTAGACCTAGGAGCGGTGAGTAGTGACGGTCCCTCTGTGCGGCGGACGCTCAGGCCCAGTGAGATGCATGGTGCTCGGCGCAACCTGGCCTGCCCCCATTCCTCCTCCTCTTCTGCATGGGATTCTGGGCTGTCCTCTGAGATAGGAAGCGGACCTTGGCTATGTTGGAGGGAGTGTTGGGGAGGGGGCAGCTTGCCTGGGGCTGTGCTGATGAACTGAGTACTGTTGCTGAGAGTTATAGGTTGTGTTGTGGTGGAGTGGTTATTGAGAGCCAGACTTGGAGTCTAGTGACAGTCCTGCTTGTGGGGGTGGCCTCTCAGGCTCCACCACCTTCTCCTGTGGGTGAATCTGACTCCCACCTGGGGCCATGTGATGGCCTAGAGCTCTGCCTTGCTCCCCGAGGCCCAACAGGGACCCTGAACTGTGCTGGGGGACCATCTCCCCGGGGACCTTCTTGAGCTGTTTGCCTCCCACTCTATGACTACAAGGCTAGGACCCATGTAGCGGACAGTATCCACTGTGGGTGACAGGTGAGAGTTGGCCACCACCTTGTCAGGGGACTGGAGGTTTCGGCACATGGTGGTGGGCTTGGTGCGACTTTTGGAACACTGATCTCTGGTTCTACTGCTGCCTCTTGTTTGCAGGGATATATTGGAGTGTGGCAACCTGTGGGCAAAACCACAATTGCTGTTGTTGGAGTACTGCACCTAGCCAAGATGGGTAAGGCCAGCGTGAAGACAATGGGACCTGACCAGGAAGATAATCCCCCTGAGCAAAAACAAGATAAATCGGGGTTGGTGGTCCTGGTAGACCCATTTCAGCAGCAGATAGCCAAAATTATTGATGCTGTTGCTACCCTAAAGCCACCCTGCACCAAGATATTAGTACCGTGTCAGTTGGACAGGGGCTGCTCAGAGCAGAACACCATAATCTAGCTAAGAGGGTGAAAGTAACGGTCTCCACTCTACACAACAAACATTGTCACTCCAAGTTGCAGAGCTGTCTGACAGGGTCTGTACGCTGGAATATAGGGCTGGAGATGCAGAAGGGTGCAACAGAAGGAACAACATTAGGGTAGTGGGGCTGCCTGGAGGGGTGAAGGGCAGAGACATGATTTCTTTCCTTGAGCCCTGGATTAACACAGTAGTTATATCGGAGGAACTATCGACATTCAACACCCATGAGAGGGCTCACTGCATCCCGGCTTGTCCTCCTGCACAGGGACGTCCTCTGTGCCCGGTTGTGGCAAAGCTTCTACACTATAACGATACAGACATACTCCTACAGAGGATGAGAACTGAGGGCCCATTCGTGGTGGACAACAACAGCGTCTCAATATTACCTGACTACACAATTGAAGTCCAGTGGTGACGGGCTATGTTTGTTGAAGTTAAGAAGGCTCTACAGAAGGAGGGCCTACAGTATTCCTTAATGTTCACTGCCCGGCTTCACATAATGTTGGAGGGGAAGGCACATTTCTGTGATGATCCCAAAGCACTGTGTGAATGACTTGAAGCCTACAAATCTGGGGAGCCAACGCCATGGACCGAACCTGCAACCGCGCTTCAAGCTCTGAAACTCAGAAAAAAGTCCCTTAAGGGGTCCGAATGGGGCCCATCGAAAAAACCAAGTCCATCCCCAACTGAGAAGGAAAGGGCTGCGGCCCAAATTATGAAAGACAAAGAGACCATCTCAGAGGCTGGCTCTCTTTTGCTAAAAGGGACTGAAGTCTCGGACTTGGGCTCCTCCCGGGCAGACAATGCCCCCCTATTGATAGTTACTCCGAGGACAGCAGATGACCTTCTTTGAAAGGCAGACCACATCCGAGCAGTGTCAGTCCCCCCCGTGATGGGCCCTGCCCTGTTGTGATGTTGTGCAAACTGCCTGGACATTATTGATGACTGGGCCAGCGCAGGCCGAGCGGAAGATTGCTTCTATCGGGCCGGGGCCTTACCCCATTTGGGGGGCCACTCCTTTGGTTGTTTCAGGTCCTCTGCCAAGACTGATGGTTTATCTACAGTTTGGGCAGCTGGCCGTTGCCAGACTGTTCTGAGATTGGGAAGTTTTTGATTGTGTGTGTTTCTTTTATGGTTTGTTTTGTTTTGGTTGCAAGGGTATTTATCGATCTTCTACCTGAGGGCCGGGCATGTGTGGGTGTGGAGGGGGACAGGGTATTGAGGTGCATTTTCTGCCATGGCATCCACACATTACACATTTAAGTTTTTGACATGGAATATCATGTGGATGGGCTCAGCTATTAAAAGGCATAATGTGCATGGAAACTTTCGACGGATGGGGATGCAGAAAGCCCTGCAGCAGGACTCACATCTTATTTGAACTGAGGTGGAGGAAGTACTTAGGAGATGGAGGGGCAGATTTTTGTGACCTCTTTTCCAGCATATGCTCGGGTGCGTTAATTTGGGTAAGGGCTGGAGTCCCTTTTGAACCAGTGCATACTCTGATATATAAGGAGGGTAGAAATGTGTTGCTGACCAGGAGACTGCTTGGCTGGGATATTACACTTAGTAGCGTCTATGCCTCCAACCAGGCTAGGAGTCCTTCCTCCATGATCTCTCAACCCTCATGGCTGACTTGACAACGTTAGGCATGATACTCAGGGTTGACTTTAATTGTGTGGCAGATGTCACCTTGGACAGTTCACATTCCCCGCTACCAAGGGCCCAGTCCCACCGCACGGCAGTGGGATTTCAGAACAGGATGAGGAACTGGGAGTTGGAGTACATCTGGATCATGCAGCACATGGAGGGTAGGGAGTATTCCTTTTACTCACACATACACTACTTACATATGAGGCTGGATGCCTTTTTATGCTACCCTGGACTTAGTGGTACTATCACCCACACTGAGTATCTAGGACGCACACTTTCAGATCTTAGTCCGTTGTTGATGGACTTTCAACCCTTAGGGAGCCGCCCTTTGATTCCCTTACTGTGACTCAATCCCTTAATGCTGGAAGACACCTGTTTCAAGGAGACCCTGGGCACCTTTATTGATACTTGCTACTCTAAAAATGCACAAACAGTGTCCGCAGCACTAGTGGAGTAGGAGGGTTTAAGGTGGTGGCACGGGGGCATTGCTTAGGACAGTCGATAGGGGTGCACCAGGAACTACACCTGGAGCTAGGGGACCTAGGCGACAGACTGCACAGGTTAGATTACGTGCATCGAGCGGGAGCCACTGATTTGGAAAACTTGCCAGAAGTATGAGCACTGAAGCGCTCAAATGGCTAAGATGCTTCTTCGGTGCAAGAAGAGGACAGGAGGCTGGGCCGTTTATTGGCATGGCAGTTTAGACCGGTGATCCGAGAGTCCCCAATCACCCATGCCCGGTCTGGGACTGAGAGTCTGAATATGATCGGGAAGCGATTAATGCTTTATTTCTTGTTTATTATGAATCCCTTATACTGCACCACCTCCGGTTACTCCGGTAGAACTCAGAGATTTTTTTAGCATATTACAGCTCCGGGTGCTGGACCGGTAGGAGCAGGAGACGCTTGGAGGCCTGGTGAGGATACAAGAGAATCGAGAGGCCATTAAAAACCTGTCCACGGATAAAACACTTGGCCCGGATGGTCTCTTTGCAGAATTCTTCTCCGCGTTTGGTTCAAGATTGGCACCCTGACTGGTGACTTTGTATGTATAGTCTTTGAGACTTGGAGAGCTCCCTGAGTCTACACGGGACACACTCGTGAATCTGCTCAACCAAGACAATGGTTTCAGTGGCCCGTGTTCTAGTCTTACGACCACTCCCCATGCTCAACATGGATTTTAAGGTACTTAGCAAGATCCTAGCTCTCCACTTGCTTCCATATATGCCTACCCTAATTCATGCCTAACGTACTGGGTTTATTCTGTCCAGGAATACCTCAATTAATTTGCACAGATTGTATTCTGCGTTGTACCACCCTGGAGTGTGACTCCTGCAACAGGCAGCCCTCCTGTTGATAGATCTGGAAATGGTTTTCGACACAATCGGGTGGGATTACTTGTTTGAGACCATGGAAAGTATGGATCTTGGAGATGGTTGGGTGAAATGGGTGAGAGTTCTATATGAATGAACCCTCCACTGCGCGGGTTAAGACAGGTAAAACGGTATCCACACAGTATGAGATCTCTTGTGGCACTCAACAGGGTTGCCCTTTATCGCCCCTCTTATTTGCTCTGGCAATCGAGCCACTGGCCGTGCTGTTCCAACAATGAGGCAAGGGTATGGGACTGACTGTGAGCAGACGTGAACATATAATGTCCCTATACACAGATGGCCTCTTGATTTAATTGAAGGACACTGTGGTGGGCTCTGCCACAGTGTTAGGCCTCCTGGGGAGGGTTGAACTCCTGTCGGGCTTAAGGGTTAACAGAAACAAGACTATGTTTTGAATACCATGTTCTCCTTTTTTTTCACATACAAATTAATGCAGTGCCTTTTTACCTCTCACCATGTACATGTGTAAACGTAACCTCTAAACATGTAAAGCACTCTGTTACCTTTGGGTCGAGCCAGCGCTATAGAAAACTCAAAAATAAATAAATAAATATTAAAACTTACATGTTCCCCATGGCTGGAGCGCCTCCCCGACCCTGGTATCTCCATGTGGATATTAATTGGGCTCATTCTACTTTCAAGTATTTGGGTATCCACATCTTCCACTCCCTTGAAGACTTGAGAAAGGGTAATCTGGGCAAGGCTCTTAGGTTTCTCAGGTCCTGTGTTCCTTTCTCATGCTCCTTGCGGCTGCCGATCATGGCCCGGGATTCCTTATATAAAATGGTTATTGTGCTGCACCTGTTGTATTTTTTTTATCAATCTCCCAATCTTGGTCTGTGTGGGCTGGTTTCAACAATTAGACTCCTTGCTGTGGGATCGTATTTGGCAGAATGGGCAGCAGTGGGTGCCGTTAGGGATGCTGCAATGCACCATGGCGGGGAGCGGCCTAGGGTGACAAACTTTAAACTCTAATTCTTGTCCTTTCAGATATAGTGGCTAGCACAGTGGCTGGAGGGATTGAGCCTGGAGGAGGTGCACCTGATGGAGTCTGGAACCTGCCACATCTTATTACTAGCTAAACTGCTTGACCCAACAGTGGTAGTACCCTACCAGTTATTATTGAAGACTACTGCCTCGCAGTATTGGAAACGCTGCATGACTAAAGCGGCGGGGATTCCTTGGTATGCCCTGGCACTACCCAGAGTTGGTTTATCACGGTCGATATTTACAGCCAAACAAATTACAGCTTGGACAGAAGGGGGCTGCAGATGGTTGGGGACTGCTACCAGCAGAAAGTTCTTACTCCTTTTGAAGATCTGGTCAAAGGCTTTTGCATTGCGCCTAGTCAGTTTCTGCAGTACGAGGCCTTGGTCCGCACGTTTGGGAGTTGTGGGGAGGCGACCATGAAGAATCCGAGACACATGCAGTGTTATGCTCTTTGCTGTCTTTGGGTCCTGCAAAACACCAGGTGAAGTGGTTTTATGCTTCACTGTCTGGAATGTCCCATACCCCCTTACTAAATCTGCAGAGAAGATTGGAGATGGACAGGGAACTTTCAGACTTGAAATGTGGCATAGTTCTAGCATCTCATAAGAAGGTTTCCTGAAACACTGAAATACACACAGGTTAATTATGTGCATATCAGCTATGTGACACTCCATAGACTTCAAGTTGCCTATGGTGGTGAAACATGTAGCTGTCCCAGGAGTAATTATAGCGATGCAGACTTTATAGATATGATCTGGGCCAGTGCAAGGTTGCGCCCATTTAGGGACGAAGTGTTAACAACTATAGGTACGACGTTAGGGAGTACACTGACTCCACAGTAGAAGTATGCTTGCTGGGTCTTTTTCCCCAACTGCCCAAAAGGAAGGTGGGAAACAGGTTTACTGATCTGGCCTTAGTCCTGGCTAAGATGAGGATAGTAGTGACCTGGAAGTTCGTCAATGGGCCCGTGATAGGGACCTGGAAATGGGAAGTGACTTATTGGGCTGGAGCTGAGGGTAGAGTTTTGATTAGGGAAGAGTGGAGGGGTTGAGACGCTGTCCCATAGCAGAGCAATGAAGGGAGGTCCTGGAGGCCTAGGAGCATTTGGTATAGGTTCATAGCACTCAAGAGAGGAGATGGGAATTGGTCTGAGGAGGGGAGCAATAATGTAACTGAGGACACTAATATGACTGAGGTCCCCGTGAAGGTGCTTAAACATAGGGAAGGTACCGGAGTGGAGTTTTGCAGAATCTGTGTAACTGAACAGGGACAGGGTGTTGCCCATTCACCCATGCTGTCTCTCAAGGTCTCCCTTGTGCAAACCTAGGACACGCAGAGCCTAGCACACTGGCCATCAATCTGGTGGGAAGTAGCCAGAGTTCTTCCTCTTCCTCCTCGCAAGCCGAAAACCCCAGACATAACTATATTGTTATCCAGCCCTTCTGCCTAAGTTAGCTACTAATGGTTGGTTTTAGTTTTTGTTTAATACTAAACTAAATGCATTTCTCCATTGCCCCTCTCCAAGCTGGGTTTAATTTTCTTAAAAGCAGTAAATTTCATAAGGATCAAGCAGTGTGTCGCACTGACAAAATTTCTACTGAAGTCACTAAGGGCACCGAATATTACTATTACACTATATAGCATGTTAATAACATCTTTACAGGTATACAATTTGACTGGGGTGAACCCCACACTGCTTTACAATGCTGTACTCCAAAATGTGTCATATGCAATACTGGTAACTTCTTTGTCTAACTGTTACTACATTAATTGTCAATAAAAACATGTTTGAAAAAAGAAAATTATCAGCTGTCAGTAACGTATTTTCCATGTTGAAATCGAGACCAGGAACTGTAGATATCCATTACTACAATTAGTACTAATCATTGTGATTATGTTACCATATTGTGCGGTGGGAGAAAACTGAACAATTTAAAAAAAAACTTTTTGTTGTTTTTTGTTTATGAAATGTCAATAAAGAAATGTACAAAAAAAATTGCATCTGCTGAAGTCCTTGCTTCAGGTAGATACTTTACATGCATTTACATGGACAAGACTTCGACCTTCAGACTTAAGATCTCACTTAGGGCCATATGTAGGTAAATTACATTTACCGATTCTTAAATACCGAATTTTACCGATTCGGTATTTATGAATCGGTAAATGTAATGTAGGTAAAAAAATACTGATTCGGTAAGTGTCGGTATTTTAGAATCGGTATTTACCGATTCGGTAATGGCAACTGGCTTCCCATTCATTCCTATGGGCCTGGAGGCCCATAGGAATGAATGGGAAGCCAGTTGCCATTACCGAATCGGTAAATACCGATTCGGTAATGAGGGAGGCATCATCATGGGTGGCAGGGTGTCACATTGACACCCTGTTGCACCCCTGATTCGTCCATGTGTGCACATGTGGCGCACATACATGCCCTAAGGGCATGTATGTCTGCCACATTGCACACTTCAAAGTGCACAAAAATGCTTTTTTACACCTATTCGTCATTTACCACCAACTTTTAGTTGGTGGTAAATAACGAATCCCCACACCCACGACACACTCCCCCTACATCTCATTTCAGGATTCTGTATTTACCGAATCGGTAAAATTACCGATTCGGTAATTTTACCGATTCGGTAAATTACCGAATCTTGAAATGATCCCCCTACATAGCAAAAGCCTAAATACCGGTCGGTAACGGTATATTTACTGAAAATCGGCCGTTACCGACCGGTATTAGGCTTCCTACATATGGCCCTTAGAGTTTAGCAAACAGGTTACTCTGTCACAAACATGAAGAATATCACGTCTGCCTTATTACAAGTGCATTTAGGGTAGAGAGCATGGGACTGCTCTTTCCTGTCCATCGGATCGTCCAAAACTGTATTGAAGACTCCCCCAAATGATGGTGTCACATTCAGTCGCCTTCACCCTGGCCCACACACTCTTGAAAAAGTCGGGTTATGAACATTCAGCCCATATACAGCCACAATAACCACCCGGGTCCCACCCAGGAGTCCAAGTAGTCAGGAAAAATGTGTAGGTGTACCAGAAACAGGAACCATGAGTACATCAAGGTGCATTATGCTAAGAAGCCTAAAGCCGACCAATCTCAAAACTATAGCCCCCCACCCCCGACCCACTCCAACCCTCAATCAGGTTGCGTAAAGACCACCCTCCAAAACATGCCCCCCAGAAAATTTAGGCCCCAAAGGGGGTAGATCAGAAAATGGGGGGAGTGGTGCGGACGGCATACACCCCCTCTGAAAGCAGGGTGGCCGAGAGTAATTGGAAGGGTCATTATGATATAACAAAGCACATTATTCAACTTCTCTGATATCCCTCCGCCCACATTAAGGAAAGTGAAGGAGCAGCCACTGTCATGTGAATAGGGCTGGGTCTGGCAGGTCAAACAATAAACTGATACATCAAGATGCCACGAGGGCCCATACAAATGTTAATCATTGTCACTTAGCCTGACATCCGCTCCCTCTTCAGTTCTCGGGCTGTGCGCCATCTTCTTCTTGCCCCCAATATGTTTGACAAATTTCAGTGCAGATTTGGCATCCATAAACAAAAGGCTGTGCGTTCATAAGACACCTTGAGCTTTGCAGGATACAGCAGCGAGTATGGAATCTGGGCCTGAAGAAGGATCCTTTTTGCTTGCAGGAATTTCTGGTGTGCCGCCTGAACTGCAGGTGTAAAATCAGGATAAAGGGATAACAAGTTCCCCTGGTGAGTGATAGAGCTATGGTCTTGTGCCAATCTGAGGATAAGGTTGTGATCCTGATAGTTCAGAATACAAGCCAGAATGTGCTGAGGTGTGGCTCCCACTGGGGGCTGAGGGCCCGAGTCCCGATGGGGTCTCTTGACGGCAAACACAGCTGACAAAGCAGGGTCAAACAATTTGTGAAGTAGATCGGCCTCATAGGTCTCCATCTTTACAATAGCCGTCGTCTCTGGGATCCCCGTGATGCGCAAGTTGTTCCGGTGGGAACGGGCCTCCAAATCCTCATTTTTGGATCTAAGCAGGCCGAGGACTTTGTCCATGTGCAGCAACTGCTCCTTTGTCTCGACCTGAAACTCATGGAAATCTGAGTTGTGGTTTTCCAATACGTCCAACCTCGTCTCGTGCGACTTGACCTGTTTTTATCGACGTCTAGCTGTCTCGTAAGGTCGTCCAACTTAGTACCAATAGTACGGAGGCTAGATCGTATTTCCAATAACAGTTGCGCCAATCTTCGCCATGATCCTTGACCTGCAATTCGGTTGGATGATCTGTACTCCCTTCTGGGTCATGATCCGTTGTTCTGGTATTCTACCTGTGTTTGAATGTTAACTTGGGATGCTTCGCATCTTGCTTCCCCATGGCGCTGGAATGGCACAGCTCAGTCTCCCCACGGGTGGTTTGGGAGAACCAGCGCACGGTAGGTGTATTATGGGTGGGTCCCCTGCCAGGCCCACCAACTCGGAGGTCGCACCACACGCCAGTCACACCCCCAAGGTGCACCTGTAATCTGTAGCTGTAGAAAAGACATTGTAGTGTTGACTGCAAAGTGGCCCCTAGGCACAAATTTGTCCAGCCCAGGGAACCACCATTACTCAATGAATCCACACAGCGGCAAGTGGAGCCCAGGAGCCACCGACGTCAACCATGATCCCCAGCCGGCGCACTGTTTCCAAAGGCAGGTAGTAGCTATGACCAGAGATTATTTTGCCGTCATCCTCTTGCAGCGTAGTGTATTCAGGCAGCCATCCTCCGCAGCACAGACAGGCACCACCACACGCTGATGTTTATTATCCGGGCCCTCAGGACCCCCGACACGATACGGTGACAGTAAGCCTCTCAGCCAGACCATGCACTCCAGCAGATGCGAAATTTGAATTTCTCCTGCTCTGAGCTTCTCCTACCAAATCCAAAAGCTTCAGTGGGACCTTGTCCAAAGGCTTTCTGGCTGTGAGAGGTCTTTTGCAAATGCACCCTTCAAGCTTGCCCTCTTGGATGATTTCTACTTCCATGTCAGAGACTGAGTCAGAAAGTAAAATCGTTGCCCAAGATTAACCTGCTTGATGCATCTGACGCACACTCCATTGTGATCAGGGTAGATGCTGATCAACCGTGAACAGACACTACTGATGAGTGTTTTATTTCTTATTGGTACTTTCTTCAAACTTTAAACATTTGAGTAGGAAAATCATCATTTTTGCCCTGATCACTACTATTTTGTTTGACTGTTCCTGGTGATTACTGACTCTGGATGTACCCTGGACTCTCCCAACCAGGCCCACTGCCAGTGCTCTGTTTAAAAGGTATATGGTAAGTGCTGTAATTACAGTTGGTTCAGACACACCTACCTGTATATAGTAGGGATGTAGGTTTAGGGACCCCAGAACCTTAATGCACTTACGTCTGCACTGCTGTGGTGTCTGGTGGCATTTTTAAGCCAGCCCTGCCTTGCAGGCTAGTTTTGAAATAAAACTTTGTCCAAATATGACTTTGAAATTAAAAGTACCTCCAAAGTCTAAAACTACCTTTTCTATTACATATAAGTCACCCTTAATGTCAGCCCCTGATGTCCAAAGGCTGGCATGCCTTTTAAAAAAAAAAAAGCAGGGACATTATAGTTTTAAAACTTACTTTCCTGAAGTAACCTAAAGCAGCCTCTTTTCATTAGCCAGCCTTTGACACCATGAGCCAAGCTGCTTCCTGATTAGGCGTGAAGACGCCTGGGGTCGAAAAATTCAGCCATTTGGTGGGAGATGATTTGGTTCCTGGATAAGCAAGGGAGAGGAAGGGTGCTGGAAGATGAACTGGTCTTCAAAGGGAGAAGCCTAAATGTCACAGGACCCAGGTCAGCCTCCACTTCCTTGATCCCCAGGAAGATGGGAGCCACTCTATTTAGATAAGGAGAGAGTCTGAAAGGGTAGTGCATGAAAAGAAAAATTAGCTACACCTGTGGGTTGGGTTAGCCAGACCTAAACTCCACTGAGAGATTTTCTCCATTTTGATTTTTGCTGAGATGTGCACTCTAGGACAAAAATATACCACACTTTCCAGGAGGTTTTGTTATGGCAGAGGGTGGCAACTTGAACCCCACTGTTTGGCGTGCCCCCTCCATTTTGCCAGCCCAGAATGGGGAATAAGTATGGGAGAGCTGCAAAAGCACCTCAGAGCGCTGCCTGACAACATTTGGAGAAGAAGGACTGCCCTGCTGGATCTTTGGACTTCACAAGAGAGGACTGCACTCAGACGTACTGCACATGCTGCACTCTAAAGGCTCCAACACAGAAGGACTTTGACTGTCTTGAAGGGTAAGGAGTGGACTCCCTGAGCAGCAACAGGTAGAAAAGTGCTGGAAGAAGTCAACTATAATATCCACTTTAAGGACAACTTCAGCTGACCAGCTTCACCTGGATTTCGCTAGGATTGAGCAGGTGCATTGTGGGAGTTGGAGCTTCTGAACCCTTCTCTGGTGCAGTGGAACCTTATCCTAGATCAAGGAACCTTCAGAGAAGAATTTCTGAAAGTTTAGAAACTTTTGACAACGTTTGGGGGAAAAGCTCCAGAGGAAGGCTGTCATCAATGACGAGAGTCAAGCTGGCGATGTCAAACCGTGACTTGGCCTGACCGTGCAGGTTTTTCCAGCTAAAAGCTCTGGAGCTCCTCCCCATCGACGATGATGACTTAGACCTCCAGGACTCAAAAGGCATTATGCTGAAGAAGGCCGGCATTGCAAAATTGAAATCCAGATCCAAGGACTCAATTGTGTGACGTCAAGGGAAAAAGCTTGAAAAAAGTGAGGCCCAACAGCTCATCATATTTGACCCACGCACCATTACAGTTGCCCCTGTCCTGTGCTACCAGATAGGTTGGTGCTTTACACTTTTTGGAGCTAGAAAGCAATTTTTGTATTTAAACTTTAAAATTAATATCTCTTGTTCCCTAAATTGGATGTTTTGTCATGTTGGTGTCATTTTAGAGATAAAAAATATTCTCTATATTTATAAATTGGTCTTTGATTTTTATTGTGTGGTGTCATTCACTTATTTCCTGATTTGGTGATATTAAATACTTTACACAACTGTCTCCTAAGTTAAGCCTGACTGCTCATCAGCCAACCTACAAAGGCTTGATCAAGGATTAATTTATTAAGACTTGAGTGGACTTTATTTGTGATTGTGGTGTTATTACTAGCTGTAGGTGCCTACCTATCCCTATTAATAAACCACCTTCCAACAGTTCATATCACTGGTTCTCCTTATTGGGTTTTTGCTTTTTTTGTGCCATTTTGCTCATTACAATTTTGTCTATTTTGTAGAATTTGTATGTGGGATTCTCATTGTTTTTTGTAATATTTTTATGGTTTTGTTACTGCTCACATATGTTCCTAACTTGAGGCTGTCTGCTCTGTGCCATAGCTACTGGGTGTTGAGCCCAGTTTTGAATTATTAGAACTGTGTTTTACCCTGTTAATTTTGTGATCTTATTCCTTCGAGTAGACCCACAATAACCCCAATTAATAACCCATTTTCTTACATGCACAAATCGGCTTGCCTTAAACAACACTCTAACTTTTACTACTGTTTCCACCCCTAAATCTCCCGCCTTCATGTTCTATTAAGAATACATTTTTAATCAACATTAAGTCCTACTTTTGTACTCGTACTGCACTTCAGTTTAATTGTTTAGTCTCCCTGCCTCAGGACTAGGCATACATCTTTTTCCCCTAAATGATCATTCTCCCCTATACTTCTTATCTTATATTCAAACCTTTGTTCTTTGAGGCCTCATACACCTGTGCTCAATAATGTGATACAAAGATCCCCCATCCAGCCTACTACAAGAGCTGGATGGTAGATTGGTAAGGGACAGGCTCTTTTGCTCTCCGGGATAATGATCCCATTGCACTATTACAGCTGATGACATCTATGGTAGCCGGGCTGCCCCCACCTCATCACCCAGTGCCACCTCATTTCCCTCCAAACCCTTGGTGCAGAGAGGGTAATTCCTTCTTCTCCAACTATGACCTATCTTGTTGTTAAAGGTCAGTAAGTTAAAAGGTCAATAAGTGTGAAGCCACAGCACAAGCCACCATATCATCACTTAATTTCGTTAACAGTTTTTCATGAGTGAAAACAAGTAAACAATAACCTTTGAAACAGCAACAGGTCTGATGCATTTTGATGGAATGCTACCAGTTGTGATCTCATAGCATTATTACAAGAGGCGACAGTGGTGTAGTATCTGGGTAAGACTGGGAATGACAGAGACAGAGTTTCTTTGTAGGAATTATGTTTCATACCTTATTTTCAGAGGAAATCCAAAGATGGGACCCATGGCATAAAGAGGACCACAGCAGCAGAAAGTCTGGCGAAGAAAGCTGACCTCCTGCTCACAAAGTTCTAATAGAGAATTAGAACATTGACCAAAAGAAAGATCACAATAGTTAAAGGAGCAATGCATTAATAACAGTATTTCTGAAAGCAAGGATTTGGATACTTCATCATCTCCCTCCCCACAAGAAATCACAAGACAAAACATAATCATCAAAACAAACAGGTAATCTTTAAACCGTTCTAGTGGAAAATACCTGTGGAGATTGTAATGTGGAAGGTCCAGCACATACATCATCAATATAGAAATTACAGGTATGAGGGTTATTGGAATCAGTTACAGAGCTGTGAGAACTCGAATCACACAAAGGTAATCTTGTTTGTGTCTTGGCACCATGAGTAGAACCAGCAGAACTACCAGACTCAAATAGGATGGAGTGCTGTTAGTCAAATGGTACCAGTGTTTTGTTCTAAATCTGTACCTGTGCCTCAGATATAGGCACTAGCCGGCTCTTATTCCACCATCCCTTACCCTGCAATAACATGGCTCCCCTTCCTGCCCATTCAATTTTACATGAAGCAGTGAAAATGAACTCTCCATTTCTTACTTTACAGGTTTTCTTTTAAGGACCGAAGAGCCCATGGCAAAATCCCTGTCTCCAACATGCTTAATGGTGTCAAAATACTCTTTCTGTCTTTTCTGGGCTAAAAGTACTTTACTACTCATGGGAGGTATTGGTGTTCTTGCTTTGATGGCAAAGTTAGTCTGCACCTCTAACCAAGAGGGTAAAGTCTTAAAACGACTTATCCTCCCCCTTAGTAATTTGAAAGGAGTGTAACCAGTGGTCGAATAAGAAGTAGTGTGGTAGGCATTTTCTTTTTCTTTAAGAAATAACTTAACATTAATACCAGAAGAGAGAACCATCTGAATTCCTTCTTTTAAGAACCGGTTAGCTCTCTCTACCAGTCCATTAGCTGAAAGGCTGTATAATACAACTTGAAGATGTTTCAATTCACAATCTATGAGAAACTTTTTCATGGAAGACGAAACAAAGTGAGTGCTATTGTCTGTTATAAGTTATCTCGGGGTGCCCGCCAGAGAAAAAACTTCCTTCAGAAAACAGAAAACCGATTGAGTAGAAGCCGATTCGACAAACAAAAAATATATCCATTTGGAGTAATAATCAATAAGAACAATCAAAAACATATTGCAGGTACGTAGTAGATTAAAAGGTCCTGGGACATCCAATGTAACTTTCATCCATGGTCTCTCAGGTAGAGGAACAGGGTGAAGTGGACTTTGTATGGTTTCCAATGTTTGTTGGAAACAACACAATGGGGAAACACATCTACAAAAGAGTAAACCGGTGCATTAATGGAGGGCTCCCAGTAGTTCTCTCTTAACTTCATACAAGCAGCAGTAATGCCCAAATGTCCCTCACGTGCAATTGCAATGATATTTCACCTTAAAATGAAGGAGGAACAAAGTTACCATTTTTAATACAAAGACCATTCTCAACAGACAATTCAGAAGCTAATTGAGCAAATGGCTTAAATTCTTTAGAAAGAATGCGAGTGGGAGGACACCCTTTTATCATATACTTTTTCAGAATTAAGTCTTGAGAGGCAGCCTCTACTCAATCCCTCTCTGAAATAACTCCATCACTTGAGGATACTGCATCAATAGAAACTACTACACATTTGCAGTCTTCTTCAGCGTTATCATTAGAAGGCCAAGGTAAGCAGGAAAGGAAATCTGCTCTGAAATTTCTACCTCCTTGTATGTATTTGATGGTAAAATCATATTCCTGGAGTTTAGATAATAGCTGCATAAGCCGAGCAGACGCTTTTTCTAGCCCATCACTGTTTAAGAGATAAACAAGGAGTTTATAGTCAGTATAGATTACAAAAGGACTGCCCCAAAGATGGGCATTACATTTCTGGACAGCCCAGACACAAACTAATGCCTCCCTCTCTATGGTACTGTAATTTGTTTCTGCAGTAGACATGCTTTTAGAAGCAAAAGCTACAGTAATTTCTTTCCTTTTTACATTTAGTCCAAATATAGCCTCAATACCTTTAATGCTGGCATCTACAGGAACGTAACACTCATGACCATGTATAAATGGCCTTCAACCAGGAGCTTTAACAAGTTATTTGATACTGGTGAAAGCATTATTAATTTCTAAAGTCTTATTAAAGTTAACACCTTTCTTGAGCAAATTCCTTAAAGGTTGAATGGTAGAAGCATACTGAGGCACAACGTGGGCATAACATTCACACTGACCTAGAAAAGACCTCAAAGCATCCTTATCTGAAGGTGGAGGTTCCATGACATTTGCTTCACTGTTACAGAACTTAGATTTAATGCCATTTAGGGTTATGGTGTGACCTAAATAATCAATTTGTTTGACAAGAAACTTGCATTTCTCAGGCTGAATGGTAATTCCTCTGTTATTCAAGATGTCAAATACATCATGCAAAATCGTCAAATGTTGTTCTTTGGTTTCAGGGAAGACAAGAATACTGTCCTGAAATGCTTGAACATTTTCAACACCTTCAAACAAAACATCCATTACTTTTTTAAATACGAAGTACGGGTCAGCATTTCTCTTGGATGTATCTAACTAGTTGGGCTCTCACTTTGCTAAACTTGTAGGTTTTTGTGAATTCTATGACTGTTTGTTGTCACTGCAGTTCACGTAGTACGGAAGCTTGTTCATACACTTTGAGAATACGTGGACGCGTTCTAATGAATTGGCGGGTTTACGTGCAGAACAGTTGTGTGTGCCGTTTCTAATAAATATTATCTGTGTTGTGATCTGTATCTGTGGCCGGACACCGTGACTTATGCCATCATTTACTCATTTTGCATTGTAATTCTATTCTTCCAAACAGATCTGATCAGCCAGAGCTTCTTAACAAATACTATTGAGATAATACATCAGACGTACTTCCATTGCTCACTGGCTACTCACTTAGCAAGGTGAGTTGACACTACTGTGTTTTCACGCCATGAATATTTCCGATAGGTGTTTCCCTATCTTGGGACACTATTTATTGTGCTTTCTTACATTACAGACACAATACTGAGTCCAGCTGCCTTCGTCACACTACTTTGTGAATGTTTTGACGTGTACTCACGCTCTATTAACCTTGGTAAGCGACTTTTTTAGCTTAGATCTTCCGCTTCTGGTCGTAATAATCTCTTTGTCTAGTATAAATTCTTTGGACTTGGTGTAATTCACTTAGCTTCTTTTTATTCCTTTCGTCAGACACATTTTTTGCTTTTTGGTACTTTGTGTTTACAGTCCTTTACGTGCTGTGCCACGTCATGCTCTTCCTTTGTTTTCTACAGTCTCTTTTTCCCTGCACTTTCTGGTGTTTCTTCATCACACGAGTCGTGTTTGTGCAGCCTTTTTTATGTACATATTAAATGTTACAAATAATGTATTTGTATGATCTTTAAACAGCCTTGAAGAAGCCCATGTTTGGGCGAAACGCGTTGGCTGCGGATATGGTTGCACCGAATTTTGGAATAAAGAACATCTGAAAATACTCAACCGTTGTGTGGACTCAGCACTCAGTTTTCATTCTGTATTAATACAGTACATCTAGTTTTGTGTTGCCTCTCATACTTGTGTATGTATACTTGTGTATGTATGCTATATTTATGGTCATTTAAGCAGCTGGCCATTTGAGGTGGGCAATACTCTCACTACTGCTAAGTGAGAGGTCCAGGCTGTGCACTCATTTATAACCTTGCTGCTCTATCTTATAATTGTTTAACTTTGTTGGGTTGAATGCACGCCGGACACACTATCACTGTTTAACTATGAGCTTTGATGATAACAGGGAAGAGCTAGCTAAGGATCTGTTTAAACAGAACAAAGAAATTGTACAAGCAGTTTCTGATGGCGGCAACCTTAAAGAGGGCCTGAAGTCTAAATTTCAGAGATTAGAAAGACTTAAAAAAAGTGAACTGTCTAAATGGTGGGACGGAGTAACTCTAAAAAGATATCTGGAGAACAAAAAAGTGCCAAGAGGCCTAAGAATTTTAACGTTCCCTAGCTTTGATGACCTTGACCCGGACCTACTTTCAGATTGGGAGGATAATTTACATAACTCATCGTTTAATATGATGAGGATATTGATAACTCATGCAGAGAGGAAATGTACTAAGTTACAGACAGAAATTAAGACTCTTGAGGAGGATATTAAACAACTCAATTTAGCTGAGGCTACTGCTAAGAACTACGTGATCTTGAAAGAACAAATCAAAATACATCAGAATGCAGTTAAAAACAGGAAATTACACAAAATCTTACGAGATGATCGGGACTATGATAATGGTCGTGTCTTTACTTTTGCAGCCAAATTTGACAATATACAGATTCCTCAGTCAAATGCCTCTGCTATATATAGCGTTGGGAGCATTTCTAGTGTAAATTCAGACACATCGTCTATTGATGAGAGTAATAGAGAAGGACCAACAGAGTTGGGAGCACAGGGACCCAGTTCATCGACTTTTTTAGACGAGGTCCTGCGCTTCAGAATTGGGAACAAAAAAACAAAAGAAAAACCAGGAGAGGGGGAGGAGGAAAAATACAAGAAAAGGACAGGGTTTTGACACGCTATCAGAAGAGTCAAATAGACAAACGCTAATGTGTGATACCAACATAACTGTTTCAGAAGGAAATGTAACAATGGTCTCAGAAAACTTGGTAATTAACTTATCTGACTATCAACTGTCAATACATGAAATGAATGTGCTGAATAAAGGACTTGGATTCTGCCCTGTTTCCCAGGGTGTTTTTTCAGATTTACACGTTGATCTGTTTAAATTTATTCGCCATGCCAAATTGAAATGCCATTATTCTTTGAATGATTTTCAACAACATGCAATCAATTTGCCTAGAACACACACTGATGTCATGGTTTCTCATGTTCAAAATGTTGCCACGTTACTTTCAATTGATGAAGATAATGACTCTACAATTGAAAATTTACTATCAGATCTTAACATCAGACAGGATTATTCTTGTGATAGTGGCCTACACATTCGCAGCAAATTTACCCCACAGGGCACACATCTCTCTAGCATTGATGCATTTTACAAAATGGTCTCTCGAGATCTTTACTGCTTGGAAGATAGGTTACTTACACGCCCTAAGAGACCTTTTGAGGACAATCTTACCAAGGCCGAAAGAATAGCTTTACAACATCTTAGTGAAAACAACTCCATTATCATCAGGGAAGCTGATAAAGGGGGGAATGTAGTGATCATGAATAGAGATGACTATGAGGGCGAAGTCACTAGACAACTGAATGACACCACCAACTACACCAGGCTTTCATGTAATCCATTTCCCCTAGCTTCAACACTAACCAATGACCATCTAGCACACTGGTAAGAAATTTGCCTTCTATCTGAAACAGAACACAAGTTCCTTACTGTTCAGAATCCTAGGTTTCCTTGTATATACCTATTACCAAAGGTACACAAAAAACAACCCTTTCCTCCTGGTCGCCCCATTATTTCGGGCATTGGTTCCATGACGGAAGCCTTGGCTCAATTTGTTGATACCTTCCTGCAGCCCCTAGTCATCAACCTACCCTTGTATGTTAGGGACAGTATGGACATTCTTAACAAATTGGAAGATCTGAAATGGGAGGATGGCATGTGGTTTGCAACACTAGATGTCACATCACTGTATACATGCATCAAAAAAGATTTGGGCATCATGGCTATTGACTTTTTTCTTGGGAAAAGACTGGCAACTCTGTTGGAACATAATATCATGCTCCGATCCATGATTGATCTCATCTTGGACAACAACTTTTTTCTCTTCAACAACATTTGGTTTAAGCAGGAGCAAGGTACTGCTATGGGTTCCAAATTTGCACCTTCATACGTGAACCTGTTCATGGGGTGGGTAGAACATGTACATGCCTGGTCACGCATGGCATCCAAATGGATTGGACACATTCAGTTCTGGGGTCGGTACATCGACAACATTATCATCATATGGACAGGGACAGAACTTGAATTTATTGAGTACTTTACCTTCTTGAACCATAACACCTTCAATGTTGCATTCACCATGGAGTTGTCTCAAACATCCATTTATTTCCTGGACCTTTAACTCTATGTACATAACAAGAAAATACATAGTACACTTCATAGGAAGGACACTGCAGTCAACAGTATTCTACACTATAACAGTGCGCACCCAGCCTCTACCAAAAAGGCCATCCCCTTTGGGGAAATGATACGCATCCGAAGAAACTGTAGTGAGAATAGCAACTTCGAACACCAAACTACATTAGCTATGAATAGGCTACACAAGAGAGGGTACAAACATGACATCTTACAGTTGGCTAAACGCAGGGCTACACAACTTAATAGAAGGGATCTACTTATTAAGAACAATAAGGATACTCCTAAACACCATGAAAGACTTGCTTTTATTACGACATTTTCCACTCTCAACCATGAGGTATTTAAGGTACTTAATAGACATTGGCCTATCCTTCAGGGAGCGCCAGGTATCAACAGCATAATCACTTCTAGACCTTCGATGACCTTCAGAAAAAGCAGAACTATCAGGGACAGCCTTTGCCCGAGTTACACGTTGCCACAGCCCCCGAAGCCAGGTTGGCTCAAAAAACCTTTAGGGTTTTATACCTGTAGTTCCTGTAATATTTGCAACCTAGGATGTAACAAAACTCTGACGTTTAAGTACAACTCTGACAGACAACACACTATTCACCACTTCATTAACTGTCTTACCAGTTTTGTGGTGTATGTCCTGATATGTGGATGCAATAAAATCTATGTGGGTAGTACTGTAAGACCACTCAAAACCCGCATACAGGAACATCGCAGAGCTGCAATACATGGGGACACTACATATGCCTTAGTGACACACTCCTGCAGAGAGGGTGTGGACAGGTCTAGATTTCGGTTCCATGGTATTGATGTAGCCCTACCAGGAAATCGAGGGGGTGATAGAGAACTCAGACTAAGACAACTGGAGGCGAGATGGATTTGTACCCTGCGGGCAGTTGCATTGGGCTTTAACAATGATAATGAAATGCATTATTTCTTATAAACTGGTACGGATTTCAAGTAGCATAATCTCATTGAGAAAATAATTCTTGCTTTAACATGCAAAGTTTGTATGTACGTTCATGTAATGTATAAGATTCTGTTTTTTACATCGAAATGTATGGACATCTTCGTTATCTCTATGTCCCATTTTATTTTACTCTCTGTATACAGTGCGGACAATGGAGCACTATTGGGTGTGTTTTTTATGTATCAAACACAGCTTATTACTATGCTCACAACCTGTCTGCTAATACTGCTCCTTTGTTGTCGCAATTTACACAAATTAGTCTGACTGGTCGAATGTACCCTAGCCATACTATTTGCATGAACGTTTGCACTATCGGTCATCTATTATTTCAATGCTACAACAATATGTATCTAAGTAAGTTTTTGTCATCCTTCAGTAGTTGTTCCTCGTACTGCAAGACCCTTTTGACTCTAAATTGTTATTTAATCACAGCTTCCTTCACTCTATTTCTCCTAGAAACCAGAAATGAGATTCAACTTCAGACTTGTTTTCCTCCTACTTCTAGATGTAATTACTAAAAATATGAAAAATATACAAACTCATTTGTTCTTATCCTCTCCCTTTTTGGATAGAGTCCGAGTCTCACAGCAGACGATCTACTTATGCTCTACTCTTAACTTGTTCAGCATAAGTATGGGTCTTCATATGGCCCTTTTTAATTCTGATTTTTAGTCGCTTACCTCGTGTTTTTCTTTTTACATTTGCGCTGAACGCCCCACGCCAAATAGCTTCCGTTTTCCCAGCCATTTCATTACCCTCCACTCACTCTAATGCCGTACGCGTGGTACTCAATGAAGTAGACTCGCTTATTTGCACTTAATTGCCTTTTTTCTGGCAACACTCGGGTCTGTTACACTCAGGCCACTGATACTTTCTTTGCGACTTGCGGGTGGATACGGTAAGGCCATTGTGTCACTGTCATTGGACGGCAATACCTTCTTTGTTTACTTTGTCACCCGTAACCTCCTACTATTTGTGTGTTACAGTGTCCGCTTAAATTAAACACGGTATTTACATTACATCTACGGCATACAGAAACTACTCCAAGATGGAGGATTCCAGTCAGTGACGCGTTCTAGCGTTCTAGCACTGGTCACCGTTGCCTACCGGATATACTTTGCTTGGCGCCTTAGTATAAATGTATGGTTGTTGCCATTACCTAGGTAACCGTTCCAACACGACGGGATTCACGGCGCCTCGGACTTCCGCTGGAATTAACACATTGGGATTAACAAAGTAAGTGTTTGGTGGGGGACACGACTATGTCGGGCTTTGGGTTTTCTCGTGTAGAGATACCGTTATGTTGTTGTGGCTATGAATGGCTGGTAGTTTTTCTCTTTTCCCAGGCTAGTGACACTTTGCGGCAATTTAGCCTAATGCCAATATACTTGGTAATCAGTGTTCTAAGGTGCTTTTTTCCTTTGCCTGGGATTTCCGTGTATCATTTTTAAACGGGAACATTTGAAGCTTCGGTAATGTATGGGTCAGCATTTCTCTTGGATGTATCTAACTAGTTGGGCTCTCACTTTGCTAAACTTGTAGGTTTTTGTGAATTCTATGACTGTTTGTTGTCACTGCAGTTCCCGTAGTACGGAAGCTTGTTCATACACTTTGAGAATACGTGGACGCGTTCTACTGAATTGGCGGGTTTACGTGCAGAACAGTTGTGTGTGCCGTTTCTAATAAATATTATCCGTGTTGTGATCTGTATCTGTGGCCGGACACTGTGACATATGCCCTCATTTACTCATTTTGCATTGTGATTCTATTCTTCCAAACAGATCTGATCAGCCAGAGCTTCTTAACAAATACTATTGAGATAAGACATCAGACGTACTTCCATTGCTCACTGGCTACTCACTTAGCAAGGTGAGTTGACACTACTGTGTTTTCACGCCATGAATATTTCCGATAGGTGTTTCCCTATCTTGGGACACTATTTATTGTGCTTTCTTACATTACAGACACAATACTGAGTCCAGCTGCCTTCGTCACACTACTTTGTGAATGTTTTGACGTGTACTCACGCTCTATTAACCTTGGTAAGCGACTTTTTTAGCTTAGATCTTCCACTTCTGGTCGTAATAATCTCTTAGTCTAGTATAAATTCCTTGGACTTGGTGTAATTCACTTAGCTTCTTTTTATTCCTTTCGTCAGACACATTTTTTGCTTTTTGGTACTTTGTGTTTACTGTCTTTTACGTGCTGTGCCCCCTCATGTTCTTCCTTTGTTTTCTATAGTCTCTCTTTCCCTTTACTTTCAGGTGTTTCTTCATCACACGAGTCGTGTTTGTGCAGCCTTTTTTATGTACATATTAAATGTTACAAATAATGTATTTGTATGATCTTTAAACAGCCTTGAAGAAGCCCATGTTTGGGCGAAATGCGTTGCCTGCGGATATGGTTGCACCAAATTTTGGAATAAAGAACATCTGAAAATACTCAACCGTTGTGTGGACTCAGCACTCAGTTTTCATTCTGTATTAATACAGTACATCTAGTTTTGTGTTGCCTCACATACTTGTTAAGCAGCTGGCCATTTGAGGTGGGCAATACTCTCACTACTGCTAAGTGACAGGTCCAGGCTGTGCACTCATTTATAACCTTGCTGCTCTATCTTATAAAAGTTGCTATGTCTACAATGCAGGTAAGAGCCGCATGCACGACAATACAGGGCATGTAGACAATGTTCGGCAGGTGTAAATTGAAGAAATGTGGAAAACGCATAAGGCCCTGAACACATACGGTAGAGAAATTACAAAAAGTGCAGCGCCACGCACCTGGAGAAGTGGAATCAGTCTTAAGTGAGGCAGTACCGAGCCTGTGGATTCTTCTACCTGTCTCTTCGCCTTTACTTTTTAAAATTGTATTTTACCCTTAAAAGAAAAACAAGTAGAGACGGCAGCGTAGCAGTCTTACCCCACTGCTGGTACCAGATGTAGTATCTGGGTAAGGCTGAAAATGACGGAGACAGACTTTCTTTGTAGGAATTATTTTCGTACTTTATTTTCAGAGGGAATCCAAAGGTAGGACCCACGCCATAAAGAGAACCATAGCGGCTTAAAGTCTGGCAAAGAATGCTGACCTCCTGCTCACAAAGGTCTAATAGAGAATGAGACCATTGACCATAAGAAAGAACACAATAGTTAAAGGAGTAATGCATTAATAACACCATTTGTGAAAGCAAGAATACGGATACTACAAGTGGCTCAACAAAACTTGAGGTGGCCCCCATGCAAAGGACACAGAGGGGCCCCCCCACACTCCAGACCCAGTTAGGAGCTTTCAGGTCAGGGACTGCGGGGCTATTTTTACGCCACTGCCCCTCCTTATCGTGACCTTTTCTTTCCTAGACCACCTTGTTGGTAACTGGGATTTTCACAGGTTTTGTTTGGACTCCAGACGTGTTCTAGTCTTGTCCTGAGAGGAGTTCATACTAATGATGTTAACTATTGCGGTGAATATCTTCATGACTGCTAGCTCTCATGAGTAGATTCGCTCCTTCTCTTTGGTGCTTTTGTAAGTTACTAAAAACGTGGCTCTTTTCTAAAGCTTAACTGATTTTACTTCCCTGGTTCTTCTTTTCAGCGCTGAGATGACTTAGGGTAATTTTTGTGTTATATAACCGCCATCCAAATGAAATCTAAAATTCAAATAATAATTACGATGTTGGGCACAGGTTATAAGGAGCATACATTAGTAACTTTACATTCGGCCGACAGTAGGAACAGGACTAACATGGAGGTGTTGGGCATGGCCATGGTATGAAGATGATCAAAACACATGAATACTGAGATAGAATATCAGTGACATGGTGCGCGTGTCAATAAGGCATAAGATATGCGGCTACCTGAGGCAGAGGAATGTCCTCTTTCCTTTGCTTCAACAAATGCACCTTAACAAAATTGAGAGTGAGCTCCTACACCATATGGACCATAATACTTTTACTCTGCCTATAAAACAGGGGTTTTGATTTGATGAAAGCCCACTTGACGCCCTACCCCCTTGGCCAAGAAGCTGCACGTTTGCACTGAAGGGAGGTGTGTTTCGATAAAGTGACAATTAGATAGCAATCTAATACAAGAATTGGGTCTGTACTCACCAAGCACTATGCAAGTGGCATTTGTAGAACTACATGTCACCTCTCCTGCCAGCAACACAACTCGATTTTAATTGTCTGATTAATACAGAAGAATCGGCCCATCCCTCCATGTACCTGCAGGGGAGTTGGAAGTAAAATTGGTAACACATGCACAATGGTGACGTTCGAATGATGTATGGGAGCTGAGTATCCTGCTAATAGAGATCACTCCGAATGTGTGACCCTGCATGACCTTCCCACACATGTTGACCTGTTTTTCTACACTGCACGGCTGAGGGAAGGAATGCCACATGCCTAGCTAACCATGCTTTAGACCGTGACCTTTTTTTGCAGTCCTTGCACGGGGTCACCACACACTTGCATCCCCAGCTGGAGCCTGCAGTCTGTGCACGCAGTAATGTGTCTCATGGGGCAACTCTAAAATAACCAAATCATAAAATATTGTCATGTGAATGCTGGGTCCAAGGGTGACACATTAATTGACTGGGAGGCATAAATAGTCTGCATAAGATACACATGTATGAAAACACAAACGGGGATTTGGATGCACTGAACAACATGGAGAATTTCACTGCGGATTGACTTTCCATGAATGTGTAATTAATGCCGAACACCATTAACGCCAGTCCATACAGCCCCAGCCGATATCTGGCACAAACCCTGCTAATTCTTGGTTGCGATTTTTAAAAACATGGGGGCATATCAACAACAACCGGCGATAATTATCGCTAAGCGCACTTAGCGCTAGGATAATTATCGCCGGCTAGCGTTGATTTTTATCGCTGAGATAGCGTGCTATTAGCAACGCTTATCTCAATAGCGATAAAAATCCTCACGCTAAGTGGCTAACGAGAGATTATGGCTGGAAACCCAGCGATATTCTCACGTTAGCTTGTTGATAGGGACAGACAAACTTAGCCATGATATCCTCCTTCCATAGGATATCATGGCTAAGTCAGAAAAATACCAGACGTAAAAAAGCAGCGTTAACCGCGGTTAGCGCTGCTTTTTTTGTCTCTAACAAGGTTAGCGATATTCTTGATAATAGGAGAAATGTCGCTTAGCGACATTTCTCCTATTATTTTACTCTCGAACGCCCCCTTTGCATCTCATTAGAGATGCAAGGGGAAGCGTAGAGTAAAAGGGTGCTAACATGCAAATTTGCATGTTAGCACCCTGTTGTTGATAGGGTGCTAGTTTTATCTCTGCTTTTTGGGCTTTTAAAGCCAAAAAAGCAGAGATAAAGCCCTTGTTGATATGCCCCTAGAATTTTACAGTTACTAAACACAACAAACAATTCATCTAAATAAGTTTCATAGGGGCATATTAACAAGGGCTTTATCTCCGCTTTTTTTACTTTAAAAGCCAAAGAAGCGGAGTTAAAAATATCGCCCTATCAACAACAGGGTGCTAACATGCAAAATCGCATGTTAGCACCCTTTTTCACTATACTTCCCTTTGCATCTGATGCAAAGTGGGCGTTCCAGAGCAAAATAATAGGAGAAATGTCGCTAAGCGACATTTCTCCTATTATCAAGCTTCACGCTAACCCTGTTAGAGAAAAAAAAAGCAGCGCTAACCACGGTTAACGCTGCTTTTTTACGTCTGCTAATTTTCAGACTTAGCCATGTAATCCAATGGGAGGTGGATTACATGGCTAAATCCACCATGGGCTATCAACAAGGATATCCCTATCCTTGTAGTTTTATCGCTGCATTACCAGCGATAACCTCCCAAAATGCCGCTATCGCTGGATTTTTTAATCGCCTAGGCGGTTAGCGTTGTTAATAACGCGATAACCAGGCGATATTATCCAGCCTTTAGCGTTAATTTTCCCTGTTCCTTGTTAATATGCCCCAGTGTCTTTAATGAATATGGATGTGATGAATATAAGTAAAACTGCCATTGAAATTTACTTTCAAATTCAAAGAAATGTCAGCAACTGACTACTTTGTACCTGTAAAATATTTAAATAATTTTAAATATGGAATGTGATTTGTTTTCTCCCTTCATTGCAGTGATTACTTCTGACCCATGAGCTGACTCACTGTTTACATTGCTTGTGTGTCTTCATCATTACAGGGTTGCTGAAACTACCATTGTCTTTATATATTTTTTCATCGCTAACGCCTCTCAAAGCCCTTCCAGCTCAGAGGTCATTGCAAAACCTGATTGTTTATGATGAGGTCATGTGACTAGAACCACTTATTGTTAGAACATTGGAATATTGGAAGCTCCATTGGAAACAATGGATTGCTCTGGGCTTCTAATGGCTGTTAGAAGCCCGGAGCTGCAACATCCAATGTTTGTTCACATCTGTTGCTTTGATGGCTATTAGAGCCCGCTATGGCGGGCTTGAAGGCTATAATATCTTCCCTCTCAACCGAAATGTATCCTCTTTACCAGGCAACCCCAATCTCTTACGGATGAGATTGGCACAAGAAACATTCATAATCACCTCTCCTCTGGCAGCCCCCAGAAAAATGAATCACATCACATTGAGCACACAGTTACCCACTGCTCTGCTGGGGCTGCCTTTACAATGTTTTTACAGATGTCCCCCCCCCGCACCCCTCCCAACTCGAAAGTCCTAGCAAGGATATGGGCTGGCCTTGATGGAGATGTTGGAGAATCCTCTGTGATTCCAATCTCATTGTGGTTAGATCAGTATACGAAAGAGAGGTTCAGGGTCCCCCCTTTTCCTGGTCAGCCTCTAACAAAATTAATTGCACCCAGATGCAACAGTAATGAGCTTAGACAATAACATTCAGGCGGTGTCAGACTTTCCAATGAGCGATCTGGTGTTCCCAACTAAAAAGGACCGTGGCCGCCTCAGGAATGGTTTTGTCTGGAGCTGAGTCAGGGGAAATAGTTTGGAGTTTGGAAAAGTTAGTGGCATTCTTGTTAGCCAAATGGAGCATTGTGAGTCCTCTCCAGTCACATTACACTTCATACCTATTCGGCCATGCTGTAAAAAATAGATTGCTCATTGTACAAGTAAATTAACTGCATAACATTTCAAATAAGACAATGTCCAGTTCAATCTTATCTGTACGTGCCACTTCATTGAATTCATTTTAAAAAGTACATTGTTTTTCCTTTAACCGGTACAGTATGAAGTTTCGTAAGAGTGTAAAGAAACCGCCAGCATTATCAAACTCATTTTTTCAACCAATTCACACGTTTAATTAATAGGATCAAAAGTGCATTCGGCGCATGTGTTGGCTCGCTAGAACTATGTTCCCTGTTCTCGATGCTCTAAGAATCTCATTAAAATGTTCGGCAACAGAGACACAATGCCTTCGCCGAGAACAAAGAATTTGCTTGCCTGTATCTTCAGCCTTTGTTGTACCAGAAATTTCAACACGTGTATCAGTGAGGCAAGCTGAAATAATGAACGAGAGAAGAGCAGAAATTCAATGAAAATGTAAATTTAAAATAGAATACACGATGATATCTATATAATAAATGCGGAACTCGTGTCCTCGAGCCGCAGGAGTCTATGCTGTTAGACAAGATCTTCAATTATTCATGGGTACATATCAACAGCGAGCAGTTATGTCGATGGTTAGAAGGAGGTCGCTGGCAGTGAACACTGAAACCAGATGTCTGTTTCAAAAGCAATCTATACAAGTTTGACATGGAGTTAACATTCCCCGTACACCTAATTACTTCCCCATTGCATCCCGTTTTCTTTGCTGAGCAGATTTTTTTT
The DNA here is from genome assembly GCF_964204655.1 of Triturus cristatus. NCBI lineage: Eukaryota > Metazoa > Chordata > Amphibia > Caudata > Salamandridae > Triturus > Triturus cristatus. Next base: position 151,418,355 of record NC_140583.1, read on the forward strand.
TTAATGTGTTCTCATAATACTTTAAAATGAGTCACATTCCGATTCACGGAATTATGGTCATATAATATTCATAACATCAAGCATTTTGCTGCCCTTGAACATTTCATCTCAAATTAGCTGAATTACACTAAACCATGGATCAAGTGAGACATCAGTTGCTCAACTTCTAATGTACTCTTTCTGATACAAGCAAGATGGGTCATCTTTAAAGAAGAAACGACAAGCACTCTTGATAGACGATTATTATAAATAAACTTAAAAGCACTCATCATTTTACCAACTTTGTTTGATCTACATATTCTTTAATTATTCTGTCCAATAGCATAAGTACTGATAAAATGTATAAGCCAATGTGCATGCGAGTCTGAGATCTTGGCACTGACCTTCATGTTTTATAGTATGTTATTTTATGTTATATGCATAGTGAAGATGTTTAGACTCCCATTGTTATGGTCTGGCACAGCCACAAACACAAATATATCCTATGATCGAAAGTGTAAAAGGCTGTTACATAATTAAGATGGTATAATATATTTAACTTGTCTTTAGATAGCAGCCAAACCTATAGAAGTCTGTGCCCAGCTGAATGACGAGGCAGAGTGGTGATACCCATTGTCTCTTTTTTCTCTCTTATCCCATTCCCTTTTTCCTGGGTCTTCTATTAACTAACATATTCCTCCTGTGTATAGTTTACTGTAGATTCAGAAAGGCTCGGTAACAAATGTTTCTCCAATTTTATCTGGACTGGAGGGTTAGAACATTTCTAATAACATTATCATTCCAAGCTGAGAGCCGGATCCAAGTACTACCTTGCCCCAAATCTCAGATATATAACTTTATAAATAAGGTGAGTTTGGTAAAGTATGAGAATAAGGCTTGCAGCCAGAATCAATTTCAGTTCAACAAGAAATAGATGTCATGTAAAATAACGAAAAGAAAGGTGCCAGTCAAGTACCATTACCTTCTGATCTTGTTGACACAAATGATTGTGTTTTATTCTGAGAATGTCAGTTGTATTGACATTTGTGTCAACCAGTTATACCTACAATATCTTTAGCACCTTCTCAGAAAATCATTGGGCATCTAAATCGTAATCAGTGTTAGGGGTGTGTGAACTTTTGGGTAATTTGCTTTCGAATAATTCTGTGAAAGTTCAGCAAAATTCTTCATAATTTCAGGAATTACCAATCCATCATTTTCACAGCAAACAACAGTCAATCACATTCTGCTGTTCCTGTGTGTTCCATCATTTGCAGTAAATGTTTACGTGAATGGTGCATAATTACGCGTAATGATGTAATTTTTGGGAATTTGATGTCATGCGAAATTCAAGAAACAATGATTATTATGCTTGCATTATTAAAGTCTGCTCCGGCCTAAAGAGTGACAATGGAATTTTCTATGTAAACAACTGACTTTTCTATATAATTACACACCAAAACTTTTATTTTCTCATACTTATTTGGGAATTCTGCCAATTGGAGTATTCAGTTAGTGAAAAGAAATGACCCATTGTGATGCAATTTCTCTGCAAACAAATGTGGAAACAGTTTGACAAGAAGTTGCATACTATTTCCCTAAATAATGAGTTTTTCCATTAGAAACCGGGTCATAAAAATCTGTTGAGTTTATCTTATTGATATATGTAATCATTTTGCAGCTGAGATGAATTCACCTGTAGCAAAAAAAGAATTTGCATTTTACCAAGGCCTAAACAAAGAATAGATGGATGTCTTGGAACACTTGGTTTTGAAAAGTGATTTATTAGTAAGGGTAAGTAGGTACCTACCACTAGTAATACGGGCACAATCAAAATAGAAGCCCCAGTAGAGGTCTCAATAAATTATTCCCTTGCTATAACCTTAGGAAGATGGCTGTGAGCAGGCAGACTTAACTTAGGAGACAGGAGTGTAAAGCACAAATACATTAAATAAGTAAGATACACTACACAAGATAAATCCAACACTAATTTATAAACATAGATTCTATTTTTATGAACAGATGGACACCAAAGTGTCAATAATCCAATGTAAAGTTCATGCCGGACTGGGACAAAGTTAAGAGTTCTTTACACTTACTTCCAGAATTGTTTTTCTGATGCAGGAAAGTGGTCCACAGCACCAGCTAAGGGTTCAGATGCTCTTGTTTGCCTCTTGGGGTCTGGGACTACAACTCCCACAATGCACCCGGTCAACTTATAGAGATTATTACAAAAGTTGCTCCAAACTACTGGAACTTCTTCCTGAAGTTCCTCTTGTGGGTTCAAAGTGTCCAAAACACAAATACAGAAGCCTTGGGATGTCAGAACTTCAATTCCCACAATGTACCTGGCTAAATCCTTAAAACTCCACTGAGTGAACTCCTGGATGGAGACTTTTTGGTGCAGATGATGCAGGTGGGCTTTGTTAACCTGCCGATTTCAGGGAGTCAACTCCTTAAATCGTTTGGAGCCAGGTGAAGTTCTTAAGACTGTAGTAACAGATTGTGCAGCAGGTACAGTCCTTCAGAGTGCAGTCCTTTGGGTGGGGATCAGGGTTCCAGCAGGGCTGTCCTTCTCCCTGTTGCTTCAGGCAGAAGATCTGAGTTTCTTTTCCACTCTCCCATATTTATTCAGTGTTCCTGGGAGTCAAGCAGGGGCTACCCCTGACCAATGGGATGCAGGGTGCCACCTTCATATTTCTACTTAAATAAAATATTCCCATGTTCGCTCATGGAGCTAGTTTTCAAAAATGGTGAAAAACAAAATTGGCAACATTTACCTCACCAGGGCTCGTACAACATTTTTTATAATGTCCCTGCTTATAGTTACAAAGCACCCTACCCCTGGGGCACCCAGGGGAGTCCTTAGTGGTGATTTATATGCAAAAAAGAAGGTAGTTTGAGACTTTGGAAGTAGCTTTAATTCCAATGTCGAGGTTGCATATAAATGTAAAGTAAAAGTAGCGGGGAAAGCAGAACTGCCTTCAAAATGACGCAGGCAACACAGTTGTGCACACCAAAGTGCATTAAATCTACTGGGCCTCTAAAATGACCTGTCCTATTATATACTAGGGACTTAAAGATAGGCAGTCAGTACCAATTGTAATTAAACCTAATTCCCATATACCTTATAATCAGAGCACTGGCTCTCTGTCTGGTAAGCAGACCCCAGGGCACAGTCAGAGTCAGTTATCATCAGCACCAAGTAAAAGATTGGGGTAATCAGGAAAAAAAGGATAATTCACACTTGGTAAATATACCTAATAAGTGGCAAAACTCTTCGACTAGAATGTGCCGTTAGATAATTGTTTAGCTCACTGCAATTTATAGAAAAATTAAGTTCAGACTAATAGTTGGCAGTATGTCTGTATTTTGAAGAAAGTAGATTCTTAGAAGTTTTCTAAGGCAATACCGTTGGCCAATATTGAATGCCCTATTTCAACAGAGGGAAAAGAAATAAGAAGTGTAAAATGTTTATGCAAGCACCAAAATAGATCAGGTCAGATTGTTTAAGTCTGTTGAAGTAAACCTAGGATGCCAAGACATCAATCAGCAGACATATTAAATGCAGAAAGATCACAGTCAGCAGAAAACTATGGGGCAGATTTACAAGAAAGTACGGCAGAGCAGCTCCGCAAGCCCTTTTGCTGTGCCATGCTGTAGCGCTTTCAGAGCACAGGAGTGCGACATATTTACAATGATTTGTCTCATTCCTGTGCTCTCCCCAGCGCTGGCGCACAAACAGCTGCCATAAGCAGGCGCAGGCACCCTTGCTCCATGGTGCAAGGATGCCTGCGACATGGGGAGATTGTTTTTGTGCAGGAAGGGGCATTCATCCTCTTTGACTAATCCCCGTATCGCTGAGAGTGAGATGGAAACTACTATTGACCTTTTGTGAGTTCACAACCATCCTCTTCCAACGACAAAGTCGAGTATACTCACCCTGCAGATGAGTCCCAAAGTGAAGTGCCGACCAGTCCTCTTCAACAGCAAACTGTATTAACTCAGGGAAGGTGCTGGAGACTAAACATATATAATTTACTATTCCCACTCCAAGCTGCATTAACTCAGGGAAGGTGCAGGACACTAAACCAATATAATTCACTACTCCCACTCCAAACTACAAAACATCAGGTAAGGTGCTGGACACTTAGCATATATAATTTACCATTCCCACTCCAAACTGTATTAACTTAAGGAAGGTGCTGAAGACTAAACATCCACTCCAAACTGTATTAACTCAGGGAAGGTGCTGGGCACAAAATATCTGTAATTTACTATTCCCACTCCAAACTGTATTAACTCAGGGAAGGTGCTGGACACTAAGCATATATAATATACAATTCCCACTCCAAACTAGAAAAAGTCAGGTAAGGTGCTGGACACTAAACATATATAATTTACTATTCCCACTCCAAACTGTATTAATTCAGGGAAGTTGCTGGACACTAAACATCTTTAATGTACTATTCCCACTCCAAACTGTATTAACTCAGGGAAGGTTCTGGATACTAAACATATATAATTTACTATTCCCACCCCAAACTGTATTAATTCAGGGAAGGTGCTGGACACTAAACATATATAATATACTATTCCCACTCCAAACTAGAAAAAGTCAGGGAAGGTGCTGGTCACTAAATATATATAATTTACTATTCCCACCTCAAACTGTATTAACTCAGGGAAGCTGCTGGACACTGAACATATATAATTGACTATTCCCACTCCAAACTGTTTTAACCCAGGAAAGGTGCTGGACAATAAACATATATAATTTACTATTCCCACACCCAACTACATTAACTCAGGGAACGTGCTGGACACTATACATATATAATTTACTATTCCCACCCCAAACTATATTAACTCAAGAAAAGTGTACAAAAATATACTCATAAAAGGAATATTCCCAATAATTTACATACATACATATAAAATAAATGTATATTAACATATTCCCCATTATAAAAACGTATCCCCAAATAATATGTGACTTTTTAAATTATTATTAAATTAAATAATTAAACATTATAATATAGTTAATTTTATATAAATATTAAACATAAAATAGTTCAATTTTATAACATTATTGTTTTCAAAATCAAACAGTAAACAACTTCAGAATTTACAATTAAAAAAAAATTACATGTTTTTAATTATTAAAACAATATTTACATTTTTTGAAAAAGAAATACACAATAATACCATCTCAATACAAAACACATTTACATTAAATAATTGCTTTATTATTATTATTATTATTATTATTATTATTATTATTATTATTATTATTATTATTATTTCACTACTATAATACAATATCAAAACAAAAATTGTTGATATTTTATTTTTTAATTTTTAATTTAAAAATGGCACTTTTTCAATTTTTTTAAATTAAACATTACTCCACAAATGTTTGTACAGAAGGGAACTTGCACCAAAATAAAGTCAGTTTTCTCCAAGTACATCCAGAAAATATCTTTATTGTCGTTGACAGTAAAAACTGGACATTAGCCTCAGCCAACGCGTTTCGTTCCACAGACGGAACTTTCATCAGGGCTGGAAACATATATATAAAGACAAAACGTGAATCACAACGCACACAATAAAAATTACACATTTAAAACACAAACATCAACATAATACATACAAATTCAATAACACCTAAACGGACCAAAACTCAAAGCTCAGACAACGCATATATGAAACAACAAATATATATATATATATATACAGTAAAACAAAATTACATTGATACTACACTTAACACAGGAGAATATATATATACAATTTTATATAACCACCTAAGCATATCAAAACATTACACAAAACACAGTGCACTATACATTTACACTTATTAATGTTAATATTAAAAACAATTAAGAAAAAAACATGGAGAGATAAAGAGCAAAAGGGAGAGAGGGGGAGGCAAACCAGGAGAAATAGAAACAACAGTACATATACTGAAAAGAGACAGGTGCATAAAAGTGAGATGAAATTCAAGTTATTAAGAAGTTAAAATCTAGATAACCCACCAGGTGAATCTTAATATGAAAGACGATTGGCTAACCAACCAATACCCCAAGGTTTATCAACCCAACAGGCCATAAATCCTACCTCATACAATAAATAACGGCAAATGGTGCCCGCGCTCAAGAAATAAGGATGTCTCAATATGTATTGAAAGTATACGTCCAAACAATCTGGCAAGGAGAATAGCTGGGTATTAGTCACAAATTGAAGAGAGGAACAGGCAGTGCACATCAAGTTGCCAAATACCAGAACACCACAAGACTGGGGCAACTTATGAGAGCAGTCTTACCTGAACAGTCAATTGCTTGTGCATAGAAGTTCAAACAAATCCATCTTAAACCAGGTACATGTCAGGAAAAGTCTGAATGTCATTACCACTCAGCACAAGACTGAGGGACTACATCGGGTAATTGTAAAACCCTCCCTTTACAATTGTTGGACTAATGTTTATAAGAATATAGACTCCATTCTAAGATGGCCGCCAAATTCCCCTGACTATCCAATTACAGGTAGGAAGTCTCACGGGAGGCGAGACTTCGTATTATCTCAGTGCGCGTTTTGCTGCGCACTTCAATTTAGTCAAAGTCGAGTGGAGACGTTTGTGTCTGCGCTCCTTCAGAACTCCAAGAATTTTCCAGCGCTGAGTTCAGCTCGTCTCTGCCGGTCTACTGACCGTGAGTGGAGATATTTCTGAATGAGAAATTAGTTAAATTCCGGTCCGAGCACGAATCGGCATTTTCTGTGGAGAATAGTATTGCACGCACAGAAGAAAGAGTATGGTGCAATTATACAACTTTTGACTGAAGAAAGTTCCTGAGGTAACCGCAGGGTCTCCTTTCTCCGGTAGGCTTACCGTCGAGTGGAGGAGACCGGGAGCTGTATAATTGGTGAACTTGAGGGAACAACTGACAAGTAAGAAACCTTTTTGAGACTTGAGTGCACTTTGTTTCCTCAGACAGCGGAATACAGCGATGTCAGTTCTAGTTTCCACCCTTTCCTACCTTGCGACTTTCCTTCTCATTTCTACCTCCTGTCTTCCCTTTCCCTGTCCCTTTTTGCTCGTAACCTTAGAGGTAGAGCAAGGAGAACTCTGCGAACTCAATTACAATCACTTAACAAGCAACAATAGACTTTAGTCTACAGAATAGTCAACGCACTTCCTGTGGCTGACCTTACCTAAAAATAGAGAATACAAGGAAGGCAAATACAATAAGTCTTCTATAGAACAAAAACCAGTGCACAGCCTTACTGGAAAAGAAGAGGGACAATACTCCTGCAAAGAACCTGGTAGGGAACAGACCAGAGAGTAAGATAAGTGGTAAAGTAATATTAGTAAGGGTGCTGAATGGAAAAATTGTCTCCTTCTGTGCATTAGGTCTTCCAGGATACTCACCGAATAACGAAGAGGGAGCCAGGTCTGCACGAGTGTCTCTTTTCTGTCCCACATCCCCTTTCCCCCTGCTTGGAGTCGCTGAATAAACGCAGTTGGCTCTGGGAGGTGGGCATTGGGATTTAGCATCATTCTGCCTCCGTGAAGAATTCCGTCCGGCCTTCCTGATATACACCCCACAATACGGGTAGTGATGATAATAGGAAATAAAACAGCCAGTATCCTAGTAAAATGGGACATATATTATAATTGCACAAATAAAATGAGAGATAAGTATCACAAGCCTAGTTAGACCGTTACAACCGGCATATATGCTGTACGTACTGATGAATATCATTGTAACAAGGATCCCCAGAGATCAAACCACTACTCAGAACTAGGTCATATTGCTGAGGTCAGTTATGTTGAAATGACGAACAGGAATTGAATGGGATAGAGGTATACAGAGTACCGCTCTTGGATATGTAAAAGAGGAAGTACTCCAAGTCGTCAAATTAGCGGTCAGTGTAATACGCTAGTCCGTCATTATGGTATTACAACAACAGCAATCACAAGGATAATAAAATAGGGTGACAATCCTAAACATCAAAGGTTTAAGGCTTAGCAGGTAGATTTATCCTCCAAAATGCCGAAACTAGATTATAGGGCCACGTGGCAAACGGGAATCAAATGCACAAACTAGTTCCATCGCGCAAGTAGTCTAAATCGTTAAGGTCAGAAAACACACTCATGTTGGGTCAGGGCTGTCACTTGTAATGCACGTACACATCCGTAGTGCCGCTATATACGCCAACCCGCAAGAACCTCCAATCCAAAGTCTAAGCAAGACCAGCCCCTATTTTCACCTTAATAAGACACACAGACTACAGCAGTAATTCTTCGCCTAAAGTTTTCAAACCGAGCGCCATGTCCATTCCGGGTTATATAGGGGCCTGTACAAAACCACGCGTGCTGTGTCATAACGTTATTCTATCATTCGGACGTATAATTACCATGATCTGGTTGAGCGCTCGCCATTATTGAAAGAGAGTCCAATCGACATTCGCAAACCTAAGTGTATGATAGACATGGGGTCCGTCAATCATCACTGTATCTTTGTCATATGCAAGTAGTCCGCATAAATAACCCAGGGGTTATATTCAACAGAGTAAAATATAATTTCATTAAATACTCGAAGAAAAGGTAAATAGACAAATGTAAGTACAGGTGATTTATAAATGTTAATACATGTACCCGGACTTACTGAAGTCGGTATACCATCAATAAATGGTATGTGGCGCAATATATAGTATATTGATTTCAACATGATAAAGCTAATGTCCCCGTAGGTAATGTGCAAAGACGGTCGCCATCTTGCGATATGAGACAGTGTATAACATACCTAAGGGTGGGTTCAATGTAAGCCTGGGCAAAGCACTACGCTACGCTCGCGTAGTTTGCGAAGTTCGCGCTACTTCGCACTACGCGAACTGCACGTAGCACAGTGCGAACACGCGTAGCGTAGTGTTGCGTAGTGCTGCGGTCATTTTTTGTTTGCTCGCGGTCCTCAACGTCAAGTTGGTGACCGCGAGCAAGCAAAATGACATCCCGGCGAGACTTTTTCCTTGTTCGCGATCAGCAACTTCAAGTTGGCGATCGCGAGCATGGAAAATAAACCTCCCAGCGAGATTCCCAACGCGAGGAGGTCAGGTTTCTCATTGCGAGTAGTCGCGTAGGCTCGCGACCGCTCGTGATGAGAAACTACCAGTTCGCGTTGAGAAAGCTGAAGCTCGACTAAAAATCTACTCGAGCAGCAGAAAACTACAGCTCGCACTGTGCAAGATGCCATTTTCAATGATTGCACAGTGCCGGTTGCTTGTCCGCACTGTGCAATCATTGAAAACGACATCTGGCACAGTGCGAACAAGGTGCTACGCAGTTCACGAAGTGCTACGCGTAGCTCACGTAGTGCGAACTTCACTTTGCGTAGCTTCGCGAAGTGCTACTTCGCGAACTACGCCCAGGCCTAGTTCAATATAAACACATGCGATTGGCAAGGTTATTCAATACAAACATGATAATAGCGATGTTAAAAAGAGCATGTTGTGCATTTCACTGCACTACGTGGCAGGCACTACATTGTGCAGTGAAGTGTAGGGGGGTCCCATGGGTACCTCCAAGTGCAACCCCAGTGCACCCACACCTCCCCCCAACACAAGGGGGGCCCACAATGGGCCCCTGAAAACATTCTCCACCAGCCTTTCAATGGCGGTTCAACCACCACGGAAAGGCTGGCTTCCGCCGGCATCATGATTGTGCCGGTAGAGCCTGCTAGGCTCCATTGACATTGTGAGCATGCTGACCGCTCCACATAGCAATCGTGACGATTGCTAACGGTGGAAAAGTGGCAGACGGACTTTCCATCTGCCACGATACCCACCGCCATCATAATGTGGCGGGGATAAATCTCATGACGATGGCGGATGATCGCCAATGCTGGCCCGACGGTGGCTATTTTTCCGCCATCGTAATGAGCCCCTAAATATATATAATTTACTAATCCAAACTGTATTAACTCAGGGAAGGTGCTGGACATTAAACATATATAATTTATTATTCCTACTCCAAACTGTATTAGGGATGGTGCTTGACACTAAACATATATAATTTACTATTCCCACACCAAACTGTATTAACTCAGAGAAGGTGCTGGACGCTAAACATATATAATTTACTATTCCCACTCCAAACTAGAAAAAGACAGGGAAGGTGCTGGACACTAAACATATATAATTTACTATTACCACCTCAAACTGTATTAACTCAGGGAAGGTGCTGAACACTAAACATATATAATTGACTATTCCCACTCCAAACTGTGTTAACTCAGGAAAGGTGCTGGACAATAAACATATATCATTTACTATTCCCACACCCAACTACATTAACTCAGGGAACTTGCTGGACACTAAACATATATAATTTGCTATTCCCACCCCAAACTATATTAACTCAAGAAAAGTGTACAAAAATATGCTCACAAAATTGATATTCCTAATAAAATTACATACATACATATACAATACATATATATTAACATATTCCCTATTATAAAAACGTATCCCCAAATAATGTTACTTTTTAAATTATTATTTATTTAATTAAATGAAAAAATATATAAAAAATTATTTAAACATTAAAATATAGTTGTTAATTTTATATAAATATTAAACATAAAATAATTCAATTTTATAACATTATTTTCAAAATCAAACAGTAAACAGCTTCAGAATTTACAATTCCAAAAATATTTGGGTGCCGATTCCGATCCGTTAAAAAAAATTCCCGTACGACTCGTATCTGTATTTTTTTACGTACGAATCGTACAAGTCCCGTACAAACGGCCAAGTACGATTCGTACGTGGAAAATACATACGAATGATCTCGGGAATAGTCTACGACACGTCCCCGGACAGTTTTACGTACGATTCGTAGAACTGAAGTCCGAGCGCACAAGTACGATCCGTACCGGCGTTTCCGAATACACATTCGTATGTAAAACGTCCCGTACGGCGCGAACTGTGTACACCCCCTACCCTGGGTACACTTGGGCGAGGGGTACGAGTCGTACGCCCCCCCAGCCTCCCACCCCACCTCCGCATGTACGACGCGCACCCCCATCCCCACCCCCGCATGTATGGCGCATACCCTCATCCCCACCCCCGTATGTACGGCACGTACCCCACCCCCGTATGTACGGCGCGTACCCCACCCCCGTATGTACGGTGCATACCCCAACCCCGTATGTACGGTGCGTACCCCACCCCCGTATGTACGGCGCGTACCCCACCCCCGTATGTATGGTGCTGGGGGTACGGTGCGTACATGCGGGGGTGGGGTACGCGCCATACAGATGGGGGTGGGGTACGCACCGTACATACGGGGGTGCGGTATGCTCCGTACATACGGGGGTGGGGTACGCGCCGCACATACGGGGGTGTGGTATGCACCGTACATACGGGGGTGGGGTATGCGCCGTACATACGGGGGTGGGGTACGCGCCGTACATACGGGGGTGGGGTACGAGCCATACATATGGGGGTGGGGTACACGCTGTACATATGGGGGTGGGGGTACAGTGCATACATGCAGGGGGGCTGGGGGTACGGTGCGGACGCGTAGGGATAGGGGGACGGTGCATACCGGGTCCCCTTTTCCTTGTGCATCGCGGCGTACTTAGTTTTTCCGGCACTTTTTGGCTCCCGTAAAAATATTCCCGTGCGAAGTGCTGTGGGTACGAATCGTACTTGCTGGTCCGTAAAACGTGCGAATGTCGTGTACGTGCTGTCCCGGATCGGACTTGTATGTATTTTTTAGTCGCACTGTGTTTTTTACGATTCATACGGAAATGGTATTTCTGTACGAATCGTACTTGCTGGTTTGTAAGGTGCATTCCCCGGGTATGAGTCGTACGGAGAAAACACTCCGTACGAGGATTCGTACCCGGGTTTTACAGGATCGGAATCGGCACCTAAATGTTTTTAATTATTATAACAATATTTACATTTTTTTAAAAAGAAATAGAAAATAATACCATCTCAACACAAAACACATCTAGATTAAATAATGCTTTATTATTATTAATATTTCACTACTATAATACAATATCAAAACAAAAATTGTTAATATTTTATTTTCTAAATTATTATTTAAAAATGTAACTTTTTCAATTTCTTTTAATTAAACATTACTCCACAAAATGACCTGCAAATTTCACAAAATATCACAAAAATGTAAATGTATTTTTTATAAATGTATAATTTATTTTTAATATATTAAAATGTATTTTATTTAAAAAGAAAACCCTTCATCACCTATAACCACAACATCTCACTTCTAAAATCCAAATGTGATTTGGTTTTAATATAAATTATGTATATTTTTTAATTTATTTTTTATTTTTTTAAAACACTCCCCACCCTTATCCCCTACAACCGCAACATCCTGCTCCTAAAACACAATTTTAAATTGTTTAAATATTAATGATTCAATTTTAAAATTACATTTTTTTAAAACACTCTCCACCCTAATCTCCTATAACCCCAACGTCCCGCTCCTAAAACACAATTTTACATTTCTTTAATATTAATTTACATTTTTTTTAATTTTTAACAATTTAAAAAAAAAAACTTTTCACCCTTATCCCTTATAAACCCAACATCCCGCTCCTAAATTTGTTTTTCTATAAAATACATACAATTTAATAAAATTCAAAATCGATATTTTTAACAACAATATGTTATACAACACAGTAAATCGATATTCTTGACATTGATATTATATACAACGATATTTTTGACTTTCGACATTTTAAACTCGATATTTTAAACTCGATATTATGTTTACCTACTGAATTATATGGGATAAAGTCCCCCCTCACTCCCCTTGGTGTACATGATAAGGATATTGCATGTCACCTCTGAGTTCCATAACCATGTAAAGTAACATGGCCTCCAGCCTATTTTCTCTATATGGTTATGCAACTCCTCTGTGACTTGCAATATCCCTATATTTTACTGCAGGTTGTACTTTATCCCTAATACAAGGGTAGCTAATGAACATTGGTACTTATTCAGCCATACTGGTGGGAGTCTACGATGGTACAGCTGAGGATGAATATATTTCTTTCACAGATCACCATGATAAAGAGGAATTAGTCTTACATACGCGACAATGTGTGTTAGGTGCGCTGTAGAATGGTAAACAATAAATCGCTATTTGCCATGAAATAAGGAAAGTGAAGTTTTCAATGTATGAATCTAAGTTTCTCACTCTAATTCAGGAATACATTCTTGAATATATTTGGTTCAATAAAGGGACAAGGCAACTTAGCAAAAATAACAACTAACTATTTTGTAGGAAGGAAAACACCAATCTGCCATTGAATGGTTTGCATCAGCCTACTTGAATCTCCTTCTTTACTCTCTAGCAAGTTTGAGTCACTTTGATGGGCAGATTTACAAACGTTTTGCACTGAGTTTGCATCACAAAAGTGAAGCAAACTGGCAAAAATATTTTGGGGGGAATTAGTTTCCAGCAAAAACATGTTTTGTATTAGAAAGCAGCATGAACATTAATGCAATGCAGTACAAAGTGCTGCTTGCCTTACTTTGCATTAAGGAGGCATTCGATGGTGGTACATGGGCATTCCCATGTGACCAACAATGGCTTTTGATGCAAAACCCTATCTAAGTAGATGGGGTTTTGCACCAAAAACTTAACACAACTTTGTAGCAGGTGTTTAAAGGAGAAATGCTAATATTTCTCCCAACTTTTCTGACTTTGCATGTGTGGTGCACTATACAGCACACATACGAATTGGGAAATGTTTTCAGGTTTGTCTCGGCATAGTGTTTTTTATTAGAAGGGTACCCTTGCAGTACAAAACCTATGTTAAATATCACGTAAATATTCTTGCACTATGGTGAAAAGGTGTGTTCATGGTGCTTCGCAGCATAATTGTGTGTCAGCACTAGGGAGAGAGCAGGACAGTGGCATATCTTGGTAGATCTGATGTTTACCTGCACTCTGCCTCTCGCGCAGCAAAACTTTGGCAGCTTTCTATGACATTCTTTCTGTGTCTAGGCCTGAATGTTTTTATGTATCTGCCTCATGTCAGTGAAGAAGAATTGGTTGTTAGTAGAAAGCTTATTCTGTCAAGATGTAAGTAGAACAAAGTAATCAGATTAGCCGCATTGTGGTCACAGGTATTTTCGGTCCGAGAGTGAGAGCATCTCAGGACTTTGGAGAGAAATTAAGGTGTGAAACACTGCAGATGAAGTAAATGTGGACTTGAAAACTCAGAGGAAATATTGAAGGCATACTAAAGACTGCAGGCACTGTTAAAATATCGTGTTTTTTAGCAATTAATTAGTGATTATGAACGACTTGTAGGAACCTTTATCATGCCAGGAGAAAAACATATAACAGATGAGAGAAGAAATAACGTAATGAGAGTATAAATTGGCCTGAAGGAGAACGTATGCTTCTGAAAAGTGAACCTGTTTCACACAACCTTGCGTTTTTACCTCTGGGACCTAAGAATGAGCTGCATGGTATTTCACAGAAAAGCATGTGCACAGAGTTGCTTATTTGAAACCATCCTAACAGCAATATTGCTAAAGGAATAAAGAATGTAAACACTGTGAGAGAGAGTGGATTCTGAACCGCTTAAATCCCATGCAGTTTTTCATCTTGAACCATCTGATTTTTAGACCTCTTCTGTAAGAGAGCTTCACTAATTGACCTAAATATCACTCACTGCAAACTCAGCTAAAATGGACTTGAGAACTGGTCGGCATTGCCCTTCTTTTGTTGTTGTAATAACTTTATTTCGGTCAAACGACCATTAAAAGTACAGATAGATAAAATGAGAATGAAAAAACATTTAAAACCATTAAGTTAAAAAAAAGTTCTGCCTAATGCGCCACATGTACAACAAATAACGGGAAACAGCAAACACAATGGGAGGATGGGTATCGTAAGTCAATATCCTACAAGCATATGTGTAATGCAAAAAACCGAGAATCCTACAAATAGGAATCAACCAGCGTTTTCTGGGTACAGAGTAGGCGGGACAAAAAAATAAAACGTGGGAAATATTCTCAGTATGGTAAGAACATGCAGGGCAGGCTAAAATATTTGACTTAGTCCACTTAGAGGTAAAAGATCTAATAGGAAGGGTGCCATAACGTAGTTGGACATACAGCTTGCGGGCCACTGGGGGTTCACTTAGATCCATAAAGGCCTCAGCCCTTGGCTCTGTCTTTATTAAAAGGAACTCAGATGATAACCTTCCCACAGAAGATGAATTCATTAACATCTGGAGATTTGACGTATAAATGTAGGAGAGGAGTGTTTTCTTGGGTAACCCAGCACAGTTAATCTCCGGTGTATCCCATAGTCCAAGAAAATTAAGCCGGATACAAGTTGCTTTAATATGCCTGAGCCAGGGAATCATTTTGGATCTAAGAACAGGCCAAATCTCAATAAATTCAGCTCTATAATCAGCCAATTCGGGGACAGACCATAGCCTCTTCCAGTACATGATTGGCCTTGCGCCTATCAACTCCTCTATTGGAATAAATTCAAGATCAAATCTCAAAGGGATCAGCGGAGTACTAGACGGAAGACCAATCAAGTTTCTAACAAAAGACTGCTCCACCCTCTTGAGATCAGCAGACTGGGACTGCATATGCCCCCAGAGTTCGGCCCCATATACTGCTGACATCCTTGCTTGACGACTATATATAGTAAGGGCAGGAGAGACCGGCCTATATGTGGATTCCTTAAAAACTTTGGTTAGTCCACCTGCTAGCTGGGTGAGTGTTGATCTAGCAATATGTTTGTGCCATTCAAATTTCTCTGTAAGGGTAACGCCCAAATAAATGAACGTTTTAACCCTTTCCAGAGGGCTACCAAAGAGCACAGGATTAGGACGGGTACGTTTTGGTGGGTTGAAAATCATGAATTTTGTTTTTCCTATGTTGATTTCCAGCCCCCGAAGATGACAAAACTCTACAAATGCGTCAAGGATGTTTTGAATGCCTGATGATGTTTTGGACAACAAAAGAGTGTCGTCCGCAAACATCAGAGCAGGCACTCTGCCTGTAACCAGTCTAGGGGCATCGATGTTAGGTGCACCCTTCAGATGTTCAATAAGGCCAATAATGTAAAGGCTGAAAAGAGTAGGAGCCAAGACGCACCCTTGGCGAACACCTTTCAAGACTGGAAATTGGTTTGTGAGTTCTCCGTTCCTTCCAGACCTAACCTGAGCAAAGTTGTTTTGATGTAATTTTATAAGAATGGCTAACAAATACGGCGGGAGACCCAATTCCGCAAGGACTTTCCAAAGTTTCCCACGCGGGACCAGGTCAAAGGCTGCCCGCAGGTCCACAAATACAAGGTAGAGGCTGTCACCCTCGACCTTAGCTGTTTTCCAATACAGGACCTGCAGGCGAAATATCTGATCTAAGGTGGAAATGCCGGACCTGAAACCTGCCTGCAGAGTGGATAAAATCCCCTTTTCCTTAATCCACCCGAGAATCCTATCCAAAATGACCCTCCCCATCAGTTTTTGTGAAGTATCGATTAAACTGATGGGTCTGTAATTTGAGGGGGTTAGAGGACAACCCTTTTTTAGGATCGGCACAATTTCGGCTCCTAGCCAGGTAGGCGGTAAATCATTACCCAACAAAATCCCATTAAAAAGGGTAACTAGGTAAGGAGCCCAGATTTTTGGTTGTGTCCCAAAAAGGTCCCCAGGCAGTTTATCCAAACCAGGAGCTTTTTCGGGGAGTAAGTTTCCCAGGGCAGTCTCAACCTCCCGTAGGGTAAATAATTCATCATGGGCAAAGCATTGGCTAGCAACAGTTGACCGGGTAGGTTCTTCAGGCATATTAAAGGTGTAGAGTTGCTGGGATTCAATATCATTATTGGCCGTATCACCAGACTCAGAAATGCCATAAAGGGCGCAGAAATGGCTTTCCCAGACAGAGGGGGCAATATTAGGGGCAGGGGCCAAACTATGGCCGCTAAGTCCAGATGCTACAATAGTCCAAAACAGTTTCGAGTTGTTGGAGCCAAGTGCAGAGCCCAGATTCTCCCACTTGGCAGCTTCCCAAGCCTTTTTAGCATCGTTGAGCACCTTCTTGTACGCGGAGCGATGTAGCTTAATGTCTTCCCTATTTCTGATTTTTATGGCACTAAAAAGAGCCTTCCTGGCGGCTCGACAGGAATCATTGAACCACTGAGGGGACGAAGTCCTTAATGGATTGGCCCTCCTCACAGGGCAAAGAACATCCTTAATTGCTGCCACCAGATTAACATGGATATCCGTTGCCCTGTCTAGGTGTCCAACTTTTTCCATTGCTTCAATATAAGGGATAATGATCTTATATAGGGCAGCTAACTTTACATCGGACAGCTGGAAGACCGGCCACTTAACTCTTCGCCTACAGTTTGAGATAATTAAAGGCACGGTGGCAGAATGTTCAGCCACAGTTTGGCATTTAAGCCCGAAGCTCCCTATCCTAAGTGAAAGTACCAAGGCATTATGGTCACTATCAGTTCTTTCAATGACTCTAAATTCATGCGCCTTGTCCCAATGCCTAGCCTCTAAGAATAAATAATCAATTAAAGAGGATTGATTGTACCGGTTAAATGTCACATTTCCCGGTCTATCAGGTTCCACCCTTCCATTGCAGGCACGGAGTGAAGTTGTTAATACAAATGACTGCAGTTGTAAAACTAACGGTGACCAAACCTTGACCCTGGGGACCAATGGACAGGGAATTGCCCACAGTGAATCAATGTCATCTGGATCGTCAAGAGAGTAATCCATAAGTGGCTCAAAGTGGCAATTGAAGTCGCCGCCCACAATTAACACAGTAGATGGATCCATTGTGTGAATTAGGGACAACAGAGTCTCAATGGCCACTGAGACAAAGCCCTTCCTAACTGGCCTTGAATATACATTAAACAATGCAATATTTTGCCCATCCAGTGTAGTCAGCAATACACACTGGACGTCCTGCGAGTTGGTGCTTATTTGTGACGCAGTTACTCCTAAGTGCGTACCAACCCAGATAGACAAACCCCCTATCGGTCTAGCCCTCTCGCCCTTGCTAGCCACGATATCAAATGTAGCAAAACCCTGGGCTTGGTGACTTTTTAATGCCCAAGTTTCTTGCAGCATACAAATGTCGTGGAGGGCCATAAAAGAGCCCCATTCATAAATTGGCAATTTGCTCTTAAGGCCCGCCACATTCCAAGAAAGAATTTTTACATGGCCAGACAAAGGAGCTTGGTTATCTTGATCATGGGGCGAAGAACCGCAGGGGTCAGTAATTGTAGCTGGTCCCTCTGCTGACACAGAAACATGTTCATGGGGCAATACATAGGGGTCAGATGAAAATGGAGCTAGCCCAGAGGGAGTAGATTGTTGCGGGGAAGAAATCTGCGGTAGGGAAGTCAGATCAGTGTCCACAACCTGGTACTCCAGAGTACTAGGCCCGTTAGTAGAAAGACTCCTCTGTCAATCGCAATCATCAACGCCTGATAGGGCATCGAATCTATTTGCGACTTCCAGGGGGGTAAATGGTGGTCTGAAGTTGGCCCTCCTAGGGCCGTGTCGATGGCTCCCGAGCGGCACTGTGACCCAATCTGGTACGTTTTCGTGGACCGCGGGAATGGGTGCATAAGTATAATGATGATTGTCAAAGGGTACAGAGAATGCAAGGGGGTATGTCGGCAATCGGGCCGGGGCCCTGGGATATGCATTATGAAAGACTGGAGGTCTTGGATAAAAGTATAACAGTTCGCGGGGTTTAATGGACCCACAAGTATTACCCAGAGGATAATCAAGAATGTGGGTAACTGCTCTGGGGTCTCTAAAATTAATAATAATTATATCCCCCTCAATATCCTTAGTTCTACAACCCAACCAAGGGAGTCTCCGAACATGTAGTATCTCCCCATTGACATTAAAGGGAAGGGGCCTGTTTAGCATGAGCCAATGCATGGTTTTATTTTTAAGCTCATAGAAGCCTTCCTTTTTGCCCTTTTCCAAAAGCGGGACTCTCGTGAGCACTACCACATCTGGGACTGCTTCTGGGGGTAAATCAACTTGATACCTTGGTCGGTCTATTGCCCTAACTAGGGGATGAATACCACCCCTCACATTTGGAATCATTCCTAGGGTAGGGTCTGGTACTTCCTTTATCGTTTCACCCACATCATTTTGTACTTGGTGGTAATGGGCTGTATTGGAAGATTTGGCCATAGGCTGGCTATCAAGACCAACCATATCGTTTTTCCTGGTGTAAATAGAGGGTGACACTGGTACCACGGGGGGGGCAGAACTGAATGTACGTGGTCTTTGAGTACCCCGCGTGTTTAGTGATAGCCAATTCTAAATCCCCCAATCGTTGCTCAATATTTTTTAATCTTTCAATTATAGGTAAAACGAATGACCTTATCAGTTGTTCGATGCCCTCAGGAGGGGCTACCAACGAACCTTCGTTAGTTAGGCAATGCGGAGGACAGATCGGATCAGAAGGGGAAGGTACCAATAAAGTAGAGGTACTTGTGGCCATGGTGTGTACTGTAGATAAAATAGGTGTTGCTTTTGGCAAGGATACAGATTCTAGAATATGAATGGGTCCTTTGCCAAAGTCAGAATGATTAATCTTATCCCTTGGCGGATCACCTAGCCTCTTTCTTCTTTTAGTGGGAGGGGGCCTTGGAGCTTTAGGCACCGCAACCCTCTCCACCTTCTTTTTAGTGGCTTTAACCTCGGGTTGAGAAGGGACAATGATCGTATCAGTTTCCTTAGTAAAAGTGCTAGAGGGAAGTAAATCAGTGGAAACATACGGACAATTAGGTTTATCAGGTGGAGAATCAGTGTCTCGAAGCAACATAGGAACATTATCAGTGGCTAATGCCTCCTGAGTAAGAGTGTGAGAACTTAGCTCGAAAGGGGTAGTAGGAGGCAAGCTATCCATAGGCATCCTATTTTTAATACATTCTATGGACCGACGTCGCTCAGCCCTCCGTTCAGCTAACATAGTCTCCTTCCCAATGGCCGCAGCAACCTTAGTAAAATAATCGTCCAATGTACCTCAGAGGGCCCGCTCTTTGCCCGGTCTTCGCTCCGGACGCGTTCCGCTGGCGCGTAGGGGCGGGGCTCTTATGCTGTGCAAATATTTAGAAAGGGGGAGGAGCCGGGAAGAGTTCACAGGTGTGCTCGATCAAAAGAACAACGAGCACCCTGGTCCTCGCAGTCCCGGATAGCGATGTCAAGCAGCAGCCTCCCCGAGTGCGTAGTCCATAGAGCACAGCGGTCCCAGCAATCCCAGGCAAAGAAAGCAAATCAGCAGCTTTGCAGTGTCCAGCAGCCTTTTGAATTAAGGTCCATTGCTGTGCGCCTGGGGTAAGAGACTATGGGGCATATCAGCAACGAGGCGGTAGAAAATTATTGTCGCTTTTGCGGCCGTTTTCGGCCGCAAGGCGGCGATAATTTTATCGCCTAATTAGCAAGGTCAAGCTAACGCGTGAAACCTTGCTTTAGCGCACAAAATCTTAACGCCCAGCTTTGCATCTCTAATGAGATGCAAAGTGGGCGTTCCTGACTTAACATGACGGGAAAAATGTCGCTAAGCGACATTTCTCCTATCATCAAGCCCCACGCTATGAAGCATAGCGGCAAGAAAAGTAGCGATAACCCCTGTTATCGCTACTTACCCTACGCCTGCTTCAGGACTGACTTAGCCATGATATCCTATGGAGGGTGGATATCATGGCTAAGTTTGTGAGGCCCCTCAACAAGCTAACGCCCCATTTCGTGAGATTATCGCTGGGTTTCCAGCGATAATCTCACGTTAGGCAGTTAGCGCTAGGATTTTTATCGCTTTTGAGATAAGCGTTGCTAATAGCACACTATCTCAGCGATAAAAATTCACGCTAGCCGGAGATAATTATCCTAGCGCTAAGTGCACTTAGCGATAATTATCGCCGGTTGTTGTTGATTTGCCCCTATGTGCTGGTTGCCTGTAAACACATGTGAAAAAATGTGCACACATGCTCGGGCTGAGAGAGTAGGCCTGTTTTATACAGGTAGTCAGTGCATAATTTAATAGAAAGAAGTATCCCCATTTCTTTTAGACTGTAGTGTGAGTCTGTGACGATACACTATGAGTCTATTAGCCCGTAGTGCTTTACTGTTTCACACTCTCAGTTTGCATTTGTACTACATAGAGGAAAATATTCTTTCCCTATGTTTTCCTATTTTTTTAAAGATCCAATGTGATATTAATTCGACCATATTTGCACTCATTCACATACATACTTTGAGTACTGCAGTATTTTCTTGAGTAGTGCCTAATGAGATGTACGCTTTGAACTACCCTGTTGGGCCAAGTAAATTCCTGTGCTGGCCAACTGATAAAACAATCCCAAGGAAGCCACCCACATATAATTGTCACATTTAGAGATGCAGGGACAGAGTGGGGCAAACTCTGCATAAGGTAATTCGTTCACTCCTACTGATTCGCTTGGGAATGCTCTTTCCACAGGATAAATAATTATAAAGTCAGACTTCTAACTGTAGTCGCTCTGGGAGATCCATTGAGATTTTGAAGGGAATGGACAGACTTGCTCTGTTAGGGGTGGCGTTAAATGCTATGGATGAGCTCTTACTGACCACACTTTAATTTCACCATCTTGAAAAATCATAGAGATTCTGTGAATGGTCCAGAAATCTAGGGAAGATGTGGCGTTTTAGGAGACGCCCACCGTTCAAAAAACTCCACTTCTATCTTTAAACTACTGCATGAAGGAATAACTCTTGGAAACTGGAGTGGCCTGCAGACCTCAACCTTTGCCTATGAATACCAATTTTCTTCATATATCTGTGTTCTAAATTTCGAGAATCTGTGGGGATCCACAAAGGTTCTACAACCTAGCAATTCTACATTTGTCCTGATGAAAACAATACTCCACTCATGTGGCTTTGCCTAGTTCCCTCGACATACAACTCCCCAAAATTCAATATAGAAACATCTGCTATAGGATAACCAGCCAATTTAGCAAAAAACATCTTTGGCAATCTTATTTGCATCTGTACTGGAGATGAAGATTATAAATGATATGTATCCAGCAGAATTGTTCTTCCCCGAAGAGCAAAAATCAAGGACACGATTTGGTAGCAAGGGTATGAAGAATGCAATGAAAAATACCTGAACAGATTTTGATACATCCTTCACTTAGAAGTGGTTCCTTATTTACTGTACTAACAGGAACTGACAAAACAAGAGAAAATGACTTACCCAGTTGTGATTGGAATGCACAGAAACAGACATATGATAAGTCTCGTTCGTGCCCACATTCTAGAATTTATGCTGTTCACATGGCAATTGAAACAAGCATTGGCATATCCAATAGGTCTCGCTTTTGGGACCTTATAAGTGTTTAGCCATGCAACAGTTGATGTTGTTGCACCAAGGATATTGTGCTGCATAGCTAAATACTTAGAAGGTCCCAAAGGCGAGACCTATTGGCTATGCCAATGCTTGTTTCTTTTACACAGGTGTGCCCTGAGGCAACAGCAAGATTTAACAACTGTGTTAAGTATAGATTTAGGACGTGCACAATCCACCTCAAGACTTGTCTTAGATCAAGCCTAAAACAAAAGTAGGAGGCATTAGAGTTGGTCCACGAGATGAAACAAAACCTCTGCATTAAGTGTTCTCCAATGTGACTCTTACTTCACTTTATAAGTGTGTGTGTGTGAGAAATTGTGTGTGTGTGAGAAATTGTGTGTGTGTGTGTGTGAGAGAAATTGTGTGTGTGAGAGTGTGTGTGTGAGAAAAAGTGTGAGAGAAAGAGTGTGAGAGAGTGTGAAAAAGTGTGTGTGTGTGTGTGAGTGAGAGTGTGAGAAAGAGTGTGTGAGTGTGAAAACGTGTGTGTTTGAAAAAGTGTGTGAGAGAGAGAGAGTGTGAAAATGAATGCATGTGAGAAAGTGTGTGTGCGAGAAAGTGTGTGTGCGAGAAAGTGTGCGTGGGAGAATGTGTGCGTGGGAGAATGTGTCCGTGGGAAAATGTGTGTGAGGGAGAATGTGTGCATGCCAGAATGTGTGCGTGCGAGAATGTGTGCATGCGAGAAAGTGTGCGTGCGAGAAAGTGTGCGTGCGAGAAAGTGTGCGTGAGAAAGCGTGCAAGAGTGCATGGGAGAGAGTGTGTGAGAGAGTGCGTGTGAGAGAGACAGTGTGTGTGAGAGAGAGAGAGAGAGAGAGAGGGTGAGAGAGGGTGAGAGAGTGAGTGTGAGAGTGTGAGAGTGTGTGTGTGAGAGTGAGTGTGCCCCCAATATCATGTTTCAATATAGGACACTGGTAATTCAGCCATTGGTCCAATAATGTACATTCTAGATTAACCAGGAAGAAAAAGAACATTTTAGGTCTGCAATGGATAAAAAGTGAAAGCATGCGAGCTTCAATGGCAGAAGAGACATTCAGTTCCTAGGAAACCTCAGAAGGCTGCTTTCCACTGGAAGCAGACCTGTCCCAGTGCAAAGAATCGCGCTCCAAGCCTATCCCTTACAGCGTTGAGTAACAGAAGGTCCCAAAGGCGAGACCTATTGGCTATGCCAATGCTTGTTTCTTTTATACAGGTGTGCCCTGAGGCAACAGCAAGATTTAACAACTGTGTTAAATATAGATTTAGGACGTGCACAATCCACCTCAAGACTTGTCTTAGATCAAGCCTAAAACAAAAGTAGGAGGCATTAGAGTTGGTCCACGAGATGAAACAAAACCTCTGCATTAAGTGTTCTCCAATGTGACTCTTACTTCACTTTATAATTGTGTGTGTGTGATAAATTGTGTGTGTGTGAGAAATTGTGTGTGTGTGAGAGAGAAATTGTGTGTGTGAGTGTGTGTGTGAGAGAAAGTGTGAGAGAAAGAGTGTGAGAGAGTGTGAAAAAGTGTGTGTGTGTGAGTGAGAGTGTGAGAAAGAGTGTGTGAGAGTGTGAAAATGTGTTTGTGTGAAAAAGTGTGTGAGAGAGAGAGAGTGTGAAAATGAATGCGTGTGAGAAAGTGTGTGTGCGAGAAAGTGTGCGTCGGAGAATGTGTGCGTGGGAGAATGTGTCCGTGGGAAAATGTGTGTGAGGGAGAATGTGTGCATGCCAGAATGTGTGCGTGCGAGAATGTGTGCATGCGAGAAAGTGTGCGTGCGAGAAAGTGTGCGTGCGAGAAAGTGTGCGTGAGAAAGCGTGCAAGAGTGCATGGGAGAGAGTGCGTGAGAGTGCGTGTGAGAGAGACAGTGTGTGTGTGAGAGAGAGAGAGAGAGAGAGAGAGAGGGTGAGAGAGGGTGAGAGAGTGAGTGTGAGAGTGTGAGAGTGTGTGTGTGAGAGTGAGTTTGCCCCCAATATCATGTTTCAATATAGGACACTGGTAATTCAGCCATTGGTCCAAGCCTATCCCTTACAACGTTGAGTAACAGAAGGTCCCAAAGGCGAGACCTATTGGCTATGCCAATGCTTGTTTCTTTTATACAGGTGTGCCCTGAGGCAACAGCAAGATTTAACAACTGTGTTAAATATAGATTTAGGACGTGCACAATCCACCTCAAGACTTGTCTTAGATCAAGACTAAAACAAAAGTAGGAGGCATTAGAGTTGGTCCACGAGATGAAACAAAACCTCTGCATTAAGTGTTCTCCAATGTGACTCTTACTTCACTTTATAAGTCTGTGTGTGAGAGAAATTGTGTGTGTGAGAGTGTGTGTGTGTGAGAGAAAGTGGGAGAGAAAGAGTGTGAGAGAGTGTGAAAAAGTGTGTGTGAGTGAGAGTGTGAGAAAGAGTGTGTGAGAGTGTGAAAAAGTGTGTGTGTGTGAAAAAGTGTGTGTGAGAGAGAGTGTGAAAATGAATGCGTGTGAGAAAGTGTGTGTGCGAGAAAGTGTGTGTGCGAGAAAGTGTGTGTGCGAGAAAGTGTGCGTGCGAGAAAGTGTGCGTGTGAGAAAGTGTGCGTGAGAAAGCGTGCGAGAGTGCATGGGAGAGAGTGTGTGAGAGAGTGCGTGTGAGAGAGACAGTGTGTGTGTGAGAGAGAGAGAGAGAGAGAGAGAGAGAGAGGGTGAGAGAGTGAGTGTGAGAGTGTGTGTGTGAGAGTGAGTGTGCCCCCAATATCATGTTTCAATATAGGACACTGGTCCAATAATATACATTCTAGATTAACCAGGAAGAAAAAGAACATTTTAGGTCTGCAATGGATAAAAAGTGAAAGCATGCGAGCTTCAATGGCAGAAGAGACATTTAGTTCCTAGGAAACCTCAGAAGGATGCTTTCCCCTGGAAGCAGACCTGTCCCAGTGCAAAGAATCGTGCTCCAAGCCTATCCCTTACAGCGTTGAGTAACAGGGTGCAGTGAAGGAAACGTTCAAGGCTAGCTGGTGTCCATACGTAACTGGAGGGGCATGCTTTAAAAAAACACTTTTCTCTTGAGGTTCTGTCTGCTAAAACATTTTCTAATCTTTATTTAATGCAATATTGGCTAGAGGAGAGAAGCCGGAGTACAGTTCTCTAGGTTTATAGTCTGGAAACTTACCTACACTCAGCAGTCTTTTCCGCCTGACTCCAGAATGGGGCTGTCGCTCTGTCCTTACACAGTGGCAACCCCTGGCTAGCTATCTCCATCTGATGCCCATGTGTCCAGCGGTTGAAATAACACCCTGCACCGCCCTGTGTGTGATGGAGCAGACCGCCCTGCACAGTACAAGCAGGGCACGCAGGGAAACTCTGGAGTAGGGATCACACGCCCTTCTTCAGCACATAGCAGTAAACATTTATAGGGCTTTTCTGTAACCACCTCTTATATTATTAACCCAGGTGCTTTGGGAAGTGTATGGGACTTCATTTCAGTAAAGGCGAGCAAGCCTTACTGTTTTTTGGAGGTAGGACTATAGCATACTAACTCTTCATACAAATAAAGAAGTACCTGGCGAGCTTCAAACCTTACAAATGCTGTGCTACGAATAGGATACCAAAGTCATGAATGCAGGACTCTTGAGTGGAAACAGACACACGCAGAGGAATATCTCATATAACAAGTAATCCAGTAAAACAACAAATTACAATGAAAGGAATGGCAAACATCATAATATAAATATTTACCGGCTTACATCAAAAGAAAGCGGTTCTGAGATGTGGCATGAAGAGCCGGTACATTAAGAGCCAATGAGCGGCAGAATCATTTTTGACGCAAGTGGGACAGTAGCAGCGACTACAAACAGCACGCCAGCCTACATTTCACCTTTGAAACATGGCAGACGAAGAGCTGCTCGCCAGTGTCTGAGACGTTCACCCAGCTCCCTCTCTCCCCCTTCCGAGTCAGACGTTCAATCTTGGCACGTCATTAATGGAATACTATAGAGGCCTTTGACCTATAAGGGCATTTAAGTGCACGAAGTCATCTTACTCCAATTCTACTTACACATTTTAAAAATAAACATACAATCCAACTAGCAGCAAAAAAACACAGTTCACTGACTAAGCTCCATGAATATGTATTGTATTGAATGTTTCCTTTTACTGTTTTACCATATATTTTATTTTTATTTATTTTTTGTTCTTTGGGGTGGGGGTGTTGTAGTGTATTTAAGCTATTATTACACATTGTCAGAGGCACGCTCGTGTCTGTGTTTACATATGCCTTGTGTACCTTTTCTGGAATGGATCGGTGGTCGGGGACTCAAAGTTGTCTTCTCTCAGCTGCAATTGGGTTCCCGAGCTGAGCGGTCTGTCCAGGTCGTGGGCTATCTTCGAGGATAAATTAATACATCACCTCTTAATTACTTTTCGTTCTCCGGTGCCTTCCTTCTTCACAAGAAGATTGGCCTCTGTGTTTTTCATTCTTTATGATCAAAATCTGAGCCTGGGAGCCTTCACAAACTGTGGTGCTGAGGCAAGGGAGTTCCTGTTACAAGGGCCAACCTTAGATGAAGTTAAAACATTTTAGTGAAAATTTGCCAACTCTCCTCATGTCGCAATTCCTGGGCACTTTAGCTAATTAGTAAGCGTTCCACTCCAGTGTGTTTGGAACAAACGCAGCCCTTGTTAACATCTGAAATGGTCGGAGACAATGGCAGGGAATCGCAGCGTGGCCCGGAGACAAAGGGGCTGGACGGGCCGGCGGAGGAGGCCCCATATGTCTGCAGGGAGGAGGCCTGACACGGGCGGCGTCGTGAGGCGGGAGGGGCGTGCTGAGGCTGCTGTAGTGCACATCGTTGCAGAGGGCAGAGCAGGGCAGTCTGTGAAGGACTGTCCATGCCTAGAGGAGCACAGAGCAGAACATAGGCGGCCTGTAGAGCGTGACGGCCGTGCAGTAAAACCCAGGCCCTTAAGGAGCTGGTAAATGCCTGACTGCCGGGCAGCATATGATGAGAGTGAGTCTGTGCATAGGAGCCATGCCCACACAGGGCAGGGTGGTCTGTGGAGCGTGATAGCCGTGCAGTGAAATAAGTCTGGAGCAGGAGGCAGCCCACACTGGGGAGGCGGGGCGTGCGGCAGCTAAGCGCTAGGCTTAAAGAAAAAGAAATGAATTAAAAAAACAGAGCGCGGTGTCCCTGAAGCAGGCACCGCGCTTTAAATTAAAGTAAATAACAGCCAACCAGTCACAGCTGCCAGGCTTGGGGCTAGTGATGGAATGCAGCTGCCACCCTGCCTCAGATGCTCGCTCCTGCAAGCAAAAGGCTGTGGGAGTGAACATTTGCTAAAGAGGTGAGACATGCGCCGGCCATTAGCCTTGCAGGCTACAAAAACATAAACAAGCCGAGGTGACAAGAAGGGCTGGGCAAGAAGGGAGGGGGGAATGCCAGCAACAGAGGAGCCTGATCAAAGCTGACGAAAAGGGAGGGGGAGAAGGGAGGACGGAGTGCGAGCAGCAGCTGTGCACGTGCACGCCAACGTGCACTCAAGCTTTAGGCCTGCCAAATCATGTGGGTAGCACTTTTGAAAACCCACTTACAAAATGTCTCAAAGAGACAGCTTGCGCTCTCTCAGCGAGACCTAAAAAAAGCTCAGGTTTGACATATTTTAACTAGCACTGCTTTCCACGGTCATGCCATTGTTGTCTTGTACTCCAGACAGCTTTCTGAACACCCACAAAAACAGACACCAGGCCCATTTCAGCAGTGCTGTCACTTATCCACCAGCTGAGCGCAGAGCCCCAGAATATGTTGCTTGAGAACATGAACAATGTTCTTTTGTTCGGTTGGCACAGGGGCTCTGGTAAGCACAACTCAATTCTGGGCTCAGATACAACACCAGTATTAAATGTTTTTTTTTAGTGCAAGAGTGCTCTCTCTCTCTCTCTCTCTCTCTCTTTCTCTATCTTTCTCTCTCTCAATCCCTCTCTCTCTGTTTTTAAACTATGAATAGGGTTTACCACCTTTTCTACATAGTGAACTGTTTCTTACAATTGACAGGTATACCACCAAGCATGGTTTAGTACCGCAATGTGTGCAAAGCCGAAACCGAGTAAAATCCTTCTGAAAAATAGAAATTGAATTTCTGAATCTGCCTTAACAGGACGTTTTCTTTTGTCATTTGCACCTTTGCCAGTATTTAGCTTCTTTTTCAAGACTTATAAACTTCACAATACCTAGCAATTTTATTGTTGATAGTCTAGTTTTGAAATATTCATTACTACCTAATTCGGACTGCCATGCTGAGAGAGCTTCCACCACTCCCTGAATAGCAGATATCTTGGGTTTCCACCATGTCAGCAAGTTCTACAATGTCTGTAATGAAAGATCAAAGGTAAACATATGTAAATTTCATAATCGTATGACAATGTGGGATTGTTTTATACGATACATTTTCATGCTTAGTTCTCATGTAACCAACAACTGTCCTCTGCCCCCATTAATGTGGGTGGTTATTTGTGTGTGTAATTATTCAAACTTCTCAGGAGGCAATTAAACAATTGATGTTTTAATCAAGTGAAACTCTCCTATTGTTTGTAAGAAGTTGGTAATCAACTAAAAGTACAAAACCTAAGGATCATCGATAAAGAATAATAAGCCTTATCTATTTTCAAGCTGTGTTTTAAAGAAATGTTATTATTTCTTATGCTTTTTTGCTTGCATTTGTGTCTTATGAACAGGAGTTGTATTAAAATATCTTTCCAAATGATTTTATCAATGCTATTGTCTTACCTTGACTAATATGGTTTTAGATGCTGTTTAATTGGTAGCACCAGTAACTTCTGTGTTTTTTTCATTTATTTTTCTGAATCACAAGATATATTCAATTGAATTAATTTCACTCATCACATGACAGAATAGGTAAATCAAATAAAGGTCCCTTTGACTTTGCCTCCTTGCCTTTTAAATACAATATTTCAACACCACAAAAGGCCCAGAATGTAGAGGATTGTTATTTATCTTAAGATTTATAGAACTACCATTAATTGAAAATGTAATCCATGAAAAGTGTTTCATTTGTATAAATTAGTCTACTCAGCAAGGCCAGTTTAAAAAAATAGGTGTTGCACAGTGACCATCCCTCTTCTTATAGCTCTGCACACATTCTTGTACATGGTATTTTTTATACTGGACATGTGTAATTAAGGTAGCTGCTTTTTCTAGACTTTATTGTAGGTTTACAGTGACAAGCAGTAATTAGATATTTCCAGCAACATGTTTATTTTTTGCACTAGGTAGGCAAATATAGAAATGTTAGAACCATTCTGCATGCAACTGACTTTTAATAAACTGATTATTACATATTATCGCAACAAATATATAACAGTTTTTTCATGTGTTTCATTTTGCACTAGAGAATCTATTTATATTCTTCATGTTAGCAATCATGCTCCAAGCATTCAAGTGGTTTGTGGCAAAGGAAAGGGTCTGACCAGGTATTAGAAAGAACTTAGTACCCCTCACCAAACATGATAGGGATATTGCAAGTCACCGCAGATGTCCATAAACTTATAAAGGAAATCAGCCTTCTCCCACATTTCTTTATATGGTCATGGAACTCCTCGGTGACTAGCTGTATCCTTATAATGTATGGCAAAGGGAATTCAACTACATCATTTAAAAAAACCCTCATGACCAGCAACTCTACTTATCTTGTGGAGATACTTATCCTCTCTGGTGGATCTTCGCAAACTCACAAGCCATGCCAACGTCAGACTGGAGAACTATAAAAAACGAAAATACAAGACATCGGGCTTTTTCCATCAATGTACCCAGGATCAGGAACAACATCCCCTTATTCATAAAGACTGTTTGCAATGCTACTCGCGCTGGGACGCCCCGTTGCTGGGGCAGCCATGCGCGTTACAAATCGGACTAATAATAATATTAATAATACTCCAGTTGGAGACACACCACTTTAAAGAACACTGCAATACAATCGCGTAACAATCCAATAACCAGTGAACTTTCCTATCAATAGTTGATTGTATGCTTGCCTTTGACACTATGAAATGCTTCCATTGATGTCAATTAGGGGAATTAGCCGCTGCTATCCCTGGATTACTGTTTTTGACTTCTGCCAGTACCATTGTGATGTTTGGCTGCAACTTGACACATCCAGAAAAGGATCACTCATTTATGTTTGCATTTTTTTAGAGAAAATAACAGAAGGACAGATTGCCAAAATACTTAATAAAGCCTTGTGTTTTTTTTCTCTGCCTCTCCTTTAACAGACAAATTAGTTTAATGGATTTTCTTAGTTTGAATGCAGGATTGGCCTTGATTGTAGTTTTGTTCAGCCAATATTACAAAAGTAGTGAAATGACACAGGTCACAGTTCCAGCCAGGAAGGAATTAACTTGTGTGGAGAAGGCTCTCTGGTGGATTAGAAGACAGTCCTTCTCTCTCCCCTCCCCTCTCTATGTGTACCACAGGAAGAAATTTAAATTTCCCCTATCCAGCACTTGCAATACTTCTCTCTGTGGCTATATACGTGATGCTTTTAAAAGAGCTGAACAGTGTTTATCTTTTCGAATATCAGTGGCTGCAATGCCACAAGCTGTATCTGTGCAGATGCCAATGAAGCCAAGCTGTCAGCTTGAGCAAGAGACTTTAAAAGACAAACCACTCGGTCTTAAGTAGGCCTGTCTGTGCTCCTTTCTGCCTTTATGCACCACACTAGACTGTTAAGAGAAATGGGAAAATGTACTTTAATTTTTCAAGCATAAAATAAACTTGTTTTTTCACAGATTGGTAAGGTTTAAATGTGTGTGTCTATTATTTATTTAGAGTTGAAACGAAGAGCCCTAACATTAATATCTGAAAAGGGAGTTATTGAATAGAAAAGGTACTCAGTGGGTTGTTTGGGTGGACACTGTCGAAAAATGTAAACTAATAGAGTAGTAAAGTTTTTCTTAAAGTCAGTGCCAATGTGGAAATTCTAGCTAATCAACGATACATGCATTTGTTCAGCTTTGGCATTAGGTAATGTTTCTTTAAAACATATGCAGCATCTTTTTCAGAAGTACATAGTTGTATCTGTTCACTGTTTGGCTCCTTTTTGTGCCTCTTTTCTAATGAGTACCTTTTTTTTTTTTTTTTTTTTTTTTTTTTTTTTTTTTGAAACCGTTTATTGCAATTTGAAAAAAGTTACAGGTATGGGCCTACAACCACTCGGCCGGCCGCTAGAGTGACAAAAGCATATTGCATACATACAGTAAGAGTCTCTTGGCAGTGCAGATTAGCAAAACAGGAGAAATCAATGTTGCAGGCCGCATAGCTCCATGCCCACCGTACGGTTCCCTTTTATCAAAACAAAACAACACAAAAAACCACACCCGCAAGGCAACCCGCGATCCAAAGTGACAGCACGTGCTCCATAAGTGGGGGATCCCAACCAGCAGCAGAACTCTGGAGAGGGGAATGGGAATAGATCAGGGACTGGGGGACCGCGTGCCCAGGGCCGAGGGAGGGGGGCCATCTAGGGAGACGGAGCAGGCGAGGCAGCCGGTAGCTGTGGCGGCTCACAAATACCCCCG